>NC_133002.1:50270404-50928459 GCF_048564905.1 Vicugna pacos
AACCAGAAGTCAGAAAGCGGTTTCTCCACAGGAGATGCTGTCACGTGCAGACAGGAGCACAGAGGAAGCTCACTTCTAAATGGTGATTATGCTTTTACTTGGCAGATGGCCACTGTTTTTCACTTGAACAGGTTTAATGGTTTAATTCTCATTAGATAAATTCCAGTTAGGCATTCTCTTTCATGAGCAAACTACACACCAGTTTTATAAACGCCATACAATCTGTCTTACTTCACAACATCTAAGCAATTGTTTCCTCCCTCTTAACTGGCTCATTTCTATCGGTAATTCTGTATTGCAAGGCTTGAAAGACCTGCACAATAGCTGTTACCAGCATTACTTCAGAAGTCCAACAGGATAAAATGTAGCATCCTGGGGATTTTGAGGCTCTTGGAACAAAAACTTCACCAGTGGTTCTCTAGCTATAAAAAGCTAACCCTGGAGGGTTACTGCTTCCAATGCAATTTTCACAGCAATCCTAACAATTATTTGGCTTGCATCTCCCACCAACACTTATACATCTTGCCACAGCAAATAAGTAGCACAGTATCCAAGGAAATCTGTAAACTAATTGCTGTGACCTGTTGGCTTCTTTATTTCCCAAATGGTAGGTACCATAAGGCCAGAGTACTTAGGCAGCCTTGAAGACATGGCCATGTTCTGAGGCTTCAAGGTAAAGTAAACTTACATTTTAAACTGCACCCAAGATTCAAAGGGCTGGGAAATGAAGTATCAACGCTGTAACCTACCACCAACTGAGAACTCTGCTAAGAGCTATGGGGAGAGATATGGAGGCTATACTTTCTGCACTTCTGGAGTTAGTAGCTGGAGAGACAACAGACACCTGAAAAGCTGGGCAGCAAAACAAAAGCAGCCAAACCCACCTTGTGACACCCAGTATATTACACCTCTCCCCGTTCACTTAGGGCCCATTTACTGGGAATCAGGCATCATGACAGGTCCTACAAGATGGAAATTAACACTACAATCTGGAAAGAGACTCTGTCACAGGAGCTAAAACAAACTTCAGGTGTTCTGAGGAGGGTGAGACCAGCGTTGGGGGCAGAACACCCACTGATCCTTTTAACTGATGGGTAGGCTGTGGCATGATGGGCATGATTAGAAAGAAGGGACAAAGGCATGAAGCTGAGCGTGGGCTCGATGTGTCCTGACACGCGGGTCTGTTCTCCTCGTCCAGGACGGAGGGTGGGTGTTGGGAGCAGGGGGGACACCACCAGTACGAGAGAGTCATCATGGGAGAGAGGAAGGAATGGCCTTGGGACCAGGAAATAGAGCTTCTGGTCTTGCTCCTTTTCCAGCTGGCTCTGTGGGACCTTGAACAAGCCAAGACCTCTCTGGGTCTCAGAATCTTCATCTGTTTATTAAGGGACCAAGAGTCCTTTTCAAATCTAAAACCCTGTATGTTTACAGATGACAGTACACAACCCAACATAATATGCTGACACAGGTAATCCACCATAGAAAATTAACATTATGTTGCTTGCTTGTTTCTTTAATTTGAAGAACTCCTATATTTAAGTCTTCCACCAAATATCCACATTCAAAATGCTAGTAACTGCTACTACCAGCAAGAAAGAAGGTAAAACTTCCTGTGTGTTGGGGGGCGGGGACAGGGGAGGAAACCTGTGTGTTGGGGGGCGGGGACAGGGGAGGAAACCTGTGTGTTGGGGGAGGGCAGGAAAAAACTATTTCCTAGAAACAGGAAGTAACCCAACGATGACAAGAATTACAGTTCAAGGACCCAGCCATGACAAGGACACATCTGAAAAGACATGTTTTCACTATCAACACTTGAGAAAAATTACTTTCATTAAAACTTTTCAATTGAGTCTTGCCCAAGCTCATTCATGACCCTCAGCTCTCCTTCCCCCATGGGATCCAAGAAAAGGGAATGTTCTCTATCGACCAGACAAAGCAATTTAAATCCAGGAGCTGGCGGCAAGCTAGAAAGACACAGCCACGTGTTCAGGACAATGCCTTCCTGTTATCTCAAAGCCAACAGGTTTGTAGGCTTAGAAAGAAAAGAAACACCAAGCGCAACACACGTTTTTCATTTAACTGTCACCTAGTTTTATAAGGGTAATTTTGAAAGAAAATTATAGAGGTAATTTAAAAAGAAAGTTTGGTACTTGATAATTCTCAGACGGCTGAAAAATAAGCTTTATTTAAACTGCTTTAATAACATAAAGGATGATCTGAAAGGCTCTGCTGTTCTGAGGCTGCTTTAGTGGTAGTGGTGACTGCAAGTGAAGGCGACTGTGGGCACAGGTGCAAACACAGAGAGCATGATTTGGGGTGAACGGTGTGAGCCAGTCCTCTGGGGAGTAAGGTAAGAGTGGGAAGGCTCTTCTGTAGCTGAGGGTGGGATGGGTTGGGAATCCGCAGGCAAAGTCAGGCCCAGTCCAGGGCAAAGGGGTGAAAAGAGCAGAGCATCCAGGATCCTGTGGTCTCAGCAGTCAGAGCCCCAGGGAGCAGTGAGCTGGCAGCTGCCTAGGAAGGGGCGTCAGGGGCATAACTGCCCAATCCTTCAATGCATAGTCGAGTATTTTGACTTGCTGGTTAAAGGGACCTCTGCTGATCTCTGACTAAACCATCTCAAGGTCTGTGTCAGCCAAGAGGGCCGGAGCTGGGCCCCATGGAGAGATAGGGGCCAGCTGGCCAGCCGGCGGGGGCAGGCTGGCTCCTCACTGATAATGCCTTTCTCCAGGGCTTGGGCAGTGGCTTCAAAGGTTTAGAGTACACTCCCCCAAATCCACACTGACCAAACCCGGGCTCCATTTCACTAGGTTTTTTGTTTTGTTTTGTTTTTCACTAAAACATGCCATGTGAGGCTGGTGCAGCACTACCACTTTTAAATACAAGAAAATCTTAGGGCCCTGTTCACTCATCTGCAAACGAGAGGATTAGACTAGATAAACGACTGCTTCTAAGACCCAATCTGCTGGATAATGAGTGTCCTGGAACCAGAGTCCATGGTTTGGGTTCTAAACAAGCCATCAAGTGGCCACTCCCTCCTCCTCCTCGGTGGGGGGCACGGTGGGGACTCCAACCCCTTCCTCACTGTCCTCCCAATGGCTGGCTGCCGGGGCCAGCAAAATCTACCCTCCCACAGTCACAGCCTTGCAGGACACCCAAGGTCAAGAGAAAAAGCATATGACTATTGTCCAAAAACTTTCCATGGTTTGTCCAAGGTCACAGGACTGAAGGAGGAGGGGGCGGGGAGACAGTTAGACGTGGGCTTTTGACACTCATGGCCTGATGCCTTCCCCACCACAGCAATCTGCCTCCTCAAGCATGTCACACATGGTCGTTTTATTACTGCTCCACCTGGACATGGTACCTGCCCTCTGTGCTCCTGCATAGATCTCTCTCAGGAACTAAATAAAGGCTCATTTCTCAACAATCAGCATGTGACCAGCTGCATTGGGACATAAAAATTCATTATCCATCTGACAGTCTAGCATCATGAAAAAGTAACTAGCCTCCTGCCCCCTAGACTCAATTATTATCTCAACTCAATTATAACCAGGCTCAAAAAAAAAAAAAAAAAAAGAAGAGACAACCTTATCTCAAGCCCTCAGGAACTGAAGTGTCAAAAAAGGACATTTCCTTCCCAAAAGGTCTCCTTCCAAAGCCACCAGCAGATCACAAGACCTTGGTGTTTAACACTGATTTTGAGTCTCATGAGGGAAGGACCCATAGCTCACATCGTCAATTAGGACGACTTCCCGCCAGGGATGTGTTTAAACAAAAGTCTGATTTGGTCATGATCAAAATGATGCTAAAGATGAACCATGTGTTCATGGGATGGGAGTGGCAGAGGCAACAACGACAAACTAAGGCCAGAGGTCTGGTGTCTGGAGAAACAGCCTCCATTATCAGGTTCACCGTTCTGCTGAAAATAACTAACAATGAAAACACTGTTTGTTAAAAAAATCTGAAAAGCACTGAGGCTTCATCAACTACGTAAGGAATAAGCAGGCCAAAAGGAAGGAAGAGCCCCAGAGGGATGAGCTCTACAGAAGCTACTCTTGCCCTCAAAACATTTGGTGATTTTGGCAAACTGGAACCTTCATTTTATTGATCTCTTGAGCAGAAATCAAAGTTCAGGGCTGGCTTAGGTGGACCCCAAATGGAGACCCTTCCACAACGAGCTGAGACCTCAAACGGCCACAGGTAACAGGTGAGCCAGAAATAAACCAGCCCTTAGATTTGAGAGCTTTGGGGACACTGTGCTAAGTGAGATAAGCCAGTCACAGAAAGACAAATACTGTATGATTCTACTTATATGATCTATCTAAAGATAGTAAAGATCTATCAGAAAGTAGAACGGCAGTTACCAGGGGCTGGGTGGGAGCAGGAAATAGGGAGTTGTTTTTTAATGGATATAGAGTTTTGTATGATGAAAAAGGTCTGGAGAATGGTTTCATAAATGTGAATATACTGAACACTACTCAACTGTACACGTAAAAACAGTTAAGATGGTAAATTTTGTTATGTATACTTTACCATAATTAAAATATTAAAATAGTTTTTAAAATTTCACCATTCAAAACTTTACAATACTTTGAACTAGTTATCATGCCAACTAAAACAATTCTATTCAAAAAGCTCACACTGTTCTTCAGTGTTTACACACCATGTGGTTATGTTCTATGGTAATAAATGCAAATGTATTCATTAATGCTCCCTTACTTTTTGGGGGGAAAAAAGGCTATTTAGAGTCAAACACTCTCCAAAACTTAGCCTTAGTCACGTATGTTTCCAAGAAGGACTTCTCAGACTGTTCTGCTGATGGGTCTTAAAGTCTTGGCTGCACCTCTCCATTAAAGTTACTAAGCCTTATAAAGACGTTCATAGTTCTCACTAAGACTGAGAAGGCCAGCATTAATGCAGGATTCTATTCTATCTGGTCTAAAAACAAGGAACAAACCAACGGCTTTCATCTAACCTGAACTCATAAAAAACAAAAGCCTCAACAGGAAGCCAGTAGCCAACTGCCCTGCCTATCAACCACGAATCTATCAACCTCAGTGGATGAAAGTCAGAATACCAAACATCCATGAAATTTATTTTATTTCTGGTCACTTACAAAGGTTATTATCATTAATTAATTAGGTCATGAAAAACCAATCAACAATAAATCAGACTGTGCAATGAAAAATGAAGAGCTATTTCAAGACTCAATGTTGGCGTTTATTAACTCAGATATAATAACCTCTCTGAATCTGATGGATTGGTTTTTGGGGAGACTTGGGGGCTAATTTTCTAATAATAACTGCCCTTCCTACATTTAGCTGTATTTGAAACAACTCAATCCCAAGGTCCTACAGAGCTGTAAAAAGAGACAGTAGTTCCTCCCAGGCTACTCACTTATCACCAACTCATCTGCATGGTCCTCCTACATCAGAACAAACAGTAATGTGGCTATTATTATTATTATTATTATCAGCATTATTAATTTCTAACTCACATGCTAGATAAGAGGAAATGCTGGAGGAAGGAAAACGAGAAGGAGGAAAGCAAGCAACTTTGACTAAAAATTAAACTCGTCTCCAGATACAGAAAGCACGGTAATAACAGCATCTGAAGAGGCAAGCCTGGTTTGGAACATGCCTCATTTCTCAGGAGCATCCCTAATCCTTGAAGATCATTGTTAAAATTATTTGTCTTTGTAAAATTTGGCCCGGTAGATATTTGCTGTCTCTGAACAAGCTCGCACTTGGACATATGATGTATGAGTACCATCTGCTAGCATGGATTGTCAGTCAATAGCTTTAATTCAAAAACATCTCTTGGTGGAAGAAGAGTCAAGCTGCACTGTATAGCAGAGGATGTCTTAATACCTCTTATCTGTGCAGTTTCTAATAGGATTTGGTTTTCTAAAAAGTAGAGAAGGGCCTTAAGATTCATTTTTCCACCTTGATGCTGCCAACAGTGAAACTGGTCAAAACCAACCATAGTAAGAAGGTCTGATTTAGCCTTAAAATCTCAAGTACATCTTAACAGCCATCCCTGGATTCATTTAAACTCAATGAAGCAGCTGAGAACTGCCGGCAGCTATTCTAATCTGTTAATACTCCACCTCACAAACAAAAATCAATATTGACATTGCAGATAATGAACTAGCACCAGCCTTAGATTCACTTAAAATGGGAAGTACTCCACTTCCAGCACAGGCAGTCCTCCCGAGGCACTTAGACCTCGATTGTTAGAAACTCAGAACTCCTTTCCAGCTAGATAAGAGGTTTCCAGACCGCACTCCCCCAAGTCTCTTCCCACCCAGCAGCACAACACAACAGAAGGTTTATGCCACTAGTAAACAACAGATTCACCCCCTTCAGCCATGCATGGGCCTTTACCTGATAGGAGGAAGGCCCACCTGGGAAGAGGGCCACATCCCTGAAGGAAGAAGGTCTTCCAGAGTATCAACACGATCAGAATTTTGCTTTATAGATTGTTAGATGGTTCTAATAATGAAATCCAAATTCAGTTCACACTAACTCGTTCAAAACCAGGTCATGCCTTCAGCACAACCACATGAGGCCTATGGAGGTTTGCCATCCACTGGGGAAAACTCAAGGAGACAACAGATGGATGTTGTATAATGACACCTATATGAAAGTTAAAACAAACAAACAAAAACCAACCCTAAAGCAAAAACAAACAAACAAACAAACAAAACACCTCAGGACAGGTATGCCTAAATCAGATGGTAATAATCAGAGCACAGGAGTCTGGGATTTTTCTTTTTTATAAGCAGAAAAGTCATGTATGTGACTTAGGAGGAACAAGTATGAACAAAATAATATAGCAGATATGAAACATCAGCACATGGAAAGGCACTGAGGTGGAAACAAGTCAAACAAGAGAGTCACTAGGCAGGTAAGCTACAGCTGAGGGGCTGTGCTGGGGGGCACGGAGGCAGATTTGTATCTGAGTTTAGAGGCAGAGGATCAATTTTTCAAAACCTTTAAATGCTACATGATTCGATTTATATTTAAATTTCAGGAAACAGAACTACTGTAGGTGTAAACATTTTTGTTCAGGAGAGAATGCCTGGAACGTAGGAGACCGTGGTGCTGAAAATCCTGAAGGTTGAGAGGGGGCCATGGTCACAAAATAGCTCGTTTCGAAAGCTATGCTCGTGGGGTCAAATGTTAACAATGGGTGAATTTTAGAAAGAGTAAATGGCGTTCCTTATTCAGTTTTTATTTTTGCAACCACTTTAAAGTTTGAAATTATTTCCGAATTTAACAACAGCAACAATAAATGCAGGCTCCTAGCCACTGTCTGGCTGTGGGTCTGCTGTCATATATTGCCCTCCCCCTGCCTCCCGCAGTCAGAATCACCAAGCTCAGTTACAGGTCGTAACAGGAGAAGTTTTACTATTCCTTGAATTTTTAAAACTTTATTTTAGAATAATTATAGACTTTCAGGAAGTTGCGTAAGAGGGGTCCTGGATACATTTCACCAATCTTTTCCTTAAATTTTAAAGCCAAACTTTAAAGTCAAATTCCAAGTGGCTAAGCAGTCAGGTTTTAACCACAGACCACTAATTCACCCAGTAGGAAAAACGTATTCCAACCGGCAGAGTGAAACTTCCCCTTAAAAGGACTTTCTAATAGTCTTGCATAAGGTCTTTAACCGTCAACCTTAGGAAGACATCATTAATAGACACTTCCCAAGTACATGAACCAAGAGTTCAAATGGCCAACAAACAAACAAAAAAAGCGCAACTTACTAAAAACGACAAAGAATCGGAAAACAAATCAATGAGAGTTTTGGTTATCAAATTCCATCATTAAAATATAACATGTGATGCTGTCAAGGGCACGAAGAGACAAACCCACTGTTGCACTAAGAGTTGGAACATCATTAGCAAAAACTTGTGAAACCAATTTTGCAGGAACTATTAAGCACCTCAATAATGTCCATACCCATGCACACACCAGGCAAAAGGGGCCAAGGGGCGTTAACACTAGCTTTCTCCATATAATAGGCGTATCAGTAATATTTATTTTCTACTTTTAGGTGTTTCCAAATATTTTTGTAATCTAGGGGGAAATATATACAATGTATGTCAATTTTCAAAATAAAATCATTATCCTCAGACTATCAAATCCCAACAGCCATCCCGCACACCTCACCCCTGAGGAAACTAAGGCACAGAAAGATTCATTTTTATAAATGAGTCACACCATATGTATGTATGCATGTAATCTGTTTTTATACTCAAGATAACACAGTGAAGTAATCTAGCATCTGGGTATCAGCAAGGCCTTTGGCTTCAGTTCCTCTAACTTGGAAGGAGTCTAACCTTCAGGCAAATTATTTACCCTAACCAAGCCTTCATTTCTCCACCTGTAAAATGCCAATGGGAAAAGACCGGTTCAGAAGATTAAAGGAAACAATTTATGTAAAAGCACTGTGCATGGTCCCTGGTATATAGAGCAAGTATATTTCCTAAATGTTAACAATTCTTATAAGTATTTCGTCAAGTCAATAAAGATTCTTTCCCACATGACTTTAAATAGCTACATAAAATGAATATTCCACATTGTACCTATTTCAGCTTCAAATTTTTTGCTATTACAAACAATGCTGTAATATATTACGATGCTATACATAACCTTTGACTGCCTCTCTGATTATTTCCTTAGTAAATATTTTTAGAAGTGAAATTACAGGATTGAACAGCATATATAAATGTTCTTTAAAAAAAAAACCCACAATTTCAATATCGTTGTAAAAACTTCAAAAACACATTTATGCAGAGGAAAAGTGAAAATCTCTCCCAGTCTCCCCAAAATCAATTGTTTAGAATGTACCTTTTCTGTCCTTCTGTACGCATTTATAGATATACACAAATACACAAAGTTTTGTTTTTGGTCTTAAATGAGATCACACTATACATATCGCTATGCAGTCTGCTTTTCACTTATTGTTTCTTGGACCCCTTCCTATGCCAATACAAATAAATCTATAGGTACACACATATTTTTTCTACACAGTATAGACATACCATCATCCACTTAATCATTCCTTTACTGATAGAAATTTGAGTTTTTTTCCATTTTTCACCATCAGGAACAATGCTGCCTTGAAAAGCTTTCTATATACCTCTTGTGCACAGAGCAAGTCTCCTGAAAGGGTGCCTTCCCAGAAGTGGAACTGTGGGGTCAAAGGAGGTGCGTATCTAAAACTTTGAAATCACCTTGCTAACTTGTCCAATTTACCAACTATACTCCTACCAACAGTGTGTAATGTATCCACATTGAACGCTTGTCAAGACCGACCATTACTTTTAATGATTGCCTATCTGATGGATGGGGAAAAGGCATGTCCAATGCTTTGATAATCATTTCATGTTTTTCCCCCATCTGTTTCTCTTATTCTGTTAACTGGCCATTGGTATTTCTTGCCCAAAGGCTTTTTTTAAATTCACCTTCTGTATCAAGAATAATTAACACTCTCTCTACCGTATATGCTGCAAATATTTTTCCCCATCTCTGACTGTCTTTTCATTTTATGGGTTTTTTTTAAACTTACAAAGTTTTATACTTTGAGGTGATGAATCAATCTTTTTCTTTATAGTTTCTGGGTTTTTGTCTCCAGAGGAAGCCTTCCTCATTCCAACAGCATAAAAGCATTACTCTCTGAAATCGTTTTAGAAAATGTTGACAATAATGTATGCAACACATGTTCTCTGTTTCCTGTATAAGAATCAAACTTTAAGCTTTGGAAAACCTGACTGATGTAGACAATCACTTCTCTGGATTTTCTAGCTGTAAGTGGTAAAGCAGCTGACATTCCCCCTCCAAGTCAGTATTAGTAAGCTAGAAAACCTAGTTTACATATCTGAACCCATTCACATCCACTCACTGTTCAGCTTCACCATGTGACAAAAGTATTTTGGATTAATTCTTCATAAACTGAAAAAACTCTTTGAGAACTTAAAGAACAAGAAATTAGCCTTTCTTTTTCAGTCAGAAACAATAATTTTCACACATGCATCAGTAGACTTAACCTTGATACAGGGCAGTAAAATCTGTTTGTGTATACTTATATCAGAACTTTATTTACACATAAGGAATCTGAGGCCCAAAGAAGACAACTTTTTAAAAATCAGGTGTGAGATGTGTGTGCATGCCTGTGTGTGTGCATGTGTATGTGTGTGCGTGCGTGTGTATGTGTGTGTGTGTAGGGGAGAACAGCGGGAGTGAGAAAAAGGAAGTGATGGGGAGGGGGTAGGAGGAGGTTAGTTAGAGAGGGTAGCACGAAGGAGTTTTCCAGGGTCCATGTGTGCGCTGGTCCTTGGAGACCTGACAAGCTGACTGCAGAGCCCCAGGATGGAGAGTACATTCCAAGTGAAGGACAGGACATGAGTAAGGGGAAGGAGGTGAGAAACCCAAGGCCATGTTCAGGCCTGCAAGAAGGCCAGGAGATCCTGGGTTCCTGGCAGAGGTCCTGGATGGCCAGCTGGCCAAATTATGGCCCCTGTGTAGAGAACTACTTGCCCACAGGCCTCCTGAGATTTTCCCCATCCCACTCCACCACCACTGAGGACTGTGACAGGGAAAGACTTTGGGAACAGCCCAGTGATGTCACCTGGTCCCAAAGTTCCACCTAAGTGTGAGATTTTTATAATTGTTCAGTTCGTAGTAGAATCAGTCACTGAGAATACAAACCAAATGAAGCCATGAGGTAGCAGGCAAGCAGGAGCTCCGAGGGGGACCAAGACCTTCAAATAACAGTGACGGAGCTCGCCCACTTCACCTCCCTGAGCCTTGGGTTCTTCCACTGTAAACCGAGAGAAGGGCCCTCCTTCACTGTCTTCAAGGAATTTTCCAGAAAGCTCTAAATTCTGTAAGTCTATGAGTCTGTAATTTAATTTTCATAGAACAGAACCTGCTTAGCTACTTTTCTACTTTGCACCAGAGAAATTATTGGAAACTGCTCAAGTCAAGCAAAGAAACTAGAGTACGCTTAAACTGACTAATGTGTCTAAGGCAATTCAGTAAAAATAGTTTTCTAATAATACTGTAACAGTACATCTCACATTAACAAACACTTTCAGACTTTCCAGACTTGTATTGCCTACCCCAGCTGTAGAAACATCCCTTACTTCCGGTTACGGGTGGAGAGTTTGCTGAATCTGCTAAGAATAAGATGCAGATAATCAGCACTTGCCTATGGCAACAGATGACACTCTTTTTTTTTTTTAACCATTTAAAAATTTATTTATGTGTTTATTTTATAATACCGTAATTTTTAAATTGAAGTACAGTTGATGTACAATATTATGTTACAGGTATACAATACAGTAATTCATAATTTTAAAGGTTATATTCTATTTATAGTTATTATAAGATATTGGCTATTTTCCCATGTTGTACAATACATCCTTGTAGCTTATTTTATACCTCTTAATCCTCTACCTCCATCTTGCCCCTCCCTCTTCCCTCTCTCCACTGTAACCACTAGTTTCTTCTCTACATCTGTGAGTCTGTTTCTTTTCTGTTATATTCACTAGTTTGTTGTATTTTTTTAGATTCCACATGTAAGTGGTATCTTACAATAAATATGTCTTTCTCTGTCTGACTTATTTCATAATGCCCTTAGCATAATGCCCTCCAAGTCCATCCATGCTGTACACCAGAAACTAATACAACATTTTAAATCAACAGCATTTCAATTAAAACAAATTAAAGCAAACAAACAACTCATTTAAAATGTGGGCAGAACTGAATAGACATTTTTCCAAAAGAGGAAATGCAGATGGCCAACAGGAACATGAAAAGTTGTTCAACATCACTAACATCAGGGAAATACAAATCAAAATCACAATGAGATCGTCTAACAGCCTGTCAGAATGGCCATCATCAAAAAGAAAACAAACAACAAATGCTGGCAAGGATGTGGAGAAACGCGAACCCTTGTACACTGCTGGTGGGAATGCAAATTGGTACAGCCACTATGGAAAACAATATGGAGGTTTCTCAAAACCCCCAAAATAGAACCACCACATGGCCCAGCAACTTCATTCCTGGGCATATATTCGAGAAATACAAAAACATTAATTCAGAATGATACATACACCCCACTATTAACAGCAACATTATTTATAATTGCCAAGATATATAAGTATACTAACTGTACATGAATAGATGAATGGATAAAGAAAATGTAGCATATATGTGTAATGGAATATAACTCACCCATAAAAAAGAAGGATATTTTGCCATTTGCGGCCCTTCATTTTTTTTTCACTTCAAAAATCAGAATTTTATAACTAGCATAAACATTTCCATGACATCAAAAACAACTAAATACCTAGAAATAAACTTAACCAAGGAGGTTACCTATTCTCTGAAAAATGTAAAACACTGATGAAGGAAACTGAAGATGATACAAAGAAATGGAAAGATATCTTGTGCTCTTGGACTGGAGGAATCAACATTATCAAAATGGCCGTACTACCCAAAGCAATCTACAGATCCAATGCAACCCCTGTCAAAATACTCACAACATCTTTCACAGAACTAGAACAGTTCCAAAATGTGTATGGAACCATAAAAGACCCCAAATTGCCAAAGCAATCTTTTGTAGGTCTTTTTTTCTCTTTCTTCCTTTTGTTCTCTTTTCTTACGGTTTGATGACTAGAGAAGTTCCTTTAACATTTGTTGTAAAGCTGGTTTGGTCGTACTGAATTCTTTTTGCTTTTCTTTTATCTGTGAAGCTTTTGATTTCTCCATCAAATCTGAACAAAAGCCTTGCTGGATACAATATTATTCGCTGTAAGTTTTTCCCTTCCATCACTTTAAAAATGTCATGCCACTCCTTCTGGCCTGTAGAGTTTCTGCTGAAAAATCAGCTGATAACCTCATGGGAGTTCCCTGGTATGTTATTTGTTGCTTTTCTCTTGCTAATTTTAATATTTTCTCCTTATCCTTAGTTTTTGTCAATTTGATGACTATGTGCCTTGGTGTGTTCCTCTTTGGGTTGATGCCTGTGGAACTCTCTGCATTTCCTGGTCTTGAGTGACTGTTTCCTTTCCCAAGCTGGTAAGTTTTCGGTTATTATCTCTTAAAATTTTTTCTCAGGTTCTTTCTCTCTCTCTTCTCTTTCTGGGACCCCTATAATGTGAATATTAGTGTGCTTCATGTTGTCCCAGAGTTCTCTTAAACTATCCTCATTTCTTTTCATTCTTTTTTCTGTTCTGCAGTAGTGATTTCCACTAATCTGTCTTCTAGCTCACTGATCTAGCTCATTTAGTCTATTCTTGGTTCCTTCTAGTGTGTTACTCATTTCTGTGATATTATTCAACTCTGTTTGGGTATTCTTTATATTTTCCAACTCTCTGCTAAAAACTTCACTCTGTGCATCTATACTCCTCTTCAGTTCTCTGAACATCTTTGCCATCATTACTTTAAAGTCTCAGATAAACTACCTATGTCCTCATCACTTATTTCTTCTGGGATTTTATCTTGTGCCTTGGCCTGGAAGATATTCTTCTGCCACCTCATACAGTCTATCCTTCTATTTGTATTTTTTAGGTAGGTTAGTTACATTTCTCGACCTTGGAGAAGTGGCCTCTGTGGGAGATGTCCTATGTGTCTCAGCAGTACACTCCTCTCTTCTCACCCAAGGGTCAGGGTCCAGCCAGTCCCAGTGTAGAGCCTGGCCGGTGTCTGTGGATTGCTTCCACAGGTTTTGGGATTGTTGTTTTCTTATTTCTGGTATCTGTCTCCTGGTGGAGGAGGCTGGATTAGAGGCTTATGCTGGTTTCCTGGTAGGAGGAGCTGGAGCTTGGTCCTGGACCTCTGATGGACAGGGCCATGTCTAGAGGCATCTGTGGCTCAGGAAGTCTGCTAACGGGTTCCCACCCAGTATGCTGTTTGGCCTGAGGCTTCCCAGCTCTTAAGCCTACAGGCTGTTGGGTGGGGCTAGGTCATGGTACTAATGATCCAATCAAGATGTCAGCCTCCAGGAAAGTTCATGTAGATGAACACTCCCCGAATGTCCACCACTAGATTTTATATCCCCTGGGTGAGCTGCAGCCATCCCTTTCCTCCCCAGAAGATCGTCCAAAACCAGCAGGCAGGTCTGGCCCAGGTTCCCATGAAATCACTGCCTCTGCCCTTAGACCTGGCACACATG
This sequence comes from Vicugna pacos, assembly GCF_048564905.1. Taxonomy (NCBI): domain Eukaryota; kingdom Metazoa; phylum Chordata; class Mammalia; order Artiodactyla; family Camelidae; genus Vicugna; species Vicugna pacos. The sequence continues at coordinate 50,284,589 of NC_133002.1, forward strand.
ACATTCTGTGTATGCTTCCCAAGAGAATGAAGTCTCTGTTTCCCCCTGTCCCATGGGGCTCCTGGAGTTAAGCCCCACTGGCCTTCAAAACCAGATGTCCTGGGGTCTCTTCCTTCCAATGCCAGGCTGGAGAGCCTGACGTGGGACTTAAAACTCTCACTCTTGTGGGAGGGCCTCTGTGACTTAATTATTCTTCAGCTTGTGGGTCACCCACCTTGGGGGTATGGGGCCCAATTATATGGTGAGTATCCTCCTCCTATCGTCCCGCTGTGGTTCCCTCTTCATGTTTCCACTTGAAGATCTTCTTTGCTAGGCTCCAGTCTTTTTTTCTCCTATGGTTGTTTAGCAATCAGTTGTGGTTTTGTTGTAGTCATGAGGAGAGGGGAGCTTGTGATCCTACTACTCTGCCATCTTGACCAGAAAATCTGACCCTCTGTCTTTCTCAAGCATCCCTTATCCCTTCCCGACCCATTGCCAAACTGGACAAGAGGTAAGTCCTGCCCAGGCTGCCTCTGCTCTGGCTGTGATAAGGACAGAACTCCCATCACTCTACCCCAACGCTTCCTTCATTCGTACTCTGCACAAACAACATTCCAAGCACAACCTCTTGGCTTCACCTTCTCATGGATTCAAGCTACACCACCTCCACATTCCCACCACCCTCACTTCTACAGTACCCTGCAGAGCCCTCCAGGGACACAACTCCCTGCCCTCTCACAAAAAACGATCCTCCTCCTACTCTGCCTTTTTTTTTTTTTTTAATGGAGAGGAGATCAAGGTAAGAGAAGGGCTGGCCACATTTTCAACACCAAACCATCATCTGTATTTTCAGACAAAAGCACCATCTGTGTTACTCCCTCTAAGTCATTAGCACTGCTATTGACTGCCTTCAAGACATCCCCATCCCCAGGCCTGAGTCTCTCTTACTGCCAGGGCTCTCCATCCCAGCCAGGGAGGGACAGGGGCAGAGGGTTGGGTGGCGATTGCTGCAGACCCCAGCCAGGAGGTGGCTGTAGGATGCAGGCCTGGTTCAGGCCCTTGCTGTTTCCAGGAAATTCCTGAATTAGCTCACTGATTTCCTAGTCAGATCCCCTACTGGTGTGATTCCAGAACTTGTCTCCCTCCGTTCTCACTCTAAGCAGATGGCGTTGCCCCTAATTCACCAGGAGGGTGGTAGGAGTTGCTATTTTGTCTCCCATATCCATCTATATATACTAATCACTATTCCCATTCTTTGGCTAGAAATTATTCTATCCATTCCTCTCTACTCTTCACCCAAACACAGACTCTGTCCGGGTCCAAACAGGTCTCATTCTAAACCCAGCAGACCCGTCTCATTCCTGCCCACTCCAATTGACCCTACTAACTCCCTCTCATCCACTAAGGGACCACTGGTCTTCTAACCTCCGAGGTCCCCACCACAAAGATTCTTCTGATAGTCTCCTCTTCTTTATCTTCCATGCCTCATTAGTTCTCCAAGTACTGCTGAGTTCTTCTTTTATCCCCTCACACCTCAGCATTCTTTCTGACTTCACCCCTTGCCCCAGTCTCCAGCCCACGTGGCATTCTACTGTCAGACTAGCCTTCCTTAAACACTACTCTTATCATGTCAGTATTTTGTTCAAAAACCTATCATGCTCTTGTGTCTCATCTAATCTCCTCGGCTTTCAAGGCCCAATATAACCCAGCCCCCCTATCTACTCAACCTTATTTTCAGGTCCTCTCTAATGTGTTCCCAACATGCTGGCTGGGTCTGATGAGCTACTGGCTCATGTGAAAACCATCCTCCTTCCCACCTCCATTTATGTAGCTCCGTGTATTGGAAATTCCTTCCCCTCTCTCCTCTGCCCTGTCAAATCCTAGCATCCTCCATGAAGGCAGTGACACTTGAACTGAACCCCAGGCCTTCCTCTTAGACAACTCCAGCCTCTCAGCTGACCTCCTACAACATTTATATCACTCAAGTAATCAGAGACAGTGAATCCTCAACCACCAGTAGACTGAGTTCCAAAAGTTCATCAGTAAGTCAATTGTTTGAAGTTCAAAATCCATTTATCCTGAAGAAAAATAAATGGGAAATAAATAAAATGTACGTAACCCACAATATAACAACTATGGTACAAATGTACCTTTCCAACTATACAGAACCACTGTTTGTAACATACGCAAAAGAAAAACACATTCTGAGTTCAGAAATAGGGTCACACTCCAGAAAAAAGACAATTCTGGGGAACAGGAAGCCAAAGGCCCAGAGGGTAAAACCAGATACTTTTCACCCATCTCCCCAGCCAGACTTCAAGAGTCTGAACTCCAGTTTCCAAACCAGCCTAAGGACATGAGTCTGCTTTAATTCATGTGTGAAATTATCTCATTCAACAGAACCAAGACCCTGGAAAAGTACAGAGGCATTAGACCTGCCTGCCCCCAGAGACTTGGGAGCCCAGGTGGCAGTCAGAGCGGGGCTCGCTCCATGCCCCAGAGCGGCTGCTTCATTGACTTCTCAGCGTTGCCACAGAAAAAGACATCAGGGAGAACATGGGGAAAATTTTTAATTTGTCCAGAGAATGGAGCAGGGCACACAGATAATGTCTAATTAGCATGCATAGGAACTTGGTGGTCACTCCCCAGGAGGGACTGGTTCTAGAGTCAGGACAAAAAGCTACCTACAGCCAAAATCACACCTAAGAACCCCTGGAGTCTCCAAAGTATTTGTATATATGCTTCACGTGACCTCATGTGGTCACTGTTGTGCCCACTCAAGTTCGAGAAACTTCAAGGTCAACTAAAGAATGGAACGGGCTGGCCTTCATACCACTCTGCCCTTAGGAAGACTGAAAATCCCTATTGTGTACGGGAGCTGCTTGTCCGTAGCATTTACTGTACCTTGATTTAATATTAAGCCTCTGTGACTTTAGTACACACGAATAGATGTGTCTGTTGCAAGCATTAAGGTGGAAGGTGGTTAGTTTTCTGAAGTAAGCTGAGAGCTGGATGGGCCCAGTGGTACACAGAAAAACCTGGTTAAGAAACCTGGCATTGAAGAGACCCAGCTTCGGGTCCCAGGCCAACTGCTTACCAGCATGTGACCGTGGACAAGTCACTGCAAAAAGCCTCTTTCCCCTCATACATAAATAAAATGGTGATAATACTGCCTCCCTCATAGGGGCTGCTGGGGAAATTAGGAAAGAACACAGCAAATGTAAACTATTATTACCAGCGTCCACAACAGGTGTGAGCACATCTTTTTCACCTACGCAGAGCTGGCAGGAGTTGACCCCACCAGCCTAACAAGGATCAAACAGATGGGTCTCCACCTTCTCCCATCACCTGAACTAGACTGTCCCAACTGTCTGACCTCAGGTTTAGCCCAGGTAGCTGTGACCATTAAGAATGATGAAAACAGGGGTAAAGTAGGAAAATGGAAAGGCCTGTAGAGTGTAGTCAAAACGAAAAAGGAGAACCTGGGATGGAATGCGTACATCAAACACAACACGTAAAAATAACATACGCGACCATTAGGATCCTAGGAGCTATAGAAACTAAGTGTTAATAGTTGGCACTTTACTCAGGGAACTACGTTCAATATCTTGTAATAACCTTTAATGGAAAAAAATATGAAAACAAATATATGTATGAATATGCATGACTGGGGCATTTGTTGTACACCAGAGTTTGACATGCTGTAATTGACTGTACTTCAATTAAAAAAAATAAAAAATAAAAAATAATTTTAAAAAATAGTGTTTTACTGTGAATTATCTTTGCTTTTAGTGCAAAGTTGGTTAAAATGATCATTTTTAAAATGAGGGCATTGACAAGGGGGTGGGGGTGGGAAGAGATAGACTGGGATTTCAAAACTGTAGAATAGATAAACAAGATTACACTGTATAGCACAGGGAAATATATACAAGATCTTACGGTAGCTCACAGAGAAAGGAATGTGACAATGAATATATATATGTTCATGTATAATTGAAAAATTGTGCTCTACACTGGAATTTGACGCAACATTGTAAAATGATTATAAATCAATAAAAAATGTTTTAAAAAAATAAAATGAGGGCATTGAATGAGATAATGCAGTTTTACTAACCTCTTTTTTGTCTCTTCCCCAGGCTGGCCACATGTTTTGCAAGAGTCTAACAAATGATGTTTTACAGTAGTTGACTGATTCTGTGTATAATTTTTCCATTCAGTGCTGATTCAAATTTTAGTCAATAATCCACATTTATACAGTTCATAATAACACTGAAAGCAAATCACTGCCACAGGTGTGATGAAGATACGCACAGCTAAGTAAACAAGAAACAATCAGTTGCTTAATTGTGATAGTCAAGGGCACTCACATTCAAGGTCAGGCTCATTCTAAAGGTACTGAGCATGTTCAGTTTGGGGAGTGAGACCTGACAGCAGCTCTAGTAACAACGTCTAGAGTTAGACCAATCCTGTCTCAGAAATTTCTATTATGTCATTCACAGCCAATCAGAACTTGGAATCAGCATGAACCCATACAGACTCAAAATTCAAAACAAAAGCAAGGAAACTTGATGTTTTGGGTAGCTTTTGTGTTCTTATCCTGGGTAAACATATAGTTTCTGTTGAGCCTTTTGAAATGCTGAAAGTGGTGCCCTGGCTCCCACGAGTTCCCTGGCAGATGCCAGGCTGGAACCCTCAGCCTCAGTCAGCTCTACACAGCAGACTGCGGTAGGACAATGATGGGCCAGCCCTAATCACCTTCTTAATCCGGGCTCTCAAAGGGCAGGTGCATTTTGGGATGGGGCGGAGAGGAGGTATACCAGAATATCCTAGGAAACATCTTCCTACAGATGACTCAGCCACCCCACCCCCAATCAGGGATTATCAAAATTGAGATGGGGAGATTGGAAGACATTAATTTGAAATAAAATTCCCAGTAATCACAGCCTATGTATGTGCACATACCTCTCCCCTCCAATACCCAAAATGGAATTGAGACTCACTGGTCTAAATCAACTTGGAATATCAGGAACATATTACACTTATACATACACATACAGAGAAAAGGGTGATGGAATCACAGGAACTCAGTTGGAGATACAGTACCAGTTATTCCTGGGCACCAGTAAGTAGTCAATCCAGGCCTCACAGAAGGCATCACATTAGAGGCAAATTGCTTTGTAAGAGGTTAACGCTCCGTACCAACACACAAAAAAGGCCAGATTCCATCAAGGTTCATCAATCAACTACAGATATTTTAAATGAAGGATCAATGGTGGGCAACTGCTTCCATAGACACAAGACACAATCGGACACAAAGTTCTGTTCCTGATCTTTGATGCACTTGCCTTTATTCCTTGCCCCTTGAGTTGTGGTCTCGTCCCCTCATCTCCCTGCTTGCCCCTTGAGTTGAGGGCCCCTCAAACACAGACCCTGAGTATACACTGAGCCCAGCCAGAGCCTCCACAGCTGCCCATTCCTGAAGGTCTATTTCACTGCTGTCTCAAAGCCCAAAACTGGAAAGAAGGCAGAAATGAAAGGCAAGTGAAATAAAAAAGAAAGTTGGATGCACAGAGTAACAAGAGAAAGGACTGTTCTTCAGCTATCAAGAAAATAAGCACAAGAAGCATTTCATAACCAGAAATACAAGTACACAGCATGAAACAAAATTGTCTAATCTCATTCTGGAGGCACAATAAACCTGATGGCCGCACTGGGGCTCCATTTGACGTTTCAAACAAGCAAACACTGTAAAGTTGTGATCTTGATATTTTTCTGTTCACAGGTCCAATAACTACCTAATAGCAGTGTCCTGCCCTTTCCCAGATGATTAATGCTGAGTTTGTTGCTGGGTTTTTTCTGCCAGCTTATGTGGGTCCTCAGAGAACACACTCTGCCAAAGCAAAACGCCAAAACAGAAGCAGGACTTTCTGGCCATTGCAGTGCGATTAGGATCTCATAAAATCCCACTCAGACGAGTCAACACCCCAAAGTGTGCTGCTTGGAACAGCTGAGGCTCACTGGGAAGAGCCCAGTTCAGGAGAAGCCTCACCGAGCATGGATTTTCTAATCTGTCAAATGAAGGTCATGATGGTGAAACACGACCCCTCAGATTGCTGGGAGAAGGAATAAATGGGATAGCACCTTATAAACTGTAAGTCTGAGCACCTGACAGTACAGAAATGTTATAAATAACCACACTGCTCTCTCCCCCTGATATAAAGGAGGAAAGTGTACCAAGGTAATACTACTTGTTCTCAAAAGATCCTACCTGTTTGGCAGTTACTCTGTTTAAATTAAGATGTATCATGGTTATTCTCTTCTTGAGAAAATATAGGGTTTTTTCCCTCCAAAACCTTTTTGACAGCCACTTAAGTTTCCGTGGTAAAGAACACAATTTATGTGCTAAATAGTACGTACCCTAGTCAACCAAAAAGCAGCTGGAGTTATTTCTTGGAGGAAAGGAGGGCCAAGGGCCACAGAGGTCCAAGAGGGACACAGAGCTGTGAAGGTGTACCGGAAAGATTCTGAACCAATACAACAGTTCACTTTTACATGGCTCTAAGAGCTTCACCAACAATATCTCACTTACGCCTGACAACTCTCCAAGGTAGGTACTACTATTACCTCCACCTTTCATAGATGAAGAAAGACTGAGAGTGGTTTAGGCAACTCACCAAGGTGACAGAGCTACTCACTAGCAGAGCTGGGATGCCAAGGCCGCGCTCTTCACCACCGCATGGCACTGCCTCACCTCATTCAGATATTTCCACAATCAAATCAACCCTGAGTCAACAGAAGCCTTCCACAGGTGCTCTGTGCTTCAAGAAAGATTTCCATTCATTCAACATTCACTGAGCACTGGCTGCATGCCAAGCCCAAGACCTTCACTCTATTCGTCCAGAGGAGCATCAATTCCAGGGTGGACCTTGAGTCTAAAGACAACTCAGGAAAGCACTGAAAAGTGCTTTTAAAAAGCTGCAGTAATTCACAGCACGGGCTATAACATCCCTTATTCTATTGTTATAGGCCCCTCAAAGCTTGCTTGGGATGACAATCAACTCATTAAGGAAATGTGCTCCCTGGCAGGAAGAACTTTCTGTGGTGTAATAAACTAAGCAGACAGCAAAAAGCAGTCCAGTAGGCCTCTATCAGCCCTCAGCCCCACCTATCTCATCACACCCCTCTGATTCACTGCTTTATAAGCAAATGTTCTAGTACATGTACTAAAATCATAAAACCCCCAAATACTGCACATCTCTTTCTGTGCCTTGGGAACAGAATTTCCATCTTTAGGGAAGCTGGTTACAGTTAGCTGGGACATCACGGAGACACTAAGAGAGGCTAAGGAAGGTGAGGCTCCCTATGAGGCTCCACCTGTAGCAAATGCTCAATCCACATCACTACTCACCTGGTGACTTTATGATGTCTCCGCCTTCCCTCTTATACCAGGCATCTCAGGCCTGCTACCGCAGATTTTCCCAGTGTAATCTACTCCACGAACCGTTCATCTTAAATACAAGGTACTGCCATGTAGAAATTAACTTCAAAAATAACACTTAAAGACAAACTCTTATTTTCCTCTCAATTTATTATGTATATAAAACAAGCATTTGGAGTTGACTGTAGATCTAAAACTCTCTTAATTTCACAATTTATGTACTGTTACAGGCCTGTTTGCACAAACAGTTTAATTTAAGCCTAACTTTTCTTGTTGGCCATGTGGAATTTAAGCTCTGAGAGCAGAGGCCATGATTGAGCATTCCGTACTTGTCATCTGTAACTGCCTTACAATTCACAAAGCAGCAGAGTGGACCTCAGGGAGCTTATGGGGGTTGTGGGGGGACAATCAAGCAATCAATGCAAGAGCTACAAGGAACATAAGAGCACCAGAGGGCACAGCCAGCGGGGAGACTTGGTCAGTTTGAGCATCAGTCATGGAGGGGTCCCTGGAGCAAGTGAGCTGACCTCTCGAGGATGAAAGCTACACTCCCCAAAGCTGAAGTTAGGCAGGCATTTCTGAAATGGTTTCATCGTATATGTTGCTTGCACAGCGTTATTAGACGTTCTGGACGTCAAGAAAATACCTCATTATGCAACAAGCTCTCTTTCCACTGGTTTTAGGTTATTCATAAGGAACCATTAGTCTCCCATTTGGGTAGACAAGTAATAATATCAGTTAGTGGGACATCTTACAGTCAGACACTTGTTGACCTCTCAGGGTGGATGTCAGAAAGGTACTAAGAGTTCTGTTCACTAACTGATACATCTTTCCATTCATTAGTCTACTCAAAAAAATTCTTCAAGTTTTGGCATCCTCATTTAAACTAGGCAACAAACAAGAAAGTCCGAAACGGAGAAGGAAAAAAGTAACTGTTCCCTAAACAAGCAGTGAGGGGTTTCTGTATCACCCAAATAGCTCATTTAGCACGCACTAACTCACTCAAAGTTTTGAGTTAAGAGTAAGAAAAGAGCTGCAGTTTTTCATCTACAAAATGGGAAAAATCAAGTCTACGTCACAGCAGCTGTGTGAGGGTGAAAGGAGTTCTACACAAGCCCCTGTACAGGCTTTTCCTCACGTGGCCAGTCCCCTTCTTTCCTTGACCAGCTCAGGGTCAGTTTCCTGGTCTGCCACGGGGCATGGTGACAGCAGATGTCTGAGGATGAAAGGCAAGTGTATGGCAATGGGTCTGTCACTGCAGCCCCACACAAAACTGGTTATCAATGTACCTGGGACTATGGGCTTACTGACCGGACACGAGTGAAAAAATGTTCTGAATGGTGGCAGCATCACTGGCAGAAGTATACTGCTTCCTAGAAGACTGTTTTATAACTGTGATTCAATGCTTCAAATGACATCAGAAAAAACAGCCTGAAGTCAACAGCTGCAATCCTCCACCCACACCCAGGGTCCCTGTGTCTGGGACTTGGGGCCACGCTCAGGTCAGGTGGCCTCTGGATGTGGTGAGCATTCCAAGGAAAGCATTCAGGTTGTTAGACCTCGTGGAGTGACTACTGAAGGGTCAGTTCATGCATTTTATTTTTATTTTTTATACTTATTCTTAAAATTTCCTAATTTTTTTCTTTTTTAGAATAGTTGACATAAAGATTAAGTTAGTTTCAGGTGTACAACACAATGATTCAACATTTAAACACAATACGAAATGATCACCATGATAAGTCTAGTAAACCTTCTGTCACTATACAAAACTGTTACAGTCTTATTGACTCTCCCTTCTGTTGTATGTTACATCCCCATGACTTATTTATTTTATAACTGGAAGTTTGTACCACTTAATCCTCTTCACCTATCTCACCCAACCCCACCCCCTTCTCCCCTCTGGCAACCACCAATTTGTTCTCTGTATCTATTTGTTTCATTTGATTTTTTTTAGATTTCACATATAAGTGAGATTATACAATGTTTGTATTTCTCTGTCTGATTTACTTCACTTAATATGATCATCTCTAGGTCCATCCATGTTGCTGCAAATGGCATTATTTCCATTCCTTTCTATGGCTGAGTAATATTCAATGTATATATACACCACATCTTCTTTATCTATTCATCTATCGATGGACTTTGAGGTTGGTTCCAGACCTTGTCTATTATAAATAATGCTGCAATGAACATAGGGACACATAAATTCTTTCAAATTAGTGTTTTTGATTTTCTTCAGGTAAATACCCAGAAGTGAAATTGCTGGATCATATGGTAGTTCTATTTTTAATTTTTTGAGGAAACTTCATACTGTTTTCCATAGTGGCTGCAACAATTTCCATTCCCACCAACAGGGCACAAGGGTTTCATATTCCCACATCCTTGCCAACACTTGTTATTTGCTGTCTTTTTGATGATCAGCCATGCTGACAGGTGTGAGGTGATATTTCACTGTGATTTTGATTTGCATTTCCCTGATGATTAGTGATGTTGAGTATCTTTTCATGTTTCTGTTGGCCATCTGTGTTTTCCTTGGTGAAATGTCTATTCAGGTACTCTGCCCATATTTAAAATTTTTTTTATATGTATATTAAGTTGTATGATTTCTTTATATAATTTTGATATTAACCCTGTATCGGATATATCACTTGCAAATATCTTCTCCCATTCAGTAGGCTGCCTTTTCATTTTGTTAATGGTTTCCTTCACTGTGCAAAATCTACAAATGCAATGCAATCCCTCTCAAAATACCAATGGCATTTTTCACAGAACTAGAACAAAAAAATCCTAAAATTTGTAAGGAACCAAAAAAGACCACAAACAGCCAAAGCAATCTTGAGGAAGAAGAACAAAGCTGGAGGTATCACATTCTCTGATTTCAAACTATACTATAAAACAGTAGTAATCAAAACAGTATGGTACTGGCACAAAAACAGATACACAGATCAATGGAACAGAATAGAAAGCGCAGAAATAAACCCATACTTATGTGGTCAGTTAATCAACAACAAAGGAGCAAGACTATACAATAGAGGAAAAAAAAACAGCCTCTTCAATAAATGGTGTTGGGAAATCTGGATAGCTAGATGCAAAAGAATGAAACTGGACCATTTGCTTATACCATATACAAAAATAAATTCAAAATGGATTAAAGACTTAAATGTAAGACCTGAAACCATAAAACTCCTAGAAGAAAACAGAGGCAGTATGCTCTCTGACATTGGTCTTAGCAGTATCTTTTTGGATCTGTCTCCTCAGCCAAGGGCAACAAAAGCAAAAATAAACAAATGGGCTCATGCATTTTAAAGACTGCTGGGCACCCAGGCGTTGAGAAGATAGCGAGCTTCAGAGGCAGAGCTTGAAGCCAACTGGGGAGAAGGGAGATGCTCGGTCTGCTTTGAACCACGGCCAAGAGGCCAGCAGCAACTTCCTCTCTCCTCCTATTCTTGCCGCAGGAAAACTGACAGTAAGGAAAGAGGGCACCAAACCAGATTAAGGTCAGATCACTCTCTCAAAAGGTCACTGACACCAAAGTCCTGACTCTTCAAGAGGTCCTTCAAATTTATCAGTGGAAATCTCTGCACAGGAGCCTCACTGAATTCCATGGCCTCAAAGACCACTGTTATTGCCCCAAATTTCTTGCAGTAAATATAATAGCAGGACTCAGTTCAAATGCTTCCTTCTCAGGAAGACCTGCTTGACCACCTTCTTCTGAAAGAACAGGCTCCCCATCCCCTTATTCTCTTTATTTTTCAGAACATTATGTTATACAGCTGCTTACTTGTTACCTGCCCCACAGAACAGATGCTCCATGTGGGCAGAAACACAGTTCATTCATTGCCATGTCCCCAGTTTTGAACAGAGCAAGCACTTAAAAATATCTACTGATTGAATGAATAAACAAACAATGCATGTAATACCTAAGTAACCTAACTGTGTCCTTTTCAGAAAATTCCATATAGTACAAAAGATAAATCTATCATTTACAGTTGAATATATTTTTAGAAATTGGGCATCAGGTTTTAGCTCCCAAACGTAACATGTTATTACACTGCTGCTACAAGCAAGTGAGATCTAACTTAAAACCCAGATCATCTCTACTCACTAATATCCCTCCCAGGAACACAGGCCTTCCTCACTGAGGACTGTGGGCATGGTCTCTTTCCTTTCATAGGACCACTTCGTATAATGCTGTTTTTGCTGGGAAATGCACTTCTTTTAGGAAACTGAAAGTCTAACCCAGATGCTGTGTCAAAGATAAGGGTCCTTCAGGAGAGGGAGGAATACTCCTGGGTGGTGGTGACTTCTTAGACCTTGAAGGCATAAAGAAAGGCTCCTCTGCAAGTCATCATTCACCAGGGTTCAAAAGTAGAAATTAAAGAGCTGTTGCCACCAACAGGACTTCAGACCTGTGGCTGCAGGGCCTGCCTTTGTTCAGGAATACCTCACTCTCAGCTTGTCTCACACGGGAGGGCCGCCGGAAAGTGCAGCAGAGGATCGGAAAGCAGGACACAAATCCAACATGGGCAGTTTTCACAACGTACTTTCTTAACAACATCTATTCTCAAATGGGAGAATTCTGAAATCATGTTATGCCATAACAAAGCATGCAATTTCTCCTTTATTACTAATAGAAATAGAAATAGAAATAGAATTTGTAGAGAGCCCAGAAATAAACCCACAAACTTTTGGTCAATTAATCTTTGACTAAGGAGGCAAGGACATACAACAGAGTAAAGACAGTCTCTTCAGCAAATGATGTTGGGAAAATTGGGCAGCTGCACGTAACTCAATGAAGTTAGAATACTCCCTCACACCATACACAAAAATAAACTCAAAATGGCTTAAAGACTTAAACACAAGACAAGACACCATAAACCTCTTAGAAGAAAATATAGGCAAAACATTATCCAACATAAATCTCAGCAGTGTTCTCCTAGGGTAATCTACCCAAGCAACAGAAATAAAAGCAAAAATAAACAAATGCGACCTAATTAAACTTAGAAGCTTTTGCACAGCAAAGGAAACCATAAGCCAGACAAAGACAACCTACATATGGAATGAGAGAAAATATTTGCAAAAGATGAGACTGACAAGAGCTTAATCTCCAGAAAATATAAACAGTTCATACAACTTAATACGAAAAAAACAAACAACCCAATCCAAAAACGGGCAGAAGACCTAAACAAGCAATTCTCCAATGAAGACACATGAAGGGCCAATAGGCACATGAAAAAATGCTCAATATCACTAATTATAAGAGAAATGCAAATCAAAACTACAATGAAGTATCACCTCACACCAGTCAGAATGGCCATCATTCAAAAGTTAACAAACAAGTAATTTGCCTAACAAATTAATTTCAGGCTCTAAAATCCCACTACGTCAAAGGCTGTATCAGTCTTCTCACTCTGAGGGAAAACATACCTAAGCAACCAGGTGATTAAATGCAGAGTTGGAATCGCTTTTTCAATAAAACTGCCCTTAGACAAAAAGACCCTTCTCCAAAAAGCTCCCGACAGGAACTCCTGGGCCCCAGCTCCTGCGGGGAGTAGGGAGCTGCACCTTCCAGAAGCACTATTCTCGGATGGTAAAATTCTCTCAAAATGAGGCCGGGCCGCATGTTTCAGCCCTGCTAAAACTTAGTGGCCAACAACCCTCAAGGTACGTTTTCAAGCAAGAGTCTGGACCCCCCAGTGAAAAATGGTGTAACAGCAGCAAACTCCTTTCTAAAATTCTCTTCGGAAACTTGCATCTTATTGTAAATCAAGGTTTCCTATGTCTACATGCAAAATTGGTCTGTGTGGACTTGTGCGATTTTCCAGGGAGAGAATTCATACTGTTCTGAGGCTCAAAGAGGTGTATGTCCCAAAAGAAGTTAAACCACTCTTCTACGGGGTGGCAGAACTTCATCCTCCGCATTATTTCAGGAAGCCAAAGTTTCTCAGAGCCGTCTCTGTTGAGCAAGGTTTCTACCTAGTTGGAGACTGTTTGGGATCACTTTTTCCCAGGAGAAATACTAGCAAACCGGAGGATAAGCCACCACACTCCTTTTGTGGGTGCGGATCCCTCACATTTCTGGGGTGCCCAACGAAGCCTGCTGGACCTCGGGGCTCATGTAGCCCCTGAAATCAATATGGCAAGTCAGCGAGGTCTGCACTTAGAATGTGGATTCCTGAATTTGCTTTGGACTCTTGCATGTTGGCATTTTCCACTGCAAAGCTGTGGCACTTCATAATAACTTACTATTTTTTTCTCAGAAACACATTATTTTATCCAGCTTCCAAAGAAAGATCAAAATTAATGTTGAGTCTTCGATGCTTTAGTACATCACTCAAAATGCAGGGCACATGTCCACAGAAACTTTCCTCCTAGGCAGGTTTTTCCTTCAACTGAGCATTTCTACATCAAAGCAGAACCCTTAAGTCACTGTTCCCACTGGTCTCTGGCTCCCTCAATACACTATGTCCTGGATATTTTAAATTTTTCAACATCCTATAGGAATTAACACATGCACATTCCCCTTCCCATTTAAAATAGTTTAGTTTTTATTTTTGTTTAAACAAACCCCTGGTCTCTATGAGCTTTTTCTAACATGGAAATTTAAATAGCACATAAATTTACTTAAACATCCTACAGATTGCATGAAATATTCACTTTCACCAACCCTGGCTGCTGGATCCGTTGTGATCACACCTTTCCTTCTTACAAGCCACGGAAGAAAGTGACCTTGTTACTCTAAAATCTTACTCTCATTTGAAGTCTACCCAGTTACCAATATTTTTTCACACATATGGCAATTTTTGGTCTTCTTCAAAAATGTGGCCAAAGGTACAATAAAAGGCTGAAAATGACTTTTTTCTGCTTGCTCTCCCAGACTACAATCTCCCGCCACCATTTCTTCTAAACCAAAAGGTACCATTACATTTGGAAAATAATCAGTTTCACAAAAAGGTACTTTAAGCTATTGTTTCCAGATGCACAGAAGGAGAAAGTATAATCTGCTGAGAAAACTGCAAAATAATTTCTAACTCTATTTGCTATAATTTGACAATTCTATCTTAAGAGTCTAGAAAATGTACCATTGCGAGATGTCTCAAAGCCATTATCCTAATTGAAGTCTATTTAAATGGAATAGTCAGTTCCTTTTCAAGTCACATAAAAGCACATACAGACCAGTGATCCCGCCTATTAAATCAAGGGGTGCCTATAAAGTACATGTCACCAAAGTAGTAAAGATTTTAGCCTCAAAATACCCCAGCCATCTATCATGGTCTACGTGAGCGCTGATCTAGAGACATTCACATGCTGACATACATACAGAATGAAGTATTGAACAATGCTCCTTTTAAAAAAAAATGAAGTCAGGAAAAGCAGACATATTCTATTCATCTAGCTGGTTTTCAACTTCCAAGTTTTTGTTTTCCACATGTCTTATCTTCTTTAAATACGCTAGACCTTCCTCTTCTCAGTGTTCATAGAAAAGAAAAGTGGAGTGGATAATCCCAATTGACCTGGAAATCCACTGCATTTTTTGGTAGTTTTCCATTAAAATGGGTCTGTGTTGGAGGAGGAATGAGGAGAAATGTAAACTGATGGGAGTCCGCAGGCACAATGGGGAGCAAAGGAAAGCCAGGCTTAAAGACTGACAAGAGATAACTGCCTTTGGGTAACTGAGAGCCAAGGCCATAACTTCCTCTGTATTTAAAATCCACAGTGCTGTCTCTTCATTAATTTTAGATGAATTTCACGGTAGGTTTTTTGTAATTACCAACGGCTTGCATTACTAGCTCATGGGATGGCTCTATCAATTAGGAGATCTGGTTTCCTAAGCAGAGCCTTCCAAATCACTTGCCCACCTTCACTTGAAGGGGCTACTCAGAAGTAGCAAGAGAAGATCTTCCTCTAAAACCCCTTCAGGTCAGATCCCTGATCCCCCAGAGCACTGAGGGAGAAATTCAGAGAATTTCAGGAGAATAAACTTAAATTACCAAAGGTAGACAATGATCATCTCTGACTGTAATTTAAATTTCTGCTAATAGGGTTCTGTTACAATAATGAACATCTGTCACTCATGCTGTCATATATTGGCTTGCCCCTGGAAGAATGCTCTTTTTGAAAGCAATATTTTCTGTCTTTTCTGCCTCTGGCAAAAGTAGAATAAGGAATATAAAATGCTCATGAGAAGCACACTTTCATGAGCAGAGTTCACCATCAAAGGACACACATGAGGTCCACGAGGAAAGAAGGGAGCCAGTGACAGTGATGGCAGATGTGTGATCCTGGCCAGTCAGAAGCTGCAAGAGCAGACCACTGGACTTCCGGGCTGGAAGGGGTGAGCCGAGGCGCCTGGCATTCCAGGGAGGGCAGGATCCATCGACCAGAGTCACAGGGCTGCAAGGACCAGACTCCCAGTCCTCTATCTACTTTAGGGCCTCCTTTCTGGCTGCAGACAAGAATTACCAGACATACAAGAGGGAACAGATTAACTTAGAATTCACTAAGAAAAAAAAAAGGAGGAAGAAGAAGAAGAGAAGTATAAAAGAGATAAATCCAAGAAAAATGAAAAGAGAGCCTGTGAGAACTTAGTGAGGCAATCAGGGCACCGATCAAAAGAAACTGACTAAGGAACAAGGAGAGAATATCATGGCACAGGACACCTGGCTTGGAGGACAAGTTTATCCAATGCTCGCCCACAAAGGGGATTGTAAGGATGTAAGGGGGGAAGAGGCCAGCAGTGAGGACAGAGAACCTCTGGGATCCAGGGATAGCCCAGTATGACTGACAGGAAAAGCCAGGCTTGCATGCATGGACTCCCACCAGCTAGGAACCTGCAGCCCATGTTCTAGGTTCTTCCCCTGCTGAATAAGTCTCTCCATTCTGAAAAGCTGGCTTGAGAGCTTTTTAGACAAGAGATAAAGAAACTTTAAAGCTGGAGGTCTTCATTAACCTAACCTGATGAACATCAAAGACTCCACCACCACTGCTGTCGCTGCCGCCGAAGCCACACACACACACAAACAGCCGAAGCCACACACACACAACACACAAACAGCAGCGAGATGTCACATTCAATTGCTCCCCTCCCCTGCCCCAGGGGAAGACCTCAGATTTAAAGAGCTTAGTGCATTGTTTTGAGTAAGAGGGGTGGAGTTTTGATCCCCACCCCTTCGGATGGTGGGTACATGGTCTTTCAGGAGCCCAGGCGGAACAGGAGAGAGCAGGGTGAAGTCCTGCTCTAGGAAGGTGACAGCCTTCTAGTGTCTCCCAAAGCTTCACCAAGATTTTTACTCCTGGAACCAAGACCTTAATGGGAAAACAGCTGGTGACTTTCTAGATACTCCATAAATAGCCAAAAAATTGAAAAACAAATGAAAATTCCAAAACATACTTAAGTGCTTACTTAAGTAAAAAAAAAAAGAAAGAAAGAAAGAAAAAGAAAAACTGGCACACTGACTTATAAACTATTAATCTGGGAGAAGAGAATCTAACTAACCATTCTATAACTAAGAATTTATCATGTTTAATGTTATTCAAATACCTGCTTTAAGATTATTTAAAGGCCTTCCTTAAAAGCAAACCCTCCTACACTGTTGGTGGGAATATAAATTGGTGAAGTCACTATGGAGGACAGTATGGAGGTTCCTTAAAAAACTAAAAGCAGACTTACCATATGATTCAGCAATCCCACTCCTGGGCATATATCCGAAGAAAAGTGTAATTTGAAAAGACACATGCACCCCAACACTTATAGCTGCACTGTTTACAATAACCAAGACACGGAAACAACCTAAATGTCCATCAACAGACGAATGGATAAAGAAGATGTGGTGTGTGTGTATACGTGTATGCACACACAATGAAATATTACTCAGCCATAAAAAAGAATGAAATAATGCCATTTGCAGCAACATGGATGGACCTAGAGATTATCATATTAAGTGAAATAAGAAAGATAAAGACAAATATTATATGATGTCACTTATATGCGGAATCTAAAAAAAAATTTTATTTACAAACCAGAAATGGACTCGTGGATATAGAAAACAAACCGGTTACTAGGGGAAAAACGGGAAGGGATAGATTAGGAGTTTGGGATTAACAGATACACATCACTGTATATAAAACAGATAAACAACAAGGACCTACTGTATATAGCACAGTATACAAAAGGAACTATATTCAATTTCTTTCAATGAGCTGTAATGGAAAAGAATCTGAAAAAAATATATATGTATGTACATGTATAACCAAATCATTTGCTGTACACCTGAAACTAACATTATAAACTGTCTACACTTCAATGAAACATAGAATTAAAAAAAAATTCTTCAAAGGCCTTCCTTAAAAAGAATGCCCAAGTAGGCAAGGACTTCATTTAAGAGATTAACAGAAAACTATCACTGCAAGAGTCTGGACCTACTCAGTGACAGTCCCCGAGCACAGCCACTGTCTCCTGAGCAGAGTTATCTGCTGAGTGCTCAAGGGATTACTGGATAAGAATATTAACTCAATATGGGGATAACCTATTTGATAAGCCCTTTCTCAGCCCTTACAGAATTTGGCTTGAAATCATCGTGGTGATTGGATGAGGGGATCTGAAGCCAATTTCCAGGCTTCCTGCTTGGCTGGCAGGGCCACTCGCTCCCATAGCAACAACATCACATCACTGAGAGATACCGATGTAACCCTATTAACAACAGGCAGGAAAAGGGACCAACAGGGCAGAACCATATACCTGACCCCGCCTTACCGTCGCAAAAACAAGAAACTAAAAACCTCATTCCCACTTTAAATACCAATTCAGACACCTGTATAAAAGAACTCCTAAAACAGAAAAATGTGGCAAAAAATACACCTTTTTTCCTTAACTTGAGCACCCATCTCACTCAACACTAACCAATCAGCGGGGCCTGCTGCTCTGTGCTCACTGGCATGGAGAGGGTGAGAGGCCGGGGACCCCACTGCAGCGCTGCGGGAGGGGCCCAGGGGGAGCAGGACAGCATTTCTGGGAAAGGAAATTGAAGTTAATAGGTCAACTCTGCCAGATAACACAAAATGATTAAAATTCTTATCAGGTGAGCGAGGTTTTAGGTACTGTTAAGCCTGCAATTTCTGGGAGATTTCTAAGCTGTAGGTCAAAAAATGTATATACTTTAAGCATGCTTAAATTTTTGAGACTAACATTCTGGCATTATAAATTCATATAGCTGGAAGGACCTCTTGACCATTCACCCCAGAAAACCCTGGGCCTTGTACTTGTTACCTCCGCTGCCAAAACAACTCACCTAGTTCAGAAACTCAAATTGTGTTTTTTCCTTCCACAAGATTTTTGTACCACAAATCAGACCTCATGAAATAAAACTTACTTCAGGCTATTAAGCCTCTGCCAACACCCCTCTCGATCACAGTCAAGGCTGAAGACAAAAGCTAGGCTGACCAAATGAGTTTCGCCTCTGGCTCAGAGCATGATCGATAGTCATTTCTGCTGGGAGTTTTAGCCTCAAAAAAAAAAAATTAATGTTCCTGCTTTACTATTAACCTACCCCATCAGGATCGAATACCACTCACCATCTCCCCACAGACAAGAGCCTACCCTGGGAAATTAAAACAAAAGCTGCCCCATTCCCATGGGTTTTCTACTACTCTGACTTATTTTCCACTTCGATTTTGCCTGTGAACTTAGCCAGAGAAAGCAGCTCAATCTTCCCTGAGGACAGCTCTCTCTAGTCTTCCCAGCATAGGGACTGGAGTTTCTGCTCTGAATTCTGTACTGGAGGTGAGGTGGAAGGGAAACCGAGCAGGGGCCACATCAAATTAGCCACTGCCATGGGCTACTGTCCCAGAGGTCATTTCTAACAGGCATTTGGACATTGAGGACACTAAGATGGCTCCTGTTCCAGCTCATGTGAAGAGCAGTTCCATCATTTTTATCAAAGGAAGCAGCAAAATCAGGTGGGAGATACTCAGCCCAGTGACTGTGGAGCCGACCTGCCTAGACCCAAGTTCTCTCCTTATTCCTGGGCTGCAGCCACAGGCCCCCTTGCCCTCTGCATGGCTTTATCCCATCCTCACCGTCAACCAGCTTTTCCTTATACAAACATCTGCTCAGTCTACTACACCTGCCAGGGGGCCCATGTTCAAATCTATGGGAAAAATCATTGCCCCTCAGTCTGACAGGCGAAGTCCTACAATGACATCACCTGCCCTCCGCTCTTTCCATCATAATTGAAACACTTCCCATCAACCTTCCACAACCAGGGCACACACAGCGAATCTCTCCTTGGGTTTCCTTTCGGAGCCAGGCATATCGACTACATTGCTCTGCACAGACCCTCCCCACCACCAGGTCATACTCACTTGGCTGTGCTGTTAAGGTTTCCAGTGCATGGAGGCATCACCTGCTCACCCTCAGGCATGAGTTTTCCCACCCCTTCTTCAGTGGCATTCTCAGCTCTGAGGCCAGCTCCCACTTGGAGCCCTGGGCACCATCTCAGTGCGACACTGCTGCTAAGCCACACGGGTCTCTGTAGTCTCTGACTCTGCAATTTTCCAGGATACTTTGCTCTTCCGTCCCCTTAATATTAAGCTTAAAGCCTTCCTAACCAGACTTGCAAGTGTCCCAGAAAACATATCACTCTGGTCTTCCCCGAAATACCTCCTCTTTGGTTATCAGAGGCTCTGCTCTAGGGAACCGGTCCCTTCCTTCCAAAAACAAAAGCAAAAATAACACATTACCTAGGAAACCAGCTAGTGACACCCCATACCAGTTTTCTCTTTCAGAATTACAAAAGTTGTAGAAGAAATTTAACCACCATCTCCGACTCAAGTCCTTCCACTTCCTATTTAGAAATCCAAAGCATCCGGTGAAGAGACAGGTTTCTCCCATCCGGCCCTCCCCCATGACAGGTGGCTCTGATGAGCACCAACAGGCTCCTCCCCTCATCTAGAAGGTGGCCTCAGGAAGAGGGCAAGTCTCCTCACCTGCAGGGTCTAAACACAGCTGCCTCCATTCTTCCCAACAGCAGAAAGTCTCTTTCCTGACAAGGCACAGCTAGAATTCCCTCCCACTGCTGCCAAGAACCCTCTCTAGGGCCCCCCGGGCATTATTTTTGAGTTGTGCCAGCGGCTATTAACCAACACCCGCTGAACACAGTCCAGTGGTGCCAATGGGATTGAGGGCCGTGGTTAAGAGGAAGGAAGAGTAGTTCCATCATTTTTAATATTTATTAAAAATATTATTTGTTTTATTTATTAAAAATATTATTATTAATATTTATTAATAATCATTTTAAAATATGAACAGGGCAGAATCCCTATCCTCTAGAAAGAGAGGAAGACTACTACACTACTACTGTGGGCTGTGTACAGAAGACTTCAACCTTGAGGTCTCAAACTGGAGCCCCGTGCTACTAACATACTGATGTAAGCAGTGGCAGTGATGCCTCCTGAGCCTGGGATAGGAAGCCAGACAAGAGGGCCACCCTTGCAACTCGACAAGCAAATGGCTTTCTAGTCTGGGTCAAGGGCACAGACATGCTTCTTTTGTAAGACAGCTCCAACAATGGATTCCCATGGACCCCTCCCACTCCATTACCCTTCCCGGGTAATTCTACTCTAAAATTTATTCAAACCCCCTCACAATAAATCCAAGTTTTAAAGAGCACACTTCAAGTTCTCCCTTGTTTCTATGTGCTTGCATTCATTCATTCACTCATTCATCCAAAAAACATTTCAGAAGCCTGTGCAACGGGTCAGATACTGTACTAGACACTGGGTATATAATGGTGAGCAAAATCGACAAGGTCCCTGGCTTCTTGGAGAAAGAAAAGCAGATGTCTCCTAAAGAATATGTCATAACAACAATGAGAAGTGATGGAAAGGACGAGAGGAAAGGGCAGTAGGGTGAGGGGGCGGGGCTGTTTGCTGAAGAGGGAGCAGCACAGTGGTTGGGTTCCTGAAAGGCCTAGCTCCCTTCAAGCTGGGAACGGAAAGGTGCCTGGAATAGGACAAGCCAGGCGGAGAGGGGCACGGGCCCAGGATGAAGCAGAAGGCAGGAGGGGATCCACCACATAGCACTTTTCAGAACAGGTTCAGAATGTGGGTCTTATCCCAGGAGTAACAAGAAGCCTCCGTAGGGTTTTCAGCAAGGACGTGGCATGAGCACGTTAGGAATTAGAGACCACTCGGGCTGCGGAGGGGTGAATGGATTAGAAAAGAGTAGAAGCAGCTGTGGGGAGAGCAGTGGGGAGAGCAGCGAGGCGGCTGCGGCAGTCTTCCAGGCAAAAAGATGGTCGTTTGGACTAGTGGTAGCAGCGAAACTGGAGAGAAAGCGAACATTCAAGAGAGGTTTAAAAGATGAAAATAACAGCACTTGGTAAAGGCCTAGGTAAGAGCCAGCCTGCATTTGCAGGGAAGAGAAATGTCAGTCACCACAGGCAGAAAACATTGGCTGTGTATACACTGCAGCTCAACTGGTATTACACTTACTTCCCTTGGCACCTATTTTTCAGAATTTCTAGACAAATTTAGAGCTCTTCTCCTTATTTGCTCTTAACTCTATTCTTAAAAACTGTCACCCATTTTTTTAAAAGGTCATCCATTTTTGAAACATATTTATTGAACATCTACTGTGTGCTAGGGATAGAAAGGTAACCAAGCCAGGCCCTTGGCACTTCTCCTCTGAGCCTCTGAACCTCCCAGCAGTGATGGCAACTCCCAAGGCTGGGGTCACCCTGCCTCCTGAAACCTTCATACAAGCCACTTAACAGACTCCAGTCTACCTCTTAAGAGACCTTCCTCGATGCAACAGCAGCAAAGCACTTTGCACTCGGGAGTCACCCCTCATTTCATAAGATCTGAGCCCTGGGAGACATCAAGGCATGAAACTTAACTTCTCCAGGTCTTTGACCACCAAAACCTTGCTCTTACAGGAAGACCATGAACCCTACCAGGCAGTTCTTCCTTCTACATAATCAAACTCTTTTTCTCTAAAACGTACTGAGTTAGGGAACCACATGTGAATTGTGCTTTTTCATTTGTTGCCCAACTTAGTTTGTGCTGGATTTTATCCTATCATAGAGATGCATGGTTTTATAAACCCTGGAGCTATAATGTCCAATGTGGCCAAATGGAGCTACGTAAATGAAAATCAACTAAAATTAAAACTTCTTCGTTTCTCCGTTGCACTAGCCACCATGTAAGTGTTTGATAGTCACATGTGGTTAGGCCACCATATTGAGAGCACAGATATGGCGTGTTTCCAACAATACAGAAGGGTCTGTTGGAAAGAGTTCCAAAGAGGTGCTGCTACAGGGTTTTCTGCATGTTTCACTTGAATCTCCCCTTAAAAAAATACACAAAAGTTTAACAAATAGAGACTTTCAACATATAAACTGTGTCCTCCTTGATTTTATAAGTGAATGCTATAATCTAAACTTAAATTAACATACATCACTAAAATAGTACTTTTTAGTTAGTTTCATCATTTGTGTATATTTTAGCCAGGAATGT
This sequence comes from Vicugna pacos, assembly GCF_048564905.1. Taxonomy (NCBI): domain Eukaryota; kingdom Metazoa; phylum Chordata; class Mammalia; order Artiodactyla; family Camelidae; genus Vicugna; species Vicugna pacos. The sequence continues at coordinate 50,307,519 of NC_133002.1, forward strand.
TAAAAATAACCTTGTGATTCCTTGTGGGGCAGAAAGGGACCATGATTTTACAAGCCGCTGTGGACAGAAGCTATCTCACTCTTTTTATACATACCCTCCCCATTGCCCAATATAGCTGACATTCTCAGTAGATACACAGATTAACTGTCATCTAAACAAGGGGCTTGCAAGAAATGTTCATTTCAGATTTGGAATTTCAACTTCTAACACCAGTCCTGTAATTATGCATGCAGGGATTTTTTTTCTCTAGGACCTTATCTACCATATGACTTTATATTCCAAAGATACATTTACACTGTGACAGAAAATCCAATAATACTTCAAATGTGAAACTATCTTGGAACAAGATTAGCAAAACGTTGATAATTACCAAAACTGAGTGAGATACATGAAGCTCATAATGTTATTCTTCACTTTTATGTATGTAAACTTTTTTCCAGAATAATAGATTTAAAAAAAACTGAACTGATGCAATTACATACAAATTTCATCAGTTCTAACAAATATTCTGTAGGGTAATTATAAACTTTGCTATGGCTGGGTTATAGAAATTTATCAAACATCCCAAACCAGGCCAAAGAACCAACAAAGCCAGTGACTTGTTTATGAAGTTCTTCTCCTGTATGATTCCGAGGTGGCTGTGAGAAAGCACCATACCAAGTCTCTTCAGAGAGAGGGTACAGGTGGGTACTGCACACAGAAACTCTGGGTTGTCATGCTTGATCACCTGGTAATGAGGCCACTGGCCTCTGCCTCATCTTACTGGAAAAAAGGTTAAAACTCTACATCCCAACACTAAAGCGGACCACTGCCGGCAGGAGCAGACAAACAACTGCTTCCAGTCCACCCCTGCTTCAAGGTGAGCTCTGCACCTGCTGCAGAGGCTCCACCCCAGGCCTGATGGTTAGCACATCCCAGATGGTTCCCCACCTCCAGTGGACGTGCACATAAGCCACTTCAGTCTCACCCGCAGCCCTCTGGTTACTTTACACACAGAATGATGGAAAATGTTGACCCACAGCTGCCTGCGTGTCAGCAAACCCTTCCTGTACACGCCAGGCACTGCACTCAGTGTGTGCCAGACACCCACTCACTCAATCCTGACAGCCACTTGGAGGCGGGAAACTGAGGCACCGAGGTTAAGAAATTCCCAAGGCGCCTCAAGCAGCATCTGGCTCTGAGCCCCAGCTCCTGCCCTCTGCTCTGTGACAGGCCTGCCTCCCTTCCTCATCTCCACTCCCTCCTCTCTGCCCCTCCACACTTTCCCCACATTGCTCCCTCCCTTGAAGTGCTCTTCCCAGAACTCCCAGTTGCTGGTTCCTTCCCTTTACTCTTTCTCAAGGCCTCTTCTTTTCCCTCAGAGGAAGGAGACTTCACATTTACCACAATTTGATGTATACGATGCATGCGTCTGTTGACTTGTTTATTGTCTAGACTACATAATATGCTATGTGCCAGCACGGAACACATCTGTTTTGCTTCCCGTCGGATTTCCCACGCCAAGCACAATGCTGGGCTCCAGCAGATGCTCAGATACTTGTTTAATGACTGATAATCATTGCTCAGTCAGTCCTTTGAGTGGAAAGATTTTTAAATGCAAGACCCAAATGATAACTAGAACCATCTTGATAAACACTGCTTAAAAAACAATGTCAGGTTTAAGAAAGGACTTAAAACTGAAAGGCAACAGGCCAGCTTATGTCAGCTTCAAGTAACAAAAAACAAAATGATACTCTTAGGAAATGCATATTGCGATTCTGAAAGGTTATTTGCAGGAGCAATCCAAGGAGTGAGTTTAAATCTCAAATCCTAAGTAAGTTGATGACTGAAGGGGGCTCCTCTTGCCCTGCTCGCTTCTCAACCATTAGGATAAGCCAGGGAGGTGCCCTGTGTATCAGTTCTAGTCATTTTCTTGGGGGAAAGCCCTTAGAACCAATCTTCAAGGCAAATCCAACAAAGGTTACCTAGTTGTTTCAAAGCCCACCCCTGCTCCTCATCCCACCAGCTTCCTCCTTCCTGAAAGGTCAGATTCTTCTCTCAACAGTCCCAACTTTGCTCACAGTGACCTCGCCTATGGCTTTCATTCACCAAAGAAAACCCCTTCCTTTCAAGGACTTAAGTCTTCTGCAACTCCCAAGGGTTCTTCTGTAGGTTTAACAAATTTCTCCCAACACACAACAGATGTCGTGCCGAGAACTCAGAATTTAAACAGGGGTCAGTACACAATAAAAAGACTAGGAGTGTATGCCCCAAAGCAGAAGGAATATAATTTTTTAAACTGGGAAAACGTCCAGGGTGCATGGCTTGAGAGGATTCCAAAATGAGGCAGAGTGCACCTGAAACAACTACAGAAACCACACTGGAGAGCAATGTAAGTCCTGAGTTCTGGTCCCAGCTATAAGCCTTTGTCCTTGCTGTGTGATCTCGGATGTTACTTAACTCCTCTGAACTTCAGTTTCCTCATCTTAAAATAAGATTGATAATAATAGCTACTACTCATAGGACAACGTGAGATTCAAAAGTAGGAACAGTGCCTGGCACACAGCAATTCTCCGTGAACAATGGTTACTCATACTGTTATCACCTACCCGTTGTTTTCATTTTGCAAAGCGCTATCACAAACAACCAACTGAGACCTCGGGAGTCATTTCCTTTCAACCAGTTAATTTCTCAGATCCTTAGATTCATAAGCTCGCAAAATCTATGGCACTATTGGCGGGAGTTGAGGAGAGGAGACTAAGAAATCAAGTCCTCACTTTGGAAAAGAGACCCTCAAGGCCCAGAGTGGTGAAATGATGTGCCCAAGACACACATAATAACAAGATAAACCCAACTCCAGTGCTCTCTCTACCTCACCTGGAAACCCAAGGGTTTCTGTACCTTCACGACCTCCTAGCACCCCTCTGATTAATGATGTCTCACAGATACTTCACACAACGCAATTATGCATTACAGGGAGTTTGGCAAGAGGAAACACGGAATCCTGCACATAACCTTGAGGTGCTTTAACATTCACATGTAAGAGTACTCACATTAGCGTAGGTTTCCAATCTTCTCATAAAGGCAGTTATATTTAACTTGGGATTTAAAGTTGACAAAAAACTTAATGAATAGGCAAGACAAAAGGAACCGTCTGTCCATGGCTGGTTAGCTCCTGAAGTTAATGCTTCTCATGGGGACAAGAGTCAGCCAAAGGACAGAGCTCCAGGCAAATTGGAAAATATTCCTCCAGCCCACAGATCATGGATTACCGCCTGGGCTCTGAGGGGCAAATCTTACGAGATGTTCCCCAGCTTTCCCCCAGGGCCACCCACCAGTTAACTGTACATTCTGTCATTCGACAGCATCAGCTGTTCCTGGGTGCTACTATGTGTCTGGCACACAAGTGACCTCATGTAATTCTCCCAACTACCTATAAAGAATGTACTACCATAGTTCGTCTGATCTAGGACCCCACTAACTGTAAGACGTACCATTATTTTATGCACAAAAATGAAAGTCACTGCCAACTACAACTGTAAAATTATAGGATACTTTTTTTTGTTTTCAGGAATGTTAAAATATGACAAATTTCACTGTCTTAGCACTGTTGAAATGTCCCATTTTACAGATAAAGAAATTGAGATACAGAGAGAAAATAATTTGCCCAAAGTCACAGAGCTGGTAAATGGAACCACTGGGATACAGATCTAGTAAGTCTGGTCACCTTCTCATGGCAGTAAACTCAAATTTCCCAACAAGCCACCTGAATTACCCAAAAATGCACCTGGCAGAGAGGCAGGACACAGGGTGCTAACTCTTGGTCCCCCATGAGCACATTAATTGTGGCAACGTTCTGAATATCTCTGAACCTGAACTTTCATGCGTCCAAGAAGGCACTATGCTAGACCATAATAAAGTGCCATTCTTCTTCTGGGAGAAGCAATGAGGTACAATGGAAAAAGCATATTTGGAATCAGAAAGTCCTGGATTGAAATTCTTGTTCCACTGTCTAACTAGCTTATCACCCTGGGTAGTTACTGAACTGCTCTGAGCCTCAGTTTCCTCTCCTGTAAACTGAGGCTATGAGCAGCTATCTCCCAGAGGACTGATCAAGGACAGGAGAGGCTTTTACAAATGGAGAAAGCAGCCCACGGCAGAGCTGGAATTCAACAAATGCTCTTTTCTGTACTAGCCACCGTCTGCTTTGAGACAGAGTCAAAGAACAAACATTCCCCATGACTTCAACAATTCCCAAGGTGGGCACTCAGGAGAGAATAAGGATCAGACAGAAGAAAGCCAATCCTGAGGGACACTCAGGCAAAGAAAATGAACTGGAAGCACCTGGAGGACAGGCAAAGCTGATGAACTTGCAAACTTCTGAATAAATGAACTGATATGGGAAAGAGAAAAAAGAAAGAACACCATCAAAAGACACTGGTCAGTAGACATGAGGATGAGATATACCAAACTTGGCACAAAATACCACTCTCTGAAGATTCTGGGTTGCACCAAAAGTGAGCTACAGCAGGAAGAATCTCCCCCACTGTTTTGTTTTGTTGTTACATTAAATAACATTCTGTGCATTGCTCCCCTTTCTTGCCTCAAGAGCTTCAGAAAATCCTCAGAAGATGAGAGCTCTGACTTGGAGGGAAGGCAAGTCATATGGATATGGAAACAAACTCTTGACCTGTTTTTTCTCTCCATCGTACTCATAACGTCTCAAAGTTTCTGGCACACAGCTGAGTATTTGTTGACTATATGAAATTTCATTCTGACCAAAACTCCAAAATACCCTATACATTTATCCTACCTAAAAGCCTAATAATCTGCTTCTTTTCCAGAAGTATTCTAAAAACACAAGTCTGATAAACGAACGCTACCTTTGGTGTCTGCTACGTCTCCTAGCCTCTCAGGTGATGACACTCTGCTGTCTCTCCAAGCCTCCAACAAGGCTCAGCACCCTCAGCCCAGCAAACTCCAGCACTTTCTCTTCCCGCTCGTCCATCCCAGCCCCTTGGTTTACTTGGCAGCTATCTCAATGACCATGTCGTCTGATCTGAATCAGTCTGTTAATCTCCTTCCTCTCAGGCACAGCAACTTTCCTGGAGATAAAGGTGCAGGCAAGCTGAGTTCACCCACAGCCCTCCACCCTCAACCTACTACCCCCTCCTTCAAGCCTTCCTTGACACTCCCAGAGAGGCCTCTGTGAAAAGAAAGAAACCATATGGCAACAATCCTACTCTATCCTCATTACCTCGGGAGGTTTACTCGTTTTCCATTAAGTTTAGCCCAACCACCAACTTGTAGAAGTTGAACGAATACTGAAATAACTTAAGGGGTGGGTAAGAGCTAATAGAAATGGCACTTTTGCTCTTCCAGTACCTCCTAGAGATAAGATTCACCACGTCACCGAGCTCTAAACCCACAAACTGGACTCTGCAAACACTCCCTACCCCAGAGCTCAACGATTATTTGCCCCTCCGTTTTTCCTTATTAGTTTCCATATAAAAGTCACTCATCCTTTCCCTTCCAGCGTACATCAGGCTCCTGAAAGGACGCCTTTAAATCCTTTGAAAATCACCAAAACATGTTGAAAGTCTAGTTCTTTTCAATCCTTGTGCAGAGCAGCCGTGGTGTCAAGACCAAGAACTTCAAACATGAATATGGCACCACCCCTGCCTTCACAGAGCCCACGCTCTTCCTCCAACTCTAAAAAGTCTGTCCTCCCCGTGAAATGTCTACTAAAACGTAGTGACAAAGTACTTCATAGCTTTGGAGGAAGAGCGAGGGTGGAAACAGACTTTGCCCTTACATTTGATGCCCTGTAACTATAACAACCGATGATTTAAGTAACCATCAACCCAACGAGGGGCCAAATTTTCCAAAAACCATTTTCAAAAGGGGAAAACTCCCTGCACCAACTCCCGCGTCAGCGTGCGTGGTACCAGTAAAGCCGGCTGTTTGGTCCATCTCCGGCTCCACCGCTTCAGTCGTGTGCTCGCCAGCAGCACAGCCTACACCGTCACACTCGCGCTCCCAGGCAGAGCACCTGGCGTTAGGCCTCAGCCCAATGTCACTTGTTAACCTTCCAAACCTCCGGCTTTCGGGACGCCGCCGCCTCAGGTCTAAAGCATGCAAACCATCCACCGCCACCTGCGATTTCCAGGAGTTGGAGAAAAACAACTCGAGGCGCGGACAACCTCTGAAAGATCCGCGTAAAAGTAACTGCGGTTCTCGACTTCAAAGCATTTCCCGAGGTGGGCGCGGGGGGCGGCAGGAACCTTGGGGCCCCATTCATAAAATTACAAGCTGTTTTCCCTTAGTTTGCGTGTGGACAGACCTCCCCGGCGGGGGTCGAGCCCAGAGCCGGGAGCCCGCGGACCGCAGCCTTGGGGGACCGGCTAGCGGGCACCTCCGGCCGGGTCAAGCCCACACCGCTCCACACGGCCCCAAAGGAAAGAAGCGTGCGCCCGGGGACGTTGCGGGTGGGCGTCCCCGTCAACACCCGGGCCGTGACAGTGGGGCGGGGCCCTAGGAGGCCGGACCCCCGCGCCCAGCCGCGCCAACGGCCGCCGGTCCCCGGCCAGACCCCAGACCCTGCGGAGCCGAACTGCCACCAGCCCCGGCCTTCTCGGCGGGCGCTCCCTCCCACGCCCTGCCTGTCTCCGGGCACGCTCACCCCGGATCCACTGGCTGCCTCATTGTACTGCGCCGGCACCCGTGCTCCACGGCCGCCACGGCTCGGGTTTCTGCTTGGGCTCGGGCCGCCGTCCTGCTGCCCGCCCGCCCCCGGGCACCGGCCGCCCCGCCCCGCCGGCGGACCCGCCCCGCGCCCGCGGCCGCCGCCGCCAACCAGAGGGCGGTGGGGGCGTAACAGGCCGCGAGCCAGGCCCGGCCAATCCAGGCCCTACCTGCGCGCCGAGGAGCGGACGCGGAAATGGGCGGGCGATTGGTCAGGTCTGTTAAAGGGGCCGCCGCCCACGGGCTGGAGGGAGGGGCGGCGGAGGGGTTACCTGGAAGAGCCTGGGTTGGGAGGAGTAAGAGCTTCTCTTCTCACCCAGTCCAGCTACCGCGCTCGCCCTGGCACTTTGCACTTACTAATTTCCTGTTCCTACAGCCTAGCAACAAGTAGAGACAGAACCTGCCCCTGAAAGAAGGAGAAACTGAGGCTCCAAGAACCAAGGGTCTCCCGCTTGGCCATTTCACTCAAATTTGGATTTTAGAGGGCCGTCAGACCCATCTGTTCCTGTCCAATCCCAGAAATTAGCATTAAAAACACATCCTCATCCTTATCATGGAGGATTTTTTGGATATTTTTGTAATGTCAGTATGTCCTATGTCTAGAATGGGATTGGGGAAAGTACGCGTTTTTTCAACGCCCGTCCTCCGAGGTGATTCTGATGGAGATGGTACAAGAGCCACACTCAGGCAAGTATTTCCAGTCCATCATTGTAGTGAAATTCAAATTCAACTGCCAGAAATTGAAATAAACTCGTTTTTATCCTCAAAATCATACTGTGGTTGGAAGGCTTGCTAGTTGGGCTGGAGGTCGCCTACTGAGAAACTCAGAACAGTTCCCTGAGTGGGTCATGCTAAGAACTGAATTTGAAGAGCACTGGGCTGGAATGAAGCAACAAGCCAGTCTTGTTCTCTGACTTGTGAGACAATGCATAAATATCTTAATGGCAAACACACCCTTCCTCATTGCCATCACCAGGCCCAGTCATAATCCCAGGAGGCTGCCTAGCCCTTCTGGAGCTTGCTTCTGATGCCATCAAGCCCTGCCCACCCTCCCAGACACAGTCTTCTGCCCAGCTCCGTGTCTGACCCAGACATCACTTGAAAATCAGCTCCTTCCACCTAGATCCCTCGTATGAGGAGCAAATTGCTTCTGAAGAACAACTCTATTTTTCGTTTTGTTTGTGTTTTTGCCGTGATATCTAACGAGTACTGTGTTTGCCAGGAGCAGCTCTGCACACACGTTGATCAGCCTCATCAGGATTAAGTCTCTGGGTTGCAGACATCACTGGCTGGGATCACCATTTGCCTCCCCTTGGCCTTCCCAAAGGAAAAGGAACACTTGCCTTAAATGGAGAGGGTTCCAGTGCATATTTGGAAATGTGCAACAAAGGCAGTTATCAATAGAGAAACAGGGTAGGGAGTGGAGATGAGGTCCCGCAGCTGCACCATCACAAGTGTCCTGGGAAGCTGGCAGTGTGTATCTCAGAGGGCCCCCCACCCTCTTTGCCCATACCAAGCCCTACATAAATATTAGATTCATTAAAGCAGTGTCCAAATGACCTCAAACAAAGCCAATAAGACCCAGCGCAAACACTTAGGAGCCCTTCTTTTTGAAAAGTGAGGAATTTGGATGCTTTGAGAAATAAAAGAACATATAATAACATAATGATATTAACACTTGCTAACTTTAAGAGGTTATTCTGCGCCAGACACTATGTCAAGATCTTTGCACGTATTCCTTGAAACCTTACAAGAACCCTATTTGGTAGGTATGGTTCTTATTTTCTCCATTTTACAGATGCAGAAACTGAAGCTCACAGAGGATTGGTAGTGTGTCTAAGATCACAAGACTAGCTCAAGAAAGGGCCGGAATTCATGACCCTTATGACTAGACTCCTCGTAACTGCCCATTCCAGTGGCTGCCAAATTGCCCTTCCTTGCTGCCAGAAGCAGAATGGATAACTTCAAAAGGCAAAAGCAGCAAATACCACTGATCTTTGCCAAAAGACAGTACAATATAGCAGCACTGCCTTGGAGTCTAAGTCCCATTGCTCTAACTTACCATCTGTTTGACCTTGAACAAAACATATGATTAACTCTCTTTGAGCCTCTGACTGCTCGTCTATAAAATGGGATAATAAATTCTGCCTCCTTGGGCTGGCATGAAAACCAAATCAAATAAAGAATATCTCTGAATCTATATGTCCTTTGAACTTACAAATGAAAGGAGTGATTTTGGAGCTTGGCGTCTATGACTCACAGTGACCAATGACAAAGGCCAAGGATTGTGATGCTAAATTCAGATATCAAACAAGACTCCTTACTTCGTCCCCCAAATAGCTGATTGATAGGTAAGTATATGCAAAGTGAACTAAATTTTTCTACCTACAGAAGAGATAGAAGTCATAGAAATTCAAACCCAAGTTATTACTCTGGCATCTGCCTCCCTCCCCCACTCCCTAACCCCAACCATCACCCTAGTCTCTCACAACCTGGGCTTCAGCTCAAGCCTACATGGACCCAGTACACCTGAATTATTCCCAATTATGACATTTTAAGAAATCCTTATTTTCTCATGAAACTTAAACAAACAAAATTCTCCAAGATTTTTACTTCAATTTTTTGACCCAGTATTGCACTCTTGGAGGGAGAAATGGTTATGAGGTACACCAAAACAAAAAGTTGATCCACTTAAACATCTAAAAAAAACAAAAACGGTTAGGAACTCATTGTGCCACAAACTGAACCATTAATGAGCATTCACTGAGAGCTCAGTAAGTACCAGGTGGTGTGCTAAGCATTGGGGATGGAGATGAAGACAGTATCTGTTTAAAAAAAAAAAAGTATAAAAACGGTGGGCTTTTGGCACCAGATCTAGCAGAGAAAGACTGACAAATTGATAGACCGTTATAGGCTTCCACAAAGTTAAACCCAGGAGCCACGGGACACCGAATAGGCATATAATCCCTGAGGAACCCAAATAATGTTTTAGGGGTGGCCGGATGAAGGCTATGAAGAAGAAAAACCAGGCACGGCAGGGGAGGTGGGGAGGTTATAGCTCAGTGGTAGGGTGCCTGCCTAGCATGTATGAGGTCCTGGGTTCAATCCCCAGTACCTCCATTAAAATAAATAAACCTAATTACACCCCCCCAAAAAAAAACAAGAAAAAGAAATAATCCTAATTCTTCCACGCCCCCTACCCAAAAGACCAGAAAAGTGATAAAAACCCAAGTAAGAATGTTGTCATCAAAGGAGTACAGAGATTGGAGGAGGGAGCAAGATACACCTCAGAAGGGTCAATTTGGAAGAGATCTGAGCAGTGTACCCTGGGATATGGAAATTAGAAGGTTGTTGAAGCAATTGACACAAGCAGTGTAGGTGGTGTAGCTGGGGCTAGGGATGCAGAGGCTCCCGGGGCTGAGGAACAGAGCTAAGAAAAGAGAATGAAGAGGCTGGGCAGGGGAGGACCGCTGCCACAGGGTCCTAGAGGCCCAGGGGGCTAGACGAGCTGGCCCTGGAAAGGAAGAGGGTTCCTTGTGATGGTGCAGCTGCAGGCCCCTATCTCCACTCCCTACCCTGTTTCTCTATTGATAACTGCCTTTGTTGCACATTTCCAAATATGCGCTGGAACCCTCTTCCATTTACGCTGGATGCAGATAAGAATGGGTGTGGGTGCAGATTCATTCACAGGCGGAGTGCAGGAAGCTGAGGAAATTCCTGCTGGCCAGCCCGCTTCTATTATTATAGCTTTAAAGTGAGAAGCAAAGTGAAGCAAAATCATCTGTTGAGAATGGGTGGGAGGTGGTAACAGGGGCTTTGAGGGAACCAGTGAGAACTGGAAGAGCCACTGAGAGAAAGAAAGAGGAAGCTGCCAGGTTGAGAGGGAGAATTCCGGGCCACCCTGAGGGCCCACGCATTTGTGGCATTCCCAGGATAGGAGTTGGATGGATGGTTATGGGGGGGCTTGGCAGCTGTTGGAGAATCCAGAGTCAAGAGTGTACAGAGTCAGGAGCAGGAGAAAGACAAAACAGTGCGGGGGACTGACAAGAAGGGGGCTGAAGTGACGGATCGTGGGTTCTATGCTGGATGGAAATAGAAAGGAATCCAAGGTGGAGGGGTGGGACCAGAGGAAATATGTCGGGTAGGAGAGATGGGAAGAACCAGACTTTGGGTTGATTTGGAGAGGGATGGGTTAGGCAAGGTTTTCACAGAAGAGCAATTCTGAGTGATGACAAGGTCAGCTGCAGGCATAGAATTGGGGTTCTAAAGACACTCAGCTCCTGGATTTTCCCTCCTCTTTTCCTAATAACCTGAGGCTGTGCCGCCTCAGGGCTTTGCGTTCACTCTGCACCACCCCCGGGGTGACTCTCTCGAGATGATGGTGGTGGGGAGAGCATCCTTCTCTCTTGACTGGTTTTCCTTCTAAAATACAAACCTGTTAATGATCAGGAGGATTCCCACAGTCATCACTGAGACATGCGCATTTGTGCGAAGGGCTCCCGGAGGGAAGTCTTCTGGGACTTTAGAGATGCCTCAGCCAGTGATTGATGCACCTGTGAATAATTCCCAGCCATCACCGAGCAGCAGACGGCCAGCCGATGTCAATTATTTACTTTGCTAGTTAGCATATGATACCTGAGGATATTAAATATAAATGTCTCAAACCTCTGTCATTCCGAGGGCCATTGGGGGAATTGAAGTGGAGCAGAGCCAGAGTGGATTTCTAGGGAGAAAGACTGACATTTCCCTCCATTTCCCTGCTGACTCTCTGCCTTGTCTCTCAGGGGCCCTCCCAATGCTCCACACAGGGAATGATCTATATTCCAGCAGTCACTCCCTAATTCTCCCTATAACCTTGACATCACGCACCATCCTGGCTGCCTTCCAACCACCAGGCCCTCTACTCCACTTCAGTCTGGGAAATTGAATCTCTAGCTTGCCCAAAATCACCCTGGAACACAATTTTAACTCCAGGGACAGAGGGTCAGGAGTGCAGCCCACAGGCGCTGGCCCTAGCCCTGCATCTCTCGTCCCCACCAGAACACATCATCCCCTTAAGTAGCAGAAGTGGGAGAGCTCAGATGGCCTTTTTAAAATTTGGTTGGGGGGCGGCGGTAATTAGTTTTATTTACTTATTTAATGGAAGTACTGGGGGATTGAACCCAGCACACTACTGCTGAGCTATACCCTTCCCCTCCTCAGCTGCCCTTTTAATGACATATACATCCGCCTAAACGTACAGGAGGGTTTGTTTACTTGTTTGTTTTTCATCTGGAAAACGTGATCTACATACTCTGATACAGAGTAGCAAGAAGTCAGTGGAAAATGTCTGCTCCAGATCAAGCAGTTACACAGAATAAGAACTGGAAAGGGTGAAGTTGTTGGCCTTTGCCATTTCCATGTGGCTACTCTGCTCAACACCTATGCGGTTCTGAAGATAAAGGTGTTTTATATTTGAGTGAGAACACAGGCAAAGAAAATATTTGAATCTTTTTTGGCCAGGGTTCCTTCAAAAGCAGAACTTGAGACAAAGCTCACGGGTGAATTCATTACTGGGGAGCGTGAGCCCAGGAGAGCAGCTGAGGCTAAAGGACCAAAGCAGGGGTGGAGGCAGAGGTGTTGGACACCGTGTTGTTGGGGTGGCCATATTCCCGGCTGCTTGATTTGGAGAGACTGAGAAGTCCTAAGAAAAGTATCCCAGGACCTGCCTTCTAGGATGGGGCAGAGGGAAGCAGGCATTTATCCTATGGTTCTGCCCCAGTTGGTGAAAAACTCTGCACAGGGGCCTGAGCCCTGCCTCCCAAATGCACTGGCCTGGCACCAGGTGGGTGTCAACAGAGATGCCCTGGGTGGGGCCTGAGGTGCCGGCTGTGAGCCAGAGGCGAGACACTGTTGGACTGTGCCTGCTGGCAGCTGGCTGGAGCATTCACAGAACTGGGTGCTATGGCAGTGGCTGAAGACCTCTAGTGGTGCACAGAGGTTTCTGATACAAAGTCCATTTTCAACAAGAGAAACCTTGCACTGTCCAAAAAACCCTGCCATCTTAAGTTAGGAAGGAGGGCTGTAAGATTTCAAATGTCTTTTAGTGTTGTTGTCATGTTCTCTTTAGGGAAGCAGCATTAGGCTCATGGCTTTGTGGGGGGGCATTTGGACATGGTTTCAGGTTTCGCCTCTGTCATTTCTGAGCCACGTGACTTTGGAGAAGATATTGAATTTCCTTGAACTCCTGTTTCCTCATCTATAAATTGGAGATATGCACATCATATGCTATTGTAAAGATTAAGTGTATGTAAAAAAATAAATTAATTTAAGAAATAAAAATTTAAAAAATTAAAAATTAATAAAATACATTAAAATTTTTTTGATTTAAAAAAAGATTAAGTGTACAAATAAATGCTTAGTGTAGCAGCTTTATGTAATAGGTGACCAGTTAATGGAAGCTGTTGGTTTTTACTTTTAAAATTCCAGGCTATAGAGTGTACAGGCAGACAATGCACACAGGAAGACAATGGGGTGATAGGCTTAAGCCTCAAAAATAGAAGTGAAAGAAGATATCACATGGTTGCAGGCAATCAAAAAAAGACGATTAATACTATAAAATGACCAAATAGCTTTTATCTACCATGACTACGTATCTTGAAGTTTCCAGGCGAGCATCAATTTCAAATGTTCTCTCATGTTGTCCCAGGACAAAAACTCATATTTGAGAGCCGGTCACCTTGACCTTGGACCAGAAAACGGCATTCTAGGTATATCCCATCAGAAAAGGGGGACATCAGCCCTCTAGTTTCCTTCGCTCCACCCACCCCTGGGGTGTGGGAAACACTGCTTTTCTCTCCAAGAAGGTTCTTCCTCCCACACCTCAGCTGAAGAGCCAGCTTTGTTGCACAGGTGAGCTAATGAATAGCCATTGCCTTTCAGAAGAACCAGACTCTTGGACACCATGAATGCCATACAGCAGAGGAGGAACCAAAATCTGCAGGTGGAAGGCTCCTCCCGCACTCGCCAGCTCCTCCTCCAACCCCCCAGCACCCCTCTCTCCTGCACCTCCTGTGTCTCTACCACAGTAGGAAACGTTTTGGGTTTCAAAACCGTTATCCATTATGAAAGTGATAGAAGTTCAGTTTAGAATATTCAAAAAACACAGAAACCTGGAAGAGGAAGAGGGGAGAAAAGCTCACATATTTTCTTACCATCTATTAACAATCATCAACATTTTGTTAGTGTTTCCTTCTGTTCTTTTTTAAAGCACAGTTTGTTTTACATAGTTGGGTGGGGACTTTTTGGTTTTTTTTTTTAACACTACGTACAATAATTTTGCATTCTCTTATTTAAAACTTAACATTGTAACATAATGAGCAGCAGCACAGGATAAGGGAGGAAAAGGGCTTGGCTCCAGGTCAGAAGAGTCTGAGTATTCATCTCAGCTCTGCCACTTACTCACTATGACTCTGGGCCTGTTACTGGTCTTTTCTGAGCTTCAGGTTTCTCACCTGTACAATGAAGATGACAGACACATCCATTCTCTGCCACTAGATTTCTATATGGTCTTAGACTATAGGACCTGGACTGTGGTTTACACTGTAAGTTTTGTGAGCACAAAGCCTTTCGGACTGGTCCTCTGCTAAGTCCCCAGAGCCTGGCTCTGGAAGCGTAAAGGTGCCCACAGAGTCTTGGTCATTCCCCACCCAGAGGTAGAGTTTCTTTCTCCATCCTTGGAATCTTGGGCTGGTCCCAGTGATCCTTATTTCCTGGTCATTGATGCTTTCATAGTCTCCTCCCACTGTGAACCAGGGCTGGTCTGTGTGACAAAAAGAGCCTGGTGGATGTGATAAAGTCTGACATCTGAAGCTAGCTCATAAAGGGTAGCCGTGGCCTCTTGGATCACTTGCTCGGGGGGAAGCCAGGCACCATATCATGAGAACACTGCAGTGGCCTATGGAGAGGCCCACGTGTAGAAGAACTGAGTCCTCCTGCCAACAGCCAGCCCCAGTTTGCCAAATATCTGAGTGGGCCTCCTTGGAAATGGGCCCTCCAGTCCCAACCAAGCCTTCAGATGAATGCAGCTCTGAATGACATCTTGACTGCAATCTTAGGAGATGACCCAAGCCGGGACCTCGTAGCAAAACTGCTCTGTGATTCTGACTAAACCTGCTGGGAGAGAGAAATATTTATTATCATTTTAGACCATTAAGTTTGGGGATAGTTTGTCATGCAGCATTAAGTAACCAACACGCTCTAGGACTGGCTTTGACCCATAGAATGCAGCAGAAGTCGCATTCTGAGACTTCTGAGCTCAGGCCTTCAGAAGAGCGACAGCTTCCACTTCCTGGCTCTTGGAAATCAGTCACCTGCTTTGAGAAGGCCAAGCCACACCTAGAAGCCTTACAGAAGAGAACTGAGGCACGCACACCGGGTGAAAGGCCCAGCTACCCTCCCGGCCAGCAATCAGCACCGACTGCCATTGCTGTGAATGAGCCTCAGGGAGGTTCTGAGTCTCGCCGCCAATGACCACCCTCCGCCACTATCATATGGAGCAAAGAGTCGCAGAGCTCAGCCCAGTCAACAACCCACAGAAATGTGAGAGAGCAAAATGGCTGTTGTGTTAAGCCTTTGAGTTTTGGGGTGACGTGCAGCCACACAGAACTGAAACACTGGCCCGGCACCTGGCACATAATTGGCTCTTGAGAAATAAATGTCTGGTGACTAAACAGATAACCCTTGTCTGGCTTCCGCTGCCTCTTCCATAAAATCACAGAGGTTAGGCCGTTTTATGCCTTACGCGCTGCGTGTCTTCGTCTCCCTACTGTTTTGTTTTGTTTTTTTAAAACATTTTATTGAGTTATAGTCATTTTAACACTGTTGTGTCAAATTCCAGTGTAGAGCACAATTTTTCAATTATACATGAACATACATATATTCATTGCCACATTTTTTTTTGCTGTGAGCTACCACAAGATCTTGTATATATTTCCCTGTGTTATATGGTATAATCTTGTTTATCTATTCTACGTATGCCTTCTGCATATCCCTTCCCACCCCCTGACCTTGCTTTACTCTTGTAGGCAGACTCCAGTGTCTGCGGCATCTCTGTCCCTCAACACCCCCCACCACCAGTTCCTTCTTCTTTCTTTCCAGGGCGCATACCCTGCTCCAGGCACCTGGTCCTCATGATGCTTCCCCAGTGATTTCAGTCGTGGAGCTGGGTAACTTGCCAAGGAGAGACCAGCAGAGCCCTCCACCTTACAAGCAGCACCTGCTCCATGCAGCCAGAGGAAACCGCAAACACTCCCGGCGGGTCCCTGGACGCACTGGCAAAGCACGGAACACACGCAGACAGCTCTTTCCATGTACCCATCCCCTAGGCCAAGCCCTGTGGTTGTCTTTGAACTAGAAAATGATTGGCCTCTTTTCACAGCGTCCAGGGCCCCAGCTAAGTCTCTTAGAGGAGAGACAAAGCCTCTGCTCCTGAGACCTCGTGTCCAGGTTCTGGATTACTAGGTTCCCTTGTTTGCCATTGGTTTTATTAGTGATTTTATTAGCGGTGCCTACAGCCACTTGGGGTGGTAGATCTCTATCACGCCCATAAAACCTCCAAAATCAAATCAAAACAAAACAAAAACAAAAACAAAAAGGCTGAAGACGTCAAGTAGTTATCCTGAGGTTCAGAAAAACCCGGTTTACTGGTGGCATTGGAATTCCTCCCTCCCATTTTCCAATCACCCTTCCCACCCGCCTATACCCACCTTGCCTCACACGGCCCTCCGAGCAGTCGTGGTGTAAGCCATTTACATGATTATTCAGCAGAGCAGTTGGCCCTTCCTGACTCTAAGTCGTCCCCCAGTCATCATCATCATCATCATAATCACTCAATGCTCCCCTGGGGCTGTGATGGTATTTCAGAGACCTTTCCAAGAGCTTGGCTATAGCATTCATGTATCTGCTGTAATTCTGGTTAATGTTTATGCTGAGTGCCCAGGGAACGACTTGAAACCTCCCTGCCTTTTCTCCCTTTTTGGAGATCGATCCATGTCAAATCCCAAACTGTTCATCAACATTCACTTCCTTCTTCTCAAACCTCTTCACTTTTACCTAAAGAGCCCTGTCACCCTGGCAACCAGTCTCCTTGGCCTTGGGCTGTAAATCAGAGTGGCCTAGATCCCTCTGGTCCTGAGTATCTCCTTTGTGACAATTATCCAAAGAGTGATTCAAGTGATTAGCGTCTCTGCCCCTGGACAGTGAGTGAGCTCCAGGAGGGCAGGGTAGGATCTTGTCTCTCCTTCCTTTTGCAACTGCAAGCCCATCAAAGGCTCTCAGTAAAAACTCATTGCTGAAGGAGTGATGTCCAGTAAGAGACAGTGGAGGGTCCTCCCTGGGTGTGTTGGACCCAGAAAAACGACCCTCTGTTCTTCCCTTCCCCTCAGCTCTTACAGACACGTGCTCTACCCAGCTAGAATTTGGAAAGGTCCCGTCTGCCTCCAGTCTTGTCTACCAGAAGAACAGACAAGAAATTTCCTGTGTGCTGAGTTGGGATATTTTTAGGCTAGGAGCCCCTGGGATGAGCTGGAGTTCTTGTTCTTACTCCAAGGTGGTGTGACAGACAGCACTTCGTTCTATGCCTCAGATGCTTCAAACTGACAGGTCCCATCAAGGGAACAGAGCAGCACCAGGAAAAAGAAAAAAAAAAAAAAAAAGAGGTGCAAACTCTCTAACCTGGACTCTTAGGATGGATTTTCTGAAGCCTGGGGGAAAGTACAAAAGTCCTGTGTATGGTGTGGACAGGGTGGTGACTCCAATGACTATATCTAACATCCACTGAGCTTAATAACATCCTGCAGTAGCAGTATTTGCTTAAGAGCAGCAATATTTGTCTGCCTTAAAAGATTTTATTTCTTAAATCACTTGCAATATATAAGGACAGGTAGAAATTCCTATTTCTGTGGCCAAGTCAGGGGGAAAAAAGGAGGAGTGTGTGCGCTAAATTTTGCTTTTTCTTAAGGACTTTTTTTTTTTTAAAGATATCCAGGGTTTTCAATAAATTTATATTTCTAATAACTCATATGATAAAAGCTGAAGACATCTGACATTTACTAAACATCTATTTCATTTTTTTCTTGCCTTATTTAAAATTGAGATATAATTGACATATAACATTATATTAGTTTCAAGTGTATAACGTAATGATTCTACATTTGTATATATTGCAAAATGATCACCACAATAAGTCTAGTTAACTTCCATCGCCACACATAGTTACAAAATCTTTTCTTCTTGTGATGAGGACTTTTAAGATCTATTCTCTTAGTAACTTTCAAATGTACAATTACTATTATGAACTACAGACACGATGCAATACATTACACCCCCAGGAATTATGTATTTTATAACTGGAAGTTTGTACCTTTTGACCCCTTTCACCCATTTTGCCCACCCTCACCTCTGCCTCTGGCAACCACAGATTTGTTCTCTGTATCTCTGGGTTTGGTTTTTGTTTTCTATGGGTTTTTTGATTCCATATATAAGGACTCTTGAAGACGAAAAAACTAAGACCTACAGAGAGGGGCACCATACTGTTCCCAGTCTTTCCTCAACCTCCTCTTTTGAGTTTACCTCCCTGGGGACCAGTCGCCTGGAGTGAGTGCTGTGGGATGGGCCCAAACCTGGCTGCTGGCTGAATCTGCCAGGTGAGGTCTCTGTGTCCTGGAGAGAGAATTCAGAAGGGTGGATAGAAGGTGCCAACCCACAAGAGGGAGTACAAGGAGGGAGGGTGGATGGGATACAAGTAAAACCTGAAGGGGTGTGAGTACAAAGTTACAAGAGGTATAACTATTTCCTTTTGATACCATGACCTTCCCCAGGGGATGGTGTCCAAAAATACCTGTGTTTGTAAGACACAAACCATTTTGCTTTTTAGAGTTAAAATGATGGGTGACAATGTTCACAGCAGCACTATTTACAATAGCCAAGACATGGAAGCAACCCAAATGTCCATTGACAGATGACTGGATATACACAATGAGTGTGTATATGTCCATGTATGACTGAAAAATTGTGCTGAACACGAATTTGACACAATATTGTAAAATGATATAAATCAATAAAAAATGTTAAAAAAATAAATAAATGGTAGTAACTATTATAATTTATGCCCTAATATATCTGTTTGATCGTAACAAAAACCAGTGATCTTACCTGGTTTTAGGGGTATGTATACATGCTCCATCTGGAAAAATGTATGTGTTTCCATTGTAATACTCTTGTTAATACGGACAAATCATCACTTAAATAGGGTCAACAATCTAGTGTATTAATAGGCTAACTGAACTGTATGTTTCTTTGCTATTAAAGTAAGGATTTCTAAGCAAACAAAAAAAAAGAGGTTGTGGTATATTTACACAATGGAATTCTACTCAGCCATAAAAAAGAATGAAATAATGCCATTTACAGCAACATGGATGGACCTAGAGATTCATACTAAGTGAAGTAAGTCAGACAAAGACAGATATCATATGATGTTGCTTATATGTGGAATCTAAAAAGAAAGATACAAATTTTATTTACAAACTAGAAGTAGACTCACGGACATAGAAAATAAACTGTGGTTACCAGGAGGGAAAGGTGGTGGAGAGGCATAGATTAGGAGTCTGAGATTAACATATAAATATTACTATATATAAAACAGATAAATAACAAGGACCTACTGTATAGCATAGGGAACTATAGTCAATTTTTTGTAATGAGCTGTAATGGAAAAGAAACTGAAAAAATATATATGTGTATGTATATGTATGTATGTGTGTGTGTATGTTTATATATATATATATATCTCTGAAGTGTTTTGCTTACACCTGAAACTAACAGTGTAAATTGACAACACTTTAATAAAAAATAAGAATAAAAATTTTAAAATTAAATACAATGATGGGTGAGTTTCCCCCAGTGAAGTGGAACGCTGAATATTTCCAGAAATTTAACAAAGCCTGCACCAAATGATGGCTGGGGAATATGTGCATGAAATTGTCATAAGAGCATTAATTATAATTCAGAAGAGGATTCTCAGAAGTTTGAAAGAATGAAGACCAGACCTCTACGACCCTTTCCAGGTCTATTATCCTATTAAAAATAAATAAAAAGTCTTAGCAAGACAAAATCAGTTGATACGTTTTGATTTCAAGTAGACCTTAACTCTTGTTTGATGGGGAGAAAGATTTGAGCAAAATTATTCTAGAAAGCCACCCTCTTCCCCTCTGCCTTGCTCACTAATTAGGTAGAACAGGAAATATAAGGCTGGCTTCCCCTGTAGATTAAAAGATTCTTTACAGCTATGTTTTAAATTGTTCATCATAGAAATTTTCAAACACGTACCAAAGTAGAGAGAATAGCATAATCAACACCTGTGTACCCCAAACCGAGCTTCCTCAACCACCAACACATGCCTCATCTTTTATCATCAATCTCCACTCCTTCCTCAGCTGGATAATTTTCAAGTAAATTCTATACAGTATTATTTCATTTGTAAACACCCACTTTGTATCTTTAGGAAAGGCTCTTTAAAAATACATAACCACAAAATCATTAACATATCTAGAAAAATCAACAGTAATTCCTTAATATCATAAAATATCCAGCCAGAGTTAAGTTTTCCTGACACTAAAAAAAAAAAAAAAAAAAATTTGGTGCTGTGTATTTATTAAGAGCCTTAAAAAGTTTGGACTTGATAAGTTCACTTCTTAGAAATATTTCCTGAATCCAGAAAAAGCTTTAGACATAAAGATGTTTTTTTGCAGCTTTATGTATAATAATGAAATTTGGAATAAATTAAATGGAAACCCTAGGTGAATGATTGAGTTATAGTAACATCCAATGAACTAGCATTGTGATGAGAGAAAGGCAGTGATGTTAGACACAAAACATCTTGCTCCACCATTTAGTATCAAATCTTGAAGCATCATTTTACTCACATTAAAAGATGATGTGAGGACTAAGTAAAAACACACATAAAACACTCAGCAAAGTGTTTTCCTGTTTCCAAGCAAGCCCTCAATATATGATCACTGTATAATGTGCAACAATAAATGTGCTTATGAAGAACTTGTAGGAATACAGAAAACTTATTACAATATCAAGCTGAAAAACAATTAAACAATTATACTACCATAAAACCACAACCAAAGTTAATATACCAAAATAACAAGTTTATCAGAGTGGTGATTCGCTTCCTCCCTCCCTCACCATTTCTATTTTTGTAAAAGCAATGTAAGCTCACTGCAGAAAATTTATAAAGTGCAAAATAGGAAAAAAATTAAGGTTTGATTGATTAAGAAGGGGGCAGTCTTGAGATTTTCTTTTTAAAGTCCTCAATGTCCCCCCTCCCAACTAGTGGCCACCAAGCCCGTTAGCGCCACCTTGTGGTAAAACTGAGCAACTACTCTTAGACAAAAATCCAATGAAGAATCAAACTGACAATGGTATAGCTCCGTAGATAGAATAAATGTCACGCTGGGTCTTGTGCCATGGGACTTCCAACCCAAGCTCCATCTCAGCCATGGGACTAGAGGTAGCTTGGGGACGTCGTGAAATTGTCCTCAGGTGAGAAACATGGCTCAAGGATTTCATTTGACTAACAAGCCCATTAAACATACTCCATGAATCAAGCTCACTCACCTCAGAGCTATTCTGTGTTCCATTTGAACCTTTCTGGAAACTTGTCTCCGCTGTGTCCAACTTTCAGAAAGGAGCCCACCTGCCTCAGGGTTTACAGCCAGTGCAGAGAAAACCCGGCCAGCCCTTGCCTACCAGAAAATCACCTGAGAGACGAAGGAGTCCACCAGGCACCTGCACCTGGGTTTCCTATAGCTCCACCCACATCGGATCCTCCCTTAGGCAACCCTATTTTGTAAGGAGCTAAACCAGATGTGGCTCCTTGTTAAAGTCAATCAGCTCCACCAAACCACAGCTTCTTTTCCTGTAAAGCTAGGGGAGCAGACCTGAGGTTCCCAGAGGCTGGTGCCTGGATCAGGAACATCAGAACCATCTGGGGGACTATGACATAAGGAGTTTTGTTGCTTCCACCTGGAAATTCTGATGCAGGTGGTCTGTGGGGGATGGGGAGACTGGGACTCTGTAATTGACAAAAAGCTCAGCAGGTCTGGGACCTGAGAATCTCTGGATGCTGTCCCTTCCAGAATTGTCAGTCTCTGTCTTCTTCCTGTGGAGTCTGAAAAACATCCTTCTGAGTGTGGCATTGCTTCAAGCACATCCAAAAGTGACACAGATGTCACCGTGGTTAAGAGGAGGGCTCTGGAGGTGGATTTCCTCCTGGATCTGCCCCTTAACCTCGCTAAGCTTTAGTTCCTTCATCTGTAAGATGAAGATGCTAAGGTTAGGAACTCACAGTGTTGTTGTACAGTGAAGATTAAGTTATTTATTACGATGATTTAATTATACTTACATTTACATTTAATTATAATTATTTTATATATGCAAAGCCCAGGGCTCTTAAAACAGTGTCTAACACATAAGGGCTATTATTAGTAGTGATTGCTTTAACTGTTATGATTATCATTGCTGTTACATACAGATGGGTATCTTTAAATAGGAATACTTTAAAAAGGATATGACCCTTAAATCTTGAAAAAGAACCTATGGGGTGTAATTAAAATACCAAGCTCAAGCCATCCCCCTAGGTATCCTCTCAGAGTGAATCCAGGTGGAACACCCAGGACTGGGATGAGCTGTGTCATCATCTCTGGAAGTGATGCTCCCCCTGAGGAAGGATGAATAGTGGGGGTGGACGGGTTTTAGGAACAGGAGAGGCCAATTGTGGTGACAGAGGTCATATCTC
This sequence comes from Vicugna pacos, assembly GCF_048564905.1. Taxonomy (NCBI): domain Eukaryota; kingdom Metazoa; phylum Chordata; class Mammalia; order Artiodactyla; family Camelidae; genus Vicugna; species Vicugna pacos. The sequence goes on from NC_133002.1 coordinate 50,330,086, forward strand.
AAAGCCCTGGGCCAGTCCTTGATGATACAGAACAGGGTTTTCTGAAATGGGCACTGCGGCAGGCAGTTGAGGAGTTTATGGTGGTCCAGGGGCCAAAACTGGTCATTAAGATCCTGGGCCACACCTTTTTTTTTTTTTTAACAGAGGTACTGGGGATTGAACCCAGCACCCCATGCATGCTAAGCATGCACTCTACCACTGAGCTATACTAACTCCACCCCCAACACATACACCCCATTGTTTTGTGTCTCCATGATGGGTCAGCTGACACCGGTGCTCAGTGCTCTGGCTGTTCTGTTTCATGGCTGAAACCAACTAAACTACAAATGATTTTACTGGACATCCGCCCTTCAGGGGTGGGAACTTTGTTTCTTTCACCACCATATGCCCAGCCCCTAGAACAGTGCCTGGCAAACAGAATGTGCTAACCAATATGAGTTGGATGAATGAATAAATAGAAGAGGAATAAATGTGGCTTCCTGAACTATTTATCCAACTCTTGAGCCAGATGAAGTCAGCTGATAAAGAAGTTTCTGGAAAGGTAAGGCCTGAACTAAATCACTGACTGAAAAGATGCTCTCCTGATGAGTAAGGAAGACCCTTGCCCACCCCGCACCCCGATGCCTGGGCTTCACAGTGCTCTGCTGAGGGGTGGTCATAGAAGGCCAGCTGCTCCCCTGCTTCCAGCCCCTCATCTCTTCTGGCTAAGTTTAAATTCTCTGCTGGCATGTCTAAGAGGGGTCGTAAGTTCTGTCATGTGGACTCAAGGCCAGCAAGGCTCAGGCTGAAGAGTGGCTTCTATTTGAAGCCCCATCCCAGAGAAGGAAGCGACATCTCACACCCAGAGGAGTACAGTCTGACTCTCAAAAGGTCACTTCCCTGCCCACATCGGGAGCTATTGTCAGAGGACAGGGCTCAGAACAGAGATGACAGCTCTTTCCTTCTCTGATGATCCAAAGATCAGAACCAGGTAGAGACATCCAGGGGTGCCACCGCCGCCCACCCTGGAGTTGGACTACGGGGCCCTGGGGAAGTGTGAGCACTGTCCCTGGCTGTCACTCAGTTGGAATCCACCACCGTCTCAGTGCGCATGACAAAGGATGGTCTCCTGTCTTGGGAGGAAGTGGTGTGAAAGAATCAATCACCAGGGGTAAATTTCCAAAGACTCAGATCTATGGACTGACTTACTGCCTGGCGAAAGGAAGATTTCAAGGTCTTCCTGCCCTGAGGGCACATCATGAAGTCAGCTTTTGGGGATCACCCCAAGAACCAGCCTTCACGGCCCTACACCCCGAGCTTGTCCCCTAGGCCTTGGCCTGGGAGCTGCCAGGGCCCACAGAGCCTCTGTACCCTCCCTTCACATCACAGATCAAGGGGACCCCCAACCTGATTCCATCCCCTTTTAAACAAAGCAACCGTAAATGTTTCTGGAATAATTAGAGAAATTCGAATATGAATTGGGTATTAATGATATTAAAGAAAATGATGACTCACAGCATGATAAGGGCACTGTGTACAGGAAAGTATCCTTACTTTTACAACGTGTGCTCAGGTGTGTAGAGGTGAGCTGCCGCCAGGTGTGACATTTACTTTAAAAAGCGTTCAGAAAAAAATTAGGAAAAAACCTGGCAAGATGTCAACAGTCGTTAAACCCAGGTGATGAGCATGGAAGGCGTTCTGCATGTTTGGAAATTCGGGTAGTATAATGTGGGAAGAACAAAACTCACCCCTCTCAGAAGCTTTCCCTGGTTCCCCAGAACTGGGTTGGGTGCCCCTCTCCTGGGCTCCGGTTGTCCCAGGACAGGAACTATTAGTCACCAGGGCGCTTACTGTCCTGAATTCACGCTCTGCTTCTCCAACAAGGCGAACACATTTGAGGGCACCTCAGGGTCTGGCAGAGAGTAGATGCTAATCAAGGTGTGCTGAGGGGGCAGGGGGCAGGGGGCTACAACCCCAGCACCCATCTCAGCACCCGGCACAAAGTCCTCAACTCTCGTTCACTAGGCTGAATTTCCTAAGCAGCCAGCTCCCCTGTCTTCCTTCTCCTTGAAGGATCCACCAGTGTGACGTCAGAAAATGGGCGGGTTTTGCAGCTGCCTTCACTGACTTTGTCTCAAGCACACTCTCAATCAAAGTGCTGGTAGAAATTGACAGTAAATATTTATGTCCACCACCCAAAAACATGACTATGAACGTTCATAGTGACATTATTCATAATAGTCAAAAAGGGGAAACAACCCAAATGTCCATCAGCTGATGAATGGATAAACCAAATGTAGTATAGCAACACAGTGGAATATTATTTGGCCGTAAAAAGAAATGAAGTACTGATACATGCTCCAGAATGGTGGTCCTTGAAAACATGATGCTAAGTGAAGGAAGGCGGGCACAAAGGATCACATATTGTCTGACCCCATTTATATGAATGGTCCAGAGTAGACAAATCCATAGAGACAGAAAGTAATTAGTATTTTACTAGGGCCAGGGGAGTTAGGGGAAATAGGCAGTGACTGCCAATAGGTTTGCGGGTTTCTTTTGGGGGTGATAAAAATATTTCAAAATTGATCATGGTGATGGTTGCACAACTCTGTGAATATACTAAAAAATCACTGAGTTGTACACTTTTGAAAGGATGAATTTTATCTATGTGAATTATATCTCAATCGAGCTGTTAGTAAATATATATTTACGGCCATTACCCAGGCTGTGTCACTGGGTGATATGGTAAACAAAGATGAATGTGGCATTGGCTATCTCCCCAATTTAAAACAGAATAATAAAAGATAAATTTGGCCAGGAAGAGGTGGGGTAAGTATGTAACAGGGCCTATGAATATGACGTTGACTTTCAGCTGTCAGATGCAAGGGGCTGATTAGGCCTGGTTATCCACGACCTTGCAACAGGCCAGGTTTGATAGCAATCTACCTACTAAAGAGTAAGTGTGATGCTGTGGAGAGAGGAAGGAAGAAAATTCCTCCTGCAATGCTAGAAAGATATAATTAAAAACATAAACTACACATTCCCGGCTTTGGAGGCATCATTGGACCACTTTCCACAGGCGTGCACAGATAAAGCAGTTTGAAGAATTCTACGAATTATCTTGGGAAAGAAAAAAAGGGGCCACCTCTGGAGTTGGGAGCACTGTCAGTGGAAGGACAGAGGACAGAGCTGCAGTTTGACACAACTTTGGAGCAGGGTTGGCTAGAGAGGATTCACAGCCTGGTGGTCCACGGCAAGAATGTGTTCTGTGGGCGTTAGACGTTTCCTTATTCAGCTACCATAGAATGTAAGCTCTAGGAGGGCAGAGGTTTTTGTTTGTTCTGTCCATCGATGCACCGAGGTGGCTGCTGCATGCATTGAATAAATTAATATTTTAAAACTGGGAGATATGAGGTGGGTGGGGTATATAGCTCAGTGGTAGAGAGCATGCTTAGCATCCACGAGGTCCTGGGTTCTATCCCCAGTACCTCCATTTAAAAAAAAAATAGACATTAGGCAATAAATAAATACATAAATGAATAAAATTAAGGGATTTGACTTCCATGTCTGACCAAGACAGAATAACAGGGACCAGCCTGAAACAATACAAAACTGGACAAAATATATGAAACAATGGTTGTCTAGACACTGCACAGCAGGCAGCAGAGGTCAGCGGTCCTTGAGAAATGAGACCTGAGGGAAGTGAGTCCTACAGCTGCCCCAAGTAACAGTCTAGAGAGTTTGCGGATCATGGTGCGGGCAGGGGGAATCCAGAGGGAGCTTGAATTGAGGCTCCCTGAATTGAGGAGATGGAGATATTTTTCAGGACAGGGGCCTAGAAAAAGAGAGAGTTTCAGAAAAAGAGACTTCTGGAAATCAGGGTCTCCCGCAAGTCATCAGCTGAGTACTGATCAGCACAGACATGTGAGGAAATTACCACAAGTCAGGGAAAGAACCACTCAAAAGGAACAGAAAGAACAGTCCTTGGAGCTCAGACAGGAACAGGAAGAGTCCATGGTTCTATCAGCCAGAGTGGAGATCCTTGGAACTATTTTTTTTCCCCCTCAACAGTAGGGAAGATTAAACACTGCTCTGGTCCTGCCTAACAAAGCTTCATAGGCAGCCTTGAAAGGATCCAACTGTTCCCAAGCAACTTAACTGCATCCCAGAACAAAGCTCAAAAATATCTATAGTCATGAGGTGGGAAGCCCCATAAAAAAGACCAGCAGGACCCCCAGGCAGGGCCACTACTCTCCTGACAGCACCATCTGGATCCCCGGCCCAGGGTTCTATCTCACTTTTTGCCTCTGAAATGGCTTACTTCTAGGAAAGTGGAACTTACCCCTAAAATCCTATTGGTTCCCTGAGCTAACTCCTGATTGGTCCATTTGTAGTACTTCATTTGCATGGAGCTCACTCCTGATTGGTTATTTCTCTCCCTCCTGATTGGTCCATTTCTACAAAGCTTGTTCCTAATTAGTCAACTTTTGTTCTACCTTATTTGCATATGATGTTGCAAAGTGTAAACTGTGTAAACCTACAGATGGGTTCCAGAGCTTGGAGTGTTAACTCCTCTGGGCCTGCTGGTGTAATAAACCTGAGTTCTCCAACTCTCTGGGTCTCTTTCCCAGATCCAGGTTGCTGTCACAACTGAGCTGTAACACCGAGCTGTAACACACTTTTCTGCAATAGTCACATAAAAATATCCAGCACCCAACAAAGTATAAAATTCATGATGTCTGAACAATCAAGGGGAGAGAAACCACATAGTAACTGAAACAGGGGAAGTTTAGTACAAATAATAATTAATTATAACAGGGGATTAACTATTAACAAGTAAAGAGAACTCCAAAGAATATCCTAGGGCTGAGGGGAAGATCTAAAACTGGAATTCAAACATCATTGAATGAGGTATGTCTGCAGCCTGTTCCACAGTGAAGTTCACAGGGTCACCTGGGCAAGAGCAGGTCCACAGTTGCTGGGCAGAAACGAAACACCCTTCTGGGGTGCAGGTGGGTCAGTGTGGTGGGCACAGAACCATGGGGTTGGGATTGGCAAATAGGAATCTTCCCACTGGGGTATAGGTGAGTTGAGGGTAGACAACCTTTGTGGGGACCTGTGAGATTCACTGAGAATTCGCGCATGAGGGAGCTCCTGAAACTTGATGAGAAGCTGTCAATGGGTTGCTGCTAAAATTTGTGAATGAGTGACTGTCCTCCACACTCTACTGGCCACCCTGTGATAAGAATGAGAAGCCAGTGGACATACATCAGAACAAGGGCAAGAAGCCCCTTTACTACCAGAGTCCCTCCAGTGCCCTCTACAGACAAAGCTTAACACTGTGCCAGCTGCAAAGGAGAAATGCTTACAGGGTCCTGCTAAATCATCTCAGGGCAGGTGATGAAGAATTGATTTGGAGCTGAGAGGGAACAAATTGGAAACAGGTACAGTCACAGTCTGACATCCAATCAAAAATTTTCAGAGGTGCAAAGAAAAAAAAAAAAGACCAAAAATGACAATAAAAATCAATCCATAGAAATAGACCCCAAATGACACAGATAATACAAGTTGTAGACAAAGACATTAAGACAGCTATTGTGACAGCTATGATATACCCTCTATTCAAGAAGGTAAAGGAAAGATTGAGCATGCTTAGCAGAGATATGGAAAATATGAAAAAAGACCCCCACTGACCTTCTACAGATGAAAAATACAATGCCTGGGGCAGCGACGGGGGTGAGAGGAATGCACTGGATGGTATTAATTCCAGATTAGATGATGCAGAAGAAAAGATGAGTAAAACTGAAGACATAGTATTAGAAACTATACAAAATGAAACCAGAAGGAAAAAAAGATTTAAAAAAATGAACAGAGGGTTATCTCCTTGCTTCCCGTTTCCCTGGTACAGGAATTGGGAAACTTTTTTTATAAAGGGACAGGGAGTAAATATTTCAGGCTTGTGAGCCATATGGTTTCTGTTGCAACTACTCAACTCTGACTATTTCACTGTGCTCGAAAGCCACCAAAGACAGTATGTGACCAATTGGCATGTCTGTGTTCCAATAAAACTTTATTGATAAAAACTCTCCCAAACGGAGGTAGAGGAGGAAGTTCCCTTCTGCTGCAAATGCTATTAAGCTTAAGGGAAATGCTGATGAGAACATTCAGCATGAACATGTGCTATTATTACCTTTGGGGCTGGGGGGGAGCGGGAAGGGGGGTGGCTCATCGTAACTCTCAGATTCTACCACCCTGCTCCGAGTTTTAGGAATAGCGAAACAATGATAATAGGAGCAGCTAACCTTACTGTGTGTCTGTTATGTGCCAGGTGTTGTGCTAAGCATTTTATTTGCATCCCCCAGAGACAAGTGGAAAAGGGATAGTGGAGTTTGCACTTTGAAACCAGAAGGACCTAAGCTGGAATCTCAGGTGAGCCATGATTAGCTATGTGACCTCGGGCAAGTGACTTAACCTCCCTAAGTATCAGAATCCTCACCTATCAGACAGTGCTGCCTTGACCTGTCTTCCTGGGAGGTCACGAGGATCAGATTTACCCCAAGCACAATGTCCGGCATGGTCATCTTACTGCCATGTGTTCTTTATAATAAGTGGCGGATTTGTGGGGGACACACACGTTCGTCAGGGGATGCGCTGCTGTCTCCCAGTGTGGAAACATCTAAGTGCCACTGGCATCCATTCAAAAGACACCGCTTCTACTCCCACCCCCGCCCTGCGCCAGTGGAACTACAGTGCTGCTTCTCTGACAGCATCTAGACACGTGTACACATGGTAATTTTCAGGCGAGAGCTGAGCAACTAATTTCCCCACCTAAAATTTATTCTCCCTTCTTTTGTTATTATAGGCTGGGGAAAAGACATAATAAAAACCCTCCGAGTCTGGCAGAGAAAAACAACACGAAATGCAGTTTGAAACCGGGAGCAATCATTGTGTCTACAATGCTAAAAAAATAAATACATAAAGGAGTAGCTCTCAGAGCCAGTTTTAAGTCATGCGGAAGAGTCTGAGTTAGAAACAAGTCATTGTTTTCCTCCCTAAAATGCTGCTGGACTTTCTGTCCTGGTTTAAAACTCCACCTACCCCCAGACCCACTGGTCCTAGACCCAGGGGTGCCCTGTTGCTCCATCTAGTCAGCCAGTCCTGCGATTTCCTGCCTCTCACAGCCACAGGGCATGTTCATTAGTCCCCTGCCTCCAGGCCTTAACTTGGCTGAGCACCCTCCAAGCCAGCGCCAAGGGATCTCTCTGAAACACAGAGGAGAATATTATAAAGGTCACTATCAATTGCTCAGAACCTACCGGCCGTCTACCACATTGCTGGTTTCTTTCATTTCACTCCCAAAGCCTACAAGGTAGTTTTTACGAGCCCCACGTTACTGAGGAGGCAATTTGCTGATGTTAACTTGGTTAGGATCCCTGAGCTGATGAACAGCCGAACTGGGATTTGAACCCAGGTCTGGGGACTCTGAACTTTGTGTTCTTCTCATTTCATTGCTTTCTCTCATGGGCTTCCTGCTGACCACAGCTGAGTTTTCCAAACTCTGCCCTGGGGAAGCCAATTTAAAAGATACAACAATAAGTTTTCTTTAAAACAACATCAGCAATTAAGTGTGTGTAAGTGGCAGGTCGGTGGTTGAATAAATTTGGGGCCTGCTCCCTATGCTGCCCGGTCTTGGAGAATCCCTGGCGTATTAGTCTATTAAAGGCTTTGATGCGTCCTTCAATTAAAAAATGAGAAAAGAAAAAAAAAACCCAGTTTAACCTAGAGTTTTCCAAAGTCACTGTGCCATGGAACCCCTTTTCACTGAGCATTCATCACGATTGGAAGGAGGATTGGGGTTCCTCAGCACACAGTCTGGGAACCACCGGCCTTCCTGCTTTGGTTGCAGGTGCTTAGCCAGGTGCACAAGCCCCTGGGCCCAGCCTGCCTGCCTGCCTGTCCAGTTTCACCTCCTCTGGTGCCTTACGTCACCCTTCTGCTCCAGCCACACCTCCCTGCTCACATTTCCTCAAACGTGTGACGGGGCTCATGCCTCCTAGTCTTTGCATAAGCCTGTCCCTGCCCTGAGCCTGGAATGCCGTTTCCCCTCCTTCCCTCCTACCTGTGCCTTGAGGACCAGCTGAAATGTCTCCTGTTCCGGAAGCGGTCTCCTAAGGCTTCCAACCAGAACTAGTCACTCCCTCGATTGTGCCAGCCCCGGACTTAGCACTTAACTCTAGCACAGCACATCTCTCTAGGGAACATTTAGTTTTCCCATGGCTGTCTCCTGTGGCGGGGTTGTGAGCTTGGTGAAGGGCATCTCGTGTCTGCTTTACTTCAGAGCTAACACCTGGTACACAAGAGGTGTTTGCCAGCTGAATGTCCTATTGTTCAGTCTATGTTCTCTATAAATTTTTCTGATTAAAAAAGGAATTCATGCCCACTGTGAGATTTTAAAAAACATACATGTATATGTGATATATATTTAAAGAAGAAATACCCATAATCCTAGAGAGATCAGGTGAATGATTCTCAAACTGGTACTAGCATCAGAATGACCTATTCGAGCTTGTTAAAAACAGAGATGCTCAAACTGCAGCTGGGCCACCCAGCTTCTGTCCCAGTGTGTGTGCGCACGTGCATTTGATAAATGTCCATTTGATTCTAAAATGCACCCCTAGGGGAGGGTATAGCTCGGTGGTAGAGTACAAACTAGCATGCACGAGGTCCTAGGTTCAATCCCCGATACCTCCATTAAATAAATAAATAAACCTAATTACCCCCCCAAAAACAAAAAAAGGTTAAAATTATAAATATAAAATAAAATGCATTCCTCATTAGGGGTCACTGCTTGGGTGATTTCCAATATTTTTTTGTACTACGAACAAGGCTGTGGGTGAATATCCTTGTTCATAAATCTTTGTCTAGGGTCTCTTTATTGCCCGAGGATAGATTCCTAGCCATGGCAGGACGGAGCCAAAGGCAGGGAGGTTTTCACGGCTCTTGGAGGAGCGATTCTACAGGGGCTGTGCCGCTCCCCTCTCCCGCCAGCGGCTCGTGAGGGTGCTTGTCTCCCCACACCCCCATAATTATGACCACTTTGGACAAGGAAGGATACGAGAATAGTTGCTATTAAATGTGAAAGAAAAATTGCCTAGCTGGGTGGTTTCTTAAGAGGGACGTTTAGCAAGCCTTTGCAGTGTAATTACTGTTTCATCAAGCCTGGGAACGCACAGTCATTATTTTCTTTTTGCGCACGCTTGGTAATTTTGCCAATGCTGTGAGCACCCGTCACTTCGTCTGTGTTCCCCGGCTCATGCTGCGTGTGTGTTTTCCTAGAAAAGCTTCAGTCTCTCTCTGTTTCTCTGTCTCTCTCTCTTTCTCTCCCTTTTGCCGAGGTATATAGCATTTGAGTTTCCTTTCCTCCTCCCCAGAGGCTCAGCTAATGGGCAAGTCCCCTCCCCTGAGATGCTCACACCCACCGTGCGGGCAGGGGGCTGGCTGCCCACCACCTAGAATGGCGCTTAAAGCTCAGTGCCCGTGGCTTTCATGTCTCACATTTTCTCCCTTTCTGCCTCCACTCACCTCTGTCAAGTCAGGGCAGAGTTTCTCAAAGTCTGGACCCACCTGCAGCTGAGGAGAAGGCCTGCTGGACCAGCTGGTTCCTGCCTTAGAGTGGAAACGGCCACGGCTCCCTCCGCAGTCCTCAAGCAGTGTCAGGTCTCTGCAATCTACCAGTACAGTAGGGAAAAGAAGTTTCCAGGAGGAGGGAACTGCCCAGGACCAAATCCAAAGGAGGACAATAGCCACTCAAATGTCAAATGTCCTCTGGCTTGCTGGTCTCTGGCCACAACGCTTGCCTAGAAAATAGTCACACATGAACGTGTTGCTATTTGCAAGGACTTTCCCAGCTTTTTGCAATGGGGGAAGATAACACAATAATGGGCAATGGGTTAAATAAGTGAAAGTCCCTGCATATTATGGGATACCAGGCAGTTGCACTAGGCAGTTAAAAATAATGAGGCAAAAAAGACAACAAGGTAAACCTGCGTAGACGGCAGGACAGTATCTACTGTTACATGAAAACAGCAGGCAGAAATAAAATACGTTCAGAATCATCCCCTTTATGTAAAAGGAAACAATTTATTCAACCAATATTTAATAAGGACCTATTATATTCCAGGCACTGTGGATAAAAAGGCAAAATCACACAAACCTTGTCCCTCACGAAAAGTGCATAACCAGGGTTTATTGCTAAACAGAAAGAAGCCTGGAAGGAACTGTTCACCCTATGTGCAGGGAGGGTGTTCGGGAGCAGGGAAATGGTTTTAAGAAGGGTTTTCATATTTTACCCTCTATCCTTCTGTAGTCTTTGGATTTTTTTCCACAATAAATATGCATCATGTTTGTAATGTAAAGTAATACAGAATGAAGAAGTGAAACAGAGGGGACAGGCAGAGATGGAGCCCGTGAAACAGCCACGGCCAGAGACACAGGCCTGAGCTGGTGTCCCTCGTCTGCTCCTGGGGACGCCATCCCTTTAGGTTTCCCCTCTGCTCAAAAATGTGATCTTTAATCTCTCCAGGGAAACCAGCCAGAAAACAGAGATAAACATGGTGAGGGAAGGTTCAAATTTACCCCCGCTGTTATCACTTGGTCCACAGGTCCCAGGTCCCCTGAAGCAGTTTCTTGTGACTTAAAATGTGTCCACAGGTGATAGCTCTTCCTCTTTTCATTCTGAAAAATTTCAAGCCTTCAGAAAGGTTACAAGAAATAGTACAATGAACAAGGGTATATTCTTCACCTAGACTCACTGGTTTTTAACATTTTGCTCATTTTCTTTCTTTCCTTCTTTCCTTCCTTTCTTTCTAGTATTAATTTTAATTTTTGCTGAATTGTTTGAAATTTAGGTACAGACATCAGGATGCTTTATTCCCAATGCTAAGAATGAGGACATCCTACATAACCACAGTTTAGTATCACACTTGGGAAATTGAACATTAATACTATCCTAGTATCATATACATTCCATACTCAAAAGTTCCCAACTGGCCCAATATTGTCTTTTAATAGCTCCTTTTTTAAAAAGGCCTGGCTGGCATCCAACCCAGCCTCACGTGTTGCAATTAGTTGTCCAGCCTCTTTAGTACCTTTTAATCTAGGGCCATTCCTCAGCCCATTTTGGTCTTTTGTGACATGGAGATATTTGAAAAGTCCAAGCCAATTGTGTTAAAATTATGATTGCTTTAAATATGCTGCTGGACTTCCGCATGTGCTCCTTCTTAGAGATCTGTATTTTCTTATGCCACCAGTAGGTGGCGCTCTTGGTAGCCCTTGGCCTGCAACAGTCCTTGTGAAAGGGCAATTTAAGGCTGGATTGTCTCAATCAAGTAAGGCTCTTCTTCGGTAAAGCGTATGTTTAAAATGCCTGTCTGTTTATGAAGGTGGTATCCTTTTAAGCGTGTCTTCCTGGGGAATATCGTTCATCAGGATTCTGATTCCGTGGGGCTGGGGTAGGTCCCAGGAGTCTGCATTTCCAATCAGCTGCCTGGTTTGGGAAACACACTTGGAGGAGTAGGGGGTTAGAACAAGCATGTAAAGAAACATATCCATTTACAATCAGGCAACTTTCGTTTTTATATCATAACCAGCAAAGAAGCTGGCCTCATGGCCTGCTCCCTCCCTCCATGCCTCCACCCCAGCCCTTGGGCTTCCTTGCTTCTGTACCACAGGGCCTTTGCTTTAGCTGTTCTTTCTGCCTGGAGTCTCTTCCCCCAGATACCTTCTGCTTGGCCAACTCCCTCAGCTCCCTCACTTCTTTCCCCAAATCTCACCTCTTAACGAGGCTTGCCCTGACTGCCCTGTTGGATACTGCCCCTGTGCCCCACCACCCTGATCGCTTTCCCCTTCAACCTGCTCAGCTCTTTCTATTATTGTATTAATTGCCTATTTCTGTCTCTCCCTGCTAGAATCTAAGTTCCATGAGGGCAGGGGTCTTTGTCTATTTTCTTCTGTGATATCCTCCCAAGCACCTAGAACAGTGTCTGGCACGTAGTAGATGCACGAGAAAATATGTGTGCATCCTAATGTGACCTTCAAGATGACAGAGCCCAATCCCCTCACTTGGCTGATGAAGAAATGAGCTCTAGGTCTCTGGGCAAGATAGATTTGCCCAAGGTCAAACGAGCTATAGGGATATTGTCCTATTCAGCTAAAGGAATATGACTCAAAAGCAGGACTTGTTTCTATCTGTTAAATTGTAAGCTACCAATTAAATTTTTGTTGTTTGTGTTAGGCCTTTTCTTAAAAGGGATCTGAAGCTGCTGACAAGATTAAAGGTCATATAAAATGGAACAGTTAGAAATCAAAATGGAAGCGATATCATCTAAAGGAAGAGGGAGTTGACATTAACAGGCCCTTGACGGTGGTTAATTACCCTAATGGGGTACAGAATTTGGCTCTGAATTCTTTGGCAGCTGAGCTAAACGGGAAAGCACGTGGGACTGGATGGTGTTCGTTGTCTGTCCTAAGAAAGTCTGAGTGTTCCGCGGGGACGCACTTCCAGGAGGAATTTGAATACAAGCACCGGAGAACTCTGTGTAACGTCCATCGGGCCCCCAATTGGCTAATGTTTACAAAGAACCCAAAGTCCTCATTGAAGAATGCGTTCCTTTTATCTGGGAAGCCTCAGAGCATAATGTTCAGTCACATGATAGCTGGGAACACAGTTCAAGTGAGTTTGGTTCTGATGCTCTACCTGAAAATAAAGACGAAAACTAGAGAATCTAGAAGAAAACAGACAAACACGTCTAGGACTATCTTTTATAAATGTCTGCTGTCTCAGATCTTAGACAAACATTGAACCACAGGCAATTCATGGATTGGATTTTCATATGCTCAACAAATATTTGAGTTTCTACTCTAAATGTAATTCACTTTTCTTTTTCCCCAGAGGGCACCCCCGGCCCAGCTAGCTCTAGGGCAGAGGCCAGGAGGGGAAGCCACTTCTGTGTCTTTAAGGTGCATGAAGTGTTTGCTATGCTGGGGTTTATTCTCTACCCAAAAGAGAGAGGCTGCACCTCCAGCAAATTCACCCCCTCTGGCCACCAGGGTGTTGTCCTCCACCGTCAAGCAGGGACAATTGCTCTGTTTTCTGCTGGTGCCTTTTCAAACCCCAAAGCCTCTGAATCTCCTGTGAATGAACACTAGCTGATGTATTTTAATAAATGACAATACGTTTTTTTCTTATAACCCCCTTGTCTTTTAAAAACATGTTATTTAAAGATTTCCCAAGGCATATTTTTCTGTCTGGTGCAATTAAAAAAACTTTTTTTCCGGTGGTAAAATACACATAACCTAAAATTTACCATCTTAAACATTTTTAAGGGTACAGCTCAGTGGTACTAAACACATTCATAATGTTGTGCAACCAACACCACCATCCATCTCCAGAACGTTTTAGCTTGCAAAATGAAACTCTATGCTCATTAAACAAAAACCCCCAGTCCTCCCCTTCTAGCTAGCCCCTGGCAATCACCCTTCTACTTTCTGTTTCTATGATTTTGGTTGTTCTAAGTACCTCATATAAGTGGAATCATACAATATTTGTCTTTTTGCGGCTGGTTTTTTCACTTAGCACAATGTCCTCAAGGTTCAGCCATAATGTAGCAGAATTCTATTCCCTTTTTTTGGTTCTAAATGGAGGTACTGGGGGTCTAACCCAGAACCTCGTGCATGCTAAGCACGAGTGATACCCTCCCCGCTGCTATTGTTGAATTTTAAGACTTCTCTGTATCTTCTGGATATTAATCCCTTATAGACATATGATTTGCAAATATTTAAAGATACTTCTCAAGGCATTGTTTTTCCTGTCTGGTAAACTTTTACACAGAAATCACTGTGACCGTGTCTTCGACTGAGCCCCACCATGCTCTGCCTCTGCCCATCACAGACACATCTTACACACACACAGAATGTTCTTTCTCCACCTGACTTTGGTTCTGCCACATTGACCACCCTGGCTGTGAGAGGGCCCAGGGCTTGAACCTGCAATGTGTCAAGTGGCCTCCTGGTACTGGGTTCTATTCCAGTCAAGCCCTGGGCTCTTGCCTGAATGAGCTGGATTCCTCTGCATGGATTAGTTGCTTCTACCTTGAAATAAGAGACCAGACTGGGTTTGCCAATGAGCCAGCTGTGTGCAAGGCATTGTGGGAGGGGCTGCTATCGTCAAGGGCCGGGTAGGTCAACAGCGGGCTTCTCGTCTCTGTTGGTTGTGTGCGGGCTCCTGCTTCTTTGAGGGGTCGAGGGGTCTGCTCATCTTGGCGTCCTCTGCGCAGCCATGGAACATGCCGACAGCCTCGCACAAACCAGACGCTTGTTGTTTGTTGAATAAACTCTGATAAGCAAAGGTGATACGTTGGAGTGTTAGGAGTCACGCTGCCTTGAGTTTCACTTTTTAATTTAAATATCACATCCCCATATGCCAACACCTCCCACAAAACAGAGAGAAGCACCTGTGTTGGTCTTGGCACAGGATCCGTTCAAGGGCAGGGCCGGGGCATCCTTGTTCTGTAGTGCACTGTGCATGTGTGTGTGTGTGCGCATATGGGTGAGCACATGTGTGTGTCCACGCACATGTCTACTCATGTTTTCTTGTGGACCGAGGGCTGGACAGTCACATCAGCTCAAGACAGCAATTGAAACTCTGACAGACTCAGAGATGAATGCAGTAGACCAAGGGGCCCCAATCTGTTTGAGGACAAAGACTCTTCTTTAACATAAAAAAATTGCAAAGACTCCCACATGAACTTAATTGTCTTTTCTGCATTTGTAAGTTGATGAAAGTATGTCCCCATGCATCTGAAAACCTTCTGTAACAATTCCAAAGCTCTCCAGGACTGGGGATCCTCTTCCTGAATAGACCTGTAACACTGGAAAGGGCTAACCCCTGGGAACACTTCACATTCCAGCAACTTTCCCCCTGAACAAGCAAGACTGAAGAATGGGACTTCTCCGACTGAAAACATGACTTTTTTTGGCAGTGGCGGGAGATGGGGGAGTGGAGGGATCAGGTTTATTTATTTATTTAACGGAGGGACTGGGGATTGAACCCAGGACCTCATGCGTGTTAAGCATGCGCTCCACTACTGAGCTATCCCCTCCTGCCCCAAACTGTGACTTCGTGACTGAAAAATGGGAGCAAATTATCACAAGCCCCAGGGACCACATCTGTCTGGTTCTCTGCTGCAGCCTCTGAACCTAGCATAGGATCTGTGCCTTAAGAGGCACTGAAGAAGTGCTTTTTGCAAAAATATCTGATAAATAAGATGAGGCCACTGGGGGCCTGGCTAGGCTCACTCCTGAATCTGGAAGGAGGATATGGTTCCTGTAAAACAGGGGAAAGGAATGGATTCTGGTTGTGGTCACTGCTCAAGCTCCTGGTGATTCAGGCTCCCAAGGTCCCTAGAAGACAGGTGGCTCCCCAGGCTCTCTGTCACATGAAGTACGTGGGGATCTCGGGCGAGGCTGCAAGTCCCAGGGCCTAGTGTCTGGCCTCCCTGGACACCTTGTGCCATCAGACATTTCCCTGGGGGACCAGCCTCCATCATAGGGGCAGCTCACCCTCCCCAGTTCTGGGGGCTGTCCTTTGTCTGCTCTTCAATCTCTGCCCCCCAACCCCTACTACACCTTTCCTTGGGGTGAGGGGCACACGGAGCCTCAGGCTGGGCCTCCTAGAGTTGGGCTTGGTGGCAGGGGCCAAAGGACCCCTGAGGGAACTGACAATAAATTCATGACTCAGCGACTGGCCCCGTCACAGGGCCCATTGGAATGGCCACCTGCCTGCCTCACGCCCAAGTCTTCCAGGGTGTTTCTAAATCATCAAAACCTCGAAGAGCCTCTCCTTCTGCCATCTGGTTCTTCTGAAACCAGCCTGCCAAAGGGGCACCCTGGAATCTGCACACGTCTTGGCTCGGAGACACATTTTCATTGAAGGCTGGTGGTGTGACGGAGGTTCTAGGGATGATGTCAGATCCTGGCTCATGGTTTGCCCCCACTTTGGAAGGCACTGAAGTCCACTCTTTTCCTTTTTCTAGAACCCAGTCCTGTGCTCCTTCAAAGTCCCAACAGTGGGAGGTTTCTTCACTCTGCAAGGTCTGGCCCAAACCACCTAAGCCCTGAGGAAGGGAGTGTTGGTTGTACCAGTAACTGATGGACTAGTTTCTGGCACTGAACCAGACTCTCCTGTGCCAAGAGGTTCCAGGAAAACTAGCACATCCCAGGACCGGGAGGAAGTAAGGCAGCAACGAGGGACTTTTTCCTAGTGAATCCAATAACTCCTTGGAAAAATAATCCACCAAAGGTCAAATATAGATAGAAAACAACCTTCCAGGCTTTTGGAGGCATTTTTTTTCCCTAAAGAAAGAAAAAGAGAAAATATTCCATGCATTGGCTCTCGAAATAAATTACTAGGAATATAAAACTCATCCATCCATATAATAAATATATGCACATCGGTTCTGTATTATGGCAAATTAATTGTGTTGGTCGGGGAAAGAAGCAGAAATATGAAGCAGAGAAAGGATGAGAGGAGATGGAGGGGGACCTTTGGAGGTTAGAGAAACAATGTCAAAAACAGTTTCAGAGGCAGGGATATGACATAAGAGAACAGAGCACAGTGAAAGAACACCAGACTGAGTCGGTGCAAGAGATTACCTTACGGATACAAAGAACAGAGCAGGGGTTACCAGAGGGGAAGCGGTGTTGGGGGAGGGCGAAATGGGTAAAGGGTGCCAACTCTCTGAGAATGGATGGAGACTAGACTTCTGGTGGTGAGCATGCTGTAGTGTCTACAGAAGTCAAAATATAATGTTGTAACTTATACAATATTATGAACCAGTGTGACTGTAATTCAAAGATTACGTTATGTGAAAGTAAGTCATTGTTGTCAGACCTTTCTATTTACACGAGTGTCTTAGAAACACGGAAGGTCAGAGCTGCGAGATCATGAGGTCATCTTGCCCAGTTCCCTCTGGGTTGAACGGTGGTCCCTCCCCTCCCGCCGCCCCAACGAAAATTCATGTCTATCTGGAACCTCAGAGTGTGAGCTGATTTGGAAATGGGGTCTTTGCCGGTGTAATTAGCTGAGATGAGGGTATACTGGATTAGGATGGGCCCTGAATCCAATTACTGGTGTCGCTATGAGAAGGCCATGTGCTGACACAGACACTCATGCATAGGGCAGAAGGCCACGTGACAAAGAGGCGGGGCTTCACGTGGTACAGTGCAAGCCAGGGACACCGAGGATTGCCAGCAAACACTAGAAGCTAGAAGAAGCAAGGAAGGATTCTTTCCTAGAGACTTTGGAGGGATCATGGCCTGACTGACATTTTGCTTTCGAACTTCTGGCCTTCAAAACTGTGGGTGAATAAATTTCTGCTGCTTCATGTCATAGTTTGTGATAATTTGCCACAACAGCCTCAGCAAACAAATACACCTTTGACAGAAGGACTCCAGGATGTGTGACCTCTCCAAGGTCACAGGGACACCCGGTAGCCAATCTCATGTTCCAACTTGTCTTTTAAGAATTGTATATATTCCCAGTATCCTTCATCCTCTGTGAACATGAAAACAATTTTTCTCTTCTGTTGTCAAAGTTCATGTTGAAACAAAGATTTACTTCCCACTGAATTATGAAATCTGTATGAAGGGACAATTCAGGCTTCAGAAATACTTTGGACTCTGAAGCTTTTCGAAATATTTACTGCCTATTCCTTGGGCCTTCCAAGACAGTCTGTAGCTTATTACACTTGAGAGATGAGGGCTATCTCTTTTTAACACTGAAATCACCATTTATTTCTTCATTCT
Organism: Vicugna pacos; assembly: GCF_048564905.1. Lineage (NCBI taxonomy): Eukaryota > Metazoa > Chordata > Mammalia > Artiodactyla > Camelidae > Vicugna > Vicugna pacos. Next base: position 50,347,927 of record NC_133002.1, read on the forward strand.
GAGCAGTTTTTCCAAGGCAAGCCAAGTCCTTCTTGGGACAGTGGGCTTAAAACTGTCCATGAAGTAGACCCTTCGGTAAGAAATGAGTTGACCGCTCTTTCTGGGTTTTCAGCTGACATCGAATCGTCTGGAGAACACAAGAGTTTTTAATGATTTCATAGTTCTTCACCCTTTTTTGGATCATGTCTCCGAGAAATTGATAAAAGCTATGAACTCTCTCCCAGAATATTGTGTACTCACAACTTTTTGCACCCACACTCAGGGGGCTCACAGATGCCATGACCTACCCCAGTGCCCTCTGGGGACCTCAGTTGTGGAGGCAGTGGGGCATCCAGTCCATCTTTTCACCTGAGCCTCAAGGCCCTGAACAAGGGCTGAATCTGACCTCTGGTAGAGGTTTTCTCTCCAACATGCTAATGATACTGGTGGAGAATCTTCAACACAACTGTGCTCAGGAGGTGAGTTCTGGCTGAGCAGCTTTGGGGGAACTTCTTAAGACTCTCAAAGACTGGGTCAGGCCAATGGGATTCCTGGCAGAAATTCTCAGGGGACAGCTGTGGCTTTTTGAAGAGAACTGATTGAATCATAGGGCTGGAAAGGACCCAGGGATGACAGGCTGTCTTCCTGCTATTCCTTGAGGACACCATTCTCTGTGCCCCCATTTGCTTTGAATTTCTCCATCACAGCCTTTGTCCCGCTGTTGTAACTGGCTCTCTACTCACCTGTATCTCTACTGGGTTGTACGGGAGAGCAGGACCCACGTGATTCTTAATCTTCCTATTCCTAACAGTGTTGGGAAAACAGAGCACGACGGATACAAGCTTGTTGAGTAAGTGATAGTGGCTGGTTCAAGGCAGGGCTTCTCAACCTTGGCACATTGGCATTTTTGGACTTGGTATTTCTTTGCCATGGGGGCTGTCCTGTGCATGGCAGGGTATTTAGCGGCATCCCTGGCTTCTACCCATCACATGCTAGTAGCGCCCTATCCAGTTTTGACAACTAAAAATGTCTCCAGGCGCTGCCTGGTGGAAAACCACTGCTTGAATGAATGAATGTTGATCTTGGAGCCACTTCACCCATCGTGAGTCTGTCAGGGACTGAGGGTTCAGTTAATCAGCTCATGCTGATGGAGCGCTCAGTATTTATGAACTGGGTGGCTGACCTCTTGTGACTCCTCAGGAGAGGGGAAAAAATTCCACTGTGTGCGTTCTAAGTGGTCTAGTCTTTCATGATCGATTACAACGTGAGGACACGAGGGGACGCTCTAACAAGCTCTACGGCGGAGAAAATGTCCACTCCTGGAAGTGGTGACGGACGGTCGCTCCTGTTAAGTGATGAGCTGGGGCTTAGGTGCTTGCTGATGTCATTGGGGTAGGACAGCAGAACCAGGATCCTGGGTTTAGAGAGGCTCTTAGCCATTAAATCTACTCAAAGACCCCTGTGTATGGGGTTTCCTCCACAGACATATAAAGACCAAGGGGAATATAATTAAAGACCCACTTATGCTCCATAAAAAATAAGCCATAAGGAGTACAAACAGGGTCTTCCCAGCTCTCACAGAAATGGCCCTGCTCTGGTGTGGCAGCAATGGACTGAGCAGCTGACACGGGGACTCGGGGCTCTCACGAAACCATCGACTGTCGACTGTCAGACTAAGGTTGTTAGAGATTGTCTAACACTTTGTCTCCACCCTAAGTCCATGGCCCTCAAAACTGGGAAACTATAACATGTCTGTGATACAACATTGTGTGTGCCCATACCTTCCATCATTTTTTAAAACTGAATTAAAGTCAGTTTACAATGTTGTGTCAGTTTCTGGTGTACAGCATACTGTTTCAGTCATACATATTCTGAAAGAAGGCTGAAGCCTCCAAACATTAAGAACCATTAGTCTAACCTCTTCATTTTAGAGATGAAGAATCTGAAGCTCAGAGGTTAAGAGGCTCCTTCAAGCTTCTACAGCTATGAGCTGGCAGAGCCAGGACCCACACTCAGATCTCTGCCTTCAGACCCAATAGGGTGGTGCTGTCATGGGGACCTGGCCTGTGGGACAGTGAGGTCTGGTTTGAGGCCACAGGGCAGGGTGGGTCCCAAGGCTTGGAGGGGTGGGAGGGTGCTTTGCCAGTAGGATTACCAGATGAAATGTAAGATGCCCAGTTAAATCTGAACTTCAGATAAAGGAACAGTTTTATAGTGTAAGTATGTCCCAAATGTCACATGGGACATAGTTATAATCAAAAACTATTTGCTGTTTATCTGGAATTCAAATTTGACTGGGCATCCTGGTTTTGGGGCGTGTTGGTTATTGTTTTCTGTTCAGTCTGACAACAGCCTAGCAGTCTTCAGCTGGGAGACAAACACTGAAGCCCCAGCCAGTGGACATAATAACTCCGTGTTTGAGACTCAGACTACCTCTGACTTCAGTGAGGGCACAGAGGCCCTGGCCTGAACAAGACAGCCCGCTGATAGGACCTGCCTGCTTCTGTCTGTGACTTCCAATGGTCTAGGGAGTCCCCAGGCACAACAGGTGCTCTGTACGCATGTGTCCTCTCAGAAGATGACATCTCACAGGTCTGTGAAGAGTAAAGATCAAATTTATTTAATACAACACCCTGCAGGGTCCCTGCGACCGTGTTGCTGGGGAGGACAAGGGAAGTGGTTTGGGTTACGTGTGCTCACTAATGCAATCCCACTGCAGAATGGCCGCAGCCCCTGGTCCACCCACTCAAGACAACATGAGAAACCTGTGAAGACCTAGGGAGACCATTTCTTCAGCAAGGAATAAATTAAAAAAAATTAGTAAGAAAAATATGCACTTCATTTTCCTATTAAAAATAATACTTGCTGGAAGTGACCATCTTCCTGTCCTTCAGCATGGTAGAGGAAACAAAAAAAGAGAATAGAAAAACAGCCTAAGAACACCTGTGCTTTGTCCAACTTCATCTTCTATTTGGTGCATTGCCCAGAATGAACCTTGTCTTCAAGTTGGCATCTCAAAGGGGTTGCTCCCAAGCCGCTCTGTTTTCCACTTGTGGCAGGCGAGGTCACAGAGGGGACAGGGTGCCACTGTCCGGTCCGTGCTGTGCACTTCCAAGGAACAAGGACTGGCCGGAACCACAGACCTCTGAAGGACCAAAGGCAAAGAGAAAAACCAGCCTCTAAGCCAGGCCGTTCCCTAGACGTAACTGACTACAACACAGGAACAGGTTTCTGTGTGTGAGGGTATCTGGAGAAGGTCTTTATATCTGTACAAGACAAAATATTCAAGTTTCAAAATATCCCAATGGCCGGTTTACTCTGAACCCCCTGCTGCTGCTCTCCACTCCCAAGGGTGCTCCGACTTGGTGGGAGGCAGGCCACGTGGGAAATTAACCAGCCCCTCAATGGTCCCTCTGTACCCAGAATGAATGTAGTTAGGATGGATTTAAGAACTGGTGGCTTGGCCTGAGGAATTGCTGCGTTCAGTGGGAGCAGGGCAAGTTCATAAATAAGTGCACAGAACTCTTGGAATACAGGCATCGTCTACTCTTCTCGGAATGCGGGTGCCTCCCAGGGAGGAGCGCTGCTCTCGCTGTCCTAAGTTCCATCGAGGGAGGCTTCCGTTCTCTGCAGTGACAAGAGACAAGATGAGCTATGGTCACACACTCCAGGATTATAGACAGGCCTGGTGGAAAGATTTGCAAAACTGCAGACCGCAGACTGTGCTTCTCAAAGGAACTGCAGAGCAGGGCTGTCATCTGCGGGTCCACCCACCCTGGGGGGCAGCTCCTGCCCACACTCATTTCCCCCTTCTCGCCACGCCTGCTCGGTAGGGCCTGCAGCCTCCACTCCCCGTATATACACTTACAGCAGGCTAGAACCTGGGCTCGTCCAGCACCCATGTGCACCCAGCACTAGGGCCCGTGGGTGCCGCATGTGCCCACAGGAGAAGACGAGTACAGTTGAGAGACCTGGCTTCTTGCTCCAGCTCTGCCTCTAACATGAGGTCTCCTTTTAAATGTCAAGAATGAAGGACGGAACTCAATTGGACAAACTTAAATGTTTTAAAATTCTATGATTCTGCCTCAGAAAGGAATGAAATTCTGATACATGTCAACATGGATAAACCTTGAAAACATTATGCTACGTGAAATAAACCAGACACAAAAGAAACGAGTGTTGTATGATTCCACCTAGATGAGGTACCCAGAACAGCCAAGTTCACGGGGACAGGAAGTAGAATGGTGGCTGCCATTCTGGGAGGAAGAGGGGATGTGGAATTAGGGTTTAAAGGGGACAGAATTTTGGTCTGGATGATAAAAAAAAGTTCTGTGGATGGATGGTGGCAATGGTTGCACAACAATGAGAATGTACTTAAGAACACTGAACTGAACATTTAAAAATAGTTAAAATGAGGGGGGCGGGTACAGCTCAGTGGAAGAGTGTATGCTTAGCATTTAGCATGCACAAGGTCCTGGGTTCAATCCCGAGTACCTCCATTAAAAAATAAATGAAAATATTAAACCTAATTACCTCCCCCTCCAAAAATTTTTTAAATGGTTAAAATGGTAAATTTCATGTTGTGTATGTTTTGCTACAATAAAAATGAAAAAAATTTAAAAAATATTCCATATGCCATCTTGTAGAGTTCTCTAACTGCTCCATGTGGTATTTGTGTCACCTATGCACCCATCAGTGACTGGACCCCCATGTGACCCGGGCACTGTTCTCTCTGTTGAGGATGCAAGAACATGTCCCCGAGAATTTTATATCCTATCGATTGTTGACAAGCAACGCTACTATGAAGTAGAAGGTGGAAGAGCTCCTAACAAACCACAGAAGGGGTTCAGAGGTGGTGAGAGGACCTGGCTGGGCTTCGGGGAAGGGACTCTGGAGCCGGCCTCCAAGCTGGGGTGGATTTTGACATATGGAGGGAGCAAGGGGGCAAGAGTGAAGCATGCCGGGAAGTACCGGAGTAGAGGGGCCCTGAGCAACCATGAGTCCAGAAGAGTCTATGACTCTGGACTCTCTGTGAGCACGGGGCGCCCTGCTGCAGGTGGAACACAGGGAGGCAGGGGCAGAAGTTGCGGGGACTGGCCAGGGTCTTAGGAGCCCCACTAGCCACGCTGTTAGTCCCTCTGAGGGTTGGCTGAGACAGAGTCCCTGTTTTGTTCTGGTCCTGCTGGGTCTGAGGAGCCTCTTGGAACAGGATACAGGTCCGTGGGGCTCCAGCTGGAAGGCCAAGGAGAGACCCAGGCAGGCAGGCTAAGAGAGCTGTGCTGGCCCCGGGGGGCTGGAGCCCTGCCAGCTCTGTCAGCTACCCTCGCTCCATTTCCTCCACTCCGCCTGGAGGGGTGACACTGGTGTCCAGCCTTCCTGCAGGCTCCAGACTAAGTCCGTCCCCAGACACCTCCGCTCTCCCTCTCCAGGGGAAGTGATTGCTGGGGGAGCTGCCACAGGACCAGCACCACAGATGGGAAGGGCTGGGCCACAGTCATCTGAGCCTTGGCATTCTGAAGCCTGTGCTTGCCTGTGTTTAAATCAGAGCCCAGCCGTCAGGCACCCAAGTACAGCCAAGAAACTGCCCCACTTCTGGCCAGAACATGGTGCGAACACTCTCAAAGGTCACTGTGCCTCTAACTCTCCTGGGAGCTTGACTTCCTGCTTCTAGAATGTGCTCCTTCTGAGCACTTCCAATAAACCAGATCTGTGCTGGGGGCTCACCTAGTCCTTGCAACAGCCAAGTGAGAGAGGGCTTTATTGCCTCCAGTTTACAGATGAGGAAACCAAGGCCCCGAGAGGTTAGGAGATCTGTCTGAAGTGACATGTCTAATAAAACAGCTGTCACGGAAAAGTCAACACGTTTAACGTGGGTCCCGCTTCCTAAGTCAAAGCTTGGCTATGGTTGAATCTGGTGTTTTAGTTAAGCAACTGCTACGTTCCTCTCATGTGACAGGGGGCATTTCAGGACCAAGGGAAGCAAATTCCCCATCCATGCTCCACACTGCTAGAGTGTTTGAGGAAAAGAACTTTAAAGCAGATAATCAATTAGCTTTTCTCCGGTCGTTTGCAGTCTGCACAGCACTTTGCACATGTGTTTCTCATTTACCCCTTAAGACCCTCCTTAATAGGCAAATATTATTTTTGTTGTTGTCATCATCGTCTCCATTTTACAGACGGGGAAGCTTAGGCTTGGCTGGAGAGCTGGAACTCACGCCCCAGCCTCTCGATCCCCACCCCAGGGCTGTTCCCACTGCAGCCCAGCTGACTGCTGGCTCCCAGGAGGCAAGGGGGACAGTGGTAACTAGGAATTGCCTTTTTTTCAGCAAGAAGTCAAGTTCTCTCCAAGATCCTGAGACCCACACAGGTCCAGATCCATCCCTTTCATTTAGGAACAGGGTGTTCTCTTTCACGTTATCTGTCTGCCTGGGCCACAAACATGATTTATAAACAAGGCAAAAATGGCAGAGGAAAAATGAAGTCAGAATGTGCCATTGAAGCAAGTCAAACAATACTAAATTAGTATTTGGCTAAGTGGCTATCTCATTGTTAAGATATTTCCTCCAATATGTTTTCAGAAGCAACGGCCATTAAACAACTGGGAATGATTGCCAGGTTTGATTTCAGGAAGGAAATCCCCTCCCATTTCCCTGCTGGGCAATTCAACTAATTTTCTCTTGACCCTCACCAGCTGATTATTAGGGAAACTATACTTGCTTCTTTTACAAACAAAATGCATTTGCTTAAAGATTCAAAATTCCTTTCCCAACGGCTGGGAACCCATGTTCCCGCCAAAAGGCTTTACTCTTTTGGGGGCAGGAGCAGCCGTGGGTGAGCTCTCAGGGGCAGACTCCTGGGCTCACAGGCCAGATACTAGGGAAAGGGAAAGTTCTGTCTGTTCTGGAGCTCGGAGCCTTTGTCCACAGAGACCATTTGGATCGAAGACAAAGTAAATAAGTCGGTCCTGCAGGTCCAGCAGACCTGCCTTGGGTGGACATGGCCATGATTATTGCAGCGGGAGAGCATCTCTTTATCTGGGTCCCACCAGGCCCTCGGAGCCAAGTTCTCACTTTCCACTCTCTCCAGGCCAAGGTGGCTGGGTCAGTGACATCACTTCTTGGAGGGAGTCTCGTGTTGTGGACTGGCCGGGAGTCTGGAGGCCTAGGTTCTGGTCTTGGCTCTGCTATTCACAAGCTGGGTGACCCTGGGCAAGCTGTTCTGCCAAATTCAGGCCTTGGTTTTCTCACCTATAAACTGGGCCCCCCGTCTTTCCAATGCAACAGTTTCTGATTTCAGAAGTCTAGGTAGGCTTAGGCTAGGGAAAGACATTTGTTTCATTCCTCTTTTCCTGAAATTGATAGCCTTCCTCCATAAAAAGAATGTCAGCGGCTTCCTGTCTGTCAAAGACATAATAAGTTTTCTGTTTTACAAGAATTCAGACTCAGGCAAAACAAAGGAAGCCAGGGGGCCCCCTACAAGGGCTACCAGCAAGCTTGCTGCAAGTTCTTCTCAGACCTTAAAGAAGCAGTTGGAGAGACAAAACTCCTTGTTTCTTAAGATGCTAGCAGCCCCGTTAGTTAACTCCTGCATTGCTGGGTAGCTCATAAAAAAGTTGGGAGTAGGAAGATGGGGAAGATGGGTCTTTGCAAAACTTGGATCTCTGTATTTCTTTTAAACAGTATCAGTTGCCTAAATCCTCTATTTCCCACTGAATGAAACCTCATAATGAGGTGTGGGAGTCCTTCCCAAGCAAGCCCTGACTCACCTTTCCCCTGTCAACTGTCACCAGCACCTTGTCTGCTCCCTCTCTGAGCTGCTACAACGGCCCCATTCCTCATGCCTCTGCCCCGGCTGATCTTTCCACCTGGATGCTGCCGTAAACGACTCATTCTTCCTGGCCCAGCCAAGGGACCCCTCCCTTGTGCAGAGACCGCTGTCCTGGCAGGATGAAGCACCTCTCTCCTCTGTTCCCATGGTCTCTGGTGTAGCTGCTATCACTTTGCTTTCCCATCAGTGAGAACACATCTGACTCCCTCATTGGGTCCAAGACCTTGAGTGTCCCCTGCAGCAGACAGCCTGGTGCGTGAGGGTGACTGGCTCTCAGACTTGAAATGACCTGTTGGATGCTTGATGTCTCCAGGCACATCCCCGAGTCTGCCTCACCTCCCAAGACTGAGCCCTGGACTCGGAGGAAATGTGGACTCGGTCACTGGGAACTAAGTGCCCTGGACTCCTCATCCTAGGGGGGAATTCCCGGGTCTCCATGCGTGCATGGAGATGTAATGACGGAAACAGCGGGAGGGAATTTCAAAATCACAAGTGGGCTAGAAAACCTGGCTGGTCAAGAGGAGCCCAGACTCCTGGTCTAGAACAGACGAGGCCAGTACAGTGGTGTAACTGGTGGGGCTGCAGTACTGGGTGAATCTGGAAAGACTTCACTGTTCAATGGACTATTTTTTTTTTAAGCAATGCATATGAAATGTGTACTTACAGAATATCTGTTTTCCACGAAATCTGCAAAACAAAAGACAACATGGAGGTGAGCAATACGAAGAGAAGAACACGAGTTAGGCTCCCCTCACCCCCAACCTCAGGGGCTAAGCACGTGGAAGAGGGAGGGAGGGGGCGGCGGTGCAGCAGACGCCAGACCCTCAAACTTACGGAGCGCACTGGCTTATGACTCCTTTGCCCACAGACTGCCTCCCTGGGCCCTATAGCTCCCTATGACAAGCACATTAAGTCCCTGGCAGCTCATTTGACATTTTAAGCAGTTTTTGAAAAAAGCTAATAGCATATGTTATTTTAGGAAAAAACCCCTGAAAACTACAGAAAAGTAGAAAGTAGGTGAAAATTATCTCTGGTTCCACTGTTGACTGAAATGTCTTCCAGTTATTTTCCATTAAGAGCAGAGTTTTTTTTTTGGGGGGGTTATAAGAACACAGTCTATGCCATTTTATAGTCTATCTTTTTCACTTCTTTTAAACATTTTCTGGTACCTTCTTAAACATAATTGTTAGTAGTTGCATAATAATCATTCAGTGGATGTGCAACTGTTTACTTAACCAGCTCCTTACTTAAAAATTTAGGTTCTTTCCAAGGTTTTGCTATTTTAAAAAATACTGCCAGCACCCTCTTTGGGAACAAAGCTACTTCCATATTTCACACAAGTTAGTCTATTCCCAGGAGTGGGGTCAGTGGAACAGAAGGCACAAACATGGCCGACGCCCTTGGTATATACGGTCCAAGCATACATCCCCTTTCTGTGGGAAGCCTCATCTTGACTATCTGGAGACCACAGCATCTTCATGGCAGAGGGCATGCTCAGACTGGTGGCCCTGCCAGACTGTGATGGTGGCAGAGGATGTCCAGAAGATGAGAGTGAGGGTGAGAAAGGCCAACGAGAACAGGAGACACTGTGTGGACGGTGAGTGACCCTCCAGTTGTATTAGTAAGAGATGGTTTTCACTACAAGAGGAAAGAGGGGTTGTGATCTGCCCCGTGGACAGGACCAGGTCCTTACTGATAGCAGAGTTTCTGAATGGGGAGTGGCTGATTCCCTAAATAGCCCATTATGGGCATGGACCTGAAGACAGAGAAGCCTGCGGAAGGCCCGAGAGGAGATGAGGGTATTGGGAGTGACTGCTGTCCTTGAAGTTGGTGGAGGGCCCTAAACCCACCACCACCACCACCACCACATACTCAGTCTTACTTGAGAGACACAATCCAAGGGCCCTCAGTTTCTACTCAGCGCCCAAGCTCAAACCCAGTCCCTCCTGAATCTCAGGGCTCAGCTGTCACAACGGGAGTCACAACCTTGTTTCTTTCTCTAGTTTAAAAATATCCTGTTTCCACCAGTCCACTTCCTCCTCAAACCCTGTCTTATCACAGCCCCATTGTGCGACTCCTCTAGAGGGACCAGGGCCAGAAGTTCCTCAGGGGCCCCCTTCTGTCCTGGCTGGGCCACAGGCAGGCGTCAAAGGCCAAATGGATGAATCAGCCCAACCAAGAAGTCCAGCCATTGTGTAAACTTCCACACATTGAGTGAGGCCTCGGGCAGCGTCCCACCCCCAACCCAAATCTGACCTGGGAGGACCCAAAGGGTCCAGTGCTTCCCACTCCTCCAAAGCCCCCAGGGCTCCAGAATCAGACACAAGAGGAAAAGGCTGCGTGTCCTAAAGTGATATGGACACAGAACAGAAAACCCGAGTACGCTGATGATTCTGATGGTGCTCTGAGTGACGCACAGCACTTGGTTTGTTTCTTTTTTGGTAATAGAATCCGGTGGGTAGCACCCTCCCACCGCCGCCCCCATGGAGTAAGTTTTACCCTCTTGCACTCTGAAGTAGGAGCCTCCACCCCAAGGGCAGGGCTGGCAGTACCTGATGGCGTGGCTGGCTCCGGTCCTTGCAGGATGGGAGGGGACGGGCCCTCAAGTGCTCTTCCTTCCCTCCCAGAGGGGACACAGCAGAGGGACCCTCTGCTCTTTGGTCCTTTCTCCACAACCACCCACTCCTTGGCTCCCTTAAGAAGCATCCTAGAAGTCTGAATTCCAGGCAAAGAGAAAGCAGAAGAGGGAGGCTGTGGTGAAGGTGGGCCCCATCTGACCCAATGGACATGGGTTAGTGTCTGGAGCAGGACTCGGTGTCTCTTCCCAGAGCCATGAGCCGTCAGGTGGGACGTGCCCAGGACCCCTCCCAGGTGGGCACAGGGCATCTAGGGAGGAACACCAGCTCTCGTCTTGGAGGAATCACAGGAGGTGAATTCCTCCAAACCTAAGTTTCTTAACACAGTCACTGTTGACATTCTGGGCTGGATAATCCTTCCTCGTGGGGGCTGTCCTGTGCCTTGCAGGATGTTTAACAGCATCCCTGGCCTCCACCCATTCGATGCAGTAGCACCCCTCCTGCCCCTCAAATTATGACAACCCAAACTGTCTCTAGACATTACCAAATGCCTCTTGCACTGAGGACAACAGCTCTAAACTCTGGAACTCTTATCCTAGACCTGAGTTCTTTCATAGGGAAGAACTTGACTGAGTTGCCAATTAATTATAATAAACCACTTTACCCTTCTGTTGTAAACAGTGTATATGTTAACAAGTTATGCTTTGGATGAACTGCAAACTGTTTTATAAAGGACTTTCAGGATAAGCTGGAGTACTATAAAACCAGTACTGAATCAGAGTGAAGATACAAAGCATCCTGGCTAGCCAAGCACACAAGCCTAAACTAGGCTGAGAAGCTGACAAGGACACTGTGAGGCACAGATAACCGTGACTTCTCGGAGGGGCTCTCTACCCAGCCACAATGTCTCCCTTTCAGCCGTGTCACTAGGTGAGGACTAGGAGAACAAGGGCAAGGAAAAGAAAATCTCAAGCCTTCCCTTCGAGTAGTCAGCACCCGTCGGAGGAGGAAGACAGCTTGCAGGGGCCGGGGGCGGGCGTTTGACTGCAGGCGGGCCTGTGACCCAGAGCACAGCCACTGGGCCTTGCAAATCCTAACCTCAGGCCAATAAGTGAAAAGGGAATGAGAACTTTAAAAAAAAAAACCTCAAATGCTAAGCTTACAGATCTAAATGGTAAGAGTGTCAGCATTTTCCCCTTTCCCTAGGAAAGCCGAAGTTTACGGAGAGGCAGAAACTCTTTCTCCACCCATCCTGGCTGTGTCCCAGAACTTGCTCTCTTGTCTCCTTAGGTCTCCCTCAATTTGGTGTCTTTCTGATCAAGTCTTTCTAGTTCTGAGAAACCCACTCCTTCCCTCCCTAACAGGCAGGGGACACATAGCAAAGAATCGTCTAACAGCCGGAAAGCAAAGAAGCTCAAAGGTCGAGAGGTTTCCTCGCCTTAGACTAAGTTAACTGCTGGGATGAGGAGATGTTAGCTCAGCTGTATGTCGACAAAATGGGCTCCAAACAGAAGAGCAGACACGCCTGACCGTGGCCAAGACCCAGCGGGAGAGACTGAATTGGAAGAGATGCCTCCCTCCTTCCGGTTTTATAGAACCTAGCTGCCACCGCAGCCCCTGTCCACTCAAGGACCACGTGCACCCCAGGAACACCAAGGTGTTCACCCTGCAGCAATCCCAGAGGCTGAGGGCATTTTATTGAGAATTAGTGAGAAAACTAATGCCTGACAGAGAAGTGAGGGGTGGGGCCAAGGCTTAGAACCTGACAAGAGCAGAGCTGAGACCAAACCCCAGGTCTCCTGCTTAGGCTATTTTCCACTAGGTCTGCAGTTTCAAGAACCGTCCAGGCTGGCCTCTGACTGACATGGATGCAGCCTCTGGGATCCAGGACTTAATTCAGATTTGAAGGGAAAACTCTGGAGTCAAGGGTGCGTAAAAGATTAGGACTGGCTCCAAGGGACCTGGGGAGTGACTCTTAGAAGTGACCGGCTCCCTGCCCCTGCAACAAACAGATCAGAGGCACAGGTCTGGGGTGACCAAGGCAAAGACAAATGAGCATTGCTTCCAAATGCCAGGACACTGGAGACTCTCAGAATGTTATGACTGAAAGGCAACTTAAGCTCATTCATTCAACCATCTAATTTGACAGATTAAAAAGCTGAACATAGTCAAATTCACAGAGACACAGAGTAAAACGGTCGTTACCAGGGGCTGGGGGGTGTGAGGAACTATCATTTAATTGGTAGGAATATCAGTCTGGAAAGATGAAAAGTTCTAGAGTTGGATCATCTGATGGTGATGCTGGTGTGAATATACTTGGTGTTACAGAAACATACGCTTAAAAATGGTTAAAAAAGCAAATGCTATGTATATTTTACCACAGTTAAAAAAAAAAAAAGCTGAGCTTAGAGCCTAAAGCTAAGATTGCAGAGACCTGCTGCCTCCCACGGCCAACAGGATCCCCGACATCCTCAGCTGGCAGCCCCCAACACCGTTGCCGGGGCCCTGGTCCTTCTCAGAGCCCCCCCTCAGGCTGCTCCTCGGAAGCAGGCCAGCTGATGCCCTTTTGCTTATCTGGAGGAGCAGTTTTCCTTTGTATTACTCAGGGGAAAAGGGGGTTGAAGAGCCAGAGCTACGCCCTGTGAGCCATTTCCCAAAATAGCCAGCCCTCAAGTGCTGCTTGTTGGAAGACAGTGGGGAACTGCGAAGTCAAGGTGGGGAAGAGTGTACAGCTGAGGAGGGAAGCCATTTTTTTATTGTGGGTCCCACCCTCCCCTCAACACACACACACACACACACACACACACACAGTCTCTCTCTCTGCTGGCCAATCTGGAGCAATCCCTCCGATTGCTGGGGAGTAAGAACAACTCTACCCCTTCAAACAAGAAGCAGAGCAGAACTCAGAGCATCTAGAAAGTGGTTCTAAAAGTATGTTCCCAGACCAACAGCAGCAGCAGCAGCACACGGGAATTTGTTAGACATGCAAATTCTCAGCCCACTCCAGACCGGTGTCAGAGGTGGTGTCAAACCACCTGTATTTTAACAAACTTGGAGAACCTTGACCTAGATTCCAGCCTATGCCTTTCATTCCACAGAGAAGGTGACTGAGGTCCCGAGAGGCTTCATGACTCGCCAGGGTCACCCAGACCATACCAGGCTGTTACTCTTGACTTCAAAAGCAGACAGAACTGAAACCTCCAATTAGGCTGATGATAAAGTGGAAACCAGTTGGCTTGGCAACACAGAGCAAACAAGAGGCTGGTAAAGAGAATCGCTCTGCAGCCAGGCACCCTGCTTCGAATCCCTGCCCCACCACCCTGGGCCTTGGGGCCAGGGCCAGCTATTTCACCCTGGGGAAACTTGCCCATCTGTAGAGCAGGACTAATAATGGAGCTTCCATCAACCCTATAATGATTTTAAGATTAAGTGAGCAGCTGACAGAAGAAACAAAAGAAAGAAAAGGGGAGCAGAATCAACCAAGGCCTGCAGCCTCCTCCCCTTGGGCAGCAGCTGAGGGGGAAATACTCAAAAGCAGGAACTCCGGGCTCCCAGGACAGGGCCCTCCTCAGCAAGGTGGGGGTGCAGGTTTTCACAGCAGTGACACAGTTTTACCTACAAGACCCAGGGCTCGCTCTGCCCTCAATCCCTGGGCAGGAGCCGGCTGCCAGGTTAGCGACAAGACTGCAGAGAGACTCAAGCCCCAGTCGACCCCCAGTGGCCCCGATAGCACAGTGGGAGTGCCCTGGCCTGGGAGCCCCGAGATGGCGCTGGTCTTGCCCTGGGCCAGGCACTGAACTCCAGGGCTCAATTTCCTCACGCGATCTTCAGCTACAATGGACTGAATGCTCACTGTTGGTAGGGGTAACACACTGACTGCGTGCTCGGGATAACTGGGGCCATCTCCCCTGATGCTATCTCATCCCTTTTTCTCACTTAATCCCACCTCCATTTAATGGTTGAAGAAATTGAGTCTTAGAGGGGTTAGGCATCTTGGTCAAAGTTACACAGCTGGTAGCACCAGGGCGGGGAGTGTGGAGGCCACGTGCACTTCACCAGCTTTCCTTCACCAAGACCAAAGGCAGCGCAGGTCATTGATCAGGAGCAGGGACTCCGGCTCCCGGGTGGGCCAGTTCTCGGGGACTAACACTAACCCTGGGCAAGTGTTTTAACTTCCCTGTGCCTCAGTATCCTCATCTGTAAAATGGGATTTGTTGTGGAGGCTGGAAAGAGATAATGTAACATAGACCACTTTTAGCACAAACAGCAAGCACTCAATAAATATGAGTGTTTGTATAACCGAAGCAACTGAAAGTGAACCACCTCAGGGACCACGAGGAAAGCAAGAGGTGCATTTTGGCCCAACCACTCAACAACTGGGACCCTAAATGACCTTTAGCTTTCTGTTTCACTAGAAGAATTTCTTTCCAAATGTGTGTTTTGCTAGCTCTGAATATATTAAGAATGCAAAATGAGGCACTGAAGCCAAAAATCCTCCAAGAAATGGTTTTCAGTCAGGGTCAAGTTCCCCAAGGGGCTGAGTTTCTGCTCCACCCATGAAAATATCACTTTAAAAAAGATTAATTAAGAAGTGATTCCTATTGCAGATAAAAAAGTAGGCTCTTCAGGTAAGACAGTGTCTCTCAAATGTTGGCAGCACCAGAAAGATGTGGGACCCAAAAAACACAAGGAATAGTCAGTATTTTGTAGTAACTATAAATGGAATCTAAACTTTAAAAATTGTGAATCACTATGTTGTACACCTGTAACTCATGTAATATTGTACATCGACTATATCTTAATTAAAAAAAAATCACTGACCACAGGTAAGAATGTAATAAAGGTAATAATGAAAAAAGTAAATTAGACCATCATATCAGAATTAGAGAAAACCATTAATTAGCACTAAAAAAAGAGAGAGATGTGGGACCTTGCTGGAGTTCAGATTCTGGAGGTTCTGACCCTGCGGGGCTGGGCTGGGCCTGAGACCACTGCCGCCCGTCTCTGGACCACCCTCAGGGCAGCTGGGCTTTACGGAAGTTGCCCAGCCCATTTTAATAATTTCCTTTCAAAGGATCCACTTAAATAGAAGGCTGTTGTACAAAGCAAGATAGCCACATAGGGACCATTTCCCCCAGAATGCTTATGTCTTTTGGGTTGCAACTTATTTTCAGAATTTAAAAGTAGTCTTTGTGTGAAAACAGACTCATAGATACAGAGAACAAACCTGATGCCAGAAGGGACGGGGGTGGAGGAGGGGTGACACAACAGGTGTAGGGGATTAGGTACAAGCCTCCAGTCACATTAAAAAAAAGTCACGGGGATATGATATATAGCATAAGGAATATGGCCAATAATATCATAATAACTTTATATGGGGACAGATAGTTACCGGACATATTGTGGTGATCATTTTATAATGTATGCAAATATCAAATCATTATGTAGTACACTGGAAAAGAACATAACATTGTATGTCAACTAGATTTTAAAAAATAAATAAAAGTAGTCTTTGTGGATTTCATTTCATGAGAATAGAATAATTACACAAAAAATGAGATTGTTGGGCACTTGCCCAGTTCCGTGTCTGCTTGGGCACTGTGCTCAGTCCTGGGGGAAGCTCTTCCTGGGGAAGCAGTGGAGATGGGAAATGAAGTGGGTTCTGGGCAGAAGTCAAAGGAAATGAGAGCAGATCCACACCCCGCCACCTAAAGTCATTGTGCTCTCAGAAAGGCTGGAGCTACTGAACATTTTCAAAGCAAAGCACTGACTTTGCCTGAGACTTTCAGGAGCCCCGGTGCACCATGGCCTGGCCCGTGTGAGGAGCAGGTGAGGCTCTGTGGCTGGTATCTGAGAACAGGCAGGGCCACACTGCTTCTCTCGGGGGTCACAAGTGCCCGGAATGCTGCTGGGCATCTTGTGAGCATACAGCGGCACCAGGACACGCTCTAGTCCAACTGGCCACTGCTGAGTGTGAATGTATGAGATTTTGTTTGCCTGGCATGCGGCCGGCAATCAACGAAATAAATAGTACCTGTAACCCGAGGCCACTTTGTAAGGGTGAGGGGGGGAGACAGAGTCAACAACTCTGGTGTAAGGTGGCATCTTTCTTGGCCTCCTTTGCTCCTTCTTTTCCCTGCCCACTCCCAAGACCCTGTGGATGATTCCAGGGAAAGTGCCCTCCCCCCAACCCCAGACTGGGGCAGTTAGGGGGTCCTCACTCACCAGGGTCAGCCTTCCGGATTTCACTGTACACCGTCTCCGTGCCCTTTGTTCCCAGACCTGGAAAGGGACCAGGCACAGGTCAACAGCTGCCTCTGGGCACCAGGTCAGCCCACTGCTGAAGCCGGAAAATATTGGAGGCTGCATCCCACTACCCCATCCCACAAGCGCCCATCTCCAGGAGCACCTGGAGTCCTTGTCATTACTAAGCCCAAGCTGTTTCCCAGCTTTAGAAGATCCTGGTCTAACCAGCGCCACTCTCAGCCTGGAAGTACAAGGCCAACAGACCGCTGTGGGAACCCTGGACCTAGGGCGCCAAAGGTAGAGGGACCCCCAGCACAGACCTGCAGCCTCTAGCTCAGTGGCCCCAGCCCTCTTTCCCTGTGTCCAGCTGCTCTGTCAGCCCCTCCCAGGAGGCTGGGCTGTGGCCTCCCTAACACCCAAAGTCTGGGTTAGAGCCTGGGCATCGTCTGGATCTCTAAGGATCAGCTGGGACTGAGACCTGCTTACAAATCTTGACAGCTGGGCTAGTTGATTTCCGATGCCAACACCTGGGCCTGACTGCTGCTTCTGATTGAATTGGTTGAGGGTGGACCCTGGCATTGGTGTTTTTTAATTGCTCCTCAGGGAATTCTAAGATGCAGGCAGGGTTGAGAACCTCTGGTCTGGGCCCTTTCTGAATAGCAGACAAGATGACTGACTTAGGGTATGGATTACACCCAGAGGAAACTCAAGGGCTTGGGAGACAAAGAGTCCCCGTGCGGCCATCTGTTTATTTTAATCTGATGTACGTTCACAGGTTGTGTATACACACAAGCACAAACACTCATAGTGCATCTACTGTACACACACACACACACACACACACACTCAGGAAACAGGATGGACCCCGCCACTTGCCTCTCACCTGCACAAAGGACCAGGAAGCCTTAGTGTAGAATGGCGCCTAATGCCGTGTGGCCAGCATTCTCCCTCTGTAGACTGAGAAACCCCAGACAGGGTGATGCTTCCCGCCGCCACGGTCAGTGCCACATGGACGTTGCAAATTCATGGACTCTACTGCACCCTGGACTCACCATGCTCCAGGGTCCCCCCTCTCTCACGTCCTGACCCGACACACACTCTGCTGCCCACACGGTCCTTCTTCTTTGCCCCATTCCTCCTCGTCCTCCAAGCCCCAGGATGAGCTTGGCTCCTGCACTCGGGGGCACACACCCTCACACACCTACCTATTTCCTCTTACATCCCATCTTCCCCTGTGCCCTGGGCACTTACGTGGGCTCCCACAGCATCTTGGGGACACTTGCCCATGACACACTGACGCCATCTGTCCCCACGACCATCTCCCCCGGCAGACCCCGAGCTCCTCCAGGCAGAGCCTGGGGTCTTGTGCTCCTCCTGATCCCAGGCCTTATTCGGCCGCCTGGAGGCACCTATAAAGGTTTTTTGGCTTGTTTTAATTAATTAATTAATTAATTAGGGTGGGGGAGGTAATTAGGTTTATTTACTCATTTATTTTTAATGGAAGTACTGGAGGATTGAACTCAGGACCTTATGCATGCTAAGCACACACTCTACCACTGAGCTATACCCTCCTCCCTGGCACCTATAAAGGTTTGTTGGGACAGTGACAACAATAGCCAATATCCCTGCAGGTGTCTCCATCTCAGAACCCTGGCCTCCAGGAAGGTCTTGGCATGATCAGCCCGATCCCTGAGGTTTCAGGTTTTAGGACTAAAACCACGGTCATTCATCCCACACTAAGTGTTGGTGGTTCCGGTATCAGGGCCAAGAGAAAGCTTGGGTGGCAATTCAGATCCTGACAGCTGAACTTGGGGCACTTGGGGTGCCAGGGTCTTGTAGAAGGCATTGTATTGACTCCCCCAGGGAATCACACAGGAGGTGCGACTCAGCAGACTGGCACCCCCTGCTGGGACACCTGCCTTTCTCTAAGAGGACAGCAGAGATGCCCACACCACTCTCCACTCTCCCTCCGCGGCACCAGATCTGGGGATGTAGAGGGAAGCCCCAGGGATCCCCATATCTGCTGGGGGATCAACCACACCCTCAGGGTACAGTCTGCTCAATATCAGGCCCGGGCAAGTCACACTGTCCTAACACCTACTGTGTGCTGGACGCCATGGAAGAGGAAAAGGTAAACAGGACCTGGTTTCAGCTTTTGAGGAGCTCCAGGCTCTGGGGTGGACGGTGTGCAAACAATGCTGTGATAAACATTCTAGGACACTGCACGCCAGGTGCACTGGGACCCTGCCAGCTCATCCTCTGACCCAGCACCAAACGGGACCTGGGGGCGGTGAGGAGGGAATGGAGTGAGGGTGCCGAGCAGCCAAGCCTGGGGGTCTAGACATCCTTGGGAACTCCCTAACCCGAGGCACATAAGGGGTGGCCAGTGGCCCTCCCCAGTCATCCTGGGGACATTCTGACATCCTCTGGCCCCGAGGAGCTGCGCTTGACTCTCTTCCACTTCACAACTCTGCGTATCAGCTAGGGCGGCAGGGTGGTTTCACTTCTTGGTTGAGCTGCCAGATTTGCAGCTGCCCCCAGGGTTTCTCCTGCTGCCCACCTGGCTCTGCCCAGCCCAGTGATGGGGGCGGGGTCTGCAGCTCATCGGAGCTGCCTTCCTCTTGCTGCTCCGTGGCAGCAGCTGCCTGCTAATGACTAAACCAGGCCAACAGGCTGTTTGTCTGTGCTGTCAGGGATGTTTCCGGATGGGCTTTATTTTGGCTCCTGTTTTTCTCTGTTAACAGAGAAAGAGATGGCTTCAACGTCATGGGGTTTTCCCAGGAATCGGTCTCAGAGCAAACAGGCAGCAAACCGGCGTTTAACGAGTTCCTTCCCACCCCTCCTCCATCCCCAAGTGACCACTTGGTCAGCTGCCAGGCAGGGCTACTGCTGGATGCAGTCCTCATTGCTTCCTCCACCCCATCTGTAGAGGAGGGAAGCCTTGAGGATGGGGAACTGGGTTGGCCAAGACCAGGCCAAGTTTACTCACCGCTGGCCTTGAACCCACAAAGTCTTTTCCTCACCTAGGAACGCCCCACTCCCCACCCATGAGAAAGTAAGGGGACAGCATCGTGGGCCAGGCCACCCTCCCCCACTGTCCCTTAGTTGCCAAGGAGGCTGGGTCCAGAAAATGCAACTTGAATCCTCTAGAAACTCTCCATTTCCATCCAAGTGACTTTCATTCCAGCTCTGCCAAGGCCCGCACAGACCACACAGCACCATTGTGCAAACTGGGAAAAGGTGACCTGGGTGGACAACCCTGCAGCTGCACAGCTGGGAAAGGAAATGTCCCCACTTCACCCAGTCTCAGGGGTCCTCTTTTCCCTTCCATTCCCTCCCCACCTTCAAGCAAGAAAAAGAAAACCAGATACTGCTAACATGGAAACATCCCTAGAGAAATGGAAAATGGACGCCTTCCCAAGGCCAAATCCTGCTTCCTTCTTCTGCTTCAGTTTCCATAAATCCCAAGCCCTCCAGGCCTCAGGCAAGCCCTCATAATTCCTTCTCGCCCTGGCCCAGCCGGCAGGTGAGAGTGGGGCCTGGCCCTCTGGGATAGGTATCAGATCCTTGAGGCCAGAGCCCAGGGCCATCGCTGCCTGCTGGAGCGCCCAGTGATGCGCGGAGGACAGCGGGGTTTCCCCTCACACATTCAGCCCTGCCCTCTTGTTGTGGTTCCCCTTTTTCCCCAAGCCTGAAGCCTCTTTAAGAGGAAGTGGCCCATGGGATGGAGCCCACAATGCACAGTGATGGAGGGGCTTGGGCTGGACCAGGGAAGGCTGGCGCAGAGCCCCCAAAAGTCCCACTGGCCACAGTCCACCCAGACCCAGTTCTGAGCATCAAACCCCTGGGGTGTCTTCTCCTGGGCTGTCAAACTTAACCCAACTGAACCAAGCTCCCCATAAGCCTGTTCTTCCCAACTGCAGTCATCTCGACCATCCATGCCGTTGTTTAGTCAAGAAACACATAGTGTTAACGTGATTATCCCCCATCCTGGCCATAGGCTGCGATCTGTCTCTAAAATATATCCAGAATCCATCCGCTGCCAGCACTTTGGCTCCATCTTCACCCCCTCTTGCCTGGTTTCCTTATTTAGCCCCTTCAATCTGTCCTCCACACCAGCCACCAGGATGGTTTTTAAAGAAGGAAATTGGAACCTATCAATTTGCTGCTTAAAAGCTTCCAAAGGCCCCAATGCACTGAGACTAGAACAAAGAGAACCTCTGGTGCCCCCGCCCTGTGCTCCCAGCTTCACCTGGCTCTGCTCCTTCTCTCTGGCTCTGCAGACATGAGTCTCCTTTCAGATCCTTAACCAGCCAAGCTCCAGGCCACCTCCCCCTGTCCTGTGCATGTCCTCAGTCCTCCTAGGCCTCCCTCCTCTTGGTGGAGCCCACTTGGTTGTGCCTTTCAGGCCCCAGCTCAAAGCCACGCCGCAAGTAGGCTTCCTAATACTAGGCAGCCAGAAAATGCATCACTGTTCACGCCTTCTCATCACACCCCATGCTTCTTCCTGTGAGCACTGACTCTAACCTGATACTATCTGCTCATCGGTTCTGTTTCCGAGGCTCCCACATAGGCTGTATCTCCATGGGGTTAGGGGGGCCACATAAGTATCTTTGCTGCTCACTTTGGGGCTGGTCTATCACCAGCCCTTAATTTGTTAACCCAACAGGCGAATCGCTTTACCATGAAATAAAGAGGAAGAGGACTTCAGACCAGCCATGGTGCCCAACCTCCCCGGTCCAGTCTAGACGTGGAAGTGGGATGCCCTGTGCAGCCGTGTAGACCGGGCCATGCTGGCTGCAGGCTGCAGGCATGGTGGTCCTGTTGTGCTGCAGCCAGCTCTGCCCAGAAGGTTCCATGCACACACCTGTGGCCGTGGTACCTGGAACCATGCTAAGCAAGGGAAGAAGGAAGGAACCCAAAACTCCTTCTGGATCATGGAGCAAGAGATGACAAGAGAACACCGTCACCACATGGCTCTGGCTAATGCTCACAGGCATGGTCTGTAAAGTGGCCCCAGGTGTGCCAGGCTGAGTGGACGCAGCTTGGCATCAGCCTCAGCAGAAATGGGATGCAAGCCAGCAGGGCAGGAAGGCTCGGGGTGGCTGCTTCCTCTGCGTGGCAGCCTCTGGGGACGCTAAGGAGGTTTGGGAGAATATGCAGGTTTTTTGTGGGGCCCAAAGCAACTGAGATTGTTGTCCTAGAGCTTGCTGTGGACGAACCCACCCTGAGTCAGTCTCCCCAGCCAGAACCAGAGCTCGGGATCTCTGCTTTCCTCCAGGGCAGCCTGCCCCCAAGAGAACCACACACATAAAAACAAAACCTGAATAAAGATGGTGCCACTGTTTACATGGAGAGAGATTCTGTGCTTTTAAAAGGCTTTATCCAAGTATCCCTTTAAATAGCCAAGCCCTTGCTTCCTTCAAATATGCATTTTATTTACATAAGCTCAGTCAACAAGCAACTTTTAAAGAAACGTGCTGGGTTAGGGCAAGGGGGATAACTCTGGAAGAATGTCCAGACACCCAGGAGTGAGGCTGCCTGCAACTGTCTCTTAGTAAATCCACTTCTTGACACTTAGTAATTGCTCAATAAAATACATCTGTTATTAGTAGTATGATAAATTAATGACGTTTTACACCTCGAAGCCTGGATGGGGGTCACCGCTCCTGCCTTAAGCACGACCAGCCCATCTGTCTGCTGACCACCTCCCTTCTGAGCAAGGAGGGTGACTGGGCTCTGGTCCCTGGGCTGCAACACAGCCCACCCTGGCGTCTATACCCAAGCAGATAGTAAAGCATGGGGAATCACTCGAGTGATGGTGTTACCTCGGTGAGGCTCAGGTGAGGTCACTTCCACTTCAGTGTACTCCACGTCCAAGGTCAGAGGCTCTGCTCAAAAGAACCACAGCACGTTGCAGTTAGATAAAACCTCTCTGTGGAGGCATCAGAGCACATGAAAGATTTCCATTCAAAATGATCACAGTATACTGTATTTTAAAGGGGAGGACAGATGCAGGCTTGACTTCATTCTAAATGGGTGAGAAAACTCAGGCCGGAAGAGGTAGTGATGAGGCCTGCAGCCCCCCAGGATGTGAAAGGACCCTCCTGCTCAGGTCCCCTTGTTACTACAGTAGGAGGATTTGCAAAGCTCAGTAGCTACAGAAAACACCCAGCATCAGCCACAGCAGTTAACCCTAGAAGCCTTCTCCACGGCCATAGGCACAGAACACCTTCTCCAAGGTGGAAAGGATCTTAGGAAATGGGGAATAGGGTCCCCAGCCTAAAATTGCTTTGAGAGTATGAGGCATACATATGAGGCAGAAAATCAAGTTACACCCAAAATGGAACTTCCTGTTTCAGAAGGGGCTGCTAAATAAATCGGGGGGGAATCTCCCTCCCTTCGACAGTAGAGGCCCAGGTGGGTTTCGATACAGCAGTAATGCAAATTATCACGTTGTACACGTCAAGCTCACACAATGTTATATGCCAATTATATCTCATCAAAGCTGGCAAAAAAAAATGTTAAGGGGCTGGGGTGGGGAGAAATACACAAGGTACTTTAAAGGTAGCGGAAATTTTTTTTTTAAAGGGGATGAGTATGCAGTTATTGAAGCGCTGTTGTTTATATTTTATACACAACTTATAATTTGTATCTACTAAATGTTTAATAAAAATGAAAAATACACTATATAAAATAAAATAGCACTGTGCTTATTTTGAAAATAAGTAATAACAACAAGACACTAGTTTCTTTGGAGAAGCAACAGCCACCTCCACCCGAGAGAGGCGAAGAAATGTTCACAGGTCTTCACAGCTTTAGTTCTTCCTGGGGGTCTTTTACTCAAAAGCAAAGGTTTCTAATTAAAAAAAAAAACCACCTAATTAGATAATTACCTTTATTTTCATTTAATGGTTTCATTGCATGGTTTCCAACCTCTTCATTGTAACCTAGTTTGAAAAGTAACAATTAAGATGAGTGACGGTGGAACTCTTAAGTTTTCTATATAACTTTAAAAAAATCAATGCCACTAATGAAAAGAGTCAAGCCTAATTTCTTCAGTGCAGTTAGCAGCCAGCAGTGTATCTGGGTTCTGAGTTCCCTCCTGGTGCCCCTGGGCCCCAGCCAACCCACTGCCTGGTCTCCTTCTAAAACCGGTGAGATGCCCATCACTGCACGGGAGGGCAACGTCTGTTTATGAATTGTGCCAAATTCAGAATTGTTCACTAGAAGCAAGTTCCAAAGAAGTTAAGCTTAATTCTAGAAGGGACAAGCCAGTGACCACAAACATGAAGGATGTTAGTAAACTAACTCTCTCCAGAACTGGATCCATGAGATTGTGGCTTGAAGGACCTCCAGGCTGCCACCTCCATGGGCATGGGCAAAAAATTTTTACTCTTTTTTGTCAAGCTGTTCTTTATTAAAAAGAATTTTTATGAATGTTAAATATTATTCCTGAAGAACACCTGGGTTTCCATTCTGTTCCATTATGTATTTACTAACTACTACTGTGATTACTAACATATTTATAAGCTGAAATAATCTATGCAGAGAAAATATAATAAGAATTGGAGTATTTCTTGCATTCTTGGAAATTTGGGAGGAAATTCTGTTTTAATGTAAGCCTTTCTCAACATTTAATTTAAAGTCTCATATCTCTAGTTATGTATAATACAAATTACCATCATAACCCATTTTACTCCACAAAGAGAGATTTTCTCTACAGCACTGGGTTACTTTTTGCTAAATATTCACCAAATTTTTCTGAATGTTGTTTCTTAAATGACATATTTGCTCTTTTCTCTTCATTAGCACATGGCTTTTATTATGACAAATGTCTTATTTTACTTTTTAAAACATTTATGATTTAGTACCATAGGAATTGCTTATTTGTTTCTCAAGAATGCCCTGGTATATCCTAAAAATTTCTCTATATTTTGTGGGACATTGTTACAGAATTAAGAAAAGAACAGCAGTGTTTAATTCCCAAACCTGTCTGGGGCAGAACGTTTTGTGTGATATAATCATAGCCCCCTAGGAAATTGCCAGCATCTGTGCTAAAAGGCTTGAACGGTTTTCTCACAGACCTAATGGGATTTAGATCTCCTGGGTTTGCCACCCCACCCTACTGAGCTGACTCTCAAGTGTGCAATAAACCTCTAACCAGGTATTCCTTTATTGTACCACTTTTTTTTTTCAAATGCCTTTACTATTAGTGAATTCTTCTTTTTTTAATTTCAAAATCAATTTTATTGCAGCCAAAGCAGTGGAATTAACAGTGAAATCTTTAAATTGGTTTCCCATCATGGCAAGATTGAAATGAAACTGCCTTGTGCTTGCAATAAATAATTCCATCTCAGACATTTTACCAAGGCCTTCATTTGATAGCTGGGCTCTCTCTTGCAAATGGAGAATGATGACACTTGGGCAGGGTCCAGTGTTGGAGATAACCCACGAGGGGCGTCCATAGCACTGTAATTGTAATGGTTCCCCACCTTTCATTCCTTGGGATATTTACAAGGTGGCAAAAATCAGAGCACAATGTTCTGCCTTTCTTAAGTTTTTGTTTTGCTTATTAGCTCACCACCCAATGACTGATTAGATTAAGTGTCCCTGCTGGAAGCCAGGGCTTCCCTTCCAGCCTCACCCCACTGCCTAGATTCTGCTGCTCAGAGGGATAGGAGAGTGTGTAGCAAGCTGGGGAAAACTCTTAGCAACTGCACAAAACCATCACTGTACCATAATGTCTATTGGCTTCAGTACTGGGATCGGACAACGCCTTCTCAGTATTGGAGTTCAGAAGTGGTGCTGCCGGCCTTAAATTGAAATTTAAGAAAGAAAAAAAATCACATTTTTTGACTCTAATTCCAAACCAACAAAAGAATCAAAGAAAGATTATGAGAAAACCAGGAAGAGTTTTCTGAAGCGAGGAAAATTTCACTCTCATTTGGAACTAATGCTTTTTCAGCTCTGTGATTATTTGATAAATAATGTGCTCCTGTTTCTCTCAGGAACAGAGCTATAGTTTCCATACTTTGGGATTTTAGATTTCAAGAACAGTAAAAATAGTACAACCATTTTTTTTTTAAAGCCAACTCTATTTTGCCAAGTCAGTAAAAATTTTAAAATTCCATCTACTACCATTATATTTTCATAAGGAAAAATGTAGAAAGGACATGACCTCAGAAAAAAGCCATTCCTTCCTGTGAAGGACAGTTGGCAATCTTTCACTGAGACACACACACAGACATACACACACACACACCCCTACACCACTCACACCCAAGGTCCTGATTTTTCTGAGTTTGCCAAGAACCACTGAAAACTTCTAATGACAGGAATCCCTCCAGACAAGTCTACCCACACCCACAGGACAGCCACCCCTCTTCCAAGTACACTGACCTGGACATCTCCACAGGAATCTGCTTGGCTTTAAAAGACAAAGAGAAGAACCAAAGTCAGTATAAAGAACCCACATCCATACCAGAAGGGAACAATCGTTTCCACCACATTTGACTTTTTTTCAATACTGAATACCCATAAAAAGAGAGAACAGAAAGCCAAACATAGTCCCACTTAAAAAAAAAAAAAGGAAACAAACAAAGCAGGCCTTCTCTTGGTCTTATATCAAGAGATTTCACACCATTTCCCCCCAAATATGACATTTTGACTGTTTTAGCTCGGAGCGGTTTTCCTTCACGCAGTGGGACAGAGAGGAAGACAACAGCACGGGAACCACATGAACCAGACAAGCAGACAACTATTTGCTTCAAGACCATCCCCCAAAGTAAAAGCTACATCCATCCCTGTGCTTTGAATTCCAAACTGGCCTGAGACCTAGACTCAGCCTTAGGAAGGAGTTTGTCCTGGAGTCTGTCTGCCCAGAGGGATTGCCCCTTTCCTGCTCTAGGAAAAAACACCCTCCTCATCCCTTCTGCCCCCTCCCGTCCTAGGCAGCAGCACCAGGGGCTCCAACAGAACCCGCCTTATCCCACAAGCAAATTTTTGCAGACTTCACTGGTGCTGTGCCTTTGTCCTTGAGTCTGGCTTAGCTGACTCTGAATCCTGAGTGTCCATGGGTGAGCCTGGCTTCCCTTCCAGGCATGGTTAGCCCCAAGCACAGGGCAGAAATCATGGCACAACCAGCAGATGAACTGGGAGGCACTCAGGGTGTGTGTTGTGGAGTGTCTCCATAACACTCACCCCCAGCTCTACCAACTGTCGGACGAGGTGTGGCCAAATCCACACTTCTGAGCACATGTTGATGCAACTTCCCCCAAATTCATCTTTTCTGGGGTGCCCAACCAGGAAAGCCATGGCTTTCACTTCTGCCTAGCTAAATCCAGGGGCAATAAGAGCTCCACACCCACCAAAGCCGAAATTTTTGGCTACCAAGGTGACACGGCAGGAGGAAGACAATCGTCGTGAGTCACGTCTCCCCAGCTCCCACTGCAGCCCTCACATCCACGGCCGGCCCCGGCAAGGCAGCTGTTTGGCAGAATGAAAGGACTGCTCACCCTTGGTTTTCTTCAGGAAATAGCATCTGGCCGCAAGTATCAAGGTGGCAATTACCACTATGATGACAACCACTGCAATAAGCCCTTTCTTCCAGGGGGCAAGATAGACTGGAAATGCAAAAAAAAAAATTTTAATATAGAGGTGTTTCCTCCACCAGCGAGAAATAATATCAGCCTTAAGCAACAAATAGGACTGATTTTTACATCCTTGTAACCGGCGTCTTACACTGAACGTGTACCTCTGAGGGACTCTGTGTTCATAGTTGGTGCAGAAATGGTTGTTTCTGCTACAAAGAGAGTCAGTGATGGTCCGAAAGGGCCGCAGGACTAAAGGAGGCTCTTTTTGGGGTGTCTGTTCATCCCTCCTCCTTCTCTATAAATAACCCTCTAACCACATGGGCTGGTGGGCTCCTCTAACCACGTCTGCTCCGCATGGCCCAATCCTCTTGTCCATAAATGGTCCCTGGTGGACTCTGACCCAAGATGGGCCAGTTGGTATCTCTCCACCAAGAATCTGTGATTAGGACTGTGTGAAACACTTCTAATTCCTTATAATAATTAGTGCCTATTTTATACTTGAGTGGGTTTTTGTGATCTGCAGCCAAAGAGCCTGGAGGACGTTGGTCCCTTAACTCTCAACGAGATGCATTAAACTCCCATCCACTTCCTCTTACAAGTCGTGTGCTTTCTTGGCCTTGCCCTAAGAGCTCACACTACATTTTGCCACTGAGGCCGCGACTCACCTCTGACTGTCAGTATGTTGCTTTGGAGGACGTTTTTGGAAAGGTTGGCTCTGTTAGAGGCCGTGCAATAATACTGTCCCTCCTGCTCCTTGCTAGCCTTCGCCTTGTGCCAAATGGCCTGGGTGTCATTCAAGGTGGTCTGATAGAAGGGCTTCCCCTCTTTTTCTTTGTAAAACTTGTACGTGATGGGACCAGATCCTTCGTTCACAGAGCACCGAAGGACAACGGCCTTCCCAGACTCCACCTCATCATGCAACAGGATGGAGAGCTTGACTTCATCCACTGGGGCTGAAAAGCAGGAAAAATATTAGCCTGAGAAAAGAAGTGGGGAAGAGAAGCAACATGACACAGCCACTGGTCAAGGCCAGCCTTCTGCCCACTGTGACTTGGACTTGGATTTTGCCCTTTATTCAAGTCACTCCTGGGATCCCACATTCTTCACATTTTCTCCCAAGTAGCCCAGAAGGGCAGCAGTGGATACCCCCTGTCCTCGCATGTTGACTAGACACAAGATGCTAGGGACACCTCCCTTCACCTTCCATGTCAAGTACTACTGAGCACTCGGCTTGACTCTACCATGAACCCACGTCTTCTGCTGGGGGTGTGTTCTGGGGGAGCCTGTGTGTGTGAGTGTGTGTATTTGTGTAAGTGAGTGTGTGTGTGTCTGCATGTGATTTCTCTCTCTGCTCACAAAGATGCATGGCGCTTCCAGATCTTATGAGCAAATAACCTTGACACACTGGCTACTGTCCTGTTTTTCTCCTCCTTTTCTCATTTCCCACTTTTTTCTCAGCCCCAAAATCTGACTTCTATCCGTCTGCTTCTGAAACTGCACAGTACCTCTGATTTTGAAGAAACTTGAAAGGTCAGCTGATCCCTGACTAGCTCATCCGTGTGAGTTCCCTGAGACTAAATCCAGTGGTAGGTGTTCTTCCTGACTTCCCATCCTTAGCCTCCCTACAGCTCTCACCTGACGCCCAGCCCTTCCTTTAGAACTCAGCTTTCTCTGGGCTTCTGGGATACATTACAACCCTCATTCTCTTACCTCCTTGCCTGCCAGTTCCTCTTTATTCACCAATCTTTAGGGGGAGGGTATAGCTCAAGTGGTAGAGAGCATGCTTACCATGCAGGAGGTTCTGGGTTCAATCCCTAGTACCTCCTTTAAAAATAAATAAAGTAAATAAAACTAATTACCAGCCCCCCCAAAAAAACTAAAAAGAAAAAGTCAGATATTCACCAATCTTTCTTCCTTTTGCTCCTGAAATGCAGGCTTCCTATAAAATTCAGTCCTTGGTTTGCCATCTCTGTGCTCCTCTTTGGTGATTTCACCTACATTATAGCTTCTGCTTGTGTGTTTAACACGTAAACATACAGTATTTCATGCCTAGATATATAGCTCTAGTCCAGGTGACTCCCCTGAATCCCGAGTTTTGAATTTTACTTGGGCATATCCACTGAGAACCCCTGCCTGCCTCTCTTTCCCGGCAGATCCAAGCAAAACTCACCGCCCTCCCATATCTCCTTTCCCTCCCTGTTCAACCACCAAAATTCTGATCCTAAATTGTCTTCCCAAGTACATTTCTACTAGTGTGAGAATGAACTGATCAGCAGACTGGCATAGTGCAGGGGGTGGCCAGACCATGGGGCCGCCAAGCCAACAAAAGGGAGCAGCAGGCCCAGGATGGGACGGTGGGGTCAACCCCAAGGGCAGACTCCTGGAGGGTGCAGGCTGACCTGACAACCTCGCTCCTGAAGCACAAGGGGTGGTGGCAAGCCAGGCTCAGGGACCAGACTGCTTGCCCTCAATTCCTAACCCTACTGCCCCCCAGCTGTTTATCTTAAGCCTTAGTTTCCTCATTATAAAATAAGGATGATATTATTATGGGTCTTATGTGGCTACTGTAAGTACGAATGGGAATAATTTACTAAAATACTTCACATAGGGGTGAACACGTGGTCAGAACTCAGTAAATGTTAGCCACTAATATTGACCCAGTTTAAACCAACAGTCTCACATGGGCTTCTACGTTAGCTTCTTAAGGTATCGTAAGGTCTGAAGTCTCCACTGCTTCTAACTGATAGGACCAGCCGGTTAATCTTCCCAAGATCCCATTCTCTGCATGTCCCTCTTCCGTCTTCTGGCTCTTCACTGCACACAGGACAAGTTCCCAACTCCTAAGACTGGTGCTTGACTCCCTTTGCAGTTAGAAAAGTCACCCTTTCAATTTATATCCAATGACTCTCCATTATCAACCTCTGTCTCCAGCCATCGGATGCACCCACAGCCTCTTGATCTGCTCCATATAGCCTTCTGCCCATGTATTTGACTATGCTGGGGACCATCTCTAGCCCTCTCTGCCTACCCACTGTCAAGCCCTGGCTCCTAACCCAGCTCTTCTCCCTCCAGCTGGATGGTCTCTTGCATGCCCTAAATTCCTATCACCATCATGACAAGGAGAGCTTGTGTGACAATTAACCATATGTTGCCCAGTAACATTTCCCCAATGTTCATTTGCACCGTTATTCAAATATATTAAAATGCATCCTGTGTTTCTTGTTATATGATTGAGAACAAAGAATATGTCTTCTTTTTTTTTTCCTATAGACTTTATAGCACTAGGTGCTAAATATATATTGATGTTAATTTGAAAAGTATTGCTACTCTTAGGTTGTATATTAACAGTAGGAGGACTTGCTGTCCAACACAAGAAGTCCACGTGGCACATGTAGGTAAGCAGTTATTAAAGAGAAAGGAAGAGGAGGAAGAGGAAGCCTTATCAAGCTTTTTACAGCAAGATGCAGAATATCTCAGAGGCACAAGCGATCATCCTCCTGAGGCCTTCTGAGAAGATGGAGGCTGGAGGAAAAGTATCCATCCGAGGACAGTGGTTCGTTTCTCCTGAGTAGGAGAGCCCAGCAGCAGCCTGCAGCTCAGACTGCTGTGCACTCCACATGTGGCAAGACTTGCCCCGCCGAGTGCTCATGGTGTGAGAGCTCTGGCCTGTAACTCTCAGAGATGGCTGTCAGTTCATCTAAACAGGAGCGAGTGCTGGCAGGGCCTCAAAGCACTTCCTGAAGTTGGGACACTTCCCACTTATATTTTAGCAGTTTGTTTGAAAGAAGTGACACTGGCCACACCAATAACTCCCACATACCTTCCCACCCCATTTACTGGGGCCTTGGTCCTGCTTTGCCACGTGTCGTGTGTAGGAACTTTGCACAAGAACCACTCACTTCTCCGGTCCACTCTAAACCTTTGAGAATGTCAACTAAAGCCCCAATCCCACGTGAATTCTTCTCCAGCACAGCAACTTACCTATCACCTTGACCCGAAGAACTTCGCTGACCACTTTGGCGTGAGAATGGCAGTTATCCACCAGGCACTGGTAGTCTACATCTTTTGTTGGATTATCTTTGAATACCGCTGGCTCATTTGAGCCTATTTTCTGACTCGCCAACAGGTTACTTGCTTTTAAAAGGTCATAATCAATGGGCGAGGTTCCATTTATGGACTGACAACTGACTTCTATGGTCTGTCCTTTTATCACCTCAGACCTGGAGTCATGAAAAATACTGGGCTTGGAAAGCATTTCTAGAATGACAGAGAGAGAGAGAGAGAGAGAAACAGTCTGAAGCAAAACATCCAGCCCGAGGGGTTCCTTCTCCAAACTCTGGGCTTAGCTTTCTCTGTCATTACTGTGATTTAAAATGCCTGTCTGCCTTATCTACCTTTATAGAACTTCTTTAAGGTTGTCGAGGAGGGAGAGGAAAAGAGAACAAACAAAAAAGGATGACACAAATTCAAGAAGAACATTACATCCCCCTAAATATATGTTTATATTTTCATGTATCTTATTTATGTGAACATACGTACACACTCATGTGGGTGGTTTTTTTCCGTATTGAGAAGAGACACAAGAAAACGTTAAAAATTATAACAAATATCTAACCAGAATATATTTTAAACAAATTCTCAGTGCCTCAGCCTCTCCAAATAGTAAATTTCACACCTCAGAAACATAAATTATACTAGGTCATTATTTAGAAATTAGCTTATAAAATGAAATGACCTCTTCCCAAGAACTACAGCAAGACAAAAGGTTAAAACGGAATGACCCACATTTGTCTCTCACATTAGATGACGGCTAAAATCCTGCTTTGGTTGAGACTAAGATCTTGGCTAGATAAACCAAAGCCACAGGCTAAACTGAAGGACCACGACTGAATAAGAACAGTGACAGTGACAGCTGGACTGGAGTTCCACATCCTCTTAGAACTTCCCTACTCAGGGTGTGGTCCAGGGCCCAGCACCACCAGCATCCCCAAGGTGCAAAATCTGGCCCCATCCTGCCCTGCATCCTAACCAGATTTTGTGGGCACGTTCAATCTGAGAAGCCTGGCTCTAGGTGGTCCCAGTACCTATTTCTGCTAGCCCTTCTGGTCAGCCAGGGTATGGATTGAAAACTGAAACTTAGATCTTAAAGTTCAGCGTTGACTAAGCCATGTTTCCTCCCTGGCCCTCTGGGTGGGTGCCTGTTTGAGCAGCCAGACTCTTGCCAATTCAGAGGCCGCGTCATCAGCACGCAGCCACAACAAAGCCCTGCACGTGACTTCCACCAGCGACATCTCCCTCGGATGGCCTTTCTCCTGAACTCTGAGCAGAAATACCCACTTGCTGCTGTTGGGCTCTTGTTTCCGCTCCTCTCTCTTTCCCCCGAGTTCTTACCCTGCCTCAGTCTGCACTGCCTTCAGACTGGAGAGGGTGGCAGCTGGTGATAAATTCTCTTTCTCCCATTCAATCCCGGGACTCTCTGAGCCGGCGAGGACGTACTCACCACACACGGTTATCCAAACCGCGTTGCTTCTCTTGACCACCTTGCCCATGCCTGCGACGCAGATGTACGCCCCACTGTCCTGCGCTGAGGCTACCTTGGTGAAATTTTGAGACTGCGACACAATCGTGTCTTCCTTCAGGATGGTGAAGTTGGCTGGAGGCACTCCTGGGATGGAGCACCACAGGTTCAGAACTTCACCCTGGTCCAGACGTGTGGCGGAAGACTCCAGCTTTGGCTTGGAAAACAGCTCTGAAAAAACAGTGGGTGGGAACGGGGTGAGATGTTCCCCGGTACCGACCCCAGAGTCCCCCTTGAGGGAGAGGCCTTTGGCCCAGATGCTTTTGGCAAATCAATTCCCAGCTTTCTGCTTCTCATGTACCTGATGATCACACAACTGAAGAGCTAGGGTTCATTCTTTGCCTGGGATTCCAGTGGCAGGTTTTCCTCCCCCATAAATCCAATTTATTTCACAGAAATGGATTAGAAAAAATGTGCAACTTGCAAGGCAGCAAGTAATGATTCAGGCATTCACTCATTTATTCATCCACTCATTTCATTCCACAGGTATTTATTTCAGGTCATCTCTGTGCTTGGCATGGGGGAGATAGCAGTGAAAAAGTCATTGACTCCAAAGTGTTTACGTGTAGTGGGTGATTCAGGCAGCGTTTGCAGCAGAGCCCATAAACTAGGGGACGCTGAACCTAGACTTGGAGAATCATTAGGGTGTGACTGCAGAGATGAGAAGACAGGACAGAGTTGAGAGTCAGCAAAGTTGATGACAGTTTGGGTCTGAAAAGGCAGACAGTAGGGGGTGAAGAAAACCTACTTTACATCTAAAGATGAATGACTAATTAAATGATTCTTACATTCACAAAATTATTGTGAGCCTCCAACATCACTGTATGGAGTCACTCACAGTGAGGCTTGATAGCAAAAGAGGAGTGGAAAACCAGATGC
Organism: Vicugna pacos; assembly: GCF_048564905.1. Lineage (NCBI taxonomy): Eukaryota > Metazoa > Chordata > Mammalia > Artiodactyla > Camelidae > Vicugna > Vicugna pacos. Next base: position 50,381,607 of record NC_133002.1, read on the forward strand.
GTAAGTGGGCCTGATACCATGTCCAAAGGCTTGTAGCACTTGAATGTGGGGGTGCTGCCTGCCAGCCCTGGCATGGCTTGGGGAGCTCTCCATGGAACAGGATCACAGAGCCCTAGGCTGAGGGGCTGGGAAGGGCATGCCAAGCAGAACACTGTGCTTTCTTGGGCTGGGGAGATCCAGCTCCTGACTGACTTATAGACCCTGTATGACTCAGACTTCTGGATGTAGGGGGTCAGCTACCACAAGAGTATCTGATGGTCTAACGATGCTTTATATTTTCCTAATGTAGTTTGGCCCAAAGGTCAGGGTGCTGCTTTAAAGGGTGAAACAGCCCATGTGTTTGCCACTTGGTTCCTGCTGCCCTCACAGCAGAATACCCATGCCTTTAGTGTGGCTGTTCACTGTATTCTAACGATCTGTGTATGTCTGTGAATTCCTCAAAGGCAAAGCCTGGCTTTAGGCAGCTCTCCATTCCCCTCAAAGTTGCCCAGTATACACAAGGTTCTCAGTAGATGTTGAACTGAATACTTTTCTCTAATGAGATAATGTATGTCTTATCAGTGAAAAATATGTCCCATGAAAATATGCCATTATCAATAATTAGGGGGGAGGGTAGAACTCAGTGGTAGAGTGCATGCTTAGCGTGCACAAGGTCCTGGGTTCACTTCCCAGTACCTCCTTTAAACATAAATAAATAAGTAAAACTAATTATCTCTCCCAAAATAAATAAAATAAAATAAAATAAAAATAATAAACTAAATTGTTACCAGGATCCAACCTGGTATATAGACCGCCAGGATCCAACACATGCCAATCACCTAGTTGGGTAGTTGGCAGCATACTTATGACACCGGGGACTGTCACTGTGACTATGCACTCAGTGCTTGACAAGGAGGAAGCTTTCAGTAAATGATTGAACAAATCAAGAATGTGAACAAATGATGAACGAATGGACACTTTTACTTGGTAACCGAGAAGTGCTGCTTCTGCCCTCTGCAGCACTGTCATCCAATGCTCATTTGTTTATCCAACAAATACGTATTGAATTCCTACTATGTACCAGGCACTGTTCTAGGTGTTAAGGATATGGCACTGGATAAAACAGATAAAGTTCCTGTCCTCACTAGCTTATATTCTAGTGCCTGAATACACACAATACACAGGAAGAAGGACCACGTCTTTCTGGTGGTAAGTGCTGTGAGAAGTAAAGGCAGGTAAAGGCGGAAGGAGTCCAAGGGAACTTTTGCAAATCTAACAGGCCTGGGAGTGATTCTGGCTCTGCCACTTGGCACCCCTGTAATTGTTGCGTGAGTTACCTAACTTCTCAGCTTCAGTTTCCACATCTGTAAAGCCAGAATCATAATGCCTACCTTACAGCAGAGCTATGACCATGAAATGGAAAAGTAACCAGGCGTCGAATGTTCAACAGAGAGGAACTGTTACTATTATTTTTGAGTTTACTAGTGCTTTCTCATCCCTGACCCTGTGAGGACAGCGATACAGGAACCTGCCATGACTTCTCCCCACAAGTACCACACCCCTGCACAGACCAGCGGAGCAGAAGTGTCAGCTCTCACTGTCCACCCTGGGTTCCAGCAGAGCTGCGTCTTGAGCCCGCCATATGCCAACACCTTCCGACAGCAGCCCTACCTGTTATGTTGACCACGATGCTGTTGACCTTGGATATGTGGCTGGCTTCCACTTTGCAGGTGTAGTTGCCATTGTGCTCCACCATGGCCATCACTGAGAACTGGGCCTCGATGCTGCGATTATGCGCTACAATCACCTTGTCCTTCTGGATTATGATTTCCGGAAACGACTGGGCCAGGTGTGTCACTTGAATGGTGCACTTGATGTGGAGCTGATCTCCTTCTGTGATCAGTCCCTTGGGGCTGATGTGAAACCTGGGGTTAGAGAAGGATTCTACAAGAAGAGGACAAGCTGGTTGGACTCAGGTTCAAACCTGGGTAAGGGGAGAAGGCACTTCCTCCCCTTTTTTACTCTTTTTGATGCCACCACAGTTTTTCCTTATTAATTAAAAACATTTTTTTCAACCTTTTCTTCTCCAAAACCTTTGCCTAGGCTGCTGGGATGCTCCCTCCCTTCTCGCTCATTCTTGCATCTTCAGGCTTCTTAATCTCAAGTCTCTAACTTTCTTAAGCTTCCCAAAGGCCAACCCATCTTCCCTAGCCCTCATCTGCAGGACCTTCTTCAAATGATCTCAGAAATAATCACAGCAGTTAGAAACAGACCCTTCCCTCTGTCCAGCAAGGACTTTCTAGGCTCTTCTCATACCATTTCATGGGACTTTGGCATTTCAGCATAGATATTCCATAGCTTTTCAAGAGTAGCTTCATGGAAATGCATATTTAAATAACTGTATGCCCTCAAAAAGTGATTTCTAGTCTATTCTACCTCTTTTTAAATAATACTGGTGTGACTGACAAAATTGATTTCATGGCTCATGCAGTTTGAAAAACACTGTTTTAATAAAATACCAGGATGTCAGATCTTCAGAAGATGGTGAAGTAGGGCTAGGCTTCTGCTCCCACCAAAAAAATAGCAGAGCATAAGAAAGTATACGCACAAATTATAACTATGTAAAATACAGTTAAGGACATTTAAAAATGCCAATTTAGAATAGGGAATTTAGAGTGATATAATACTTTAATATTCATTAGTTATTTTTTTAACTGTAAAGTCATTGAAATTCACAATAAAAAGCTATCATTTAAAAAAGGGGCTGTTTTCCTGAGTAAAAGTCGAAAACAAACAAAAAAAGAGAGAAGGTATCTTTTGGGATATTCAACAAGTACCCTCTGGGCCAGCTTGATAATAACTAAAGGTTTTTTTTCTGATACGCAAGCTAATTCCAGACACACCAGCGATCTAAATGCAGAAAAAAAATTAAACCACAGAAACCTTAAAAGAAACCATAGGGGCATTTTTTCATTAACAATCTTGGAGTGTGGAAGAACTTTAGGTGTGAATCACAAAACTGGATATCATAAGGAAAAATGATGCATAAATATGATTAACTAAAGATTAAAAGCTTCTTCATGGAAATAAAAATAAAAGACAAATGATAAAGTGGGTAAAATATTTGCATAGTACCTGACAAAGAGCTAATCCCTTAAATTATAAAGGGCTCAAACAAATCAATCAGAAGTGGTGAATGTGGGCAAAGTGTGTATGAACAGGCAGTTTATGGGGCAGGGGGATGTAACAGCCCAATAAACAAAAAAAGCACACTCAAGTCACTAAAGACCAAAGAAATGTAAATCACAACAATGACATATCATTGTGTCTCAATTAGCTTGTCAAAAATAATAAAACATTGATAATAGGGGGAGGGTATAGCTCAGTGGTAGAGTGTATGCCTAGCATGCATGAGGTCCTGGGTTCAAGCCCCAGTGCCTCCATTAAATAAATAGATAAACAAACTTAATTCTCCCCCAAGAAAGATTAATTAAAAAAAAATTTAAAAAAACATTGATAATATTCTGCTGGTAAGCATGTGGGCAAATGAACACTTTTGATGGAAATGTTCAGCTGTTTTGAGGCACACTTTGGCAATATTCATCAATATTGAAAATCCACAAAACATTTGTATAAAAAAGTTGACCCCATAAATAATAAAATACTCGCCAAAGCACACAAGTTATAAGTGCAAGTATGGCTGTTGCAAGATTGTCTTAGTAGCAAAAAACTGGGAAAATACCTAAATGTCTATCAACAGAAAGTGAGGCAAATATATTACGGCACATCCTTACAACAGGATTCCAAGTTGTCACTAAAATGGTATAGATATATATTTCTTGATCTGGACAAAAGTCCATACATGCTTTGGTTGTTAAGAAAAAGTTTAACAGGCCCTATTTTTTTTTTTTTGGTTGTGGAGGAGGTAATTAGGCTTATTTATTTATTATTAATGGAGGTACTGGGGATTGAACCCATGACCTCATGCATGCTAGGCATGTGCTCCACCACTGAGCTATACTCTCCCCTCAGGCCCTATTTTTTTTGTAAAAACAAAGAAAAACAAGCAGAAACTGTGAGTGCATAACAAATGAGCAGAACAAATCTAGAAGACCATACAAGAGGTTTTCGGAGGAGTGGCACTATGAAGGATTGTCACTTTACACTTTATACACTACCATATTTTCTGAAAATTTAACTCAGCTCATGTATTATAATCAGAAAAATATTGTGTATATAAAATACTATGTTGTATACACATAATACTATATAGTCAATGTATTATGTACCCATAATATATATAGCATTATGTATACACAATGGGCAGGGGTAAAGAAGGTGTCAAAAGCAGATAGTCATTTATGATAAACATTAGGGCTCCTACTTTGAAAATATCTGAGGCTGTCTGCCTTAGAGTGTGCCTTCCCCTGACTCTTCCCTGCTTCACAAGTCCTTCTCCCTCAGGTCCCAGGGAGCTGCTGGTTGCCTGTCCTGGAGCTCTGAGCTCTCTCTGTCCTGGACACTCACACCCAGGCTTTCCTCTGCTGGTGTCTTTCTCTCCTGAGAGCACTTCTCAGGTCACCTCATTTGTTTGCTATTTGTCCAATGTCTTGGTGATTCTGGGGTGGACAGAGGAGGGGAATCCCTCATCAAATGTGGGAGGCAAAGGCAGAGGACCTGGCCCCTCTTCCCTGCAGACCCCCTCCCTATTCAGATCCCGCTTCCTGGGTCTGATCTGCATTGGCTTAAAGCCATGGTTTCCAAACTGCAGGTCACACAAGGCATCATTTCAGTGAGTCAGGGCCAGTGTTTTAAAAAACTGAAACAGAATGGAAAAGAAAATAGCAAAATGCATCATATGTTGAGGTTAAGTATCATATGGAAAACTTTTGGAGGGGAAATTCATATACATATATATACATATATACATTATATATATATGTATATATATGTGTGTGTATATATATATTTTAACTGGGTAACAGCCAAAAAGTTTGAAAAATATAAAGTGATTTAGAATAGTCTTGAGACAGCAGCCCGGCCAGAAGCCCCAGCCCCTTTCCAAATCTCAGCTCTTTCTCCCCAGACCAAACCAGCAAACCCGAAAGAATGATAAAAAGGAGAGTAGGACTCTGACCCCTCACGGTGACCAGGTCACTCTTGATGGATTTAGAGGTCTCCATGTGGGTCCCAGAAAAGATCATAGCTTGACACTGGAATGATATAGCATGGTCTTGTTCCTCGACTGTGAATTTCATGGTCACAAAATTCTGGTTCTGAGAAGTTTTCTTTTTTCTTTGCTTGGAACCTTTTACATTTAGTTCCAGTTTTTCAATTGTGAAATGTATTGGAGGCTTTTCCTCTGGGACAGAACAATTGACCACCACGACCCCGCCTTCTATCACCTCCTTCTTGTCCAGCGTCACCCTGGGATCGGACACACCTTTGGGAGAAGAGAAAGTCGTTTAGCATGTTTGACTGTTGTTACATCTTACTGAATGTCAATCACAAGCTAGAATTGACTTTATATCCACGACCTCATGTAGTTCTCGTTATAAACCTCCTGGGTGGGCATGAAAGAGAAAATTACATTCATTTTACAGATGAAGAAGGTGAAGTTCAGAGAGGTTCAAGGCTCATCCAAAAGCTCACAGCCATCAAGCCCCAGAGCCCAGAGATTCAAGTCCAGGTCTATCTGACTCCAGAGCCAGACTCGGGGGCAGGGGGAGAGGAGGGATGCACGGCCTCCCGGTTCAAAAAGCAAAGCTGAAAATAACCAAACATCAAAATGTGTCACAGAGGCAGTGAGTGACGGGGCAGTCAGGAAAGGAGAAGGCCCTCCTTGCCTGGGGAATCAAAGAAGATTCTAGAAAGGAATAGGGCTTGAGAGGAGTCTTGGAGGAAGGGGTTTTTTTTGGACAGATGAAGTAGGGTGGGGCTAACGACAGGCATTTCAGGGTGCACAGGTGCTTAGGGAACTGCTTGTGCCAAGGACGATGAGTGGCTTTTCAGGAGGGTGGTCTAGAGCAGAGAAAGGGGGGGGAGGGGAAGGTACAATGGGCAGTGAGCCAGGGTCAGATTAGGAGGAGATGGGAGAGCCTACCCTGGCCCCATGGTCTGGTGGTCATGAACTCCATCCTGGAGTCACACAGACTTGCTTGCATCCTAACCCTGCCTTTTCCTGGATGTGCTACCTCACCCCGTCACTTAGGACTTATGCATCTTTTTTTTTTTTTGACCCCCCCCTCCCAGTTCAGAGACGGAGGGCTGTCCTCTTGGGAGAGACATCTGTACTGCGTTCTTATCACTCCGTGTACTTGTGGTGGCAGCTGTTTGCGAAGGTGTTCCCCTGCTTCACATGAGCTCCCCAAGGGATGGGAACATGTCTTACTCACTGTTAGGTCCTCGGCCTGGCTCAGAGTGGGCATTGGATAAATGATTACTGAATGAATGAACTCCCTTTTGTCCATCTCAAAGATCTATCATAATAATCAAGAGGGAGGCCAACTTTGGATGGATAGATAGATCTCGGTCCTAACTCTGGCTTTGCCTTTGATGAACTATGAGATGTAACCACGCCACTCAACCTCTCAGAGCCCCAGTGTCCACATATGTCAATGGCAGGAAACTTGCTTATCTCCCAGTGCTGTGGCAGAAGTAAAATGAGACGTATGTAAAGCACTTAGAACCATTTATCTCATGAAGACCTGATAAGTGGTAGTTCTTATTACTGGAAGTAACAATAGTATGAATGACTCTCCTGATCAAAAAAGTGAGCACAAAAATGCAGAAATGACAGTTGTGGCAGCAGCTGTTAAGGAAGCACAGGGCTGAATTCACTGTGTCCATTAAATCATCCCCCGTGGTCAGCACAATTCTTTTTAACGTACACTTCCCAGACTCTTAGCCTGCCAATCTTTCCTCATCACTAATGTAAAAACTCCCAGACCCGCTGGCTCCTCCCCTGTCCTCCGTGGAGATGAAGAGCCGGTCTGCATCCGTGTGGCTGTTGCCCTTGGTGACACAAAGGGATGTCTGGCTAGCAGAGGCCCAACTGTCTGTAAGACACCCAGGAGGAACTGGCCTGGAGGATGATGCAGTCACGTTCTCTGTGTGAGCCTCAAAGACCGACGGGAAAGTGATCAGAGGCTGTCTACTTTTGAAAGGAAAGTGCCCCCAAACACTTGCCCACTGCATCTTCCTGCTTCCTGTTTGCTGAAAGGGCTATTATTTTTTAAGGATAGTCTGGCCGAGGAACTTGCACCTGACAGGCCATGCATTCATTTGACACTTGGTCACTAAAGAGGTTTTATCTGCTATCCGTTTCATCCTCAAAACAAAATAACCTTCAAGGGTATGTATAGTAATCAGTTACTTGTATTTCAGAGACAGGAAATGATGACCTGTCTTCAAGAAGTTGGGGAATTCGATCAAGGGGCACTCTGCTAGTATAGTAACCTTGTTCTCAGCCTCTGCTCTATCACGTTTATGCTACAGCACTTTTCTCTGCCCTTTGCCCCACTTCACCATCCAGCAAACTCCTACACAATCTTCTGGATTTGGACCCAGTGTCCCTTCTTCCAGGAAACAGTCCCTAACTTCTCTACGCAGAATTGTTTCCTCCCACTGCTGTGCTCCCAAGGCACTCAGATCATGTAACTACTGGACTGTAATGATGTGCTCAAATGTCTCTCCTCCTCACAGGACTGTAACTGCCTCTAGAGTTAGGACCTGCTTGATGCATTTTTCTCTAGCACTTAGTTTTTTCATGACTGGCAGACTTGGGACATGCTGCTTGAGGAAATAAATCAATGAATGAATGAGTGGCTGAAACTTTATGAACCCAAATTTAACACAATGATATTTCTCTTGTTGCTCAATCCCTGTCTATTTCTACTTGCTCTTTTCACCTGTTTAAATTTATTCCACAATTACTTATTGAGTGCCTACTATGAGCCAGATTTTTTTTGTTCAAGATACAAAAATAGACCAAACACCATCTCTTTCCTCATGATCTCACAGTCCAGAAGAACAAACAGATGTGTGAGAAAGTTGCAATATCAAGTGAAGTAGTAATTGCCCCTTATTGGAAACTCATTATGTGCTGGAAATTGCACTAAGCTCTTTACTAACACGGTATCTTTTAATCCTCTCAGTAACTCCCTGAGCTGGGTCGTATTATATCTTCATTTCACTGATGAGAAGTTTAAAGTTTAGAGAGGTTAAGGGACTTGTCCAGATTGGAATCTAGGCAGAGTACCTGCAGAATCCAGTGTCAACACTCAAATCCAATGGCCTTTATACAAATACCACTAAATGCAGAGAGAGCATAAGAGCTGTAAGGACCGGGACCTGGGGGGAGATCAATTTTGTTTGGGAAAGTGTCAGAGAAGAGATCACTGAGTTGCACGCTGAAGGAGAAACAGCAGCTCATGAGGAGATGAGATGAAGGGAGGTATTCCAGGGAGACGGAATAGCATGTGCAAAGGCACGGAGGTGAGGAAAATCCTGGCATGTCAGGAGCAAGTCTAATGCCTACATTTTCAGGCTAGGAAAACGCCAGGCAGTTGAGTGAGAAGGATGACAGACGAGCAGGTAGGTCTGGTGTTACTATTCATACAATTACTATTCTTGCTACTGCTTGTGTTAACACTTCATCTACTCCAGCTGTGTTCATTTCCAGGGACTCACCTCTCACGCACACCTGATACTCCTCAGTGGTTTTCACCTTGTTGTTCAGGATCACAGTGCATTTGTATATCCCTGTGTTATAGACCCGGGCGTGGGGAATAACATAACTCTCTGTGTTCTCCACGGAGGAGACGTTGTGAAACAGCACGTCATCCTTATAGAACAGCACCTGGTGCTGAGGCTTGACATGTGAGGTGGTGCTGATATCCACGATGCACTGCAGGGTCAGGTTCTCCCCGTTTTGCACCTCGTTCCTTGGCAAGATCGCCATTTCGATGCTGTTGACGGTGAAAGCTAAATGCCAAGGGAAAGATAGCAGACACACCTGTTATCTCAGAAAAAAACATCGGCCAGAAAGAGAAAGAAAAATACCACATGACATTATTCATACATGGAATCTAAAAGAAAAAAAGGACACTATGAACTCATCTACAAATCAGAAACAGACTCACAGACATAGTGAACAGTCTTATGGTTACTGGGGAAAGCGGGTGGGAAGGGATAAATTTGGGAGTTTGAGATTTACAAATGTTAGTTACTATATATAAAAATAGATTTAAAAAATCAAACAAGTTTCTTCTCTATAGCACAGGGAACTATATTCAATATCTTGTAATAACCTTTAATGAAAAAGAATATGAAAATGAAAAATGTATGTGTATGCATGACTGGGACATTGTGCTGTACACCAGAAATTGACACACTGTAATTGACTGTACCTCAATAAAATAAATAAATAAGTAAAATGTAAATGCAAATCAAAACTCAAAAAAAAAAAAGAAAAAGGAAAGAAATAACAGCATCCTGGTGACCTTCACCACGTCAGACTGATATTGTCACATCCTGTGCAGTAGTGTCCAAGGGTCTCAAATGCCCACAGGGGCTAGGTGGTAATGACTGTGTGTGGTAGGTCAGGCACGATCCTGTTCCCACCAAGACCAGGGGGCAGCCTTGATCGTGATCGAGGAAACATGTCCATAAGATGCCCGCAGCCTATAAGCTGCCATATCACCACCCCTGCAGGGAGCAAAGGATTCAGGGAGACAAACATTCAAGTCACCACATACTGTGTGACCTTGCGCAATTAACCTCTCTGAGCTCAACTGCCTCATCGAGAAAGTGAAGTAACAGTACCTACGTAGTCGGTTATTGCAAGACTTACAGAAGAGGAGCAGGAAAGCACGCAGCGCAGTGCCTGGCACACAGCAATTGCTTAATAAATGATGGCTACCATTGTGCTATCATGAAATCAGATGGTCATGCCCAGGAACTTTCCTCCCTGCCACCCCTGCCCAGGCCTGACCAGATAAGAACAGTCTCAGCTGGTGTTTTCTATCTAATGAACTCAGCTTCACCAGATGGGTAAGAACTTGAAACCACTTTTTTGTTAGTTTTTTGGGGGTGGGGGCGGGTAGTAATTCGGTTTATTTATTTATTTGTTTATTTTTAATGGGGGCACCTGGGGATTGAACCCAGGACCTCATGCATGCTAGGCAAGCACTCTACACCTGAGCTATACCCTCCCACTGAAATCACTTTTTCTAATGGGTCTTGCTTCCCTTTTTGCTTTGGCTGCTAAGAAATATAAACTCAAAATTTTATCGCTGGCAGCCTTTGGGATGCACTTCCGTGTGCTAAAAGGGCCACAGTTTTGTCTGCCTTTATTTTCCTCTCACTCTGATTTCCTCATCTATTTTTACCCTACTGAATGATAATACATCACTTTTATTTTATAAGTGGTCCCAAATCATTTTACAAGCAAACGTAGCTAGCTGGCCAGAGATACTGGCAAAATGATGTTTCTTTCCTCTCTTTTAATAAAGTCAAACCTTTTGGGAATAACTTAGAATCTAACTTGTCTGTAACATGTCTCAGGTTTTAAAATGAATACAACAGTCCATCCCTATCCCTTTCTTATGAGCAATTAATTTAACAAAAAATGCCACCTGATCAGTCATGAGACAAGGTGATTGTTTAAGTTATTTTTTGCAGGATTAATCTTAGTGCTCCTTTTTCCGTCTTTCTCTATTCCTTATTAGCTCCTGGTCTGATAAGCCTGCGGTGGGAGCGCTCAGAAGAGAAATTTATTTCATCTGTGTTTAGTTTCCCATCCCAGGGAGGCAGGCAGGTCTCCCTACCCCTTCAGTACCTCCCCCTTCATTTTAAACCACACTGCTTAGTATAGTGATTCTCTCAGGAGATAGAGAGCAGAAGACAAGTGCAGAGCCCGACTTCTTGGGCCAAATCCCATCTCTATTCACAAACTGCTTCTGGTAAGTTACTGAGCTCTGAGCCTCCGTCTGCTCATCCATACAATGGACGTGATAATAGTAAGTTAAGTGAAAACCTGCGTTTAAGTCCTTGGAGCACAGTTCCTGGCACAGGTGAAATGTTAGCTAGATTCTGCCAGTTGCAGATATAAAACCAACTCTTGAGTCTTGAGGTCACTAAAGGCTCTTTCTCGAATCCATACTTCTAGTGAACTTTTTCAAAAGAAAACCATTTTTTAAATTTCCCAGGTGAATTACAACCACTTGTCCGGATTCCCAGTGTTGGTCATCCATTGTGTTGGGCTACTTTACTGTTAATCATTCTGAATGAAAGGCATGCCCGTAGCTGGTGCCCCTCAGACTGGGACACAGAACTGGGAGCAGGAATAAAGCAAGTCAGGCATACCACGGTCCAAACCCCTCATCCGACAGCCATTGGCTGGGTGTGGTGGGGAGTTATTTAACCCCCGCAGGCTTCCACTCCTCCTCCTATGAAGCAGGAGCTCTAATGCCTGCCTCCCCTTGCATTTTAACCTTGAACAATCACTGAACCAAGTGGCTGAGGGCGCTGAAGGGATGCAGTACATACTGTCTAATGCCTGGCCCCTGGCTGACATTTCTTTCCAGCTGCCTTAGCACTGTGTACTCAGCAGACATTTCAGGGGGGCTACTCTGTGCTAGGCACTGCACCCAAAACTGGGGGCTCAGAAAAGAGTGAGACTGGCACAGTTCCTGCCCGCCTGGAGCACAGTCTGCATTTCACAATTCTTCCCTACTCCAGGCCTTCCAGCCTCAGCGCCAACCCTGCCTGGGTCTCCTGCTTAGCGGCCCTGGTTCATTTCCTTTTTATAGGCACCCTACCACTGTTTCACAATTTTAAAATTGGCTAAAGCAGAAGGTAGTGGTTTTTAAGAGAGGATGAAAGCCTCTCTAAAAAACACCAGGCACTCCTGCCACCTTGTTTTTCTAAACAACTCTAAAAAACATCTGCTTAATAAATTAACTCAAGTGATTCACTGGTAGGGACCTCATACTTGCATGGCCAGCTGGAACAGACAAGGGAGCAGCAATGAGGGCAGGACAGAAGGAAAAGCATTTTACAAAATGTATCAATACATGAATGCCAGCTCTTCAAGTTAACCTCACTGATTTGATGCAACAGGGTAAGTAGCCTAGATTTTGTCACCATGACTACCACATCCTCCACCACCCTTTCGGTATCCAGCCTTCGAGATGGCCCCCAAAGAGCCTTGTCTTCTGATATCACACCAGCATGTGGTCCCCTCCCACATCACACCAGGGTTGATCTTATGCCTAACAATACTGCAGAAATGCTAGTATGTCACATTTGAGATTAGTTTATAAAAGATGTTGCAACTTTCATCTTAGTCACTCTTTCCTCTTCTGGGATCACTCACTCTGGGCAAAGCCATCTGCCCTGTTCTGAGCATCCCCGAGCACCCCCATGGAGAGGCCCACATGGCGAGGAACAGCCACATGAGTAGAGTCCCCAGCATCAGACAATTGTAACCTGACCAACATTTTATCAGCAACCTCTCAACAAACCAACAAATCACTACTGTAAAGCCACTAGGTTTTGGGGTAAATTTTTAAGCATCAACAGATAACAAGTACACCACCCGACCAATCTTTAAAAATCTCTACCTGATTATTAAGCTAATATGGAAAATACTATCCACTTTGTGAATAAACTTGCCAGGAACAGCCAAACTAGATTACTGTGCACAGGTCTCACTATTTACACAATAGAGTGATTGATACAACTTGGCTCCCTGGGCCTTCTGGAGGTTCAAGGATGGGAGTTAGGAGGCCTATGAACCACCTCCAATTATATGCGAGTGTGTGTTTTTCTGGGAAGAGGACCCAAAAGGTTCAGAACTGTAATGGAAGGACGGGGTCACGGAACAGCCTAAAGAGGCCAGATCTTTCCCACCTGGAGAAATGAAGGCTGATGGAGATGATTCAAAGAAACAAAGTCACCACAGCTCAGAAAAGGCACCCTGGGATCACAGTGCTAAGTCCCCAAGCCCTAAAACAAAGGAATCCACTTCCCTCTACTTCAAGACACCAGTCAGCGGATGCTGATGCTCCCCAGGAAGGTGAGGCATCATTACTCAGCCAGACACTTACCTCTCAACCTGGAAATGACTCAGAAAGAAAGGGGGGAGTGGACAGAGGAGAGGCCGCCCTGCATTGTCAGGAAAATACAGGGAGCCACGAAGCCTGGAGTCACTGATGAACTTTGAGGCCCAGCATGGAGTGTGCTGACCCAGCTCATCTGAATCTCCAGCACCTCTAAGTTCAGTCTGGGTCCCCTTCAGTGAGGCATTTATCAAGCACCTGTGCCAGGTGTGGGGCTTACAAGGTGAATAAGAAACCATCCCTGCTGTCCATGCAGGCTGGTGGGGACCCAAATAGCTGGAGTAAAATGCTGTAAGCACCAACAGGAAGTGGGGCCAGGAGAGGTCAAGTTTGAAAGACGTGATCTGGGAACTGAAACTTGGACCAGGACAAGAATGGGTGGTGGATGCTCCGGGCAAGAGAACAGCATGTCCCAGGACATAGGGGCAGGAGAGGTCAATGCATTCTGGGCACTAGCAGTTATAGAACCAGAGTGTGGGGCCAGCGGGTCAGGGGGCCAGGTGGGAGGGGCCAGAACAGAGGGCCTTGCCCTCTGACAAGCTGGGTCCTGTCCTGAGGGTCTTCAGGGGGTGTGGGAGGGGTAACAGGATGACACTGGAGCTTTAGAAAGATCACCGTGGGCTGGAGGGAGAGATCGGAGGCCTATGACAACTTGGATGATGGTTCAGGCCAAAGCTGAGGAGGTCTGCACTAGGTCAGACACAGCGGGGATGAAGGGAAGGGTTGGACTTGAGAAATATTTAGTGGATGCAAAAGGACTTGTTTTTTGGGGTGAAGAAAATTTCCCGAAACTAGACAATGGTGATGTTTGCACAACATTATGAATGTACTAAATATCATTAATAACATTTGTTATATGTATGTTACTACAGTTAAAGAAAAAAAGACACGGGGATCGAGGCAGAGAGTGGAAGATAAGGTTCCTGGATTAGGTAGTGCCCCCCTGCAGGAGGATATGCGTGTGCTGACTGCAGGAGAGAAGGCCAGAAAAAGATAAGGACGGGGACAAAGTCCCTGTGGTGCAGCCAGGATTGGGAGGCTGGGGGTGATGATCCAGAGGAGATGTCAACCACTGGCCCCATAGGAAGCCAGGTGCTCAGGGCAGCGGCCAGGGCTTCACTGGACTGGAGGGTGGGCATGTGGAGGTGTAGAGGGGAGGCTGAGCTCCAGAGACGACCGGATCCTGGGAAAGTCCAAGTCTCCCAGGGGGGAAGAAAAGAGGGTTTGTCAGAAAGGTGGGTGAACACCTGGGAGGAGGGTCTAGAAGGCCAAGGAAAGGGGCTTTGTGCAGAGGCAACGCAGGGGACCAGAAAGCTAAGGACTGGAGGTATTTGGGGCATCTGGCATCTCCCCTTAGTCAGAGGATTCCAATTGCAGGGAGCGGTGGGGGCCAAGGCCAGAGCCGCTAAGTAGGGATGCCTGAGAGGTGAGGAAGAAGTGACGGTGATTACAAACGAGGCCTCGGAGAAGTCTGACGGAGGAAGGGAACAGACAGGAGGGGGACACAAGATAAATGGAGGCAGGGATGAGTTTTCTTCTTCCTAAAAAAAACAAGAGACTGTCCGTAGACTGAAAGGAAAGAGCCAGAAAGATGGGGGTAGAGATACTAAAAGTGGGATGAGGGCTGGTCCTAGGGGGCGATGAGAGGGATGGGCTGCAGGTTCAGGTGGACAGGCTGGCCAGGCGCAGCCATGGGGTGGACACGGCATCTAAAGCAGGAGGGAAGCCAGGGACGGGTGGGGAGGCAGATAAGCCTGAGGCCCCAGCAGGGCGGGAAGTGGAGGGAGTTCCCTGCAAACAGCACTGTGTTCTAGGTGAAGATGCAGCTGAGGTCATCCTCCGAGATGGGCGGGCTGGGGTTGGGTGGGGACCTGAGGGAAAAGGGGAGGAAGGGCCAGGGCTGACCAAGCCCCTCAACCTCTGAGCAGGCAATGCGGAGCAGGCTGGCAGGTCACGTACGTCCAGTGTGGTCTCCTGTGGCCTAAGGGATGGGAGGCCTGGGTCTCAGCCCCAACTCTGCCAGCACCAGAGTTGACATAGTGCAAGTACCTTATGGAAAACAGGGTGGAGGCCTGGGGAGGCAGTTGGAGGGTCTTCCTGCTCTAGGTGCTGCAGTTCTGAAGTTTTCCCCTGAAGGTACAAAGACCTTTCTGGAAAACCTGGGCAGGGAGCGATTTACTGTCGCCTGCGATGGGAAGGAAGATGGGAGATTGGAGGTCCCGGGAAACAGGACTCAGAGACGCAGAAGCCCAGGGGCACCAGTGTTGGCAGGGTGTGGTCTGGACAAGAGCAGGGGGTATGTGGGCTGGAGTGGACAGGAGCTGAGGTTG
The DNA here is from genome assembly GCF_048564905.1 of Vicugna pacos. Lineage (NCBI taxonomy): Eukaryota > Metazoa > Chordata > Mammalia > Artiodactyla > Camelidae > Vicugna > Vicugna pacos. The sequence goes on from NC_133002.1 coordinate 50,397,040, forward strand.
TCGAGGTGAGCTAGGGCTGACAGTAAACCACTGTTTACTAACCACCACATGCCAGGCAGGTGGGTCACCTTTTTATCTAATCTCCTCTCTATACTGACTCTTATCACATTTATTTTACAGAGTGAGGGGAAAGGGCTCAAAGAGACAGAGTAACAGTGGCTTTAAAGATTTGAGTCAGGCCACTGGCTGCCGGCTCCAACGATGGGGGATGTGGGGAGGGGAGGTTCTGGTGCCCTGCTAACTGGCTCTTTTTGGACAAGTCCATTGTTTCTCTGGGTGTCAAGACATCATCAGTCAACTGAGGATGATTTGAGGATAATGGGCATCCCGCCTCCATGGGTTGTCATGGGGATCAAACACATGGACACGAGCAGGAGACCCACCAGACCAGCTCTGCCAAGCAGCCACACCAGCCCTCCTTGTCTTGGAGCTACAGCTCCAAGCCTTGTCTCAAACAACCAGTATCACCCACACACATCATTTCCAAATAGCTGTACAACCGTCTGCAACCCGGTCATCCCGATTCCTCACTGACTGAAGTGACCTCTCACAAGCACATCCTGTTCTGTAGGCTCTCCCTCCATTCAGCCCCCAGACTCAGCCCAGTCCCCTCTTTCACATCATCCCAGACGAAACAAAACAAAACCTGCTTATCTTAGAGATTCAAAATTAGCTCTAAAGGGGATGATAAACCAGACTTCAAAGACAGGCAGAAGCCCCCCCATCCTGTGCACAAGCACAGAGCATTGCTTATTGACATCATCGTAGCCTCCTGGGTGGATGGGAAGTGAAATCTAATCTGTTTTAGATCATTTAAGAGAAAAAAAAAGTCACAATAATGATCTTTAAACTATGTCCTGGCTTCATGAATCTCACAAATTGATTCCGTCTCCTTTGCGAAAAAAAAAAAACAATTGAGGATAGGGTGGAATATGAAAAATAAGAAATCATGGTAGAACAACAAAAAATAACCTATGGAATCACTCACTTTCTTATCTCCTCCCCAATCCAAACAAAAAGAAGTTCACTGGGATCTAGAAAATGTGTGCTACTTCGAGAAACTGCTAATTAAAACTTGGCTTAGAACAAGCGTTTTGTTCTAAAACCTTCTGAAAATGCGGAAAGGAATCAACATTAGCTCCCAGTTGGAGTATGTTTCTGAATTGTTATAAATATTAAACTCAAGTAATTTGATATGAGTTTTTAAAAAGTCACAGAATGACACAAGGAAGCCAGGTAGGAATTTTAGAACTTACAGTTTTCTTGACCCTTGAGGCTTGAACCTGGAAAAGACAGAAGAAATATGTTGGTTTCATGAGCATCAATGCTCCCGAAGTTTAAGCGATGCAGGAAGAGAGTAAAAACTCACACAGCAGAAGTGTCAGCAGGGCTGCGAGCCACACTGTGCCCCATTGGGTCCCCCCCAGCTGCATCCTGAGAGCGGAGACTTCGGGCAGTTAGTTCTGCTTTGGGGCCATGCCCTGGGGGCAGAAGACACTTCCCACGCGACCAGATGAGAAGCCTGTCCTGTGAAAAGCAGAGACCACGCTGGGAGCTTCTCCAGGAGCTGCAGAGAGACTGGCCTTGGCGCTGGTCAGGTAATGGCGGCCATGCTGGAAACCAGGAACAATGCCTGGGCCGCCTAATATCTCCTCAGGAAATGACTGGCCTTCCTGAGAGGCCACTGAACGCAGCTGCTTTGTTTAGCTTTTTCATGGGGTAAAAAAAAGGCACCAGTGACATTTACTCAGCACTCTCAGCCCTCCTTCTGCCTCGCCCAGATTTAGGGCCCCTTCTCATAGCAGGGTAAGAGGGTTCCTCCCTCTCTCCAACCTACCCTCAAAGGGCTTCTCTCCTTAGACTCTCACCAAATCTCTCTGCTTTTTCCTCTGGCCCCCCACAAAGGGGCTCTTGCCACATGGCATGAGTCTGGACCTCCTGCTTCTCCTGCCAAGGCTGTAGAGAGCTCTGACTTTTCCAGAAAATTGCAGGTTTATCAGGGAGACCTTGTAATGGCTCCCCATTACCCTCCAGAGAGAGTCAATTTCCCAGCTTTCACAATGCAGCCCTTGCTTACCTCTCCAGCCCACTCTCTCATCACTTCTGTCTTTGCCCCTATATTCTGGTTGCTAGAATTTATAGTTCCCAGAACATGTCACATGTCTGTGCCTTTGCCAATGCTGTTCCCCTGCCTGGAGTACCCATCCCCTTCTTCTCTTCTGGAGAATTCCTACCCCCTCATCATAACTCCAGTTCGGCATCAGCTCCTCTGGAATTCCTCCGTCTTCTCCACACTGAGCTGCCCTTCCTCTGGGCTCCTCATCTTCCTTGTCTGCCCTATGATGGATACTTTCTACCATCTGCCATAATGGCTGTGCCTCCCACAAGTGGACTGGTGGCTCTGTGGTGGCAGGAACAGTGCCTGGGACCTAGTAGATGATCAAAAAAAATCAGTAAAATGGGTGATTGAGTGAAAGAGGACAAGTTAACTGTATTGTCTAGATTAGATTATCATCACCGTGGGGTCACGGTGCCAGTTTCTGAAATGCTGCCCTTTAATACTGTCACATGGTAGAGCTAAGTCAGATCTGAACTGGGACCACAGACACTAAAGCCTTCTCTGCCTCAGGGCAATTACCGAGAAGTGATGGCTTCCAGCTAGAGAACAATTCCTCTTTCTGATCTATGGTTCAGTGGAAGTTTTGATAAAAGCTGTTAAGAGCGATACATGCATAAAGGAATTTATTCCACTGTGTTTTTCACTTTGGTTGTTTTGTTGTTTGGTATTTTCCATTCCCCACTGTAAACTATCTTCTTTGGCAACCTACTGGAAATTGTCCCCACCCATCTACCAAATTTTGATTTGACAGGGAAAAAAAAGGAAAAACCATGAGTAATAAAATAAATGTTGGCTTCAAAGGTTAACTTTTACATACTGTAGAGTAAGCAACTTTTGCTTCTCAAAGTGACATTCAAGCTATATTGATAAATGTCCCACCCCATGCTCCTAACTTCCAAAGTAAACTAAAAATTAGTCATTGTTTCATACACAATGCTAATACTTTTCAAAAAGCAGAAGAAAATAAAGCTTTATTTCAAAACTAAGGGTTAATGTTTTAAAAGAAAAGCAGAAAAACTATATCCCACAACCTACTCTATGCACCAGAATAAATTTCCAAAAGGACCAATCATCTGAAGGTACAAATTAAATCATAAAAGTTCAAGAAGGAAACATGAAAGAATTCCTCATGACCTTGGGCAGAGGCTGGTTTAACTAGGACTTAAAATCCAGAAGTATGTCATAATACAAGACTGATAAATTACACTGCACGAATACATGTTCTGCTTTGCAAAAAAACCTTCAGTCAAGAGAAAAACATAAACCAGAAAAAATATTTGCAACTCACATCATAGACAAAGAGCTAACCTCTCTAAATATAAAATGCTCACAGAAATCAAGAAGAAAAAGATCAACAATACAAAAGAAAAATGGGTAAAGAGAATGAACACATAGATAATATAAGAAAAAGTATCTGAAATTTAGAGATAGGCAAAAAGGATTACGATGTGTTCTTTCAGTGCTGCCTGCTGACTAGGAGGCTCTCCGAGGAATTACCTGACTCTCTGGGGGTATGTAAATCTTTGTTGGAATTGCTACTTACTATATTAACTAGGATATTTTATGGTCAGTAAAGGTAAACATTTACTTATGGAAGGCTGATAGCAATGCAAGTTATCTGTAGTGGGGGATGGGTGGTGCAACCTGGGCAGGTAGGAATTTTCATTGTAAAAATTTTTTTGATACAAACTTTTTTTACTATTGAAATAAGGTTGATTTACAATGTTTCAGGTTTATAGCAAAGTGATTCCGTTATATATATATATATATATATTCCTTTTCATATTCTTTTCCATCATAGGTTATTACAAGATACTGAATATAGTTCCCTGTGCTATACAGTAGGTCCTTGTTGTTTATCTATTTTTTTATAGCAGTTTATTGTAAATTTTTTTGTACTTTTTAGTTTTTAAGTTATGTGACTATTTTTATCTCTTTTTTATATTACCTTTTAAATTTTTAAGAAATTGAAAACTAAATAGCTTTATCAAGGTATAATTGACATGCAATAACTGCATACACTTAAGTTACAATTAGAAAAATTTTGACGTATGTGTACCCCGTGACATGACCACAATTAAGAAAATTAATATATACATCACCCCCAAAAGTTTCTTTGTGCCCCTTGGCAATCCTTTCCTCCCTGCACCCATCTCCCCATACCTACCAGCCCCCATGCAAACACTGATCTGCTTTCTCTCATAGTGGGTTAGTTTGCATTTCTAGAATTTCATATAAATGGACTCATACACTATGCACTTTTGTTGTTCTTGGTTTTGGCCTATCTTCTTTCAATAAGCATAGTCAATACTTCATTCCCTTTTATTGCCAAGTAACATTCCATTGCATGAAAATATCAGTTTGCTTATTGATCTGCTAACGGACATTTGGGTTGTTTCCAGGTTTGAGCTAATACAGATTGAGCTCCTATAAACAAGCTCTTGTCTGGACACATATTTTCATTTCTCTTGGATAAGTACCTAGGAATAAAATGCCTGGGCTATATGGTAGGTGTACATTTAGCATTTTAAAAAACTGCCAAACTGATTACACCATTTTACATTCCCACCAGCAAGGTATGAGAGTTCTAGTCACTCCACATCCTCACCAACACTTGGCAGGTCAATCTTTTCATTTTTTTGCCATTCTACTGGGGAATGCAGTGCTGTCTAATAGGAAATGGTTTTAATTGGCATTTCCCTAATGACTAATGATACTGAGCATATTCTTATGTGTTTGCTTGCCATCTGATGTATCTATTACAATCTTCTGCTCAATTTTTAGTTAGGCTGCTTTCTTAGTATTGTGTTTTTAGAATTATTTATATATTCGGGATACAAATCCTTTATTAATTATATGATTTGCAAATATTTTCTGCTAGTTTGTCTTTTGATCCTTAAGAGTTGTCTTTTGATAATCAGAAGTTTTAAATTTTAAAGAATGAAGTCCAATTTATCGATTTTTCCTTTTATGATCAGTCTTTTGGTATCACATATAAAAAAATCTTTGCCTACCAAGGTCTTAAATAATCTCCCCTATGGTTTGACACTTTGCTTTATTCTCTACTTTGAATTAACTTTTGAATACGATGCAAGGTATGGATCAACGTTCTTCTTATCTTTTTTATTTATTTATTTATTTTTGCATATGGATGTCCAGTTGTTCTAGCATCATTTGTTGAAAAGACTATATTTTCTCTAGTGAATTCTCTTTGCATCTTTGTTGATAAATCAGTTGTCCACATATATGGACGTATATATTTCTGGAGACTCCATTCTGTTCCACTGATCTATTTGTTTATACACTACCACACAACTTTGATTTCTGTAGCTTTATAATACATTGAAGTCAGGTAGCGTTCGTCCTAATTTTTCTTCCTTTTCAAAGTTATTTGGAATATTCTATTTGCCCTCTGTATGATTTTAAAATCAGCTTCTCAATTAAAAAAAAGCCTTTTGAGATTTTGACTGGAATCTCATTGACTCTATAAATCAACTTGGGGAGAACGGACAATACTGAGTATCTGGCCCATGAACTGGCATATCTCTCCATTTAAGTCTTCTTTACTTTCTCTCAGCAGTGTTTTACAGTTTTCAGTATACTTTTCATTATAAACCTCTGTGTCCGTTTTAGTTTATAAATCATGTAAATGCATTCCTATTAAAAATCAAATTAAGAATTTGCATTTTAAAATAAAAGCTGCGCCTCGGGGGTTGGAAATCATTTGATATGGCTGCTTGTACCCACTTTAGCCGAGCCCAGCTAGTGCTGCAGTGGGGCCACCTGTGCTGGGGCCTCAGCGCCAGATCAGCACTGGGCTGGTCCTTCACAGCGCTTGCGGATACTCATGGGAGAGTCTTCCTCCTTCACCTACTCTCCATGGGTCTGCCTGTCTGTCTCCCTCTCATTCTCTTTCCTGGGAAACCACTCCTTCTAGCTCTCATGGAAACCTCTTCCTCCTCTCTATGCCTTGGCTATAACAACTTAGAGATAAGAACTGAAGCATATATTCTCCGTCAATTATTTTATTCTTCGAAAAGATAACTATGCTCCTTATTCTTTATTTGTAAAGCATGAGTGTCTTATTAAAAGTTAAAAATGTACAAAAGGAATTTTTTCTATTTCACTTTTTTAAAAATAGGAAATTGAGTGGCTTTTTCTATGTGTCTGGCTTCCACATACCTTCCCCCTTCCTTCCCCTGGTTCTTAGTGAATTCCTTAATCAGAAAGGAAAAAAAAGGTTCCACATGAATATTTTAACTCCTTGGTGACTAATCAAGAAAACTGACTCCTACATTGCCAAGGATGGAGACCCCAGGCGCACCCAGCAGGCACAACACACTCCACCCAGGACACTGTTTATCCCACAGCACTGTCTTCTTCTTCCTCTTCGCAGCCAAAGGGCAGGTGAAGGGGCACAGAGTGGTTTCTATGTGTTCTGCCTCTGCCTTCAAATTCCAGGGATGTCACAAATCCAAATCACAGCAATCCATTAATTGCCGGAAGAAGCTGCCTGGTGGAATAAACCTCAGGAAGTGGTTTTTCTGAGAAGCTAGGGGTGGGTGGAGGAGGAAAGGTGGGGGAGGCAGGCAGCAGTGATGTCAGAGAGCTACAGGCACCAGGCAGGACCAACCTCCCATCTATTTCATGACCACAGTGATAGAAAGTAAGATACTGGCCACCTCCCCCAGCCTGCGACATGTGACCAGTCTGTGATAGTGGGGGGTGGGAGGTGGGATGGGGTTGGTGTCCTGACTAATTAACCCTGGCAAGTTTATGAGTGGGACTAATACCCCATTTGCCAGATTTGAAAGTCACCGAACAGAAGTGCATGTACTAATACACAGACCAGAAGCCTGGGGTTTCAGCGCCTTCTCTGCGGTCTGATGGCGGAAGTGTTTTGAGGTTCACTTTCCGCACCAATAAAATGGGAATAATATGCCCACTCTACCCATTTCACAGGCTTGTTATCAAGAGCAAATGAGAGCAGCATTTGAAAGCACATTTAACCAGCAGAGCACAGTAAGAACGCAGTAACAATAAAAACAGCAAGAGTAGTAATAACAATAGTTGTAGGTCTCTTTGGGCCCCAGCTTGCCCTGTCTGAATTGCTGTTCTAGCAAATCAGCTGTCTTAATGAGCTCAAGGGGAGGGGCTTAAAGTCCCTAATTCAGTGCTTACCCAGGTTCTGTCCTCATGGCCCCAGTCTGGCCCCTTGCAAAGGTGGGCAGCAGTGCAAAAGGGAGGCAGGTTGGGACAGTGCTGTTCCTTTCTCTGCTGGAGGGCCCCCTCCATTCCACTGAAAGGAGAAAGGCAGGATTATATTAGGATTCATGGCTGAGGGCCCTTTTCTCCATTTAAAAAAAAAAAAAATATATATATATATATATATATTTACAACTTCATTGGTATAAATAAGAATATATTAAATAAATAAATAATGTGTACATATATATGTACACACACACACACACACACACACACACATTTCCTTGACCTAAAAATTCTTTTATATTCTTTTGATTGAAAAAAAACGATGTTTTTTTAAGGGTATAGCTCAGTGGTAGAGTGTGTGCTTAGCATGCATGAGGTCCTGGGTTCAATCTCCGGTATCTCAATTAAAAAATAAATAAACTCAACTATCTCTCCCCAAAATTTAAAAAAAAAAGAAAGAAATAAAGAAAAAGAGAAAAGAAAAAAAAAAACCCCAAAATTTGTTTTTTTCATGGGCCTATAAAAGCACTGTGGGCCCTGGCACTGTACCTCCTGCACCTAACGGCTGAGTCTGCCCTGACAGCAGGTCAGCTGCACAATGGCCCAAGGGGCCAAGGGGTCTGCTCTTTTCTTCCCCAAGTGGCCCAGGAATTGGTCTGGAAAGAGGGGCAAGAGCCTCACCATGTCCCAGGCACTGAAGTGAAACACTCAATAGGTATTTGTGCCTTCTGTTCTCAGAAACACAAGCAACAAAAGGAAAAAAAAAAGATAAATTGGACTTCATTGAAATTAAAAACTGTTGTGTTGCAAAGGACACCAGCAAGAAACTGAAAGGCAATCCACAGAATGGGAGGAAATATTCGGAAATCATACATCTGATAAGGATTCAGAATATTTAAAGAACTCTTATGACTTAACAACAAAAAGATAACCATTTCTTTTTAAATGGCCAAAGGACTTGAATAAACATTTCTCAAAAGAAGAGATACAAATGTCCAATAAGCACCTGCAAAGATGCTCAACATTATTAGTCATTACAGAGTTGCAAATCAAAACCACAATGAAATATCACTTCACACCCAGTAGGATAGCTGTAATTAAAAAGACAGACGATAATAAATGTTGAGGATGATATGTAGAAATCTTCACAAGGCTGGTGGGATCGTAAAATGATGCAGCCACTTTGGAAACAGTCTGGCAGTTCCCCCAGCAGCAATTCCACTCTCAGGTATATATCAAAAAGGAATGAAAATGTGTCTGTACAAATACTTGTACACAAATGTTTACAGCAGCATTATGAAAAATAGCCAAAAAGTAAAACAACTCAAATGTTCACCAGCTGAAAACGAAACAGGGTATATTCATATGACAGATTGTTATTTGGCAATAAAAAGAGTGAAGTACTGATACATGCCACCGTATGGATGAACCTTGAAAACATCGCACTAAGTGAAAAGAAGCCAAGCATGAAAGGCCAAATAGTGTATGATTCTATTCATATGAAGTGTCCAGAAGAGACAAATCGATAAGACACAGAAAGTAGATTTGTAGATTTAGGCTTAAAATAATATAAACTTTTTTTTTTCACAGCTCCAGAGGGCAGAAATACAAAATTAGTATCACTGGACTGAAATCAAGGTGACAGCAGAGCCACATGCCCTTACTCCCTCCAGAGGCTCCAAGAGATAATTTGCTCCTGGCCCCTTCCAGCTCCTGGCAGCTGCTGGCTTTCCTTGGCTTGTGGCTGCATCCATCTAATATTCAAGGCCAACGTCTTCAAACCTCTGTTCTGTCTTCTCATTGCCTTCTCTTCTGTGTGTCAAATCTCCTTTCTCATTTAAGGACACTTATGATTGCATTTAGGGGCCACTCAGATAATCCAGGATGATCCACCCATCCCAAGATCCCTAATTTAATCACATCTGTAAAGATCATTTTTCTCTATAAGGTAGAATTCACAGGTTCCAGGGATTAGGACCTGGTATCTGAGGGGACCACTGTCAGCCCTTTACAGAGGGTATCATGATCCCTGTTACAGACGGCAAAACAGCCAGAAGGTGAAGTATCAACCAATTCTCAAGAGTCACATCCACCTGCTGATGTCTATCTGGCTTGCTCTGGGGCCTTCAGTAACTGACGTTATAAAGTACTTTCGTGGGCAGAAGATTCAGATCCTGCCCATGACCTGACACACACGACTCATGAGACCAGTACCAGCTTCTCAGGAGTGTGACCTGGGCCATTGCACAGGGCCCTGTGCTCAGAACAGTCCATGTTGGGTTTAACACCCTGTGGGTGGCATCTTGAAATTCTTAATAATATTGTTAAAGGGGCCCTGCATTTTCATTTTGCAATAAATCCACAAATCATGTAACTGGTCCTGCGTGTGACTTTGGGCAAGAACAGGAACAGATGAAGTGGGTGGAAAGGTTCCTGCACACTGGCCTCCCCTCAGCCTTGGAAAGTATCAGACTCCCTGCCCCCTGCCCCATCAGCCTGCAGCCAGGCTACCCCTCTGCTTGGAAAGCTCTTCTTAACCCCCCACCACCCCCATCTAGGTAACTCCTCCTCTCCAGGCCCAGCTCAAAGGAGACTCCTGGACCAGAACAGGCTTCCGGTTGCCTGTTCTCAAAGCTCCCCATCTGCCCCTTCATCGCACCCATCACTGCTGGTAATCCCATACGTATCAACATGATCCCCAAGAAGCATCTCCCCCATTAGACTGTCAGCTCCATGAGGATGGGCTTGGGTCTCTTGGGCTCACTGCAGTGCCCATGCAGTCAACATAATGTCTGTGATATAGTGGGCCCTGCAGAAATATTTGCTAAGTGAGTGAATGAGCTGGAAGCACAGCCAGATGTAAACGGTCATCAGGTAAGGTGACCATGCACAGGCCATGGTGTCAGACTTGTTCCAGATGCTGGCCTCAGCGCTGAGCTAGGCTCGCTAGAGGCAGAGAGGGCCAACGTCAGCTCCTAGCACAAGGAGGCCAGATTCAGCCGTGAAGGGAGGGCAGGCCGGAGACCAGCAGAGATGACTAGGGTCTGAGAAGCCCACAGGCGTGAAGGAAGAAGTGGGTGTGTGGTAGTCTGGGGGGCCTGGTCCTCCACGGGGCCTGAGTGGGTAGCAGCCTCAGCCCACTCATATATTCTCCCCTTAGGTGAGAGGTGGTTAGGGCTGGAAATGGGCCAGGCCAGGCCTCCCCAGAGGATCCTGATAATCACTTCTGATCCCACCTTGGGTGAGCTCAGGATCGGGCCGCCGGAGAGAGCAAATAATAGTACCTGATCTCCAGTTACATTTGAATTTCACAGAAGCAGCAAGTTACTTTTTGGCATAAGGATGTCTCATAATTATTTGTTGTTTATCAGAAGCGCAAACGTAACTGGACATCCTGTGTTTCATCTGACAACCCTCGCTCAGGACCCCTTCTGGGAAGCAGTCTGTTTCAAGAATGCTTCTCTCTCTGGCTTACCTCATGTAGTATGACTACACCAATTGATACTACTTATTTGTGAAATCTAAAAAAATGACATAATTGAACTTATTTACAAAACAGAAACAGACTCACAGACATAGAAAACAAACTTATAGTTATCAAGTGGGAAAGGGAGTGGGAAGGGATAAATTGGAAGTTCAAGATTTGAAGGTACCATTATATAAAAAACAGATAAACAACAAATTTCTACAGTATAGCACAGGGAACTATATTCAAAATCTTACAGTAACTGATAATGAAAAAGAACATGAAAAGAAATATATGTATGTACATGTATGACTGAAACATTATGCTGTACACCAGAAACTGACGGAACGTTGTAAACTGACTATACTTCAATTTAAAAAAAAAAAAAGCTTCTGCTAAACTGGAGCCACTCGTAGAAACACCGGGTCTTGGGGGCTGAAGCAGTCCATTTTCCAATTTTTGCTTTTTTAGGTTATTGAAAGGACACGAGAGGAAACGGGGCTGCAGACAGGAGAGAGTGTCAGGAACACTCTTTCCCAGGCCAGGCCCAACTGGGATGAAACAGCAAGGATGGCCGGGCAGAGGGAATGGCATCGCAGTCCTAGAGGGCACCAGGCTAAGCACCAGGAAGGACAAAGGCCTGGCCTTGCCCTTGAGGAGTTTAGAGGGGAGGCTACCCCATCAACTGATCATTCAACAGAGTCAGGCTGCTGAGAAGCCCCTCCTGGGAGAGAGGCGCCTCCTGGGAGTGAGAGCTGGCCTTCCCTGGGTATTGCTCTTCGGTTTACTTCACTGGTTTAAGGTGGATGATGATAGCTACCTCCAGGGCAGTGCCTTTATCCATCTTTCTGACAATTGATTCTATCCTCTGACTTCTCCTTCCCAGCTTTGAGTCATCCACAGATGTTATTAGAAGGTCACCTGAGTCCTAATCCAACTTATTAATAAAAATATTCAGTAGGAGAAGAATGAAGACAGAGTCGTATGGTACTCCACCGGAGACCTGCCCCAGGCTGATCATAATCAAAATTCTTTTGATATATATGTTCTGCAAGCTCTAAATCCCCTTCCTCTACTACTGTTTACTCCATCCTTCACCATGAGGATATGAGGTTCCTCATGAGGATGTCTTAGATATCATGATAAATTCTCAAAGTGCTGATAAACTGCAGTAATGACACTACTACTAATAAATAATGGACTATTTTTTGTCCTTATCCTCCCTTTTCTGTTCCTTCTACCCAAGATGAAGTCAACTTTGCTAAAATAAGAGGAAACTCTAATTGGCTTATCCTAAGTTTGTGGAGAAATTACCCTGCCAGGAACAACTCTTGGAATAGGAGGTGGGAAACGGTCACAGTTTATCTAGGGATCAGCAGAATGAATTTTAGATACAAAAAGTGACTTTGGTTTAAAGCACAGGCAATTTTCAGCTTATCAGGTTTTGACTCAGAAGTTTGTTTTTAAGTTGGCTGCTGAGCAAATGCTAAATGTACTCAAAACCAATCTGACAAACACTGACTAGGTTCTCTGGGCACCATCGCCTCGGCATCCCCACCCCCATCCCTGGCTCCTTCATACTCTTTATCTCCAATGAGTTGAAACTATACTGTGAGCAGCCTGAGCCCCAGGTCTCTTCAAGCCCCCAGCTTGGGACACTTTAATCCCAGGGGGTGGTCTGGGCAGTTTCCCTTCCTTGCAGGTGGGACTTGGCCACTGCATATCTGGGATTTCTTTAAAGTCCACTGTCCATGATTTAAAAGGCATTTTTAATGGAGCCTAGTCCTCTCTTTCAGGGGACTTCCCAACAGGAACACTGTCCCCATCCCTCACATCACCCATCAGTGCCTACAGACTCCCACCTCTACGAGTGCCAGAGCCTCACCTGGTGGCCCAGGGAAGGATGGCAGCAATTTCTCCACCCTGTTTTCTTAAGCCTAAAGCTTTGGGCTTTAGAAATCCACCTTCCTGCTAATATTTCAATATTAAGGATTGAAGAGGAGCAGCAGAAAACATAGAAGGTAAGAGACAAGAATGTTGGACAATGGCCCCTGTCCATATCATCACTCTCTGACTTGTCCACTTCTGCACATAGACTCTGGGAATTTAAGAGAAAAAAAAACCTTTAAAATAGTTAAAACATTACCAGTCGGGGTGGTTCTCAGTCCAGTGTCCATGTAGGTTTGTCTGTGCCCAGCTGGCTTTCATGGACTCAGCAGAAGTGCATGGTTACTTGTTATCATGATCACACATCACTTTGGTTTCAACAGGAAGTCTGGCTAGGGGAGCAGCAGAGGAAGCAGAGGCCAGGGGCTGCGAGGGCCCCCTCTTCTCGGCTCTCGGGGGATCTCTTCATCCCCTGCTCCGAAAGGAAACAATGGCTCCTGCCTAAGAGGCTTCACCTCCCCAGGATTTTGGGCCAAGCAGGGTGGTGCTATTCCTGGGCTGGATCTCCAAGTGATGGAGGTGTAAGGGGCAAAACTGTCCCCTTCTCGTGTCTAGCCTGAAACCCAGAAAATGTCCTGTGTTTAAGAAAAGGAGGTGGGGGTAGGGATAGGGAATCCTAAAACCGCAGATCTCAGGGGCCTTGATATCCATCCTCAACAAAACCCCAGCAGATTATTTATTAGGTGTGTAAAAACTTTCTGTTGCATCTAAGCATCCCCTAAAATCTTTTCCTAGTGAGTTATGGCTCTCATTGTGTGTAGAACTTCAACAAAGTCTTCATAAAGTACACAAATACACACACACACACACACACACACACACACACACACACGGAGGAGGCCCAGGTCTCTATGGTAGGGAAGGGTGGAGAATGGGGAGTCCAGGCCAGACCTGACAGGGCTGCCAGTGAGGGTCACACCCAGGAAGGATTAGGCTACATATGAAAGGCTAGATGAGGCCTGGGTCATGAAGGAGGTGGGGCAGGAGGAAGGGTGCTCAGTGAAGGGACTGAAGTGGCATCTTAGCACCCAACAAACAGGTACGGATCACAGCAGAACTCCTACAGGTGCTGGTAGAGGGCACTTGCAGCTCCCAGGCAGGAAGTAGAAATGACCAGAAACCAGCAAAGATCTTTGAAAAATAGGTCAGGACAAATTAACCTGATTTCGTTTGTGGCCTGAGTTACCAGACTGTTGAATCGGTCGAACACTGCAGGTATAGAGTTTCTGGATTTCAGCAAGACATTTGACCATGTGTGTCCGGGGATCCTCATGAAGAAGTATGTGGTATCTGCCATTTGTGGGATCCAAAGAGGTTTTGTCAAAGGACATCATTCATCGTGGAGTGGCACGTGGCTCTGTCTTCTTCCCTCTCCAGAATTACAAGAGGACTGGGGAGCACGCTAATTGGATGACAACGCTGGTAGGGATAGGTAAGAGGCCAAAGAACAGAATCCGTAGTCAAAAGGATGTCACTGGGAGGGAACAGAGGGCCAGACGTAACAGAAACTTAAAGTTACGCTCCCGGTCTTAGTTCCTCAAAGCTCAACAGACTGCATGGGGAAAAGAAGAACTGAGGAGTTTGAAAGGGACACGGCTACCACCTCAGCTGGCAGCATGAATGAAAGTAAAGCCTCAGAGGGGAGGAGATGTCCCACTGCGTTCTGTCATACATGCTCAGCTCAGCGGGGGACGCCCAAAAGCGCATGGGTGGGTGATGAGAACACTGAGAAAAAGACCTCCAAACGCATCAGGAGAGGAGCATTTGAAGGAAGTGGGAATGTTAAGACTGAAAAGGAAAGAGCTGAAAGAGTATCTGATAATTATCTTTAAAGAACTGCATTGTTCTTATGTGAAAGAGGAATTGGACTTCTTTTTTAACTTTGGGTAGAAACCATAGGGAAGTCTGTTTTAGTTAGAACTCGGTAGCACAGCAAGTGAGGGAAAGTTCTGCAAGGGTCTTTGAAGACAGCTTAGAGAGGGGGGTGATGTTTCCAGAGGGCTGCGGGGTGCCCTGTGGCCGATGTAGGGCAGTCACAGCCCCCGCGCCACGAGGCAGGTTTGTAAGGCGGCTCCTGAGGTCTCCAGCAGCCGCGCAAGCCACTCCTGTTCCCTCTGGGGGAAAACTGGCTGCGGCACATCTCTTCATCTTACTGACAAAGCAACTAGAAGATAAAGATCTGTCCAAACCAACGCCATGAGTCAGAGCAGTGTTCCCGCTGATTACTGGGGCTGAAGACAAAGGAAGCAGACAGTTGCCGTCATCACAGAGGTCATTAAGTGGCCTCTGTTGCTTGCGGCTCGGCTGAAATCACAGTTCCCGGCTTGATGCTAAGAAGGGCCATGGAGTTCCTGCATAACCGGCCAGATGGCATGAAGAGGCATCTGAGTCCCTGTGGTGGAAACCTGAGATCCTTCCGACCAACCAAACAGCCTAGCATGACAGGAACCAAAAAACACCAAGAAGGGAAGCAAAGCACATCCCATGTGTTCACAGTCTTCATATTTGGGGGATACAGTGCCAGCTGGGGGCGGCAGAATGACCAAAGTCCCCAGAGAAACACAGAGAATTCTAAACAGCTACTGGAGGAAGACAGAGGCTCATCTGAGAGCAAAGGCGACAGAGGGAGGTTGACCAGTTGATTTGAGAGGGGCAGCGGGGTCAGGTCTTCCAGGGAGAAACCAGGTGTAGAAGACTTTAGGCGACTTTTTCTTTGGGAATTTATACAATCCTCCCTCACAACCCCCTTCAAACAACCTACAGTGAATGATTTTGAAGCGTCGTTCTCAAGAGATTTGGAGAGGGGGTGTCTGCAAACAGTTACTGAGCATTTAGCACCTCTCATGGATTGTCTCATTTAATTCTGTGGATTGGATGCTAGAATAACCCACATTTTACAGCAGAGAAACAAGACTCAAGATCCCACGACTGGTTTAAGTGGTAAAGTCTGTTGGAACGCTGGCTGCCTGATTTCAGGGCTGAGCCCTTAACTTTTTGCCTGATCCGTCTGGAAGAAAAACATTTCAGGACTTCTTGAAATGCCCCACAGTAGGAAAATCTTCAGCTTAGAACAAAGGCTGAAGAGGTCAAAGCCTAAAAAAGTTGAAATACACAGAATATGAATATTTATTCACTTACCAAGGTTATTTTAGGATGTAATCCTTCAATTTGTTCTATACAACTGTCTTAATGTTTCCTGTTTCTTTACAGCTTCATTACCCGATTAAACAAAATTAAAATACATAGATGCATCCAAAAAAAAATGAGAATATGCACTGGAAGCAGTGCTTTTAGACAGACGGGACATTCATGTGATTTAGGAGCAAGCCAGGAGCCTGTATAAACATTTCCAGTACTGAGAACGTGAGAACACACGTGGGTATCAAATGTGTGACCCCTCACAGATCTCAAGGATCTTTAATTAGCTATTTAAAAAATGAACCAGTTGCCCAGAGAAATTTTTTTTTAAAAAAGTATGTTCACGAAAAAATCTGTAACTGAATGTTCATGGCAGCTTTGTGATTTCAGCGTTCCCTCAAAACTGGAATCAGTCCAGGTGTCCATCAGTGAATGGCTGAATAATGCATGCACACCATGGAATAGTCCTCAGCAATGAAAAGGAGCAAACAAATGAGAGATGCAACAACTCGGATGCGTCCCCAGGGCAACAGGCTGAGTGAAAAAAGCCAGTCCCCCAGATATGATCTTATTGACATCACATCTTTGAAATAACATATCTTAGAAACAGGGGACAGACTAGCAGTTTCCAGAGGTTGGGGATGGAGAAAGGGAAGGAAGTGGGTATGGATGGAGATAAAGGGCCCCATGAGGGATCCTTGTGGTGCTGAAACTGTGTGCTGACTGTGGTGACGGGTACATGAACCTACACAGGCAATGTCCTGTGGTTTTATACTGTAACATTAAAATGTTACCTCTGCAGAAACCTAGGTAAAGTGCACAAGGGATCCCTCTATATTTTATACACACACACACACATTTATTTATTTTAATTGTAGCACAGTCAGTTACAATGTGCCAATTTCTGGTGTACAGCACAATGTTCCAGTCATGCATATACATACATATATTCCTTTTCATATTCTTTTTCATTAAAGGTTATTACAAGATATTGAACAGAGTTCCCTGTGCTATACAGAAGAAACTTTTTAAAATCTATTTTTATATATAGTAACTAACATTTATAAATCTCAAACTATCAAATTTATCTGTTCCCACCCTCTTTCCTTGGTAACCATAATATTGTTTACTGTCTGAGAGTCTGTTTATTTTGTAGATGAGCTCATAGTGTCCTCCCCACCCCCTTTTTTAGATTTCACATATGAGTGGTATCATTTTCTGTATTATTTACTACAAACGCACATGAATCTACTATTACCTCAAAATAAGTCTCTATTTGTAAAAAATGGACCAGTTTCCTGTCCCTACAGGGTTCAAGTGCTGTTCAGATGCTCCCTGAGGCAGGTGTTGTTGGGGGATTACTGCATTGGGCAGCCCCTCCAGTTCTCCGTGGGGTCTCATGGGGAGCGAGAACCTCCGGGGCAGTGAGGAGGAAGCTGACCATTGCACGTAAGTCTCCCACTTCTGCTGGTCCCTGAGCACGCAGTGATAATCAGGGAGAAGTGGAATGTCCTCCTCAAAGAGGTTCATTCTCTCATACCAAGAGGAAGAAGTGAGCTGAGCTGCTCTGAAGGTATTTGGCAGGACCAACTCTGTCACCATCTGCTTTTCGCTAAAGGCTGGGGCTCCCCTGGAGTCCAGGGGTTATGCTGAGAAAGATAAAACATGAATTTTAACACTGCTACTTAGAATCTGGAAGAACCTTGGAAATCCTCTCCCCAATGAAAGGATATTCTAGATGGAAAGAGAACAGGAATATTCTGAGACCTAGGAAAGACGTGGGAAAGATCTGGATGTTCAAGGAGGTAAAGGGTAGTTTTGAACATTATTCCAGAGATGCACTGAAATGCACCAGCTCCTCCTAAGTGAAGTGTTTCTTTTCTGGATAATTTCAAGACCAGTTTCATCCAGACACTTACTCTTGATGGACCTCTTGAACAGTGAAATTAATGCCCTCAGTCCTCTCTTTCCCCCCAATACGATGAGGCTTACAGCCATCCCTTAGGTCAACCTACAGAGAAGACCCCTGAGGTTGGCCATGACCTGTCCCCGCAGCCAACAAGTGGGCCTGACATTATCTCAGCATTCTTCATTGTCTCTAGGACCCCTACTCACCACTTACCCTGTATCCTTATACCCGGGACCAGGCCCGGTAAGTGTGATGTCAGCCCGAGGGTGCTCCAGCCCAGGCACTGGCCTTTAAGGAACGGCCTGAGTGCTGGACCGACCCCAGTAGAGCCGGCTCTCCTCAGGCGTCCAGCTGACAGAACTCACGTGAACCTGTGTGCAGTCTCCTCTGAATACCCACCTTGCCTGCATCTGCATCTCCCTTCCCCTGTATCCACATTTGCTCTCCATCTGCAAACGTTGCCCTCCAAGAACAGGCTTCTCCTGGGATCTCCACAGGTAGGTGGGCACAGGAAGTGTAAGGGGGCTCTGCCCTGCCTGTAATCACATCTGCCCCGCTCTCAGAGACGGCTTTGCCCACACAAAGGCACTCTGAGCTTACCTTTTCTGCCACCTAACAATATGGACTACCTGGGTCTGCCTGTCAATCTATTTTTCTAAGGCGGCTGGAAAGCTGAAGGAAGGGGAGGGGAAAGCAGGGCCCCCCACTGGGCCCTGGAGGCTCATTGTTCTCACACCCGCATTGTTCTCAGGCCCTCACTGCTTACCCAGAAGGCCCCCATAGCCCCTAGGGAATCAAATGAGATTGTTTTTTCCCAAGATCCAGCTCTTCAGGTGTGAGCCGCAGTTCTTGGACAACGGTGGTCACTGTGGCATTTGTGCAACAGGAAAGAGGAAGGAACTTCTGATCTGTGCGGCAACAGCACTGACAATGCGCCCCCCACCCCACCCCAGCCAACCGGCAGCAGAGAGGAAAGGAGTTCCGTTTCCAGAGTGATAAATCACCAGGAAGCCAGAGAGGGAGCTTCGGCGAGAGGATTTTTCCTTTCCTCTGGTCCCTGCAAACACATTCTCAGCTCCGGACTTGGTTAGATGCCTGGTGCCGGCCTCTCCAGGCTGAGCCACAGGTAGAGGAAGAAAGAGGCGGTCTCTGCTAGATGGAAATCAGCACTGAAAATCCTCCACCACTGAGAGTGGAAGGGAAGGGGTTTCGGCTTCTCTTAAAGGTGCACATCAGGCACAGGTGTCTGGGTGACCAGGCGGGCCCAGCAGTACATCACCCCTGGGTGGCCACATACCAACCAGAAAGCTTCTCCATGTATGCCACCTACATTATTCTTTAACCTACATTAAGCCCTACACGATTCTGGGTTCTATTATGTGAGCACACACACAGGTATTATTAGCCTTTTTTTCAATGGAAGAACAGGCCTGGTGAGGGAGAGAAATGGGCCAGAGACAACTCAGCAAGTTAAAACAGTTGCTGCAAGTCGCTCCTGAAGGTCCCCAGGGCTCTCATCTGAGACTCTTTCCCTTGCTAAAATTAGACTATTTTTCCCCAAGGAAAATTCCAGTCTTTTTGAAATGCTCTGAAATGTCATTTGTCCCAAGCCTCTTTGGTTACTCTTCATCATTCCACATTCTCTTGCTGCTTACCTTTGCATATGCCATTCCCTCTAACTGGAATGCTGTTCCTTGGTTGTTTGGTCAGCTACCTCCTCAGGGGAGGTGCCTGGGAAGGTTTCCCCGTGGTTCAAACACCTTGCTTTCTGAGCTCCCACAGAATTTACCACGTCATATTATGAGGCAGAATAGAGTAGCAGTAAGAAAAGCCTCTCTGCTAGGCCCAGACTGGCTGTGTGACTTTGGGGGACTTAACCTCTCTGAACCTCCACTCATAAGCAAGATGGGGGTGTTGACAGTATCTGCCTTACAGTGTTTGTGAGGATTAGATGTCAACACACATAAAGCATTTAGAAAACGCTGGCACACAGCTATTGCTCAGTAAACACTGGCTGCTGAAGACTTAGTGTGTTTTCAGCAACATGTGTCAAATGAACGCTGAATTCACGGGAGGGTGTTTTCTAACTACGTTTACACACCAGGCATGGTGTGAGGTACCTTGACATGTAATATTTCACTTAGTTAAGACACTCCAAGACTGGACCCAGGTAGCCAAGGATTAGCATTTGGCCAGTGTAGCTTGCAGCATCCTTGAATGGCCCCCTCCGATCGCCTGAGAGCCCTCCCTTCCTCCTGCTCTGCCGTGGCTGGGCCTGGAAAGGGTCCCCACTCTCAGTGCCAGGCCAGGAGGCTCTCAGCCCTCACCACAGCTGGGTTACCCAGGTATAAACACCGAGAGATTCAAATAACCTGCATGACTGCATTTCAGAGGCCTGCTTTCTCGGGTCCCACAGAATTTACCACACCATATTGTGAGGTGTGCGGCAAAAGACAAATTAAACCCCATGTAGGGCAGCCAGCCTTCTCTGTGGTCTCAGAAGAAAAAAATGAAACCAAACTCTGTGTGTAAATACAGTTTATACCAAGTTGTATAACAGCTGAAACCTCTCTCTGTAGCCACTAGGCAGCTTTTTAACCACCCCGGACCCCTCTCTCAAGCCTTGAATCAAATGGAAACAATTTGCTGTTTTTTGCAGCAAAACAAATAAAAAACAAAAAACAAAAATAACCCCCTTCCCTCTCCTCTGCCTTCATCAAATTGATAAAGATTTGATGAAGGTCTTTCCTGCCTCTCCGGGTTTGCCCAGACCAGTGGTTGCCGGGGACTTGGGGAGGGATTAAGGATTGACGGCAAATGGGCAAGAAGGAACTCTGGGGTGATGGGAATGTTCTAAAACCAGATTGCGTTGATGGTTGCTCAACTCTACATATTTACGAAATACAGAGTTCTGAAATCTAGCAAATAAAAATATAGGATGTTCTGTTAAATTTGAATTTCAAATAAGCAAACCAATAATCTTTTTAGTGTAAATATATCCCAAATATTGCATAGGGGCATACTTATACCAAAAAAGTGCTTGCTGTTTATCTGAAATTCAAACTTAACTGGTCATCCTATTAGTTAGGACCACCATATCCTAACTAAAAGTCTTTGAAGTGTACACTTATAATGGGTGAATTTTATGGCAGGTAAATGATACTTAGCTGTTAAACTTAGCACAGTGCCTAGAATAATACTGATGCTTAAAGAAAAGTACAGTTTTCCCTTCTGTACACCCTCTCCGTTTCCTCCCCACTCTCACCTCTGGCAAAATACAACTGTAAAACAAAACAAAAGAAAAAACTCACCAGCACAGGAACCCATAGAAGTCATCAGTGTAAGAAATTTAAATAGTCACTATAGCTTTGTTTTCCTGGAGCTAGGGGCCTGCAGAGAGCAAGAGCTCAGGGTTAGAAACACTGCAGGGTAAACCAGGGAGTTTGAACAGGCCTCTGCTTGGCAGGTGCTCCAAACTCCAAAGTCATGCCCACCTCACCCCCTCGCTAATTGCTGCCCAGCAATTCAGCTCTCATCAGCTGGGTGGGCAATGAATGCTCTGCACAGACTGGGCAGGGGGCTACACAAATAAGTATAACACTTCCCTGTTCTTAAGGAGGCCACCAAGTAAAGAACTGGAAGCCCTTTATACACCTACTTATCAACACACACAAAACAGTCACACTAATACCATTAAAAGCAGAGACAGAAAAATTCCTCTTATCTCCCTCCTACAGGAGAGAATTTTTTTACCTCCTCCAGTGAAGGAAAATTAACTTTCCTTTATCTGTGGAGTTTGCCTACAGAATTGCATTTTGCAATCAGTAAGAGCATGTTCCCTTTTCAGAACTGGCATAGTTGCACCCGTCCCTGGTAGAGATGAAGCCATCTGTTGGTAGGTCTGGCTCTAAGCAATCCGGGTTCCAAATTCTGACCAACTGTCAAAATTACGATAATTTGTTCTTCAGATTCACCCCACCTGAGATCTGCAAACTGATCCTTCTGAATGAAAAGGACTCATCAACCAACATTCCACTCGGCTCTTTACTCTTCTGTGGTACTATTTCAGAACCAGAGGATTTCACAAAAAATGGCCCCTCAAAGTGGATGCTTCAGTGACAGTTTGCAAAACTATAAAACTAAGAATCTCATTACTTAGCTCACCAACAATATAAACAGGGCGATCTGAGCATTTCAAGCAGGGAAGAGAAGCACTGGTGAGCATCACTGTCAGCCCGGAGGTAAACCCAGACCCCCAGCGCCCAACTTGTGAGCTCTGGGGTGAGCGATGGGTAGGTCAGTGCAACAGAATCCAAGTGGCTGCCTTAAGATAAGGCAGCACATGCTGAACAAAATGCCGATGGTGTAACTGACGTTTCTTGTAGAGCAACGTGTGATTTATATGCACTGTGGCTCAGTCCCAAGAGGCTGGTACAGCTACAATAACTCGCCACAGTGCCACGGCTGGTCAGGGGGCTGACCCCAAGGCCCTTGTTTTCACCACCCAGTTCAAGTTCCTCCAGGTTTTGGCTGGAATTCTATCAAGCCAGCAAGGCTGTCCCTTTGTCTATTAGCAACTTCGATTAATCAAATACATACATACATAAATAGAAAATAGAAAAGTCTGTAACTATTTGGTAAATGCTATTTTTTTAAAAAAAAATTTAAACAACACACTTTTATTTCTCACAGTTCTGGAGGCTAGGAAGTCCAAGATCAAGGTGCTGGCAGATGTGGTGTCTGGTCAGGGCCCACCTCCTAGTTCACAGATGGCCTACTTTTCACTGCGTCCTCATGTGGGGAAGAAGTGAGAGAGCTCTCTGGAGTTTCTTTTTCTGTTTTGTTTTGTTTTGTTTATTTTATTTTCAGACTTTTTAAAAGTGAAGTATAGTTGATTTACTGTGTTATGTTAGTTTCAGGTGCACAGCAAAGTGATTCAGTTGTATGTATACATGTAAGTCTATTCTTTTCCATTATAGGTTATTAGAAGATACTGAATATAGTTCCCTGTGCTATGTAGTAGGCCCTTGCTGGTTATCTATTTTATTCATAGTAGTGTGTATATGTTAATCCCAATTTTTTGATTTATCTCCTCCCCTCACCCCAGAAAATGCTATTTTGGATAATATCTTCCCAATAATGTGATTTAGGAAAGAGGAATAATGAAGGAGTTGTTGATGGAGAAAAAAAAGGTAGGAATCCCAGCCTGCACAGGAGTATGGGAAATTCCAAAGTAGCAGACAGCATTTTGCACTTCTGGTAACCAGGGTATCAGTGGTGAATTTTTACTGGACTAAGAAAAAATTACTTGCCCCCAAGTGCCCTTTTCACATGCATTTGACAGTATTTTTCATCTAATGACTAAATTCCTTTAATAAGCACCTCATTTCATTTACCCTCACTGGCTTGAAATAACAGGCTATTATTGAAGGGAGCTTTAACTTTCTTTTTCTTTTTCAAGGGACTTAAAAGAAAAGCAAGCAAAAACAATAATTTTATAGGCAGGAACACTTAATGGGTGTGTTCATTCCATAGCCCATTTGAAATTACAGAAATTTTACAATGGCGCCACCTAATGGAATGTTAGGTTAGACACACACACACACACAAATCATTTCTTCCACCTTCAAATTTATACCAGTGACTTCTAACACTTCTTTATCAGCTTTGGATATCCCCATTGATTATTTCACTCTTGATTATTATTTCTAGGAGAAACATAGCATTGATGTAAAAATATTATATAAAATTTATAGCATAAAAATACTTTAAAAAGTGTTTAAAATAAAACTTCCCCATTCCTTTCTCTAGACATAGTACTCTATGGATATACAAATAAAGGAATGAACAAATACATAAACAAGTGTAGGTATGCGTATATATATGTACTATTAGGAACAGATAGGATATCTTATATATTTTCTGCAACATGCTTTTCTGAACCTTTTGCTCATCAGGAATATATTTTCGTTTAAATACATAGAGAACTACCTCATTTAAAAAAAAATGGCTCCAAAATATCTCATCTTTTTGGGATTTCTTTCCAGAGTAATAAAAATCTTCTAATGTTAGACCATGGTGGTGGTTGCATCTCTTTGTGGATATACTAAAAATCACTGAGCTGTATACTTTCAACTTTACAGTATGTAAATTATATTGCAATATAGCTGTGTAACAAAAGAACAATGTCAACAACATCCTATAATTTAAGTAACTAAAGACAAGCTATCTACCACAGCTAGGTGTGGCTAGGCATCTTAGTTAATATTCCAGATCTGCATCTACCAGCTGGAGACTTCGTTCTATTCCTGAACGGTTTTCCCATCTGTGAAACAGAACAACTCACAGGGTTATTATGAGGATGGACTGATCTGGCCCATCTGATGGGCTGACCCCTGGCCAGGAGGTACTCAGTAAGTGCTAGATCTTCCCTGTTGGTCCTTGAAAGACTATTGTTGAGAGCACAGCAAACCCAGAGAGGCAGGAAAGACCTTGGGGAATCCACTCACATGGTGTCATTCCTGAGTAGTGACCCCCTACAACTGGGAGGTCACTGGCCCAGACCAGGCAGGGACACCAAAGCTCACTATTCACAGCTGTGAACAGATGGAACAAGTCCCAGGAAGAATCAGGACAAGGAAGGTGAGGCTGGCAACTGGCCGGTGAACTGACTGGATCTCCCCAGAATCCTTAGCACCCCTTTCCCTGAGAGGGGGCATCACTCTGGAGTCCAGGGATGGAGCCCCCTCCTCTGCAGCAGCCCAGCCGTCTTGATATGGGAGAACCGGAGAACAAGAGGAAATTATCAGAGTCTCTGCCAGCCCTAGCCCCTACAAGGAATCACAAAGCTGCCTTCTTTTAAGGACACTAGTGTGACTTCATCTTAACTAATTACATCTGCAAAGACCTTGTTTCCAAATAAGCTCACATTCTAAGGTTCTGGGGTGGCTATGAATTCTAGGGGGCACTATTCAACCGAGTACAGAATCTGTGGGAACAAATCAGAAATGAAGTGAATAGTGAATTGCAGCCCAGAACATCTTCTGCTCAAATCAGAACAGCCCAGACTGTCTTTTTACACTGTACAAGCAGCAGTACAAAATAAAGTAAATGATTTCTATTTCTGGAATGAAAAACAATTTGATTATTATCACCAAAAAACATGAACATCACTCAGAAGTTATGTTGGGAACAAATAGGGCTGAGAAGTTATGATGTGAAAAACTGAAAATACTAAATATATCTCATCAGAATGATAATTTTGTTCTGGCGAAGCTCATTGCTTTAATAAATTCTACAATCCCAGTGAGAAAAATAATGAAAAGAATACCTTAAATCTGTTTCACACAGGTCTGTGAAATAATAAAAATTCTGGAAATTTTACAATCAAAATTGTATCTATAAAGCAAGTGATAATGTTCAGAAACTGCTATCAGAATTTTTTTAATGCAATCTTATGTAGAGTTTTAAATACTTATTTTTAGACAGGAAATTAATAGAATTTCAAAAAAGAATAAAAAGCATGGGTGTATCACTGTGACCTAAATTAATGGTCCTGCTTATTGTAAAATGTAACTATGGCAATAAGAAAACAAATTTGAAAAATTTATAAACTAAGGCAACAAAATTTCCATCATTTCCCCCAAAGTGTCAACTATTTCCCTAACATGTATTTTTTTATAAGAACTCTTTTATTTTGGTTAAACATAATCACAGTACAATTATAACACCTAAAGGATTAACAGTACATGTTAATATCATCAAAAATCCACTCAGTATTCACATTACCCCTAAGGTCTTTCTAGCTTGGTTGTTCAAATCTGGGCTCAACTAAAATCCATATGTTGCAGTTGGTTGAGGAACTAATATGTATTTTTAAGTTACTTAAAATGTAAAATTTAAGTCTCCAAAAATAGTTTATTGGAACAAGAAGTGCATACAGTATAGCACAGGGAACTATATTCAATATCTTGTAGTAACCTATGGTGAAAAAGAATATGAAAATGAATAAATGAAAAGAATATGAAATGAATACATATGAATATATATATTCATGTATGACTGAAACGTGCTGTACACCAGAAATTGGCACAACATTGTAAACTGACTATACTTCAATAAAAAAATATATACATAAGAAAAAATAGTTTATTGGGTTTTGTTCATCTCTTAAAGGGGAAGGAACATGTGAAATACTATACCCACATTTTACTGTCAGGGTTGAGAAATATGGTTTCAGTGATGTTTCATGAAAACCTTTCTGGATTTTGTACAGAGTAGGAGCACTAGAGCAGGGTAGAGAGGAAATCTGGGCAATCTAAAGTTTCAGCCAAGATTTTCCAAACTGTTTCTAGACCCTTTAGTCTGGTGGTGGGCGAGTGCTATTGGGCAGGCCCAGCTCTCCTCCTCCAGACTGTGTTGAGTGGCTCATCCTCCCTGGAGGTCAGCTTGCTTGTCCAGAGACACCTGGGTGGTTCTGTGCACCACCCGCAGGCCCATGACCAATGACTCAACAATGAGGGTGGGGTGTAAAAATCCAGCTCCCTTGCCAGAGGATGGATCAGACCCCATGATACAACTCACATTCCAAATCTCCCCATGAGAGCAAGCAGTAGGTCAAATTCAGCTGGACCCTTATCTTTGTGTGGTTTCTTCCCCTGTCCTGTCCTACTCACCAGCCCCCTTCCCTTCTTCAATCACTTCCTCAATAAATCACCTACTCAAGAGTCCCACCTCAGGCTCTGTTGCTTAGGAACCTGTCATCAGACAGATAGTGTCAAACCCTCCACAGTCATCTCTGGGTGATGTAATTAAACACGTGAATCATGCCAATCACTTAAAGTGTTTTCCTGATAAACTTTCAATCTACCATATTTCATCAAATAAAGATTAAGTAATATACCTCAAGACTTGGCAATCGAGATAATGAAAACTGGAAGGCTGTCTTAGGGAGAGCTTATGGTGCTGCAGCCACACAGCTTGGAAACTGCAAAGTCTTTATTCATGTTCATTTTAATGGAAATGGTAAGATCTTTGGAAAATGAAACATCTGGAGGAGACTTATCCTTAATTAGTGATATTCTAATAGAAATTTTAAGTTTAATTCATTTATTTATAATTTAGAATTGAAGTATAATTGACTTACAATATTATGTTAGTTTCTTGGGTACAACATAGTGATTCTACATTTGTATACATTACAAAATGATCACCAGGTTAAGGCTAGTTGCCATGTCACCATACAAAGTTATTACAATATTAGTGACTATATTCTCTACACTGTGCATTATATCATGTGACTTATTTATTTTATAACTGGAAGTTTATACCTCTTAATTCTGCCTCACCTATTTCACTCACCTCCCCACCTACTCCCCTCTGGCAATCACTCCCCTCAAACAATCTGGCAATTTGTTCTCTGTATCTATGAGTCTGCTTCTGTTTTGTTATGTTTGTTTATTTGTTTTGTTTTTTAGATACCACATATCTGTGAAATGATACAGTTTTTGTCTTTCTCTGTATGACTTTTCCACTTAACATAATACCCTCTACGTCCATCCATGTTGTTGCAAATGGCAAGATATCATTCTTTGTTATGGCTGAGTAATATTCCATTGGGTATATATACCACATCTTCTTTATCCATTCATCTATCAATGGACACTTAGATTGCTTCCATAGCTTGGCTGTTGTAAATAATGCTGCAATGACTATACACAATAGTCATGACATGGAAACAATCTAAATGTCCATTGACAGATGACTGGATAAAGAAGCTGTGGTATATTTATACAATGGGATACTGAACAGCCATAAAAAGAATAAAATAATGCCATTTGCAGCAATATGGATGGACCTGGAGATCATCATTTTAAGTGAAATAAGCCAGAAAGAGAAAGAAAAATACCATATGATATGTGGAATCTAAAAAAAAAAACAAAAAAGACACAAATGAACTTGTCTACAAAACAGAAACAGACTCACACATAGTAAACAAATACGGTTACTTGGGGGAAAGAGAGTGGGAAGGAATAAATTGGGAGACAGAGATTTGCAAATACTAACTACTATATATAAAATAGATAAACAACTATATATAAAATAGATTCTTCAGTATAGCACAGGGAACTATATTCAGTATCTTATAGTAATCTATAATAAAAAAGAATATGAAAACAAATATATGTATGTATATGTATGACTGAAATACTATGCTGTACACCAGAAATTGACACACTGTAAACTGACTATACTTTAATAAAAAAAATAATGCTGCAATGAACATAGAGGTACATATATCTTTTCAAATTAGTGTTTTGTTTTCTTCAGAAAAACACCTAGAATTGGAATTTCTGTATTATATGATAGTTTTAATTTTTTGAGGAACCTCCATACTGTTTTCCTTAGTGGCTGCACCAATTTACATTCCCACCAACAGTGCACAAGGGTTCCGTTTTCTCCACATCCTTGTCAACACTTGTTAGTTGTTATCATTTTGATGGTATGATAGCCATTCTGACTAGTGTGAGGTGATATCTCATTGTGGTTTTGATTTTAAATTTCCCTGATGATTAGTAATGTTGAACATCTTTTCATGTGGCTATTTTAATACATTTAGATTTATCAGACTAATTTGATAAATGAAACATAAGTGGAAGATTCTATAAAAATGAAGAAATATGGCATGACTTCTTGTAATAAATCAAAATAAAGTATCAATTCCAAGAGAAAAATATATTTTAAATAATTTAAAAATTTATTATATAAAAATGCATTTGTAGTTTGAGGGCAAAGTAAAAATAATTAAGTTAAGGATTTCTGGTCAAGATGGAGGAGTAGTAGGACCCCAAGTTTGCCTCTCTTTGCAACTACAAAACCACAACTGACTGGTAAACAATCATCAAAAAAAAAAAAAAAAAGGACTGAAACCTAGCAAAAAAGATCTTCAATTGGAAACATTAAGAGGGAACCACAGTGGGATGGTAGGAGGGGCGTGCTTGAGGCCCCATACCCCCGAGGTGGGCAACCCATAAGCTGAAGAATAAGTCACAGAGGCCCTCACACAGGAGTGAGAGGTCTAACCCCCATGTCAGGCCCCCTAGCCCGGGGCTCCAGCATTGGGAGGAGGAGGAGACCCCAGACATCTGGTTTTGAAGGCCAGTGGGGCTTAACTCCAGGAGCCCCACAGGACTGGGGGAAACAGAGACTTCATTCTCTTGGGAAGCATACACAGAATCTCGCATGTGCCAGGTCCAAGGACAGAGGCAGTGATTTCATAGGAACCTGGGCTAGGCCTGCCTGCTGGTTTTGGGGAATCTCCTGGGGAGGTAGGGGATGGTGGCAGCTCACCCACGGGACATAAAAGCTGGTGGCAGACATTATGGGAGTGTTCATCTACATGAGCTTTCCTGGAGGCTGACATCTTGATCGGATCATTAGCACCAATACCCAGCCCCACCCAACAGCCTGAAGGCTTAAGGGCTAACAAGCATCAGGCCAAACAACAGATTGGGTGGGAACACAGCCCCACCCATCAGCAGACTTCCTGAGCCACAGATGCATCTACACATGGCCCTACCCACCAGAGGTCCAGGACCAAGCTTCACCCAGCAGTGGGCAGGCACCAACTCCTCCTCCTGCTCATCTACCAGGGGGAAGATACTAGAAATAAGAAAACAACAATCCCAAAACCTGTGGAAGCAATCCACAAATACAGGCCAGACTCTACACTGGGACCAGCTGGACCCTGACCCTTGGGTGACAAGAAAGGAGTGTCCTGCTGGGATGCATAGCACATCTCCCACAGAGGCCACTTCTCCAAGGTCAAGAAATGTAACTAACCTACCTAAAAATACAAATAGAAAGATAGACAATATGAGGTGGCAGACGAGTATCTTCCAGGCCAAGGCACAAAATAAAATCCCAGAAGAAGAAATAAGTGATGAGAACATAGGCAGTTTATCCAAGAGAGTTTAATGATGGTGAAGATGTTCAGAGAACTCAAGAGGAGTATAGATTCATAGAGTGAAGTTTTTAGAAAAGAGTTGGAAAGTATAAAGAATACTCAAACAAAGTTGAAGAATAAAATCACGCAAATGAGTAATGCACTAGAAGGAACCAAGAATAGACTAAATGAGGCAGAAGAACAGATCAATGAGCTAGAAGACAGATTAGTGGAAATTACTACTGCAGAACAGAAAAAAGAAAAAAGAATGAAAAGAAATGAGGATAGTTTAAGAGAACTCTGGGACAACATGAGGTGCACTAGTATTCACATTATAGAGGTCCCAGAAAGAGAAGAGAGAGAGAAAGAACCTGAGAAAATTTTTGAAGAGATAATAATGGAAAACTTATCCAACTTGGGAAAGGAAACAGTCACCCAAATCCTGGAAGCACAGAGAGTTCCACACAGGATCAACCCAAAGAGGAACACACCAAGGCACATAGTCATCAAATTGACAAAAACTAAGGATAAGGAGAAAATATTAAAATTAGCAAGAGAAAAGCAACAAATAACATACAAGGGAACTCCCATAAGGTTATCAGCTGATTTGTCAGCAGAAACTCTATAGGCCAGAAGGGAGTAGCATGACATATTTAAAGTGATGAAAGGGAAAAACGTACAACCAAGAATACTGTATCCAGCAAGGCTTCTGGTCAGATTTGATGGAGAAATCAAAAGTTTCACAGATACACAAAAGCTAAAAGAATTCAGCACTACCAAACCAGCTTTACAACAAATAAATGTTAAAGGAACTTCTCTAGTCACCAAACCATAAGAAAAGAAAACAAAAAGAAGAAAGAGAAAAAAAGACCTACAAAAGATTGTTTTGGCAATTTGAGGTCTTTTATGGTTCCACATACATTTTGGAATTGTTTGTCCTAATTCTATGAAAAATGTTGTGAGTATTTTGACAGGGGTTGCATTGGATCTGTAGATTGCTTTGGGTAGTACGGCCATTTTGATAATGTTGATTCCTCCAGTTCAAGAGCACAAGATATCTTTCCATATCTTTGTATCATCTTCAATTTCCTTCATCAGCGTTTTACATTTTTCAGAGAATAGGTAACCTCCTTGGTTAAGTTTATTTCTAGGTATTCAGTTGTTTTTGATGTAATGGAAATGCTTATGCCAGTTATAAAATTCTGCTTTTTGAAGTGAAAAAATAAGTGAATGAAGGGCCACAAATGGCAAAATATCCTTCTTTTTTATGGGTGAGTTATTTTCCATTACACATATGTGCTATATCTTCTTTATCCATTCATCTGTTGATGTACACTTAGGATACTTCCATATCTTGGCAATTATAAATAATGTTGCTTTTAATAGCAGGCTGTATGTATCTTTTTGAATTAATGCTTTTGTTTTTTCTCAAATATATGCCCAGGAGTGGAGTTGCTGGGCCATGTGGTGGTTCTATTTTTGGGTTTTTGAGAAACCTCCATATTGTCTTCCATAGTGGCTGCACCAATTTGCATTCCTACCAACAGTGTACAAGGGTTCCTGTTTCTCCACATCCTTGCCATCATTTGTTGTGTTCTTTTTGATGATGGCCATTCTGACAGGCTGTGAGACAATCTCATTGTGATTTTGAGTTGCATTTCCCTGATATTAGTGATGTTGAGCAACTTTTCATGTTCCTGTTGGCCATCTGCATTTCCTCTTTTGGAAAAATGTCTATTCAGGTCTTCTGCCCACATTTTAAATGGGTTGGCTGGTTGGTTGTTTGCTTTTTAACTGAAGTGCAGTTGATTTAAAATGTTATATTAGTTCCTGGTGTACAGCATGGATGGACTTGGAGGGCATTATGCTAAGTGAAATAAGTCAGACAGAGAAAGACAGCTACTGTAAGATATCACTTACATGTGGAATCTAAAAAAATACAACAAACTAGTAAATGTGACAGAAAAGAAACAGACTCACAGATGTAGAGAAAAACTAGTGCTTACTAGTGGGGAGAGGGAAGAGGGAGGGGCAAGATGGAGGTGGATTAAAAGGTACAAACTATCAGGTATAAAATAAGCTACAAGGATATATTGCACAAAATGGGGAATATAGCTAATATTTTATAATAACTATAAATGGAGTATAACCTTTAAAAATTGTGAATTACTATATTATATACCTGTAACATATAATATTGTACATCAACTATATTTCAATTTAAAAAATAAGATATTGCAAAATAAATGCATTAATTAATTAATTAAATTCATTTACTAAAGTCATTAAAATTTGTAGAACTCATGTAAATTTGTAGAATCCTGACACTTTACCAAATGGTATGTGTCAAGTTCTGAGGAAGGATAAATGAAATTAAGCCAATGGATTAAATGATTTTTTGTGATTTAGAAATACAAGATAATAGAACTATTGGATATAGAAAAATTTCAAACAGCATTATAAGGGATGGAACATTTAAAATGTTTATCACTGTTATTGGTTTGTTCATCAGGGGTTGAGGATTTAACACCAGGAACAGTATCACTGACATGAAGAGAAATCATCAGTTTATTGGGACTACACATCATCCAGTGGCCACCAGTTTCAAGGAATTCATTGGAACAGCTCAGACAGCGAGCCCTGTCTCAAAAGACGACACCAACCATTTATAAACATCAACACAATTTTGGAAATGATGAGAATAGGTTTATAAATGACTTGCTCAAAAATTTATATCACTCACAGAAACTGACACATTGTAACTGACTATATTTCAATTAAAAAAAATGTGTATCACTTGTTGAGTAGTTTTATAATATAGATTAGTTTATTTAGAGATAAAGCAGGGGTGGTGGAATATACTTTTAAATATTTGATCCATGCATTGAGTTATATATTCATATTACTTTACTGGTTGTTAAATATTTTTAATAATACCTGTGCACACCTCATAGAGGTTTTGTAAGGATTAAATGAGATTATCAGTGTAAAGATCTTAGACAACAGAAATCTCAACTTTATTGTTTGACTATATTTATTGTCATCAAGCTTATCAATATGGTGAATCACTGTGGACCACGACTATGCGGATTTGCCATGATTTGGGACCTAAGGAATGTGCCAGGTCCATGGATGAACTTTTTCCCTTTCCATTTGAGACATCACTTCTGATGTACTGTGTAGCCTTTGACAAATTATGTTCCTTTTCCAGGGCCTCACTAAAGTACTCTTAGCAATGTTTACTAACAGCTCTAAGGAGCTCTTCCTCTGGTTTCTTTTGCTGTTTTTGTGTCCAAGCAGCAGTCTACAAGCTTCCTGCCCCAGCTGAAAGTACCACACACAGAAATGCCCCTGACACGTCAGCTTTTCGGAAAGGCCCTCTGTTCTCTCAGGCATGACTATTCTCAGGAACCCAGCTCCACCCTCCACTCAGGCCAGGGTGGATGAGATGCTGGTGGAAAGTTTCAAAAACGAAACCTCCAATTTCCTTTAGCAGAAATTCTGGCATTGAGGGTCATCCCACCTCAATTAAACTTGTGGGGCTTTTTCCCTCCCTCTTCTCTGGTGAAAGAAATGGATACCAATATCACAGTATGAAATCACCGTCAATCGATAAGTACCACCTATGTTAGAAGAGTCAGTGCCTGAGGAGTAACTTCTACCGTTAGAAGGGAAAAAAGGCCTTTTATGAACTGAAGGCTAAATAAGATGATTTGCTTCCAGACAGTGGTGGCCAGACAAGGAGGAAATAGGGGTGACGGCAGCAGGCCCTGGATCTGGTCAGACCCCCAGTGATGGCCAGGTGTCGGGTTGGGAATGAGGACCACCACAGGCTGGGACCTGGAAAGCCTGAGCAAGGAGCACCTGGAGTGAGTTAATATTGAGGTTGGATGATGTTCTGGAAGAACGGGTACTTGGGCAGGGACCTGTCTTCCTCACAGAAAGGACACCTGTCCACAGGAATGCAAGAGACCGACAGGGCCAACCCTGGGTGGCAACAAGAATCAGTAACCCAAGCGGCCCAGCCTGGTCACAGCTCCTGTCACTTCGGACCCCTTACCACTTCCTACTCTCCACTTCAGGCTGGGGGAAGCAAAATGTGTGGCTTTGCTTTGGCATACATTTTGCAGAGTCATGAGAATTCTGGATCGGGTAGAAGTGAATCACAAGTCACTTCGGGTCTCAGACTCTGAGACCACTGGGTCCCTTGTTAAAATTCAGAGTCCCAGGTTTCATTCCCAGTAAACCTGGGGTGGGGCCTAGGAACCAGCATTCAACACAATCTGGCATTTCTGCCACCATGTTTCCATGTGTCTCTCTGGACAGTCAATGCTGCTTCTCAAAACTAAACCAAACTTTCATTCAATTCATTCTGACACGGGACGAATCCAGAGAGAGACGATCAGGTGGGTTTACATAAAGACAATACTTTTTAATTTTCCCACTGCAACTTCCCAGTTGGCCTGAATCAGAGGCACCTCTGTCACATCTCTCTCTGCTGAGAGGAGCACAAGGTCACCCCAACCAGTCATATTGTATCACGGTTGTCCACATAACTCTGATTTCTTTAACTTGATCAAAAAGGAGGAAGTTCTCTGAGCGACATACCGCCTGGGTGCCACCCCGCCTCCTTCACTCTCCTCCCTGACATCACTCAGGAGAATGTGGGGCCTCCTGAACAAACTGTTCTTTGGAGTCATTTTTTTTCCCTTGTGTCACATACAAGGCTCACTTACCGTTTTGAGGCTTCAATCTCCAAATCAAAACGCCATGTGGAAAAAGAGTTTTCTCGTGTTCCTCTTCTCCCTTTCAGTTCAAAAAGCAGCACTGGATTGCAAGAGAATGAGAAAAACAAATGGTAAGTTTGACTTACTTCCCTCTCATACTAAAGCTGTTTTCACAGAAAGGGTGAGAGATGGCTGGCTGTAAACACAAGAATTCGTGAACAGGTTTTTCTATGCTTTGAGATGAACAACCAAAGAGGAAAGTCTTTTCCATTACCTACTGTTTAAAATGAAGTGATTTTTAGGGAAAGGGTTGGAGAATTTTTCCTGAGACTCAGAGACAAAATATTGAGATTGTTTTTTACAATGAAGTGGTTCTTTCTCTGTTGTCGTTTTTTAAATTAGAAAATAAACACACAATCATCGTAAAATAATTCAAGCAACACTAGAAATATATGCTGGGAGGCAGTTTATCTTCATAGAGCTAGCCTGTTGGGGTCCTAACGTTGGTTCTACCATTTTCTAGCTGGCAGCCTGGGCACTTGAGGAAATCCCTTTATGCTTAATTTCTGTCCTCTATGAAGTGGGATAATAAAAGAGCCTCCCTGGGAGGGTGGTTGTCAAGACTGAGACAAGCACCTGATGAATAGTGAACCATCAGTGACTGCCAGCCTAGGTCATTGTTACTATAAAATACAAAAGTTCTGTTATATCCCCGCCCCCCAGTCCCTTGCCCCTCTTTACTTCCAGAAGCAACCACTATTAACAGTCCTTTTCGTTTTGGTATCATAGTAAACAAACTCTTCTGTGACCTGTCCTTTTTCTAAATTAGCAATGTATCTCAGACGTCTTTCTAGGAGGAAGATATAGATTTAGTTCTTCTTTTCAACAGCTGCATGGCATTTCATAATGGAACTCAGCCATAATTCACTGAACCATCCCCTTATTGGTTGCTCCATTTTTATTCTTTGTAATAGAAACAGTAGTGCGGTAAACATCCTTGTATGAAACATGCTTTGTGGACACAAGTGTGAGAGCATTTCTGTAGGATAAAATCCTAGAAGTGAAATTGCTGGGTCCAAGGGCATGTCCATTTGAATTGTTACAGGTACTGCTCAGGTGCCTTCCCAGCATGCTGCTCCAGCGACCGTGCAGATGGATGAGTGTGTTTCCCACCCTCTCTCTAACATGGATACAATTAGTTTTTGAATTTGTGTCAATCTGATGAGCACAAAATAACACCTCAGTGTTTTAATTGGTGGTTGCCTTACAACTCATAAAGCTGTGCATCTTTTTCATATTTATTGACCATGAAATCTCTAGCACTCCCATATAAAGGACATTTAGGGATTGCTATCTAGTTGGAAAGAGAGGGGAGATCTTATTGTGACATTGAGCTTACATAAGGCTGAGAAAACATCAATCGTCCAGATCAAAGAGTAGGAGGGAGGTTGGTGGCATTTTTGAGGAGCCTCAACCCCTCCTCCACTCAAGCCATCCCTCAGCCCCAGCACTGTTTCTTCTTCTGGGAATTACCTATTCATATTATTTGCCCATTTATTTGATTGTGTTTTGTTTAGTTATTAATCTGCTGTCGGCTTATGTATATAAAAAGAATCCTATGCTTTTATGTTTTAAGTATTTTCTTCTAGGCTGTCACTTGTCTTAATTTTGCCATAGAGAACTTTAAAGTTTTAAGATAGTTAATTTTTTCAGTCTTTTCTTTATGGCTCCTATTTTGTGTGCCTTGCTTGGAAGACCTTTTCCAAGCAGGTGATATGAAAACATTTCCCTATAGTCCTCTTAATTCTTTTATAATTTTATTTTTAATTAATTAATTAATTAATTTTTATTTGGGGGGAAGGTAATTAGGTTTATTTATTTAATGGAGGCACTGGGGATGGACCCCAGGACCTCGTGCATGCTAAGCACGCCGTGCTCTGCTACTGAGCTATACCCTCCCCTCTTTATAATTTTATTTTTTTACATTAGATTTTCTGATGAGGGTTATTTCTTCCCTTGACATTTTTAAATAGTAAAATACAAGCACACAAGCGATCAGAGTATTGGGATTGTGGCAAAAAGACACAGGAGCCAGTTTCCCTATAGCCAAAAAATGAGACAATAAGAATAAAACACTTGCAATGGATCTAATATGTTTAAATGTATGAGTTCATGATGATTCTTAAAAAAATATTAACAACAATAAAAGAAAAATACCTCACTGTTATAAGGTGCTAGGAAACCATTATTTTCAAAATTGGTCAACAATGTGAGAGAATCAAGCATCTATCCTGACTTTTCTATGCAAACTCTACCTTGGTGTAACCAAAGAGTTGACAATGGGGTTGTTCTTCAGATAATTTTGGATAACAAATGAAGAAGGAATCATGCAATTAGTGTATCACCATTTTGCACACTCTAATGAAATAATTCTTCTGGCTGAATACTGTCAAAGCCTGCTAACAAACAAAAAGAGAGATAATCAGACATGATGTGGCTCTTCATGGAAGGACACACTACTGCCTATGATGCTTTCTTGCTAAAAAAAAAAAAAGCTAATCTGAATTTTATCAAGCCTCTGAACAGGGGACAGAAAACATGGACACCATGGAAATGTGATCAGTAAAATCTAGACCATGGAAAACGCTACAGAACAAACAACTTGCTATTTTCAACAAATAAACTGCAGAGGGTAAAAAAGAAATGGAAAAGTCTATCAATGAAAAAAGATGTAAGAAACATATCAGCTAACTACAATGGACCATTCTGGATCCTACAAGAAAAATCAGACAACTGGGGAAATTTGAACACTAACTAGATATCTGATAATATTTTAAAAATATTGTTAATTTTTAGGTGTCATAATGGTATTGTTTACTGAAGAACCCTGATCTTTTAGAGATACAAACTATTATGTCCTTCAGCCAAAGATCACCAGGGACACACACGTAGTTGAACAAAGCTGAGTTTTGAGAGAAATTGCATACCATGCATGAGAATCGTGAGATGTCCCAGCAAGAGGGTGATGGAAAGGTCTTCCGGTAAGATTTGGACTTGTGTGAGGTGATGTTAGGAAGAGTCAAAGCAGCAGACTTTACTCTGAATTGGATTCTTTCAGGAGGTAGATATAACACTATGGTTGGGTATCAGTAATTCCTAAAAGATAAGAGCAGCGCAAGGCAAAAGCTATGACTAATAAAGAAGCAGCAGTCACTCCTATGGGCTAGTTTAGAGGAAGATTGGGCCATTTGTGTGTTCTGGACTATGTTCATGTCGTCATCTGCATTCAGACGTGATTATGGAGTCAACTTGTTTTTGTCTCAATCCAACATGCTCAC
Organism: Vicugna pacos; assembly: GCF_048564905.1. Taxonomy (NCBI): domain Eukaryota; kingdom Metazoa; phylum Chordata; class Mammalia; order Artiodactyla; family Camelidae; genus Vicugna; species Vicugna pacos. Next base: position 50,434,842 of record NC_133002.1, read on the forward strand.
AGAGTGGCCTTGTCTGCAACTGGTGTTCTAGCTATGAGTGGCAGCCAGTTCCTAGCCAGCGCAAAGGAGCTTGATAAGGCCACCCATCTCTCACTGGCGGGGGGGCCTCTCTAGGTCCTAAGTTTTCCTCACGCATTGTTCAGCCTGGTTGTGCAGGCAAAAACACCCTCCGCTCCCCATCTGTGGAAGTTTTGCCAGGAACAGAGGGTCTCCACCACCATGACCCACAAAATGTGGCTGGACAACCACTGAGTTATTATCAATGGATGTTAACAAGGACTTTCTTTGTGTTATTTTGTTTTCCAGAATTCCCTTCTCCAAATTTGCACTCAAAAACGAGTGCAGTTGTGAGGGGTCAGAATGTATCTCTCTCTTGTTTCAACCAGAACACATCACTACAGATCACCTATTCTTTGTTTCGGGGTGAGAAACACCTGGAAATCCAGGATAGAAAAGGTGAACCCATGACTTTAAACCTAAGGATCTCAGATGCCCAGGATTTGGGCCCGTACAAATGCAAAGCCCAAGTTTCTAACTGTTCCAAATACAGTCGTGAGTTCAACTTCGTATTTGTTGGTAAGTAGAGTGCTTGTTACTTGGGGGGCCTGTGATTTGGGGGATTCTTTCCTGTCCCAGGATGCTCTCTCTGATCTGCTTGCTAACAGTCACTCAAGAGCCTGGAGAGTATGTCACTGAGATACTATTTCTTAATAGTTCCATTTCACTTTCTCTCCCAAAGATTTTTGGCTATTTCCAATAATAAATAATAGGCTGATTGTCTAAGACAAAAAGCCTTGTATCAACAATTTGGGAAATTGTTGAGATCTTTTCTAGGATTTTCATTGTGTAGGCAAAAATGACTTTTTCTCTAATGATTCAAATAAGTCTTAGAATCAACATTGGACCCTATGGCAAGGGTCTTCAAAGCCCCAGGCTCTTCCCACCTCCCTCCCTTTGCAATGGCCATCGGCCAGCACTCTTCCCACCCAACCACATTTTATTATTTTTGTATTTTTCTCTCCCATCTTCCCACCCCAAGCCTCTCACAACCTAGCATCATTGGCCTTACCCATGAAGGTGACTTTGATAAGGTGACATTGTAGCTGGAGTTTTCTAAATGTGGGAGCCCTGGCTAACTGATCAAATCTTTGAGTGACTCTCTGGATCTGTACTCTCCAGTACAGCAGCCACTAGCCACATGTTGTTATTTAAACTTAAATTCAAGTTAATTAAAATTAGATGAAATTAAAAATTCAGTTCCTCAGTCTCATTAGTTGCATTTCAATAGACACAGTGTCTGGCAGTTGCTGTATCAGACAACATAGACAAGGAACATTTCCATCACTGCAGAAAATTCTATTGGATACCTCTGCTCTAGGTCAACCATTCTCAGCTTTCTAGGTTATAACCACTGTAATAATCTAATGACAGCAATAGATACTTGCCCTGAGAAGTGCTCATGAGACTACAGATGTAAATTTCTACATAGGACTTTAAGGGATGCCATGGGCTCTGGATTAGAACCAACCACATTCGGACAAATTTGACCACAATCTGAATAGAAGCCATAATTGTAAAAGAAATATGAGAAGAAGAAGACCATGCACACACGGTCTGGGATGTAGTGGGTTATGAGAGAGACGTACCCTAGCTGATAATATTCTCCGGTGGTCAGATTCCTGCTGGACTGGGCAGCCTGATATGGCAGGAAGAGCAACAGATTGGGCATCAGGGAACTTGTGTACCACTAGCTTCCTGTGCGAGGCTGAAGCCTTAAATCAATTGTTTAAAAAAAAACCCAAGTCTTCAGAAATAGACTCACAAACAAAGAACACAGACTTATAGTTACCAAAGGGGAAAAGGGGGGAGGGATAAATTAGGAGTTTGGGATTAACATATACAAACTATTATATATAAAAGTAGATAAACAACAAGGACCTACTGTATAGCCCAGGGAACTATATTCTGTATCTTGTAAGAACTTGTAATGGAAAAGAATCACTTTGCTGTACACCTGAAACACAACATGGAAAATCAACTGTACTTTAATAATTAAAAAAAAAGAATGAATGTCTGAGTAAATGAAAACACTTTTACAAAGAATAGGATTTTCATGTATGTTTATCTGCCTACTGATTGCAGATTAACTAGAATTCAGTTTCAAACAGATTGCATTTGAGGTGACCAGGAGCCCTTGAAGTGCATCATTTAACAAGAGGCAGAAAAAATAATATGAGGATGGCACCAAGTGCTAGAGGAGGCAGAGAAGGAGGGAGAATCTGCCTGGAGGATTTAGGAAAAGTGTTATGGGGAAAGTGGCAACTGAATGACCCTTAAAGAACTCCCTGAAATTTAAAAAATATACTAATTTATTGAGTTACAACTCCCTTCCCTTGATCACCGTGATACTGTGATGTCCTTTACCAGGCCTTTTACAAACTCTCAGGGAAGTGTACATCTTTCCAGTCACCTTACATATCAATTCTTGTTCTAGTTTGAATCATCTTATCTCAGAGAGAAGTCCATGCTCTCTGCTCCTCGTGAATGTTTCAGTTCATCCTTGCTGAAAATTACAGGAGCTAGATTTCAGTTCCGTAGGAAGACCATCCTATTGGTGCTGTTCCCAAACAAAGTTGCTCTCTGAGGCCACCAACACTGGGTACCACTCTGTTAAGGATGTTGCCACAGGGATTCCTGCTCAGGGGCAGGATGAAGCAAGAGGACTCTAAATTATTTTCTTTGATTTAACTTATATTATGGCCCCCATATTTCACTGTTTCTATGCCAAACTGATGTTGTTAAAAACAAAAGCATCTGCTTGGGAGTTGGCCCTGGCACTGCCGTTGACTAGTGGTGTGGCCTCTCTGAATCACAATTGGCTCATCTGTGGAATGGGAATGATGCTGTCGACCTTGTAGTCCTGCTGTGAAGTGAAATGAGATAATCTGAGTAGGGACTGCAACACCTGACGGATACTCAACAATTATCCTTCTTTTCCTGGAATACTGTTTTATTAATGAATTAGAAAATAAATTATTTGCTGGATTCTCCCATGAAGTAGGGTATGATCTGACAGAGCCTACCAAGCCCACTCACTTCTGGTCAAGAATTTCCCTTGAATCTATTCATCAGTGTTACTTCCTCCTTTGGGGAGGAAGTAGAAGATAATTGCACAGCTGAATTCTATAAATGACTACTGTTAGAAAAGATAATATTTTTAGATTTCTTTGATTAACAAAAACACTGTAATTTTATAATTATTGGGAACAAAAGCACCTCTCAACTACATACTTAGAACGAGACCTTTGACAAAATTATACTCACTGTCAACCATAGACAAATTGTGAGTTCTGATGAATGGCAAGTTTGTGCTCTGATTCCTCAAAGCAGAGAGATGCCCTCAACCTTCTGGCTTTCTCAGAACCTGGCTCATGCCACACTGCACGGGGTTAACCACATACCCATTGATCTTCCCCAGTGGAGCTTCCTATGAGCTTCTTGACTTCTCCAGAGGGGTGTCACCCATCTTTGGGTCAACAGCCAAATAGAGTAGGGGGTCCATCCATGTTTGTGGACTGAGTGAGTGAACCCAATCTGCTTATCCATTAAACATACGTTTTCATTTTTCTAGACCCAGTGACTGCACCAGTGCTGAACATTAGTGTCATTCAAACAAAAACAGATCAATATATAATGCTGCGATGCATCTCATTCAATGGCTCTCTGCCCATCAATTATACTTTCTTTGAAAAAAACATCACCATATCACCAGCTATTTCCAAGAATGTAAGGGAGCCTGCCGAATTTAACTTAACCAACAATAACAGTGGAGAAGGGAAAGAGTATAAGTGCGAAGCTAAAAACACATTGCCTGACCATGCAAAATACAGTCAACCTGTCACCATACCCTCAACAGGTAAGAGCTACCTGAACTCTTTCAACAGGGTCTGGATTTGCTTCCAGAAACTGCAGCTACTTCTCTGCCCACCCACTTTCCACTTTACCCACCTGCTTCTAAGTGCCTTTCCTTCTGTAGGGTCCACATGCTCTGAATGGGGTTGCTTTCTGACGTAAAGGAACAATAGAAAAGCCTCGAAGTTGGGGCAGGAAGGGACCTCGTACTAAGACTTCCTGCCTTGACTTTCCTCTGCACAAGTTCTAAGCAGTCACATTAGACTTTGCATCTCTCGTGAAGCTACTGGGTCTCGATGTTTTTTGCTTTTTTTTTTAATCATTTTTTATTGATTTCTAACACCTGTACCCACCAACTTGGCTATTTATTGCCCCATTGTAAATGCTTAGTAAGTCTAGGCTTCCAGTGCTGTCCTTAGCTTGGGAGCAAGAAGGGTGCGCAGCCTTGGATTTTGGGAGACACTACTCTGGTGCGTCTTAGCCATGTGCCTTCCCATAATCTTCCCATAAGCCATGGGGATGTGCCCACCTGGACCCTATGTCCCCACTTTTCTGTGTCTCACTCTGGGTACCTAGACCCCAATTCCATACCAATCAGATCAGAACCCGACTTCCAGGGCCTGCACAAGTCTCTTTCCCAGCTCATCCTCCCAAGGGTGGACCACAGTGAGGGACCACTGATGGAGGGGGTTGGGGGACAGCATTTGGCCATGCAGGCTGGTGGGAGGTCCACATGTACGTGGGACCCCTTAGGGTACAGGTCAGAGCCTGGGTGGGAAGTGGGGAGGCCGGGGCTGGGGCTGGCTCTCTCTGTGATGCCATCTTGCAGCATAGAACTTATAAGGAGTCTGAGAATTCTTGATTTAAACCGGTCTTATGAAGGGACATCGGGTCAAGAAAGGAGAAAGAACAAAAATTAGGTAAACAAGGGTAATAGGTACGCTTGGGCATTGAACACTTCACCTGGCCTCATCCTCAGAAGAACAGAGCCCACACCTGGGAGTTCAGTAAGTTCTAACAAGTGAGGCGGCCTATTGGAGTCAGGCTCCATCCAGAGTCAGGCTTTTGCCTACAAATCACAGCCCTTCCATTCACTAGCTGTGTGACCTTAGGAAAGTCACTTAACCTCTCTGATTACTCTACTTAATTATAAAATGGGAGTAATACCAATGAGATAAATAAGGCAATGCCTGTAAGGTGCTTAACACAATGTCTGCATATAGTTAATACTCAACAAGTAGTAGCTGTTTGAGTGACATAAATCATGCCAAGATGATTAAAGGTTTTACCCAATAAATGGCCAGGCTGTTCTGAGGCTTATGACCCTAACAACATAGTCAGTAATCCGTCTGCTAAGTGCTGTGCTGCTTTTCTCTTCCTCACATGTGACCCCTGTGGACCTTCTTGCCTTAAGAACTTCTCATCAAGAGTTGCAGGTCTCCACAGCAGAACAGGGACCCGGGGTGCACGATACGCTGGTTCACTTGGGAGACGGTTGTGATTGCCCTTTCCAGGACATTTCACAGTTGAATGTCGTTGGAAAAGAAAGCTATGCAGTGACCAGTGAATGCTGTCTTCTTCTAGGTGGAGACAGCTGTCCTCTCTGCCTGCAGCTACTGCTTCCAGGGTTACTACTGGTGCTAATGGTAATAATCCTAATCCTGGCATTGTGGATGCTACCAAAGTACAAAGCAAGTAAGTGTCATGGGAGCTTTTCCACTCTTTCCCCTGCATTTTGGATACGGACAGAAAAGGGAATCAGAAATGAGACGTAAAGAAAATGAAAAGAGGAGAAAGGAGAAGGTAGTGAAGGACTTCCTCTGGCTGGTTTACTTATAGCCTAGTTCTCTTTTCTCTGGTGAAGGCTTCCTTATTGAGATTGTTCGTGGGTGTGTGACCTGTGCAATCACACAAGGCTCCATGCTAGGGAGAGGGTTTAATGCTCTGTTGCTGTTTTGAAATTCTTAGCACGTGTTTTTCACTTTTTAAAAAATTATTTTTTTAAACATGGTAAAATATGCACAACACTAAAATTTACCACCGTAGCCATTGCTAGATATACAGCTCAGTGGCATTAAGTACATTCGTAGTTTGTGCAACCATTGCCATCCATCCATTTCTTTTCATCTTGCAAAACTGAAACTCTGTATCTGTTCAACAGTAACTCTCCATCCATTTCTCTCTCCTCTCAGCCCTTGGCAGCCACCATTCTACTTTCCATGAACTTGACTACTTTAGAAATCTCATAGAAATGGGATCATATAGTATTTGTCCTTTTGTAACTGGCTTGTTTCACTTAGCACAATGTCCTCAAGATTCATCAGTGTTGTATATATGTCAGAATTTCCTTCATTTTTAAAGCTGAATAATATTCCATTATACACGTACACATTCATACACACACATGTATGGATGTATACACACACACACTTTATTTATCCATTCATCCATCAATGGACTCTTGGGCTGCTTCTGCTTTTTGGCTATTGTGACTAGTACTGCTTTGAACGTGGGTGTACAAATCTCAATAATTTTTTAACAAGAGGCCAAACAGTTTCATTTTGCACGAAGCCTGCATGTGTCCTGATGGCCAGAACTTTGCTTTGTATTTTTTAGCGTCCTCACCAGGTCTGCCACTTGGGGGGAAGCTCAGTGCATGAAGAGAGACAAGAGCTTCATTCCTTTCTGCCCTGCCTTAAGTGCTGCATTAAGTCCCATTTACTACTTTTCACAATTCACATCTTATGACCCCTAGTTAAGATTTCAAAGTGGCCTTTACATTTGGCACACAAGTATGGAGGAATATTGAGGTCTGCACAAAAGACAGCTGGGGTCTCAGCACCGGCACCTGCCAGCGAGCCAAGGGGCATGAGCCAAGGGGGCTCCTTCCCCTGCTTGAGCCTTAGCGTTCTGACCTGTAGAATGGGGCTGTGGGGGAGATACTGTCAGAACTGGGGAGAGAACTAAGTGATAAATGTTCAGCTCTTGGTCTTCTTCCATCTCTAGAGGGTCCTAATTCAGAGAAGGCAGGGACTCAATTGACAGAAAACCTAAAAATAGATGTCAAAATGTATACATCTTATACATCAAAACTTTTTTGTAACATAAAGCATTTTTAAAATGAAGTTAACTTACAACACTATGTTAGTTCCAGGTGCACAACAGTGCTTCAAATTTCTATTACAAAGTGACCACCATAAGTCTAGTTATCATCTGTCACCATACAAAGATATTACAGTATTATTGACTATCTACCCCAGGCTGTACATTTCATCCCTGTGACTCATTTATTTTGTAACTTGAGGTTTGTATCTCTTAATCTCCCTCACCTATTTCACTCGCCTCAGACCCATTCCCCTCCTCTCTGGCAACCACTGGCTTGCTCTCTGTATGTATGAACCTGTTTCTGTTTTCTGTTTGTTCATTTGTTTTCTTTTTCAGAGTCTACATATAAATGAAATCACATGGTGCTTATCTTCTTCTGTCTGATTTATTTCACTTAGCATAATACCCTCTAGGTCCATGCATGTTGCTGGAAATGGCAATATTTCATTCTTTTTTAATGGCTGAATAGTATTCCATTGTATACAGATATCACATCTTCTTTATTTATTCATCTGTTGATGGACACTTTCATTGCTTCCATAGCTTGGCTGTTGTAAATAATGCTGCAAAGAACATAGGTGTGCATGTATCTTTTTTAATTAGTGTTTTTGTTTTCTTCAGAAAAATACCCAGAAGTGGAATTGCTGGATTATATTTTTAATTTTTTTGAGGAACCTCCATACTGTATTACACAGTTGGAAGCATCGATTTACATTCCCACCAACAGTGCACGAGAGTTTCCTTTCCTCCACATCCTTGCCAGCACTTGTTATTTCTTATCTTTTTGATGGTAACCATTCTGACTGGTGTGAGGAGATATCTCATTGTGGTTCTGATTTGCATTTCCCTGATGATTAGTGATGTTGAGCATCTTTTCATGTGCCTGTTGGCCATCTGTGTGTCTTATTTAGAAAATGTCTATACAGGTCCTCTGCCTGTTTTTTAATTGTTTTTTTTTTTTGATGTTCAGTTGCATAAGGTTCTTTGTACATTTTGGATATTAATCCCTTACCAGACATATCATTTGTAAATATCTTATCCCATTCAGTAGGCTGCCTTTTGTTTTGTTGATGGGTTCCTTCACTGTGCAAGTTTGATGTAGTTCCATTTGTTTATTTTTGCTTTTGTTTCCCTTAACACCACTGTCAAGGGGCATACTCCTATTTTTCTTTTAGGTGTTCTATGGTTTCCGATCTTACATTTAGGTCTTAAATCCATTTTGAGTTTATTTTTGTAGATGGTGTGAGAAAGTAGTTCAGTTTGATTCTTCTGCATATGTCCAGTTTTCCCAACACCATTTATTGACGAGACTGTCTTTTCCCCATCATATATTCTTATCTCTTTTGTTGTAGATTAATTGACCAGATAAGTGTGGATTCATTTCTGGGCCCTCTATCCTGTTGCATTGATCTATGTGTCTGTTTTTGTGCCAGTACCATACTGTGTTGATTACTGTACCTTTGTAGTATAGTTAGAAATGAGGGAGCATGATACCTCCAGCTTTGTTCTTCTTTCTCAGGATTGTTTTGGCTATTCAAGTTCTTTTGTGTTTCCATATAAAATGTAGAATTATTTGTCCTAATTCTGTGAGAAATCCCACTGATAATTTGACAGAGATTGCACTGAACCTGTGGATTACCTTGGGGCATATGGTCATTTTAACAGTATTAATTCTTCCAATCCATGGGTATGATATTTCTTTCCATTTGTTTGTGTCATCTTCAACTCCTTTCACTAGTGTCTTACAGTTTTCTAAGTACAGTTCTTTTACCTCCTTGGTTAGATTTATTCCTAGGTATTTTATTCTTTTTGGTGCAACTGCAAATGGGATCATTTTCTTCATTTCTGTTTCTGAGAGTTCATTATTGGTGTATAGAAATGCAACAGATTTCTGCATATTAATTTTGTATCCTGAAACTTTACTGAATTCATTTATTAGTTCTAATAGTCTTTAGGTGGTGTTTTTAGGATTTTCTATATATAGTATCATGTCATCTGCAAACAGTGACAAGTTTTATATTTTTTGTTCCAATTTGGATTCCTTTTTTCTTCTTCTTGTCTGATTGCTGTGACTAGGACTCCCAATACTATGCTGAATAAAAGTGGTGAGAGTGAGCATCCTTGTCTTGTTCCTGATTTTAAAGGAAATGCTTTCTCCTTTTCACCACTGAGTATGATGTTAGCCATGGGCTTGTTATATGTGGCCTTTATTATGTTGAGGTACGTTCCTTCTATACCCACATTGTTGAGAGGTTTTTTTTAATTATAAATGGGTGCTGAATTTTGTCAAAAGCTTTTTTGCATCTATTGAGATGATCATATGATTTTTATTCAACTTGTTAATGTGGTGTTATCACATTGATTGATTTGTGGATACTGAATCATCCTTGCATCCCTAGGATAAATCTCATTTGATCATGGTGTATGATCCTTTTAATGTATTGTTGAATTTGGTTTGCTAACATTTTGTTGAGGGTTTTTGCATCTATGTTCATCAGTAATATTTGCCTGTAATTTTTTCTGTGGTTTCTTTACCTGGTTTTGATATCAGGGTGACGCTGGCCTCGAAGAATGAGTTTGGAAGCATTCCTTCCTCTTCAGTGTTTTGTAGAATTCACCTGTGAAGCCATCTGGTCCTGGACTTTTGTTGGGAGTTTTTTGATTACTGATTCAATTTCATATTGAATGGTAATTGGTCTGTTTATATTTTCTATTTCTTCTTGATTCAGCCTTGGGAGATTGTACATCTTTATGAATTTATCCATTTCTTCTAGGTTGTCTATTTTATTGGCATATAATTGTTTGTAGTAATCTCTTAATGATCCTTCGTATTTCTGTGGTGTCAGTGGTAACTTCTTTCTCTTTTCTGATTTTATTTGAGCCCTCTTTTTTCTTGTTGAATCTAGCTAAAGGTTTATTAATTTTGTTTGTTTTTTCATAGAACCAGCTCTTAGTTCCATTGACCTTTTCTATTGTTTACTTTTTGTCTCTATTTCACTTATTTCTGCTCTGATCTTTATTATTCCTTTCCTTTCCACTAACTTTGGGCTTTGTTTGTTCTTTTTCTTCTAGTTTCTTTAGATGTAAGATTAGGTTGTGTATTTGTGATTTTCCTTATTTCCTGAGGTAGTCTTGTATTGCAAATTCCCTCTTAGAACTGCTTTTGCTGAGCCCCTTAGATTTTGGATCATTGTGCTTCCATTTTCATGTGTCTCCAGGTATTTATTTCCTCTTTAATGTCTTCAGTAACTTTTTGATTGTTTAGTAGCATATTGTTTAGCCTCCATGTGTTTGTCTTTTTTTTTCTTCCAGTTTTTTTCTTGTAGTTGATTTCTAGTCTTATACTGCTGTGGTCAGAAAAGATGTATGACATGATTTCAATCTTCTTAAATGTATGGCATCTCATACATTTTAAAAACCTGTCTCCTCTTCCTACATAAAGCCTGGGGTCTTACAAAAAGTGAAATCAACATTCTTAAGTACTGGCCAGGGCTAAACAGAACTCAGCTGGGTAATTTACTACCTCTTGCAGATATACACAGCTTTTTTATAGGTTATTCTTTTCAGCGAAGGAAAGAAAATGTGTCTCTGACCATCTCAAGCATAATCTGATAGGCAAAGGGTGTCATTGTGCAGTGCTGCGAAAATAAATCAGAAGGGCTCCTGCCTTAGAGAAGCAGATGACATTGACTCTTTGCTGAGCCTATGTTTCTCTTTCAACAGGCAATAGCTTAGGCCACTGGAGCAGGTCATTCTTTCTTTCAGATCTTTGGGGAATTCTGCTCCTTGGCAGAGGAGATGAGAAAAAAATGTGGCTGAATTGATTTAATTTAATAACTCTCCATCAATTTATGTAGGAAAAGCTATGAAAGACAATGTACCCAGAGACTACGGAAATAGACCCATGGAAACTGGAATATACGCAAATATCTGTGAAAACCAAGCAGGTGAGAGAACTCTTTGGGGTATTTTGGTTGGTTTAGGTTTTTCTTTTTCTTTAAAGGTCATACAGACATATGGGTAAAAAAATTGAAGAAGCAGAGTATAGTGCTTCCCTCCCACCCCTGACTGCCAATCCCACTTTCCAAGGGCAACAGTTTTTTAAATCCTTCTACAGACATTTCATGTGTTTGTTAGCATCTAAATAAATGGTAGTAGTGGTAGCATGTCATAGATATGCCATTCTACACCGTGATTTTTTTCACTTAATTACATATCTTGGAGATTTTTTTTCTATCAGTTCAGAATGATCCACACTGTGTTCTAATTTCTTTTATGATCACCTCTTAAAGCTGGCATCATTTGCTGCTTTATGGTAAACAGACCCAGGGCATTGGCCAACAATGAGAACAATCCCAGCCAGTGTCGACTGAGCGCCGGCCATGTTCCAGGCACAGTGCTAAGCAACTTATCTGCCCTGTCTGGTGCAAACACCACTAATCCCAATTTATACCATTCCCATTTTACAGGTGAGGAATCTGTGCCACGCTTAGAACCAAAGCAGTCTGTTCCCGTAGCCCAAGATGGTAAGTCCTCTCTGCAAAGCCCAGAGGCTATAGGCCATTGTGAGGGTAGCTGGCTAAGCCACTGCCTTCAAGTGATCAGAGATTTGGATTACAGGCCCAATAACTCTGTTTCTTGTCTTTTACCCAGGGACTGGACACTCCCAGGAGATACATTATGTCACCCCTGTGTTCAGGCAGGTGGCACCAAGAGATCAGGGTGAGCCACAGTTTGGGATAAGAGACGCTATCAAAATGGGACCGTGGTCTCTGTGAGGCCACCATACTCCCAGGCTTTAGGAACCCAAGGTTGGGGTGGTTGGGGACAATATGCACACCCCAAGAAACCAATAGCAACCGGTACCATGGCTCCTAACAAATTTCATCAGATGAGTGGGTGGGGAGGAAGGAAGGGTGTGGTGGGGAGAGTATCATATAAAAAATCGAGAGAGGAGGATGAAGGTGCACTTCTAAACCATTTTCAAGAATAAATTATTGAAATATAGTCCAGGAAAAAAAAACAGTTAATGCTTGGTTCTGTCAGGCCCAACTACCAGCTACTAAAATAGAATTTTTTAAGAGTTTCTATGGATATGTATCCTAAGTTTACTGAATTATTTTGTCTTTTACATTTCAGAAGCCTGTTATGACTGTAAAACTAGATATGTCTATTCTGAACTCATTTTCTGAGATTTAAAGATACAAACTACAACTCAGGGTAAGACGCTTTTTATAAAGCTGATTTACATAAAGAAAAAGTAAACTTGTTTGACACTTTAAAATGTTTCACCTGGTTACTGAAAGTGACTTACTGTTTTTCACGTTTAAACACTGTTCCTTTGCCTCATTCAGGTACATCCAATGCTGTCATCAGACAACAGTTTTGTCAGGTGCAATCATGACTGATGACAGGTTTTAAATGCTTTTGCTGTTTTTAGGCATGAACCATTTTCCCCGCTCCCACATCATTTAATAAAGAATCAGTGTTAGACCACTGTGCTCTTCATAAATGCATCCAGGAAGCATTACAATGATCATCTTTTGGTTCCCCCATCCCCAGGTCCACTGAAGATTTAGAAGGAAACACACAAAGCAAAAACCATGTCTAAATTCTAAAGCAAAAACTGGTGATCTTCAAAATGCATCTGAAAAAAACAGCGCCTGTACTCACCATAGAGGAAGGCAAGATTATTCAACAAGTACACATTTATTATCCACCACCATTAAAATTTGCTCTCAGCTGTTGGAAGCCTGCAAAAATATTTATATTGATTTCCGTGGACGTTCTCAGTCCTCAAGATTTAGCTCATTGTCAAAGGTGTGCCTTTATGTGATGCATTTCCCATCAGTGTTCTGTGGACAGAGGACAGCCCAAGGTTGAGTTGTGGGAATAGAGAGAATGGGCTCGTTTCCTGGGACTGTGGTAATAAATTACCACAAAATGGCAGCTTAAACAGAAATTTATTTTCTCATAGTTCCAGAGGCCAGAAATCTAAAACCAAGGTGTCAGCAGGGCTGTGCTCCCTCTGAAGGCTCTGGGGGAGAAGTCTTGCTTGCCTCTTCCAGTTTCTGGTGGCTTCTGGTGCTTCTTGGCTTGCGGCAGCATCACTCCAGTCTCTGCCTTTTCTTCACATGGCCTTCTCTCCCTCTGCCTTTCTCCTATAAAGATGCTGGTCAGCAGATTTAGGAACCACCCAGATAATCCAGGGTGGCCTCATTTTGAGATCCTTAACTTCATTACATCTGCAAAGACCCTTTTTCCAAATTAAGGTGATAGTCATAGGTTCCAGGAGTTACAACTTATCTTTTGGGGGAACCACCATTCAGCCTACTACAGGGGACAAAATAATTTCTGGTTTGAATCTCTCAACCTAGGAGTTATAAGTAAAGTCCAATAAAAACCAGGAGACATTTCTGGGCTTCCAGACAAACAAAATAACTTGGCCCCAATTTTTCTGCTTGGCTCTTCTTGAGGGGGGGTGCCTGAACCTGTCTTCAGTCTTCCCAACAATGGATCTCTGACTAGAAAAATCATAGCTATCAGCTATTAGACACTAACTCTGTGTAACATCCTACAAGGCCAATATTATCAATTTGCTTTTACAGGTAAGGAAACTTAGGCTCAGATGGGGTAGTTTATTTTACAAGGTCACTCCCAGCTTGGTAAGTGGTTGAACTGGGACTTAAATCCCAGCAAAGAACTGCAGAAGCACTGGCTATGGGAATGCATCTTCATGGGGGGAAGGGATACTGCACACACAGGTCCAGATGAATCTGAGGAATGTGTTGTCATAAAGCAGCATTCGTGAGCATATTTTCCCCCTTTTCTCTGTTGATACATTTATTTGGAGGAAATCGGTATATCATAGAGGGTAAGAGTGTAGGGGCTCTGGAGTCAGACTGAGCATAATCCAGGCTTAGTCATGTACTAACTGTGTGACTCTGGGTAAGTTACTTAAACTCTCTGGGCTTCAGTTTCCTCATTAGAAGAGATGTGGGGGAGGAGGAGGAGAGAGAGAAATAACATCTACACCATGGAGCTGCTGTGAGGCAATGCTTACCCCACTTTTTTTTTTTTTTCATGGGGGAAGGTAATTAGATTTATTTATTTAATGGAGGTACTGGGGATTGAACCCAGGACCTCATGCATGCTAAGCATGCACTCTACCACTTGAGCTATACCCTCCTCTTCTTCCCCCACTTCTAGGCTGTGCATGTGGGCATTCCAAGTGGGCTTCCACTGGCATCTCTCCCAGGGCACTGAAAAGCCCCGGGCAGAAAATGTTGGATATGCGTTGTACACTTGAAGCAGGAAACTGTCAACACAAAGTGAGTGAGGCCTCAGATGCAGGTGAGGCCCAGAGGATGTGGTTGGTGGCTGCTATGCCCTCTCTCATTTCCTTTGTAACAACTATAACAACAAAAGTATTAACTGCCATGGGCTGAGCACATACCAGGTTCCAGGTACTGTTAAGTGCTTTGTGTACTTATCCTCACGTAGTCCTTACTCACCTCGACTTACTGTGGCTACCCTCTGCACAGACATTCAGCCCCATGGTTTTGGATTAAATTGTTTAGAAGAGGAAGAGGAAAAGGAATGGGAAGAGGATCTAATGAGTTCTCGTTTCAATAGTTAGGTTTTTTTCATGTCTAGAAGTTTCACTTTGGTTTTTTTACAAATCCACATATTCTTTAAATTTTTTTGTTGTTGTGAAATAGAGCATACACTATCTGGAAATGCACAAAAATATCTATCTACAGCTTGATAAATTATATCAAGTGAACACCAGTGATGAAATATTGCCAGCAGCACAGAAACCTTCTGCATGGCTCTTCCCAATCACAACCCCATCTCCCCAACTTAACTCCTCTTTTATGGGAATCACACCTCTACTTTTCTTTATAGTTTTATAACCTAACTATGCATTCCTAGGCACCACTTTAAGTTTTGCCTGTTTTTGAATTTAAATAAATGGAATTGTATAGCATTTATTCTTCTGTCTGGCTCTTTTTGCTCAACATTGTATCTGTGAGATTTATTCATGTTGCTGCATCTAGTTGTAATTCATGTCTTTTCCTTGCTAAATAGCATTTCTGTGTCTGAATATACTATAATATATCTATTCTACAGCTGACAGACATTTGGGTTGTTGTCAGCTTGGGTCTATTAATGCAGCTATGCCCTTATGCTATGAATGCAGCTCCTGGTTCCCATGTGTACGCAATTATGTTGATTATACATAGGAGTAGAAGTACTGGGAAACGGGGGACGTTTATCTCCAGTCCAAGTAGATAATGCCATATTTTCTTCTAAAGTCGGTTTACCACCTTTCTATTCCCATGAGCAGTTGGACGCTCCCATTCCCCGACATCTTCACCAACGCTGGCACTGCGGTTTTAGATTAACCATTCTTGTGGGTATCTCCTATATTCATAGGTCATTTGGATCTCTTCTTTTATGAAATGCTTATTTTGAGGTACCAAGTCTGTTTTTCTACTGAGCTGTTTTGACCTTTTCTTATTTTTTTAATAGTCGTCCTCCTACTCTGTACCTTGATTTTTCATTTTCTTTATGGTAACTTTTGATGAAATTTTAAGGACTTAATGTGTCTGCCTTTTCCTTTATGATTATTGTTTTTTGTGTATATATGTCCACATGAAGAAATATTTCTCAATTTGAGGTCACACAAGTATTACCCTACATTACTACCTACTCAAGGCTTATTTAGTTGATTTTCAGATTTCAGGTTCCATCCATTTGGAATTGTTTGTGTGATGTGAAATTGGCATCATACTTCTTTCCCCTCCCCTGAATGGATATACCCCGTTGCTCCAGCACTATTTACTGAGAAGACTGTCCTTTCCCGACTAAAATGTAGTGTCATCTTTGTCACAAATCAAATGTTCATATCCATGTGGGTTTCTTTCTGGGCTTTGGATTCTGCTTCATTGTTCTGTCTCTTGTGTCAATACCATACTCAGCTTTCCAATACACTGTGATAGCTGGAGGAGCGATTTTCCCACCTTGTTCTTTGTGAGGATGTCTTAGCTATTCTTGACCTTTTCCATTTCCATATAAATTTTAGAGTCTGCTTGTTATTGTCTTAAAGAAAAAAATTAACACAGTAGTGATTTTGATTGACATTGTATTGAATTTGTAGGTCAATTTGAGGAGAAATAACATTTTAACAATACTGAGTTTTCCAAACTAAAAGTATCTCAACATTTGTTTATGCCTTCTTCAGTTCTCTCAATAGCAGTTTATCATTTTCTGCATAAACATCTCGCACATCTTTTGTTAGATTTAGTCCTAAGTACTTGATATTCTGATGCTATTGTAAGTTGTATTTTTCCTTCGTGTTGTTTATATGTAGAAACACAACCATTTTTCTTGGTTGACTTTGTACCCACAACCTTGCTAAATTCTTTTCCATTTCTTACAATATGGAGACCAGAGAACTACTGTGGCTACTGTCATCGCTGCTGCCTCTGCCACAGCTGCTGCCCCCAGAAACTGGAGCTCAGTGGAGTGTGGAGCTGTCACCGCAGACACTGGCTTTGCAGTGAAAGGTACCACTCCCTTCCACTTTTCAGGTCCTAGGCGAGTGCATCTAATTGCTGGAAGACATTCACAGCCACACCCTGACAGCAGGGGAATCGTGTTGTTTCTGACCCCACCAAACAGAAGGAGGGTTACGATGTGGCTTAAGAAAGCCAATCAAAATAGCTACCACACTAGCCAAAATATCAATCAAGACTGAGGGGGAAATAAAGACTTTTTAAGACAAAGATGGACAAGGAGGTTTCTCCATTCTCATTCACACTGGAAGAACTACATGATATACTTGATGAGAAAGGGTGTGGGATTCAAGAAACATGAATAAACGTGTGTGTGTGTGTGTGAGAGAGAGAGAGAGAAAGAGAAAGAGAGAGGGAAGGAGGGAAAGGAAGACAGAGAGGTGTTTAAGGTTTGAAAACAGATAAAGTTACCGTGATTTTGAAAGTGTGGTATTTATATATGGCTGGACTAGTAGAAAACTGTAGATGTAACAGGACAAAAAGTCCAGATATAGATCTAAATACATATGGGAGTTTAATATATGAAAAATACGGCATTTTACATCAATGAGGAAAAGATGGGTTATTCCACATACTGTAAAAACTTGAGAACCACATTTAATACGTTGGAAGTCATTCTTTACAAAATAAATTCAGATAGCTCAAATATTAAAATACTTAAAATAAAGGCACAGGAATGCTAGCATAAAACAGGAGGAATTCTATAATAATCTTTAAGACGGAAAGTCTTTTCGAGATATGACCCACAATCCAGAAGACATAAATGATGGTTTAATTTGATGAAACATTTAAAAATTACATTCAAAATCATAAACTAAGTCAAAAGAAAAACTAGGGGAAAATATTTTTGCGCCCACGTCTGCAATAAAGTATGAAGTTCCACAATATACAATGAGTTCTCACAAACCATTAAGAAAAAGGACAAGGAGAAGGGGAAGAGTATAGCTCAGCAGTAGAGTGCCTGCTTAACACTCATGAGGTCCTGGGTTCAATCCCCAGCACCTCCACTAATAAATAAATAAAATAAATAAACCTAAAACAAGGAAGGAAGGAAGGAAGGAAGGAAGGAAGGGGCCAACAAGCCAATAGGGAACTGGGAAAAGGTAGTATCTGCAAGGTAACACCAGGGCAGCAAGAAATCTTGCTAGGATGAAGAGCTGCAAACAGGTGTGCTCTGACCAGCTGCCTTCAAGCATTTGTCCCTTCTGCCCCTTCTGCTCCCAGGGCTGGGGGATTACAACCTAAGGAGACTGCCTTCT
Source organism: Vicugna pacos (assembly GCF_048564905.1). Taxonomy (NCBI): domain Eukaryota; kingdom Metazoa; phylum Chordata; class Mammalia; order Artiodactyla; family Camelidae; genus Vicugna; species Vicugna pacos. The sequence goes on from NC_133002.1 coordinate 50,452,699, forward strand.
CTCAGTGCTGCTTCTCCTGAACGATGTAAAGTGTGGACTTGACCAGAGGAAGCCCATGTTTCTGTCTTTCTCATTTACTGCCCTGGAGGGACATGGACTAATGCCTTGCCTTTGACCTTCCTCAGTGCACACCACCAGAGATAGTAACTGAGATCTCGGGTAGTACATAAACTTAAAGGCTCGAACAATTAGACACCAAAGGATTACAGTGACCTCTAAGTATGTCTCTTTGGCCTCTCCCATATCCCATGGGGAAAGGCACAGCTGGAGAAGGGCCAGAGCAGGGCCCAGGGCAGGGGCTCCTCTCGCCAGGCCTAGGAAGGGCACTGTCAGAGCCCGTAGCAGGTCTCCCCGCTTCCATTCTGCTCCTCTATACTCCACTCTCCACAGCAATCTTTTCCAAATAATAGTATGTCCCTTCTCTGCTCAAACCGTTCTCCACCTCCTGCCTTCTAACTCCTTATTGTGGCCCCCATATTTGTAAGCAATGTGGGCTCTGACCACCTCATCTTCTCCCCTTCTCCCCTCTGCTCTGGCCTGCTTGGTATTTCTTGCTCACTCCACGCCTTTTTCCTCCTAAGGCCTTGGCACTTACTATTTCCTTCTACCCAGAATGTGCTGCCCCAGATCTTCACACAGCTGGTTCCTTCACATCACTCAGTCTCGGCCAACAGGTCATGTCCTCAGAGACTTCCCTGATCTTCCATGTAAAGCACACTAACTACCCTCATCATCCTGTGCTATTTCATAGCACATCACTACCTACAATTACCTGAAACTGTCCAAGCACTTACTTGCTTATTGTTTGTTCCCACATGCCCACCCCTAGAAGGGTCTTGTCTATTTTGTTCACCATTACATCCCCAGCACTGGGAGTCCCTGGGAACTGGGTGCTCAGAAAGCCTTTGTGAATAAACCAAATGAATAGATACCTGACACACATAATAACAGACCAGCCTGAGGAGAAGCATAACTATTATTGGCATTTAAATCTAAGAGCAATTTCTCCCATGCTTCCTCATAGGAAGACACTGTATAACATGGCAAATAAGTATCTTTAAGAACATTCTTATGGCTAACTCAAGAGTGAGTTTCATAGAGCTACTTCTAATAACATCTTTCAATACATACTGGTGTGGTGTAATACCTAAGGGCATTTGGTAAAAGAAAATTTGTTAAAAGTAACTGAGTCGGAGGGAAGTTCTGTGAAAACAATACCATCTAGGTATGCAGCTTTCTGATAAATTTAATATTTACTACTGGGGAGAACATCAGAAACCTGGACTCGTAAATATTTTAAAATATACTTATATGGGCCCCACTGTTAAAAGAAATAGTAGGTCTGTCTGGGATAGGGTTCAAATATACTTATTTTTTATAAAGCTCCACAGGAGATTCTGATTGTAAACCCAGTCGGACAACTCTGATCTGGATAATCCTCCATCAACATTACTTACCTCAACTGTAGTGTAAACATTCTGTTGCCAGTTAGTGCAGTTCAGCTGACCTGAGATCAGGAACACAATCCTCCTGTGAAGTCTGAGGCCCCTAAGAAAACAAAGTACCTTAAATAAAGGTACCTGTGGGCAGGGCTGAGATTTTCTTCAGAAAAATAATTTTAAAAAATTTTTAGATTCTCACGGTTATATTATAAATAAATATTGTACCTAAACTGCAAAATTGAAATTTAAACTTTTAAGTGGCTACATGGAGATAATATTGGTATTGCAGTTCTGAGAGTGCTGTGGTTAAGGTGAAATATAGCAAAGGCACAGCTGTGTGGCCTGGCATTCTAATTTTATCACCATCAGCATTCTCGAGAATTGGGATTTCTGGTGTAGGAGGAGATAAAAATGTGTGAGCAAAAACCCTGAAGTCCTAATGGGACATAAGGGGGCTTTTTGGAGATGATGGAAATGTTCTAGATTGTCACTGTGGTGGTGGTTACACATCTGTAAAAGTTCATAATTTGTACATTTAAAATAGATAAATTTACTGTATGTAAATCATATCCCAATAAAGCTAATTCACACACACACACACACACACACACACACACTCTGTGGTCCTGAATTTGAATTGAAGGTATTGATAAATTCATGATGCATTTTTTAATTGGGGGGGAGTATACACACACAAATACACACATACATTTGCTAGCTCTGAACACTATAAAGGCCTAGAAACAAAGTCTGCCTTCTAACAATGAGCACCCTTGGCACTCAAGAGTATGGTCTCCAGTTTTCCAATAAAAGGAACCAGGGCTCCTTGGAGCAGGGCTCCTTGGAGAAAACTCTGAAATATACAATCTCTATATTAGATACCAAGGATGCTAGCAAGGACTACTGAAGTTGTGTCAAAAGGACTCGAGGCCAACTTGAAGAGGCTCCTAGTAGCCAAAGATAGGACAATTTGTGCATGAAAAAGAGTAACTCTAAAAGGGACGAATCTAACAATTCTTCCACCTTTCCCATACGCCAGGCAAATGGTAGATGAGATGCTTTTCTTTATACAAGTATTCTAGCTAATAAATAAAGAAGGAAGATAGAATCAGAATATCACCGTTTTGCCACCTCTAATGAACTGACTGATTTAGGCGTCGGTCAATAATTGCTAGCATCCCCCAGAGAGAGATAACCAGACATTTACTGCTTCCTGACAGGAGAACACAATCTATAAGACAACCTTGCCCCCCGAATACTGAACTTGAAGTTGATCAAGCCTCTTGATTAAATTTCCAATCTATAGGAAATATACAGAGAAGAACAGGGTAAACTATACCAAGAAGATACAATAAGCAAAATCCAAACAGTAGAAAACAATAAACTCAAATATCTTACAAAAAAAGCCGGAAAGAGAGAGACAGAGTGTGCAAGCAAATGAGAGAGCTGAAATCTACAGGATAAGAGAGACTAAAGACCTAGTTAAAGACCTAACAACCAACTTCAATTAAAGGGCCTTATTTGGATCCTGATTCAAACAAACAGTACAACATTATGAGGCAACCGGAAACTGAGTGGATATCTGACATTAAAGAATTGGTATTTTAAAAAATTTTATTATTAAAATCCTCAAACACACACAAAAAGAAACAGTACAATGCACCCCCATGTACCCATTACTCAGCTTCAACAACTCAGCACTATTCTTATTTTTCATCTATATTCCACCACTCTTTTTTATGCTAAATTTAAAAGCAAGTCTTAGATAATACAATTTTACTCAAAAATATTTTAGGTATGTGCTTCTATCAGATAAGGACTTTTTAAAAAGAAAGATAAAACCATAATACCATTATCACACCCAAGGAAATTGTCAATAATTCCTTAGTATTACCAAGTGTTAATTTTATGTGTGAGAATGGTTAACAAGAGTCTTAACTAAAATAGTTACAAATGAGATGACAGCTGCAATCTGTTTCAAAATAATATGGCAGGGTGGTGTTGGGAGGGTGAGGCAAGACTGGGCACGGGTTGATGGCTGTTGGTGGTGAGTGACAGGTACACGGGGTTAATTGTACTATTTGGCATATGTTTGGGTTTGAAATTCTCCTCCAAAACAAAAAATAATAACCCTAAAGTAAAAACCTATGAAGTAAAGTCAACTGAGACAAGTTAGCCAACATTTCAAGACATTTTGCACAAATTATCAGCTGGAATTTTTGTCAGGTTGGTAACAGTATAACACAAACACAATCAGTACATAAAGTTCAAAGATTTCTTACAAACATATCTATTATAATCAGACATGAAATAGTATGTAATATAAGGTTATGCCATTCAACATTTATTTTAGCTTGCTTTTTAAAAAATCAATAAATGTTACAATTATTAAAGATTTAGTTTTAGGTTAATCTTTCATATTGGACAGCATACATGTGGCAGACTCCATAAAGACCTCTTCTTTCCTGATAACAAAACCCATTTCAGAGAGGATAAGACACTATTGTGGCCCCAAGGGATAAACTGTGCTTGGTCCAAATTAATCATGGTATTCTCACTTCCTTGGACAATGGCTGGCCTAGGAATGACCATGTGACTCAGTTCTGATAATTAAAATGTAGTAAGTCTTCTGATAAGGATGTCTGGGAAAGCTTTTACTTTGCTAATTAAAAAGGGAAGAGTCTTGGCTGTCCAGCTCTTGTCTCTGATTTTCTTCCTAAGTAGGTATGGAAGAGAAGGCTAACAATCTAGCAATCACCTTGTGACCAAGAAGCAACAAGCATAAAGATAAAAGCCAACATACTAAAGATGGTGGAACAGAAAGACAGCAAGAGCCTCAGTCCCTAACTACCACAGAGGAAACAACTGTACCAGCCCTGACAGTCTACCCCCTCAATTTCTTGTTATGAGGAAAACAAACTCTAATTTGCTTAATCCAGTATAGCAGTAGTTTTGTTTCCTATAGCTCAACATACTCCTGATACCATGAAATACATGAAGAAATACAAATAATAAAAACTAAGTTTAAAAAAGCACCAAAAACATGCACTTCATAAGTGCAAAGGGGCTAAAGAAAAATCTAAGACAACCAGAGTAGGAAAGGAGAATATTTATTATACAAACATTGAAGTCTATACATTCTTAGCTGATGATATATACTTAATTAAAAAGTCTTTTACTTTGGATATATGCATCATTTCCTTCATTGTGGTGTCTCTACTTCTCAGATGTATTAATCCATTCTCCAGAGTAGCTTCAGTAATCAACACTGTGAAGAGGATACTCATTTCATCATATCTAAGAAAAAAACGTAGTTAACTGAAATAACATGAGCACAAATATAAACTGTAAATTCAGCACACTACCAGCTTTAGTTACTTTAGAGTCGATGCCACTTTCAACATTCACAAAGTTCAAAAGCAGGGCTTGAGAGTAGAACCCATAAACACATTTTTCAAGCTTCTGAACTGTCAAAGTAAAATTTTCAGAAGGTTTCTGACTTCTTATTGTAATAGCTGGAAACTCATAAAAGAAAATAAAAACAGAAATAAACACTGGTACCTAAACACACCATTTGGAGTGACAGTATGGATGAACCTCAGAACGACCTCAGACTTTTGGTACTTGAATACAATCCAAGAAAATTATGTTAGACTAAACTTTCTTCCAATACTACTATAATATTAAGATCAGTGTACAACAAATTACACCAAAATCATGCTTAATATAAAATTTAGTAACTTATAGTTTCTAGTTCAGCAATAACTAAATAAATATACTCCACATTGGACTTCTTTCTGTTTACCCAGTCACATTATCTCATTAACATTCCTTTTCTTTGTAGGACTCCACCGGAAATTTTCTTATTCATCTATTTATTTGTCTATCATCTATTTTGTCCCACTAGAATATAAGCTTCATGAAAACACGAAACGTTTCTGGCTTGTTTACTGCTATATCAACGTACATGAAACATAGTAGGTGCTTAATAAATATCTGGATAAAAATATCCTGGGACAATAAAGCTTTTACCATATAAAGAACAACTGTAACTTGACAATGTTCACATGACTCAAAGGATAAGATTTTAGAGCATGAGAACACTAGAAAGTTCAAGCATCCCTTTGTTTTATACATGATAAAATCATCAGCTGCTTTATCTATAGAGACCTATTTTTCTTATGACATCATCTGAAAGGTGTATTTTTAACAAGTTACAAGGGAACTGAGAAGCAAAACACTAAACTTCACAGCTTTTCACCTAAAATGTTTTCAACATATTTTGCATTCAACACAAAAAGCTAAAACAAACTCAACAAAATAAACCCAAAGTAGGGAAGAATGAATTACTTTATTAAAAAATAGATGTTAATAAAAATAGCCAGGGAAAAGACTAAAGACAGGGAGATCAATTAAGAGATTATTTCAATAATCCTGTTAAGGAGTAAGATACTGGTGATCTTAACTATAGTGGTAGTGAAGATGGAGAGATGTGTATGTGAGCTATATTTAGGAAGATGACAACAGTTAGTGATGAACTGGACGTGAACAATAAGGAAGAGGGAGGAGTTGAGGACAACATCCAGGTTTCAGTCTTGAGTAATCAGATGAACAGAGGTGCAGATCACTGGGAAAACTATTTCTCTATTCTCTGGAATGGAATTTATCTTCCACTCAGCCTTAGAATCAACCACAAGTTTCCCTCAGTCCTGATTCAGCAAATGCATCCAATACATATAATTCCATCCCTGATAAACTGATAGACTCAGGTACACACCCTTCATGATCTTAAGTCCTGAAGTTGCACATAGTATGTGCTCAAATATACCTGATGAGTTTTGTCCCCTGCTGTAGCAATTAACTAAAGGTATGTGGTTCTGTAAACAGGAATGTTAGGAATAATTTTAAATTACATTATATATACATATTTAGAAGAACTTTGTTACTCATAAAGAAACATCACATAATCAAAATCTCTGAATAAACATTTTTTAGTGACAAAAAAGACAATTCTTACTTTGAATAAAGTTGTTCCAATGAGGATTGCACAGTTTCCAAATAACCAGGCCACACAGAAATTCCATTCTCTAGTAATTCATTGAACAGCCCTTGACAAACCTGGGGAAAAATACAAAAACTTTGAATATGAAAGAAAAGTAGCTAGAGTTATTAACCTATTATTGTGAAACCATTAATCATCTTTTTCAATCTTTAAAATGGGCATAAATTCCTCTAATTACATGATAATATTGTTGATAATTTATATATTGTATACTTACAGATTGTACACTTCCTCTGAAGAACTTAAGCACTGCAAAGCTGAATACTAAATGCAAATCTCTGAAAATTTTATACTAAATGTAAGGATTTTTACTATCACTATCATTATTCAAAACAAAAATAAACAAAAGCAAAACAGATTCTATCAGAAAAATACAGGTAAGTCCAAAGGGCTATGTTAACCCTAAACTCATCTGAGAGTTGAGAGCTGAGCCCTACGGTTATACTACAGTGTCAGGAAGAGCTAGTGAAGGAAACGAAAGAGCCAGAAAAGGAGGAGGAAAACCAGGACAGTGGTACTCCTAAAGCCAACTAAAGAAAATGTTTCTTTTTTTTTTTTTTAAGAAAATGTTTCAAGAAGAGAAGGACTGATTAGAATGCTGGAGACAAAAGCCAACTGGAAACACACAAGTAATGAGTAAATGACATAGCACACTTTATTGTTTTTTTCTAACAATGGTGAAGCAAAACAAAGAAAAATTTTAAACAATCTAGAACCCTAAAGCAGGATTCCTCTCATTGGCACTGCTGACACAGGATGTTTAGCAGCATCCCTGGCCTCCATTAACTGCCTGGAGCCCCCTCCCTGACATTGTGACAACCAAAAATGTCCCCAGACATTACCAAATGCCCCAGGGGGAAGGGCAAAATGGGGGAGGGGGTGAGATGGTGGCGAGGTGGGGAGGTGTGCCTGAGTTAGAGTTCCTCAAACTTAGCATCAGCATCACCTGGAGGGCTTGTGAAAACAGGTGGTTCAGCCTCACCCCAGAGTTCCTGATTCAGCAGGTCTGGCAAGAACTTGCATTTCTAACAAGTTCCCAGAGAGACCACAGCAAAGTAAATGGGTGTTAAAGTACATGATATTTTTGGGGTAGATGAGAATATAGATACTAATAAAACTAAGAAATTAACAGGGAAAAATAAACATGAGTTTTAGTAAGTTAGTGGCTGTCAGCAAAACAATGTGCTCTAACAGAAGGTAGAAAAGGAACGAAAAAGCCCTAAGCATGATTAAGTGCAGGTGAAGACATGGGAAAATGAGAGCCCTCACACCACGGAAGAGCCCGAGCAGGTGCCACCAATCTGGAGAGCAATCCAACTGATGTAGTGAAATTAAGGATACATATTCATTTCGTCCAAAAATCCCATCCCCGTGTATATAACCCACAAAAACTCTAGCACAGCCCAAAAAGTTTCATGCGTAAGGATTCTCTGTCATACTGATGAGGGAAAAAGTTAAAAACAGATTAAGACATACAAAACACTACTCTTTTGGTAAAATACCAAAGGCACAAAATACTTAATATTCTTATAAACAAAAACAGAACCAAAAAAGGCCTGCAATGGTAGTGACAAAAATCTAGGGAGCAGAGTCTTTGACCTTCAAGCAAAAAAACCCTAGGAACTTACGACCTACAGCAAAGGGGGGTGGGAAGCCTCCTTCAGGACCCTGGGGGAAATGCAGAAATTAAGCCATTATCTTCCCTTTCTCTGAGCTCAGGATCCGCACCTCCCAGGCCACTCCACTGGAGCTGGGGAAAGCTGGGTCCATCTTTCTAGTGTCCCCACTCAGATTCTGAATGGGTCTGAGTCACCCAGGCAGAAATGACTGCTGAAAGGGTCCTGGCTTTTTTTAAAGAGTATTTAATTTGACCAGATAGATTACAAAAATCAAATAAGATTTCAGATCTAGAACTTGTGCTTATACCAACAAGTATCAAAAGTGTTAAGTTAAAAAGGGGAGGGGGCTAGAAATAACTCAATAGACAACTGTACAAATACATTACCAAAATTATGCATAATCATTTAAAAAAAAGTGCAATTATGACTGGGAATGACATTAACAGCAAAATCCACTGAATTGTATTCAGTTCTTTAATATTCTATACTTAAAATTATCTATAATTAACCACAGTATTTATCCACAGTTCATTATTTAATTTAAAAATTTTTTAAAATAAATGACTCAAAATAAAACTTTAAATGGCAAACTACTCATTTACTTGGAATAATGGTTATAATTGAAATCATTACATTAAAACTCATTTAACCCACCTGTCTTAGTTCCACTGTTGGGCCTCTTCCCACATCCAAAGCAACTTTAATAGGCGCTAAACAAGGGTGAAGTTTAAGCACCTAAAACAATTTAAAGAGAGGGGGGAAAAAAGGGAAGCATATCTTGTTTAAATATAACACAAGCACTAACAAATATGGAGCTTCTTCAACAGTTAAAATTTTCTGTGTGAAATGGAGGCTGGCTGAGGTTACAAAAAATCATGTAATGACGTATCAGCGAGTATATTCAGCTGCTCATAGATTTCTCCAATTAGATGTTCTGCAGAAATAAGTTTACTTGATGCTCTCCCATTTTCTGATAACTCCCATTTTCTCTTAGACAAAATACCCTTCCTGGCATTACTGCCTTCCCTTCCCAGCCTGGGCCATATGGCTTATCACTTTCTCTTGCCAGAACTTATCACTCTACACATCCATCCATCCATCCATCCATCCAACAAACATTTGAATGGCTACTTGGTACCAGAAACAGTTCAAAGTGCTGGGGGCAAAAATCCCTGTCCTTCATGATGGGAGAAGCAGATAATAAAATAAGTAAGTAAATAACATATTTGAAAGTGTAAGTGCTAAAAAAAAAAGAAGACAGGAAGTGCTGGCAAGAGTTGAGTTGGGGGATGGCTGTTTGCAATTTTAAATAAGGTGGTAAGAGAAAGTCTTCTCTCTCAGGTGACATTTGAGCAAAGACTTGAAAGGGGGTTGAAGAACAATACATGTGGATTTGGAGGAAGAGCATTCAAGACACAGGGGAGAACTAATGACAATTCTGTGAGCTGGGAGCACGCTTGTCATGTTCTAGAAACAAGGTCTGTGCTGCTGGTGTAGACTGAGTGAGGTGGAAAGGAGTAGAAGGTCAAAAAGGAGAGTCTGTAAAACATTTCAGGGGCTTTGGCTTTTCCTCTGAGTGAGATGAGGAGCATGTTCCTTTTAAAAGGGCCACTCAGTTAGGGGGGCAGGGGGATTATCATGGTTTAGATCAGAGTGGAAGCAGTGGCGGTGGTAAGAAATGGTCAGATTCAGGATATATTTTGAAGATAGAGTCAAATAGGTTTTGCTGATGGTTTGGATGTGGGGTATAAGCAAAAGAAAGGATCTGCCTTGTTCGTTTGCTATACACACCTTGTAAATCCCAACCCCCAGAACAATTCTGTAAGTGGCCACACCAGGCTAAACGAGCGCTGCATAACAGATCACTGTGCAGAGTAGGGCTACAAACTCATGGTGTCTGACCCCAGCTGAGCACTCAACGTGTTACAGTTTTTGATTTGGGAAAACTTCTTTTCATATTCAAGGGGAATGTGACTATTCTAAACTCTTGCCACTTAAACCCCTACTCAGCCACAATTGAAGCTAATAATCTTGCTTCCCAATTCTCCAAGAAAACAGAGGATATGAGTAAAACTTCCTTTATGGGCTAACCAGCACTGGTAGCCTATTTATATCTATACCATTGTTTCTTTCCTGCCTGCTGTTTCAGTTAACTCATTTCTAAGATAAATCCCCCCACTTGTGTTCTTGATTCTGTCTTGATCCTTCCTGCCTGTTCAAAAATCTTGCTCCATGAGTCATTTCTCTCCTAGAGCTTCAACCCTCTCTCTTGATTTTAAGCCCATAAAAATGCTCAAACTGCACATCCTAAAATAAGCCTTTCCCTTGACCAGAACTATGTCTAGCTTCTGTGATCCAGTGATCAACCACTTGGGGTCAGATCAGAAGCAGAGAGATCAATACCACAAGTCTTGCTGGTCTGTCTTACTCCTGCTTAATGCTCAGCTTCTGACACAAATGGAAGCCATTAATAGAAAGCCTCAGGGGCTAAGAATCCAAGACAGCTGTCTAGTGGCCCAAGATCAAACAGAAACGGCCCTGGGATTACCCAACAGGGACTCCTTGTTCCATTCTGTGAGAACCTGCTTACTATTCCTGTGGCCAGATTCTAAAAAAAACTGAAAAATACTTAAATTACTTGTCCTAAAAATTTATTACTCAGAGTTTATGTTACAAACCAATTACACTAAGATAGAAAAGGGGGGAGAAATATATATTTTTAGTTTCCCAAGTCTATCTATGAAATATCAAAAAGCACCTTTCTATGAAGATGTTTCTTTCTTGTAAAGGAGTTCTCTGTTAGCTGGAACGAATCATAGAGGTAGGCCAGTATGCCTCGGTCTAGATCTCCATTTACAGATAAAACAGAAGGAATCACATTTTTTCGTCCATCTCGGCCCTTCACAGAAAAGTAGAACAAAAAGTATTTAGCAAAACTGTCTCTTAAAATTACATTTTTTTTAAACGTAAAACACTTTTATTAGCTCTCTTGAGCATTGTCTCATGGAATTTTCACAATTTTCACAAAATATCATATTTACTATTACTCCATTTTATATAGAGGCAAAATAAGCACATTATTAACCTGGCTAAAGTTGCACAGGTTGAATTATCCAAGATAACACTGCTGGGAAGTTTCAGTGCTGGGATCCAAACCTTGGTTAATTTGACTATAGAGCAAATGTGCCCATTGCCTTATCTAAGCACATGCGTGATTTTAAAATAGTTGCAAGCATATTATATCCTACATTTTATATATTTTTTAATTGATTTATAATTATTTTACAATGTTGTGTCAAATTCCAGTGTAGAGCACAATTTTTCAGTTATACATGAACATATATATATTCATTGTCACATTTTTTTCTCTGTAAGCTACCATAAGATCTTGTGTATATTTCCCTGTGCTATACAGTATTATCTTGTTTATCTATTCTACAATTTTGAAATCTCATCTATCCCTTCCCACCCTCTGCCCTCTTGGCAACCACAAGTTTGTATTCTGTGTCTATGAGTCTATTTCTGTTTTGTATTTATGCTTTGTTTTTGTTGTTTAAAATTACATTTTAGATTCATACAATCAGAATATAAACTGATAAGTAAATCTAGAATGATGAAATCAATAAAAAATTACCATAAGGCAACCCTCATAGTAATAACTGATTTGGGCAAGAATCAATGGATGCTGCAACTCGTAGGTCAAAATCTGGTGAGAAACAGGTTATTTACATAGTCTTAAAGTATCTGCCCACAAAAGACATTAATTACTCACCAATTAGTAAGTACTAAATACTTCTCAACCTTACATTGGAGAAACCTGGTAGCATCATCTTAGCCAAGTGATAAAAGCTAACATCACTGGCAACAAACTGGTATCACATGCCTCCTAATATGATGCACTGAGAAGAGAGCAGCACCATTTCTATGACATTCTGAGCAAAAACACATAAATCATGAGGAAACATGAGAGAAAATCAAACCGGAGGGATTCTACAAAGTAACTGGCCTGTACTCTTCAAAAATGTCAAGGTCATAAGAGACAAGGAAAGGTAAAAAGCATGGTTCATTCAAAGGAGGCTAAGGATACATGAAAACTACAGGAAATACATGATCCTAGATTGGACCCTGGACCTATGAAGCACATATAGGAATAACTAGTTACATTTGAAGGGTTCTGTGAATTGGATGGTCATAGTGGATTACTGTTACTTTCCTGATTTTGATGGTGCATTGCAATTATGTAGGTGAGACCTTGTCCTTGAGATGTACATACTGAAGTATTAAGAGATCGGGGGCACCATGTCTACAGTTTACTCTCAACTGGCTCAGAAGTGATCACAGTTAGAGAATCTGGGTAGAGGACACAAAGGAGCTCAAGGTAAAACGTACATGTAATTGGGCCACATTTCCGGGATACATGTGTAGAAGTTCATGATCTCCTAGATTCCACAGGGTTTCTATTGGCTCCTTTCCCCAGGGAAAATTGTAGTAGAGTTTGCTTCCTTTTCGGCCCACTTCATCCTGACAATCGCTGCTGCTGAAGTTAGATGGACTCATGGCAAACTGGAAAAGAAAATTTAAGTTTGTCTTATTAATTTATTAAAATAAACATTAAAAACTAAAGTTGCCTGCAGCAACTGAATAAAACTGGTCAAGTCCCAAACAAAAATTAAGTTCAATTAAATACGAGTAAATGTACTGCTAAAAATATTGTTTTTCTATCTGAAAGAAGTACAGAGAAAAAGTGCTGATGCTATCTAGCCTTTCTGTGGTGATACCAGGGGAAGGAACCACGAACCAAGCGGGATAAAGAAGAGAGCATCACATGTTCACCATTCTTATCCCTCTGTGAAGAACCTGATTGTTATCATTCCATTTAGGTGGGTGTTTGGGGATTTTAAGAGTTACAGAAATAAGACAATGGCAAGACAAAAATGCTTCCTTCATTTTTCAACATACCCTAAAACTTGATGTAAATTATAGAACCATCTGACTAATATGGAGAGTTCGTGGAGGTCGGGAGCAAACGCTAAAACTGTAAGAATGGGCAAGGGTCAGAGTCTACGCCAGCCATGAATGCCGGTGGGGGGTTTGAACTTTACTTAGAATGTAAAGTCTTACCAATACAAGTTTCTGAGCAAGACGAGAGATCAACAAATGTCTTTATCAAAGTAACTTTGTTTTATGGAACAATGAAAATCATTATAAAGAGTTTTTTATTTGTATTTGCTAATTTATTATAGCTCATAAATATAACATAGCTATGTCTATAAAATTTCATTTATTATAGAGAAGTATTACTTCTGACACACTGAGACAATTTGCCTATTCATGATTAAATTAGGGGTAATTATTGTAGTACCTTTCTCCACCACAGAAGTCGATGACGTAACCAGAAATCAAGCCACTGGCTTGCAGTTCTTGCCGAAGTAAACCATACCAGTGAAGCTTCAGTCTTTTCACCGATTCTTTGGATATCAGAAATATCAGATAATCACTTATTTGAAAATTATATAATCTATCCCAAAGTGAAAGTGACTGTTTAAATACAAGGCCAAGTTATCTGCCCATTTTTTGTGTACCTTTTAACACCATCAGGTGTCTGCTTAGTATCAGAAACAGGATGAAAACACACTCCAATCTGAGCAAGGCCAAAAGGTAGCCTCTTGTTTATCATATCCAGGCAATTAACATAGTGCTCCAAGGCACCTGTCAAAAGATAAATCAATCATCATGTAAATCTATACTATAAACCCGAATCGTTTTGGTCAATTTATAGACAAATGAATAGTATAATGCTAACACAGCAGTAAGTACAGTAGCATGGAGCTATTAAGGCAGATCCCAATTGACTACTACTTAATTTTAGGTACTTTATCCCTGCTTTTTAGTTTGAAGATTTTCAAATCTACAAGAAAGTTGAAGAACAGTACAATAAATATCTGTTAACCCTTTACCTAGATTCGCCAATTGTCAACATTTTGCCACATTTTTTTTCTTGTCCACCCCAGAACATTCCAACATACACCTCGTAAAATTAAAACTATTCTCTGTACACCATTACACTATAAAATTAATCATATCAAACTTTCATCTAACATATGGTCGATACTCTATTTTCTCCAATTGTCACCCAAAATGCCATTTATTGCTATTCTCTTTCTCCCTAAGTATGGTCAATTCACTGCATTTTGATTAGGTCTCTTTAATCACCTCGACTCTAGCATATTCTCCCTGACTCCTCCTTCTAACTTTGCTTTCAATGACATTGACTTTTGATATGAGCCCAGACCAGTGATAGATTATTGCACATTTAGATCTGTCTGAATGATTCGTTATGATTTAATTTGGGCTAATCATTGTTTAGCAGGAATAAATACTACCCAGTTGGTATGTATGTATGTCTTACTGCATACTATCAGGAGGAACATAATATCAAATTATCTCACGTTTAATGAAACCAGATTTGATCACCTAGTTAAGGTAGTGACATCCATTCCCCATCTTCCACCCAATATTTTAGAATCCATGGATAGTCCTTGTTTGAATTGATTATTATACTGGGGATTACAAAAATCATAAAATGGTGATGTTTCTAATCTATCTTTCCTTCTACATTTATTGCATAGCTTCTGTAAAACCATCAACTTTCTCCACCTCCTCCTTCTACCAGCAGCTACAATTACTTATTTTTTAACACTATGGATTAGATTTTTAATTTTACTTAATGTCTTCAGATCCATTACCATCAATATTTACTTTAATATTCAATTTGTCCCAAACTTAGTCAGTGGACATCTCTTTCAAGTCAATATCTGCGGCCTTTTAACATAAACCCACTAGTCTTCTAGTAATTCTTTGCTTTCTAGCTCCATAAACAGTCCCAAAGTCACCTTTACTTTCTCTGCTCCAGACCTGGAATGAGCCATTTATCCAAGCACTGGTTCCTTTTAGAAACCAAATTCTGGGTACTAGCTGTGCTCATTACTATCGTAATCGCTTCTAGACCCTTTCAATGAAGAGTTAGTTAGGAAATATTTATTTTAAAAAATCATGAGTTCATACTGATAGTCAACCTAAATTTAACATTCAAAGTCTATCCTTGCCTTTTAAAAAATATTTATATCTCTTTTCTCTTACAGTGAAAATCTTGGTTCCTATTAAATCTATCCATCAATCTATTTGCTTTATCCTATACTATATAGGAAATAGCTTTCCTTAGATTACAGCCCATTAAATGACAACACTGTGTTCAAAAATTACTTGATTTGAGATTTCCACTTCTGGTAACAGCCGTTGATAACAAGAAAAGCTGGTCAAGAAACTTAAAAAAAATTTTTTGCTTAAAGACATGGGATTGCTATCAAGGCAGTAAGGACTTGAGGGTCCAAAATCTGGAGAGAAGGGAAGAGCAGAGAGATGAACGCAATATTTAGTGCTGCTTTAAAATCTGAAGCAGCAGAGCTGAGAAGATGAAATACTAAGCAGAGATTTCAGACATTGTATGGTGCTAGGAAGTACAAAACTTTTAGTTCCTGGCTCACAAGGAGCAGGAGCCCTGGTAAACACCTTAGCTGTTCAATGGAGACAGTCAAAGGGCTACACTCTCAGAGTAGAAGTGGAGTGATAAAGACTGAAGCCCAGCCTCAATAAACTTAATCCCAGACTGTATTAAGAAGATATGCTCCCACTCTAGCTCCCTGACAAAAGCCAAAGTAAACCCTCCTAGGTAGAATAAAATGCTGCCCACAGCCTCAACTTATCTCTACAATTAACATACAAATTACCTACAATATCAAGAGAAAAGTCCAAATGACCCAAAGCCCAGAGAAAAACAAATACTATAAACAGACATATGTGACTTATCAGATATAGTTTAAAATGTGATTAATGTGTTCAAGAAAGCTGATAGCAAGATGGAGGTGGGGAGCCTAATGTATGTGTAATTTGTCGCAGGACAGAAGAAAGAGAATGGGGTAGTAACAATATTTGAAGACATAATGGCTGAGAATTTTAAAAAACCATTCCTAAGTAGAGGCTACCACAGTAATTCAGACATGAAATAAAGAGGGCAAGGGCAGTGGGCAGAGAAAAAAATAGCAAACTGGTACTTAGAAGCTAAAACACTAGACAACCTAAAGATTTGGCAAATAAGTAGATTTAAGTTTCTTAAAGGCAAGAAAATGTCTTGCACATGAATAAATGCTTTGATGAATCTAAGAGAACTACGTTTCATTTTCTAATAGGGAAGAAAAGATTGATTTGTTTGGGGACACGGTAATGACCAGTGATTTAACTCCTCCAAAGTAAAACCATCGTGGTATAATTAAAATAGTACAAGTCAAAACTGTCATATTTACTCACTAGTTTAGGTTTGCTTTATTTTATTAATTAAATATTTAAAAGGTCACAACATAGGTACTAATTTTCAGAGAACCACAGACACTGGTTATTTTAAATTACTTCATAAAAAATGGCTTAATGAAAAATGGCAAGGATAGCTTTTGCAAAGATGAGACGCTGTGGCAGCAAGTCTGTCCTGTAAAGAACCTGAATTTTTTTTTTTCAGAATCTCTGCTATCATGTGTTGTTTGACTTTAAAGGCATATGGTGCCCTACAAACACTCACTCAAGAATCACTTACAAAGCTTGAATAGTCCTATTATTCTGTCAACTTAAAAATTACCTAAAGGGCTCTTCAAACAACAGATTGTAGATCAGTTTTCGGTAAGAAAAAATGGCGGAGGGCGTTTTCTTTTTGCTCTAGAAAAAATGAGCTCTTGATTAGTCTATAGTTTGTAAAATTGAAGCCGTTCAACTGTGTAAGTATTTATAAGCATTTTAGTAACAAAGAACAAATAATTCAAACACACGGTTCAATTTAAACACATGGTCCTATACTAAGGCTGCTCAATTAAACTGCAAAATTCTAGGGTTGCCCTGTGAAACCGAGAGCGTTATCAGGTCCTTGGGCCAGATTCTTTAAGGAACAGTAACGGTCCCATGAACCAGTTTTCTCCAGGGCAGCAGCACTGTCAATAAACCCATCTACTTCAAGATGAGAACCAAGTAACTTCCTTTCCCCATAAACAAAGGGCCCTTGCAATTTCCGGAATCGAGCGAGACTGCTTTTCCACCCCAACACTTATTTTGAAGCATGAAATCGTGAAGCATACCGTGAAGAAGGTTCTCCCGTAGCTTCCCAGAAGTTTTTAGTAAGTTCTCAAGATATGCTACTAGTTGTTCCTTACTCAGATCTTTCTGTTGCAAGACTTCCCGTAGCGCTTCTGCAGAAACTAACCTGAAGGCACGGTCCCCGGTCAGCGAAGGGCCGGGTTCTTGGTGGAGGGCGTCTACCGGGAAGACCTGCTCCCGGAACACCACCACCGAAGACCACCATTCTGCCGCCAGGTTCTTCCGCAACTCTATGCCCAAGGGGCCAAAGCCGGGGTGGCACCCGCTCAGAAGAGAATCTCGGCTAAGCTGCCGCTTGATGCCACTGAAGAAATGCCTTTTCTGACAGATGTCCACTAGCGCCTCGCTCCCCTCACCACCTGACTCGGGGGCGTCTCTCGGCTCGCTCCCGCGGGGCAGCTCCGCGTGCGACCTCAAGGGCTCTCTGACGGAGCCGCTTCCTTCAGTCAACTGCTCCGGCTGTCTCCCATTTCCCCGACCCCCAAACCCGGACAGTAGGCACCTGCAGACTTTATGGCAGGTCCTGAAGGCTGCACCAGGGCGCATTGCCCTCGGGAGTTAAAGCACCGTCTCTCCTATTAGCTGGCTGATCCCAATAAACCGCCACAACCATCCGCCCGGGGGAGACCACGCAGGCGCGACGGAAGCGTGCGTGCGGCCAGCCCCGCCCACGGAAGTGCGTCACTGCGTTCAGGCTGCAGCCACCACGAGCCTCCCACCTCTTCTTGCGTCAGTGGGGCCTGGTCCCCACTAATTGGTTATCTGTCCTCATCGACACCAGTAAATACCATTCCCATCTGCTTTTCACTATTCTGCCGTTGCCATTATTGAGTCAGTTTTATCTTCCTTTCCTTTCTCTGCAAGTCAGACATCAAAATACTTAGGTGTTCTGCAAATTAACCATCTAAATAAACCTTCTCAATCTAAATGTCCACAAAAGGAAACCTTGGTTCCCCTTTTAAAAGTTGTAGTCGTTAATGCCGGTTTACAGGCCCAGGCCTTCCTTGCATCTCTACTTAGAAGCTGCTGCTGTCCTGTTCTTTACTGGGGGGTTGCAAGGTGTGAGGTAGGGGCTGTGACGCGGAGGGATGGAATACAGTCCTTCTACATACTGGTGTTCAAAGGGCAGCCCTGGACCAACTGCATCTCCATCATCTGGGAACGTCAGGGAACAAACAGCTGAGAAGGGCCCAGCAGATTTAAACCCTCCAAGGTTAATGCGGAGGCACACAAAACCAAGCACCGGTTAACAAGCCAGTTGTTTAGCCAGGCGACCCTTCCAAACATGCAACAGAATGTGAAAACCCGTTTAAAACGGAGACCCGGGATTCCCTAGCAAGCTTGCGACTTTACATCTCCATTTTAACACTTAGAGCCCTTTAGAAAATTGCCCAAACAGTGGTAAAGTGGTACAGTCCAAATGGAGGAAAATGGCTCATTCCAAAGCTCATGATTTTCACTTTCAGCTTCCCCTTAAGTGGTTAGAGAAACCTTCAAAGATTAACCCATACTTCTATTTTCCGCTAGACTACCTGGAAGAGGCAGTTTATTTAGAGTAGCAGTTTAGCAACTGAATTATCAGAATATGGAGACAGTTAAAATTCATCACGTCTAAGCTGGCAAAGGAAAGGTTCAGAAAATTGTTCAATGCAAGAATGTGTGCAAGTGTTTGCAAAAAACAACAAAAACAAAAAGCCCCAGAAAGTCAAACACTATTGCTGTAAAGTAACGTATTAACTGCAAAGCTAAGCAACGTTTATGTGTTTTCCACACCCAGGAAACACCAGGGAGGAGGCCTACACACAAATAAATGAGAGAGAATGGGGAGAAAAACCACATTTATTAGTTAAAGACAACCACAGGCTGGACACAACACACATGCTAAAAAGTGGACTGTCTTTTAAAATTTACTTCAAAGGTAAATAGATAAATGTTTTCCACAGCCCCACAATCATTTCAATGTGCTTACAAATTAAAAGGCTCATGTTAAGACATTAAACAGTAAAATATGTAATAAATACTCCAACCTACCCCAAAAGCTTCTTTTAAAAGTCATAGTGAATTTGACTAATCATGCTATTGAAAACTGTTCAATTACTAGGAGCTGAACCAGTTTTCAATTTATTAGTCCTAAAAATACCACTCCTTATCCTGCCCCAGAAAAATTCTAGTTTTATATTTGAGATAAGGCATTAACACCAATTAAAGCCTGTTTAATAATTGGAATTTAAATGAAACCTCATGAAGACACCTCCTCTCCTTGCAAAAAAAAATATATGTATCAGACCCACTGGGAAGATGTTCAAGCCTACTTCTAGTCATCATTAAAATGATCAGAAAGGTTGGTGAGCCCAAGTTAAATCTAAAGCTACATGTTGTAAATCTTCTTAGCAAAAAACCCACGTTGACCCTAACAAAAGGAACTGTATTATAGTTACTGTGCTTTTCGTAACATGGCTTCCTCCAGTTTAACCATTAAAGTTTTTCCTTTGCATTCATCTGAGTAAGAATAGACCTTACAGTTTGAAGTCCTCTAGAGTTCCCTGAATTACTGGACATTCATGACTCCCAGAGTGACCTCAGTTAAGAGCCCTAGGAAGCCTGTGAAGACTAGCACTTCTATAATGTCAGCACTAAAAACAAATTCAAATTTAGCTCTTGGCGAACCATCTTAAACGGTAGTCTTTTGACTGTTCAGTATTTCTATAGTTCACAATACAGCCAAGAGCTTAAGTATCATCTCCTGAAGTTAATTTGGAGATTTCCAAATCACAAATTTTGCAAAAGGAACAAAGTCATCCATGTTCTCACACTAAGCAGTCTGTGCGTGGGGCTACAGTTAATTATTCCCTATTATATTCTAGTATCTCATTTCACCATTCTAACAGTTAGATGACTCACCTGATGTTGGGAGGTACTGACAGAAAACCTTTATGCAGTTTAGCCTAAAATTGTTTAACCTAAAATCAACCACATTTTAATCCTTGCCATAAGAATAGATCACTGTTAAGAAGGGCCTTCTGATCTCCCCACTTTCCAAAACTATATTATGAAAAGGAGCAGTCTATTTATGATTCAAAAAAAAAAAAAACAACAAAAACAAAACAAAAACCAACCATCTAAGCCAAGTTTTACATGACATCATATATGTAAAATAAAGTACCATTTCCACTTAATTCAGTCTTCAAATATTTTTTATTGGAAGGCCATGCATTGCCTTCATTTATCGTATTTCAAATCACTGTACATTTACTTTTGTGAAAACACTGCCTGCATTTTCTAGTACAAAAAAAACCTAAAAATTGTTTCAGGAATGTAGAGAAATATCCAACTTAAATAGCGAAAAAGTGCACCATAATTACTGCTGCACTGCAGTCATTTCTGCATTTCCCATGTTTCTTAAATAACTATCTTGTCTGGTAACACACAATATAAAGAGCAATTATGAAAAACAGACATTTACATATACTTCTAAAGTCTTATTGAGAATATCCTGTTGGCATTGGATAACCAATCATAGGTGCAGCTGCAGTAGCAGGATATGCATATGCCTGTTGGTTCATACCATTGTGCATATTTGGAACATTACTCCCATACTGCTGAGTGCTATCATAACCATTCTGATAAGTACCTGTTGGATTACCAGTCCTAAAACTGGTCTGTATACCAGCAGACACAAAATTACTTCCAAAGCTCCCGTTGGTGTAATTTGCAGCACTGTAAACACCATTCTGAGTTTTTGCCCCAAAATCTCTCTTAAGCAGACTAGAGTAACCTCTGTCATAATTTTCCCTGTCTCTAAATGTATTAAATCCACCCCTTTTGCCCGCAGAATATCTGTCCCGACGGTCATCCTTCATGCCTCCTCTACCCCTGGAACGACCTGTTAAGAGAAAAGTTGCAAACCGATTACTTCCATGGCTGAAATCATTACTAACACAGAAGGGATTAGGCAGCTCTACCTGTAAGTATTTTCTAAACTTTGTTCCACACTGAAGATTTTACTCACCCGCCAATCCCACTTAAATGGATTTGTAGACAATTACGTGACCCGAAACTACCAACATTTTTTATCAAAGGTTGGTCTTACCTGAACCTCTGTCTTCGACCAACTGAAGCAATTTGGGATTAATTGCTTGATTAGCTTCACGAAGCACAGAGATAAGGTCGCTCACTTGCTTTATGTTATTAGGTGTAAAGAAAGTGTATGCTGTGCCTGTTTTGGTACTGCGAGCAGTTCTTCCAATTCGATGAATATAATCCTCTGAGGAGTTAGGGTAGTCATAATTGATGACAAATTTCACATCTTCCACATCTGTAAAGTGTTGCAGTGTGGCAAAATAGCAATGTACGGAGTTTTGCACACCACAACAGCCAGACCAAAAATAAAAAGTTAGACAATTGTATTCCCAAGAAGGTATGGGCTGCAAAAAATACAGTTAAAATGGTTATCCATTCTCTGTAGGAATACCATTGAGGTTGAGAGAAGGGGGGGAAAAAACCACACACATCATCTGTATGCCTTATTACCCACCCAATGATGAGCCTGCCAAAAGGACATGTGTATATTTCCTACATTCCCACGTTAGCAAGTCCCCTTACAGATCATCAAGTGACATCTGAATGCTTCTGCGCAGTAGGGCCACTTGAAGGTTCACAGCAACCTCCTTGTGTGCTCATTTTGAGGACCTTTAAACAAAAATGTACGTGGTCCTTCGCATTACACACTTATCAGAAGTTCAAAATTCTGGCCACACTGCTTGTCTTGCCAAGACCTTACAACCGCAGCTGCAAGAAAAACATACCTGTCCCCCAAAAGTTGTTTTTATGCACTGTGTCTCGTCTAGGCAAGCGCTTCCAAGAAGCCAGGATTCACTTGAGAATGTGTCTCTCTCTCTGGCAGGTCTCGACATGACGACTACTGTGTAGGTGAGGGAGGAACTTTCAAAGCACTTTTTCCCACTGACTAAGTGTGAGAAGTTGCTCCTGCTCTAGATCTTATGTGCCAGTACTCACCAATTTGTAAAAGGCTTAGTACCTTTTAAAGCTGCTCTCTCCATTTCAAACTTGAACAAAAATTTCATTGAACATTGAAGTTTGGAAATATTTCTTCGACATTTCAGCAAACTCACTGAAACTCAAAGACCCACAGATCACAGTGAACATTCTGAAACAATGCTGTACCATGGCAGTCATGCAAAGCATGGGACAGAAGAAATACCACGGCAGTGAACTGTGAGGATAACTTCCATTTTTTTCCCCCGGGAGAGAACAGTTTACGGGGCAGAGGTGGTATGTTCTGCCTTTTGAAGATTACTGGCACACTTTCAGCTTTTCACCTCTCTAATCGACTGGAAGCAGCCAGCCGATCACTAGTCCTCCATCCCCCTCGAGTCCTCCGATTGTCATGCCTAGGCCTTGCCACAAAGACTGCACCTTTATATGAAAAAAACTTAGAAAAAATGCAGAGGTTAAAGAAAGCAATAAACTTTCTTTAAAAAGTTATATGGAGATCTTCTGGAAAACCAAGCCATGAATTCGAGTTTGTACTAACCTAGCCCTCTGGAGGCCACATCTGTAGCAATCAGAATAGGAGCTTTTCCATGTTTGAATTCTACAAAAGAACGCATATATATGTAAGATCACTGATGGGAGTGAATTATAGGTTTTGAAGGAAAAAAGAACCCTTCCCTTGCAATACTTACCATTTAGAACCCAGTCACGTTCCTGTTGACTCTTGTCACCATGGATACCCATGGCAGGCCACCTAAATTAAAGAAGTTCTATTAGTAGATTCACATTTAAAATTTCAGATTTTATCAAGGTCAGACCCTTTTAATTTCATTCACTTGAAATAATGTATGTACAGTCTTAACTATACTACCTGTTTATTCCCATCTATAAAACTCAAATCACCAGTGATTACAATTTGCCCCTCTGCTAAACTCAGCTCTAATACAGCTGCTTCAATGGAAGAAGCCCACATACCCATCTCTCCTCATCTTTCTAGTAAGTTCATCACATCTTCTTTTGGTTTCAACAAAAACAATGGTTTTATTCTCCTTCTCACTCATGATCTCTTCCATTAGGCGAATAAGTCTTGGGGGAAAAAAAAAAAGAATTCTGAATTCTAAAAGTTCATGGTTATGGTTAGCAAAATACCAACTTTAATTCACATGGCTGCAAGTCAAAAAGGAAACACCTGCTTAACCTCTTAAATAATTCTACCCTTAGTCTTTAAATAAACTCCAAGACTTTTTTCTATAGGAATTCTGTAAATACAGTGATAACCAATTCCCTGAATGAAGGAAGCAAGACAATTCAGAATGACTTACAGACTTAATTTCAAATTAACACTGATTCCACTCAAGTTAAAGTCACTTTTAAGATAACTTACGCAACTGTGGCTCATATTTGTAAAGTTGTTTTTATAGTTAAGACTTACTTTTCATCCTTTTCTACATCATGACACACATCCACAATCTGAAGAATGTTGTGGTTTGCACTCAATTCTAGTGCACCAATGTTTATATGAATGTAGTCTTTCAGGAAATCTTCAGCAAGCTGTCTTACTTCTTTTGGCCAAGTAGCACTCCACATTAGGGTTTGTCTATCAGGCTAAAGATTTTTTGAATTAAAAAAAAAAAACCATTAGGGAGTCGGGTATAGCTCAGTGACAGAGCACTAGCATGCCTGAGGTCCTAGGTTCAATCCCCAGTACCTCTACTAAAAATAATTAATACATAAAAAACATTATACGTTCTAACAATGAATTTAGAGCCAAGTTTAAAGAAATAAGACATTTAAAGGGCATCTTACTCTTATTTGATCCACAATCTTCCTTATTTGGGGTTCAAATCCCATATCAAGCATTCTATCTGCTTCATCAAGGACAAGGTAGGTGGTTCTCCTTAGATTGGTTTTCCCACATTCTAAAAAGTCAATCAGTCTTCCAGGTGTTGCAATACAAATTTCCACACCTTCAATTAAACACACAAATGTTAACCATCACATCTGTAACTTTTAGCACCATCAGTGACAGGTAACTGATTACTCACCTCTCTCCAAATCACGTATTTGTGGTCCCTTGGGAGCACCACCATAGATGCAAGTAGACTTCAAGCGACATGCTCTACAGTATTCAGCAGCTACTTGCTGTACCTGTTGGGCTAGTTCCCGAGTTGGTGCCAGCACCAAGCACTAACGAAAGAGAAAGTGGAACAGCTTTGAGAAGAGTCCTGGGTTCCAAAGTACTGATTTATTACCGTTATAAAAGCAGATAATTTATTTTGCTGTCCAATACCCAAATAAGCTTTATGTCTCCAGCTAAACGGGATAACTTATGTCTCTAGTTGAAATCACCACAAATTGACTTTTGCTACCTATTCTATGAATCTCTACACTTCTAACCCAAAGTTACAGACTACATATATATACTTACAATAGGTCCATCACCCCTCTCTAGGAATGGCTGATGATTGATATGGACGATGGCAGGCAACAAATACTGTTCAAAGAGGAAAGCAAACAAAAGTTATATTAAAATACTTTTGGTTTAATTCCCAACCCATTTTCTCTAGCACACATCACAGAATAACTCAAAAGCTCTCCCGAACTTACAGACAACGTTTTTCCAGATCCAGTTTGTGCTACCCCAACCATATCCAATCCACTTAGAGCAACTGGCCATCCCTGAGCTTGAATAGCAGTGGGTTCAGTAAAGTTCTGCCTTGCAATCACGTCCATGACATTTGCTGTAATTATTGATAATTAAATAATTATAATGCCAAAAAAATGGAATTTTAAAAAAAGTGACAGAAACTTGCACTTACCAGGAAAGTTCGCTTCATAAAAATTCAGAACTGGCTTTGGGCAGTTGTGACCTCTAACCGTAATTTCCTTGCTTCTTCTGTATGTCTCTACCTCTTGCTACAAGACAAATTATAAAAATACAGCTAAGTCTCACGACAACTCCCCTTAAGTAAAAATGCAACTGACAGGCCCCTAAATGTACAGCTGATTAGCTACTTTAAGATGGCCTTTAAAAATCTGGATCCACACATGAAAACCTCATGTAGGACAAGAACCACCAACCATTCTAAATACAGAAAAATCGAAGTCGTGCCTATCTCCAAAAGTGAGGCATCTCTTCCCCAATAAAACTTACTGGGAAAGCATGAGTTCCTCAAGTTTGGTCATTTGCAAGACATTCCTAGTCACTTTTATTTACTGCAAATTCATTGAGTTATAGCCTGATGAAGCCACATGAAGTTACTCACTGCTGTGCGCCTAGCCAAATCAGGGTGTTCTTGATAAAAATTCTTCTCAAATTTGGGCAGCTCATCAAGATTCCATTTCTTTTTAACCAGTTTCTCCCCAGGGTTTCCAAACTTCTTTCCCGATAAGGGCCCTGCCCTACTTCCTCCAAATCGAGGTGCACCAAACCTAAAATTTAAAAAAAAAAAATTACATCTTAAAACATGTTACAGATTTACCACCCTTGACACATGCTGAAGATCAATGAAAGACTTCTGGAGATGGAAGACTCAGTGCTGTCCTTAGTGATGGCAATTCTCTGAAAACCCACACCACCACATCCTTCTTATTTCCCATGGTACCAAGTACACATTACTGAACCCAAATCAACCACCCGAGATTTACCAGGTCGGAAAACTGCCTGCCCAAGTGCTAGAAGCTCAGATTACAAGGAGAGAGAACAGCTGGATGAGATAGTAAGATACCAGTCTTTCCCACGAGCTTAAGAACTAAACATCTGCGAGAGACAATAAAGAACGAACAAGCTTAACAGCGATGTTATCAGCCATGTTCAAGCAAAGCAGCTTCGGTTTTAATGGATAACGGAGCAGCACAGGCAGAGAGAGAACAAGGAAGGTGGTCTCGGAGACATTTATGCAAACCAGTTGGGAGGAAACCCGCAGAAGGGCTCCCGATCAAGGTAGGAAAATTATATAACGCGAGAATAAAGGAGGAGGAGCTGGAGACAACCGGGGGAGGAGTCCCGGCCCGGGCGGAGTCGGCCGGGCGGCGTTCCCGCTGGGGCGGCGCTTCCCCCTTTGTCTCGCATTTCTCTCTGCGCCACATTTTCTCGACGCTGCCATTTTGAGCTCCTCCGCCGGGCGGGGTAACAAAGGCGCCGCCGCCATGTCCGACGCCGGCATTTTGTACTCGCGGCTCAGCCACATGGCCGCTTCCCGCGGCGCCGGCCATCCTCCTGCCCCCGCCGCATCAACGGCTTCCTAGGCGGCCCCCTCGGCACCCACAGAATTCCCGAGACCCCTAAAACACCTCCCGAAAGGGTGCACCTAACAGCGGCGACTTCGTCCACCTCGAAGCACCGCGCTTTCCTCCCCTCGAAACACGCTCAGAATTCTCCCAACAGCTGCTAAATCGAGGCCGCGATACGCCCTCCCAAACAAAAAGCGATCTTGAGGACCGTTAACAGGGAACTCTCGGTCAGTTTAGAACAAATATCAAAATGGCGCAAACCGTCGACGGAGGAGGCCCAAAGAAAGACAGAAGCAGCCAACCTCCCACCGCCACCCCGCCCCCCGCTACCCTCATCGGCTTCCCATCCCCCACTGCCGGGCCTGACAGGTCAGTTCCCACACTCACCCTCGATCCCGGCCGCGGTCTCGGTCACTCGAATAACCCGACATGGCGTCAATGGTTGCGGTTGGCGGGAAGCGAAGCGGAGAGAACTGGGTGCGACAAGTCGCTGGAATTGGCTTCGACGACGGCGAAGCCTTGCGGGGGCGGCAGCGGTGGAGAGACGGCGATGACAGGAGCAGGAGCTGCCAGGCAAGAGACCGGTGGAAATGAATGAGGTGCCGGCCGCGTCCCGGCAGCCGGTTTTATAGCCTGGACCGCCTCCTCCGCCGCAGAGAATGCTGGGAGCCGCTCTATGACCTAATCACTCCGCCCCTGCGCAGAGGCCGCAACGCCCGTCGGCATTCCGGGATCCGCCATGTTCTCGCCCCTCCCCCCGACCCCTCCCTCAGAGGCGCCGGATTTTCGGTCTTTTCAACGGTGGGCCCCCACCCACCACTGGGTTGCTTCAGTCTGCACGCTCTTGGCTTCACCTTGTTCTCGTCTTCCACACATCAAAGAAGACACCCCGCCCTTTTCCAGGTCCAGCCCAGACAGCAAAATGGACAGCCCCAGTCAACCCACAGTCCACTCGGAGATGTTTACGTCTCCATAGAGCACTCACGCCCATAACCTAGCGATACCGGAAGGCGGGGCCTGACACTGTCACGTGGCTGCCCCCGCCCACCGAATGAACTGTTCGCACTACTTCCACAGTTGGCGTCGGCGGAGGAATACAAAACAAAATAGCTCACCGGAAGTTCCGTGCTAAAGCCTCCAGGAGACCAGCCGGGGCTCCTGGGTCACCCAGACTGTCAAACTCACTCACCCTAGAGCCCCTTAGCGGGGTCTGACAGGAGGAGAATGGTATCTAGAGCCCGCAAACCGCCGCTTTGGCGCGCGCTGCGAAAGGAAGTGCTCCTGTGGTGACCAATCAGCAGCGAGAAGCCGTTTTAACGTCCCTCCCTCTCTCACCCCTCCTTCCCGGCGCTTTGGTGTGGTTCCCCCTCCTATCGGCGCTATGTCTGCGCTCTGCGGCCCTTCCCGGACACCGTCCTGCGCGCGGCGGCCTGGAAGTCCGGCGGCGACGTGCCTCCGCGACATGGCCGGCTCAGAGGCTGGTGAGTCTCGGCCCGGAGCCCCGGTGTGTGTGGACTGAAGTCCAGTGCAAGTCCCCAAACACCCTTTCCCATTTTATCTTGAGGCTTCGGGCGGGTCTGGGCTGCCGGCGGGGCTCGTGACAGACACCTGGTCGTAGTCGGCGGGTTCTCTGGATAGGGTGTCTCCGCCCTGCGCCCTGTCCGCTTCGAGGCTGTCGAGCGCAGTTTTGGGGTGGAAGATAGAAGGGCCCTTCGGCGAGGCCCGTAGCACTCCCGCATCCTGTCTGCAAAAAGAGCAGCCAGAAACTGCTGACTGGTATTTCTTTGAGGAATCCAACTACTGGCGGGCTGCGCTTTTGCATTGTGGGGACTTTGGCCGTGCCAGCAACTGTATTGAACTTTTGGGAACTGGCACACTTAAGATCTGTTGATGCCTTTGCCAAAGCAGAGCAGGGGTGGACTTTTCTCTTTAGTGCTCTCTAGAGTTACCGGCTTTGTCTAGCACCGCTTATGAAAAGCGAATTGATTTGTTTAGGACGCTTTCATCCTTTTCTCCAGGACAGCGTTCAAACCAGTTGTCATGGTTTGGTCAGCTGTGAGTGGGCATGGGCAGAGAGAGAGAGAATGTGCCTTGAAGACAGTCTCACATATACATAAACACACGCATTTATTGCTGGAACATTACTGAAGATAACAAACACAGAATAAAAGAACTTTCCCCTTAATCGTCAGTCATTTAAGGGAACAAATGTTTCAAGCTTTCTAAATTACCTGTGGTCAAGAAATTCGTGAAATAACTTTGTTAATCCCAACAATATCTGGGGTAAGGGGGCTGATAACACTGGAAACTTCGACCATATTGGTAATGTGGTAGCTCTGAATTTGGAGACGTTTCTGTATACTCCCATATTTGCCTTTCATATACATCAAATATAATTTTTAAAAAAGCTTAACAAATGCAGTAGTGCTGGTTTCATTACTCCAGTTCTTAACAGCGTCAGTTAATCACCACCTATTTGGGCACCAGAGAAATTCCAACTTGCACAAGATAATTGGGTAAAAACATGACTAATGCTACTGGGAATTTGAAGCAACATCGATTAACAAGTTAGTAGTAATCTCAGATTATCATTAACAAGCCATCTTGTTCATGACGTAATATTTCTGTTTACTTGTAAATATGTTTTAAATGAAAAGACCTATGTATGGCTTGTAAAATAAGAACTATGATAAATACTTTAAGATTTTAGGTTGCAATAGTAAAAATTGGATTTGAATTATAGTTTTGACTACATTGAAATTGTAGCATTCTGAAAATCACCCCAAGAATTTAAATACATCTTTTCAAAAATCATGCCCAGGAGGGCCTTGGAAATTCTCTAATAGTCAAATTCCTTATCTTCTACAGAATTCAATGTCCCTTTTTGTGGGAGTTGTTTTTTAAGTGAATGTATATAACTTTCTCTGATACTATTTAAGGCTGATCTTTTCCCTTTCCCAACAGAGTGGGTAACCATTGCCAATAATCTTCTTTTGAAATGTCATATACATCTCAGGATTCGAGAACTAGAAGATTGTGATGCTAATGTTTTTATTGCTCTTTATCAATCCATTTTGGGAGAAAAGGTACCAGGTAAGGTAACTAAAAAGTGAAAGTAATAGTGTCCTAGGCTAGAAATTTCTAGTGCCTTTAGTTAGAGCTTGTAGTATATATAAGATCTAGAGTCTTCTCTTTTGTCTACATCTTATTTCTATCTAAATGTTGCATTCATTGATTTAAAGTATACCTTATGAGACCTACCCATAATAACAGCTTTGGTTCTCAACTATTTAATCATGCCCAGTGCTGTCAAAGTCACACCCTTTCTGTAAATGCACTTTTGCATGTTCTAAAATGGACTGGAATTTGGAAACTTGTTGAGTCCTGGTACTTAACCAATTATATAGATAAGAACTGGTGTTTGTATTATGTCCCTGGTTAAATATCTCAGAGTCATTATCCAGCAGTTTCCTCTGCTGCTTCTGTTTCTTTGTATAATTTATAGCCATTTAGCATCTGTAGTCTCTCTTTTTGCTCTATTACTGTGAGTCAGTGCCCCCTTCACTTTCGGGAATAATGGGATGGCCTCTAGCTGGTACCGTTAATGCTAGTCTCAACCCTCTTGAGAGTTCAGAGGCGTGTAGTTATTAGACCAGGCTTTTACAATACTTTTTTTATTCTTCCCCCAAACACTCGACTTCCTCAAATACCAAACTCCAAATTTAAGTTGATAAAATCTTTCTGCACTCTGGTCTGTACTGATCTTTTAAACTTTTATGCCAATAATTCTAATAGGCTGCCTTAACAGGATGTACAAGAACCCTCCTTTCACACTTCTTGTGGGTTTTTTTTCTCTCATGGAAAGCAGCCCATGTTAATGGGTTGAAGTCTCACCTCATGTATTGCCTCCCTTTTTAGCGTATTAGCATCTCCATGAATTTAGGGACCTCTTTTTCTTTATTATGGTGCTTATTTTAGAGCATTTTTACATGTGTGATGGTTGGATAAATATTTAACCATATTCAGTCAATAAATACCCAACCAATAAAGGTTTTACTGTGTGGAATTCAGGCTCTATTTATCTATACTTGATAGCCTGCTCTGTTTGGGCCGAGCTTACTTTTGTAGCAGTTGACCTTACTAAGAGGCCTGATCAGAGACAGAGATGGAAACTTGGACTCTGGTAGTTGCAAAATTACGTAGTTTTCTTCCCACAGACCTCATAGCTATTCCCAGGAATCAAGAAGATGAAGCTCACAATGTACAAGCAGTAATTGATTCACTGGCTTTGGATTACCTGCAGATCAGCTTGTCTCACATAACAGGTTAGTATATACTTAACATTAGATAACTTTGCATTTTACTAAAATAATTTGTTAGGTAGAACCCTAGACTTTGTTTAACCAAATGAGTAAGCTTGTGAAATAGACTAACCAGCAAGACTGAGTCAAGACAGTTGACTGGTATAGTTAAGGCATCCATCCTTGAGAGCTTTTCCAGGAGAGTCAAACACTGAGTTTGAGTTTGCAATGCCTGAGATACAAAAATCCTAGCTGGTAGTTTGAGGTATGTTTTTCTGTTGGTGTTACTTTAAAGCTGCCTTGCTCCTTGTTTGTAGTAGCTAAAAAGTAGAAACACTTAAATACCCATTAATGGGGACAGGTTAAATAAATTATCATAGCTCCATATAGGGCACTACCCTGTAGCTGTAAAACATGATTGACAATGCTCTTTATGTACAGTGTTCCTTGTTAGTGGATAATCCTGGGGTTTCCCTGTTCTTGTGCAATTTGGAATGGCTTTATTGCCCTAGTAGGGCAATTTCTGGTATTTGTACTTACTGTATAAACATACTATATACCAAGGATGTGTCTGTTTGTAGAACTTTTTAATGCCGAGCTACCCCTGACAACTTATACCTACCCCATAGAACGTTGCAAAACTGCTTACCTCTTCCAGTAGACTGCAAAGCAACTTTTTACTCCTTATGAGCTGTTTAAGGCAGTTTCTCCTGCATGGTGAAGCACTGCATTCTGGAGGGCAGTCTTAGTTGCTGGGTTGGCAGAATACGCTCCCTATCCTGGAAACCAGAAGTCCTGGGTATGTCCTTGGGGTATGCTTGTGTTATCTTGTTAAGCTAGAAAACAGGGCTTAAAAACAAGATTTGTTTAATTGTTTTAAACAGAAAAAAAATTGCTCAAACATTGACTAGCTTTACTAGTAGTGTTGTAAAATATCAAATTTCTGGTTTAGGCTTGTTTTGCATCATGACCGAGGTTATGAATGGCTAGATTATCTCAAATACAGAATTTCTACTCTGCCTCTCCCATACTGGTTTGAACTCATGCCAGTCATGATCTCCCAAGGGACAACTCAAGTGTCTCAGGAGTTAGGTTCCATCCATACCTGATGTTGACGGGAGTCCATTTTAGGTGGCATTAAGCATGTCAAGTTTCCATGCTTTTGCCAGCTCATTTCTTGTCAACATTTCAATTAATTTATCAAAAATCTATGATAAGCCAGGTACTGTGCTAGGAACACTTTAAAGATTAGTTTGTAGATATAAGGTGGATATGGTGGGAGGTAAGATGAGAGAGGTTGGGGGTGAAGTAAGATTAAGAAGGGTTTTATAAGCAGGGAGCCATGGTTGGTTTTTAATTTAAAAATATCATGAGCTATACAAAGTGAATAGGAGTTAACAAATTAAAAAAATTAGGAATTGTGGATGAAAGTACCCCAGCAAGGTTTTTGGTTTTGTTTTGTATTTCTCTACTGCTGTTGTCTTCAGGTCAAACCACTGTCTAGAAGTAGGATCCCGTAATCTGAAACTGTGTTCCCAACTGCAGTTTTTTTTTTTTTTTAACCAGCCTAATAAAGTTGTGCTTAGTTGCTTTGTATTTTGGTATAGATCTTAGAGAATCTTTTCTTAAGGCCACATATTTTGCTTCTTGAGAGATGAAGGACTATGCCAGTGAATTATCAAACATACTATTCAAGATTATCCCCTTTGTTTCTTCAGATATAATTAAGCTTCAAATAATCAATAATGTTTTTAATATTTATAATATCATTGTTTCTCCTGGATTAGTTTATAATCATCGTATTTTGAACAATATTTTCACAGTGCTATATCCATTTCAAAAACATGAGGCTTTCAATTTCTTGGTTAATTTTTTTAATAGCTCTGTATTCTGTGTTCAGGAGAAAATATAGTGAAAGGAGATAAAGAATCTATTAAGAATCTTCTAGAAATATTTGATGGGTTGCTGGAGTATCTTACAGAACACATCAGTGAAACATCTCACGAGAAAAGTAAGTTTAAGAATAAAAATTTGGTTTGGTTTATAGTCTATGTTATGTCCCTTTTTGCCTTTTATCCTTTTGCCTATTTTTATTCATAAGAATTAGAATCACTAATACAGTATATCTAATACATTTTATTGTAAAGTAAATTTCAGTTCTCCATGTTCCATGTGCTTGAAAACTCTCTCCTAGACTGTCATCATGTCCTATGTCAATTTGGAAGTTGCTTGTAAATTACTTTAAAGCTAATCTATAATAGAAAGCTAAATTCTGGCTAAAATTGCTTGTTGTCCTATTACATGAAATTACTTACTTCAGAATTTCCTATATTAGAACTGCCATTTCTGTTACAAATTTGAATAGTACAGAGGCATCAGCAAGAAGAGTTGGT
Organism: Vicugna pacos; assembly: GCF_048564905.1. Lineage (NCBI taxonomy): Eukaryota > Metazoa > Chordata > Mammalia > Artiodactyla > Camelidae > Vicugna > Vicugna pacos. The sequence continues at coordinate 50,485,957 of NC_133002.1, forward strand.
TTGTTTCTGTCTTCAGCCTACACTTAGGTTTGTGACATCCTGGATATTTTTTATTTTACTCCTTAAGTAACTCAGTTCCCCAGGTTGTAATAGTTTATTGTGTGAAATTTTGAGCTTATGTTTTTTATGATAATTTAACGATTATTATGGCCGTATTATTTTCCAAAAGAGTTGTGGTATTTAAACTGGATCAGCAGTGTATCAGAGCTATTCATAATCTTTGGCTCCATTAATCCAATTTCTAGGGATTTGTTCAAAGGAAGTAATACCAAAAAAAGTTAGATGCTTGAAGGTCTTCATGCAATGCTATTTATCGTATTGCAAAAATTTTAAAAATCCTATATGTCTTAATTTTTGATTGGTCAGGTAAATAACACTGTATATCATGGTTGGAATAATATATGACCCATTTGAGAATTGGTTTGCTATTATTGTAAAATTATCCAAAACAAGTTTTCAGTAGCAATAGCAGTTAATATAAATTCTAATACAAATGAAGACAAAAAAAAAAATTGGGCTAGGCTTGTCATTCCTAATTCTTGTATTGTTGATGGTGAGATCTATGCTGTGATTATAATGTCTGAAATTAATCTTAAACTTTTTAGTCAGAGATAGTTTTCTAACTTTTATCTTTGTTGCTGAAAAGATTTAAAAGCTTACAGAGGTAAGTCCTGGAAGGAAAGATTGAAAGGCTTGCCACACTGGATATTTCTTTTTCTGTTTCAAAAACTTTTTGAGTTTTGAGTGTTTAATATATATTAAATACCAACATAGGTACTCTGGGAAGAGTCAAAGCTGCATGCCATGTTTATGGCTCTTAAAGGAATCTAAACTCAAGTCAGGGAGACTGCCATAAGTAAATAGAATAAAAACATTGTAGGAAAAGGAGGGCGGGGAATGACATGTAAAACTCACCTAATTCAAGGCTTCCAGTAGATATTTCGATGCGCTGTGACTTTTTAATCATTTTAGCAGCCAAGAGTAGGAGGAAGAAAACCACCTGTAAGAGATTAATTTGAAGTGCTCTAATGACAGAGGCGGTTTTTACAGTGTAGTGGTTGACCTCAGGTAGGGAGGGATGATGGGCAATGGAAATGGAGGGAGGAGGACAGACCTGAGAGGTATTTACAAGTGAGCTGGGGATGATGAAATGCTCAGGGAGGGGACCTTCGCAGGGGGAGGTCAGTAGTATGTGCTAAGCTTAGTGCTGCTTGTAGGGAGTTGCCCAGATGGGGGCTCCCTATGTGGTAGTACCATAGTGGATAATGTTTTCTAAAATCTGATATTCACCTTTGCAGGTCCAGGTTTCTATAGCAGTATTTACCTAGAGTTGACCAGAATCTTCAAAATGCCAGTTAGTAATGGGAAATAAATCTTTATTACCACTAGTCATGTCAGGTATGCAGTTTCTTCCTGGTACCTGAGCTAGCATTATCATTTACCACTTAAGAGCAAGGGATTAGAAGGCCGACTGTGGGCCAGTTGCTGCCCCTCACTGTGTAACCGAGTTTTGTCCCTCACTGTATGGCTGAAGCTCTCTAAGCCTCAGTTTTCTCCTCTGAAATTTTCTCACGGTTGTAATGAAGGTTGAGTAAGTAGATACATATAAATAGTTTAGTACTGAGCCTAGCCCAGAGTAAATACACAGTGAATATTGATTAATGTTAAAATATTGCTTGGTGAATATAGAAATAGAAAAAAGTGAAGGTGGATGCTTAAACAGGAAATCCCTAGAAGTGGGATGGAAATCCAGTGGATCGATCTGAATTGTAGGAGGTTTCACCCACATAGCACTCCCCTAGTGCATTACAGACGCTGTGAAAGTGTATTTCTCAAGTATATTAGGGTAGAAAGTAGAGTGATAGTCTTAAGGAAAATTTCATCCACGTCTTGATGTGGTCTCACTCTGAGGCTAGGGCAAGATTGTCTTGGAGCTTGAGGTAGGCTAACACAGTCATGTTTTTCTAAGCCACGCCCTAGTCATCTTGCCTCAAACATCCCTTACAGGTAAAGAGGTTTAAAAAGTAATAAATGAACCTATCACCTAGCTTAAAAAAATAAAACACTACTAATACAACTGTAGACGCTGCTTTTAAAGCAATACTTATGTTGCTTCTTTGTTATCCAGCTAGTACATGCTCATTGCAGGTAATGATTTGGTTCTTAATTTTACTTTCACAAGAGCCCAGTTTACCAGGAAAAGGTTGAGGGTACTTTACTGTCCTTCCCTCTGGCCACCCCCTGTAGAGAAACAGTTGCATTAACTTGAGGTTTCCTTTGTGTTGTTTTTAATCTGTTCTGAACAGGTGAAACTGGACAGAGTTTTAAAGAAACCTATCAAGGAGAACCTTTGGAAGAGCCAGAAAGTACTAAAGAATCCAGATCATCATGGAAAAGAGTTTCTTTTGAGAGGTAGCACTCAATGTCAATGAATTTAATCAAAACAAGTTATGCTTTTCCTTCTACTAAGAATTAAAATTGCACACCATGTATCAGAATGACAGCAAAACAAAACAAAAAACAAAGCTAATGTGAAAATTTTACTAACTTCTCGTATTTTAGACCTCCCTAAGGGGGTTTTAAGACCCTCGAGCTGTGTATAATACTTCATTCTCAGCACTAACCGCCTACTTAATTTAAAATTTTTCCCTTGATCATCAAAGTAGTTTATGTTCCTTGCAGAAAACTTGGAAAGTGCAGAGAAGTAAAAAAGAAGCAAAAAAAAGAAAAGATGAACTCTCATTCAGAAGTAAATAGCTGCTTGTTAACATTTTGTTGTCCTTTAGTCTTTTTACTGTGTTTTTCTTTTTTGGATTTAATCATACTGTTTATATAATTTTATTTCTTGCATTTAAAAATTTAACTCACAAACCGTTTCCCTAAGTTGATAAACTCTGAAATCATTTTTAATCCCTGTATAACATACCATTCATATGGGTGCGTTATAGTTTACTAAACCACTCCTGTAGGTGTTTTTGTGTTTTTATATTATTTTTTTAATGTGGTACATACCTTTGTTCTTTCTCCACCCTCCTCCCACCCATATCTTTAAGTTACATTCAAAGACTTGAATATTATAAGGCTATTAAAAGTCACCAAATTGCTTTCCAAAAAGGCTGTGACTATTTATACACCCACCAGCGGTATAAAAGTGCTAGGTTACAGTGCCCTCATGAACCAGTATCAATGACCAATATCAGAGTTATAAAATTTGTGCTACTTTCATAGGCAAAATAAAGTGTCCTTAGAGGTTTGATTGTATTTCTGATAAGCAGAGGTTGAACATGATGCTATGACTTTCTTTTAAATATCTGATTATCAGTTTTTTAATGGAGTTTGTCGTGGTTTGAAAAGCACAGGTGAAGCCTTGTTTAGAAATAGTACATTGTGGAAAGTGTGTCTTAAAGGGAGACCATCGTAAGATGAATTGTCTTTATTTTTCATTATTAGATTTTTTAAAAAGTGCAAAAATGAAACTACAGGGATATTTAATGAATTAATACCCTACTCAGTTCCCTTCACTTCCACACTCTTAAAGTAACCAGTGTTTGTTGTTCTCTGTGTGTATTCTCGTATACATTTAATTTTTGACACTTTATACACAGCTTTTTCCACCGTACATATGTCAGTCAGAACAAAACAGATAAACAGCAACAAGGTGATAAGCAGCAGAAGGGAAAGTCTCTTTTCTGCACACAGCAGTGAGCACTCTGAATACCCACAGGCAGGCTGCTTAAAGCTGCTCTCGGGGTCCTCACAGAAAGGGCCGTCTGTGGTCAGGCCAGGCCCTGAGTAAGTGAGGGAACTCTTTCAGGTGCTCCTTGTCCTCTGAAGCCTTGGGCCCTTCTTGGGATGGAGATGAAGCAGAATCTGCTGGTGAAATAATTAGACTTGGAGACACAGCACACACGTTTTCTCTAAGAAGTAATGGTGAGTAATTAAACTTTAAATATCATTTATTGTTATTCAGTGTACAGCTATGAAAATGTAAATAGTTATACTTAGGCGTGTTTAAAGTTTTCATTTGTTTGTTTTGTTTTCATATTCTTCTTTATTTTTTTTATTGAAGTACAGTCAGTTATAATGTGTCAGTTTCTGGTGTACAGCACAACGTCCCAGTCATGCATGTATGTACATATATTGGTAGGAGTGTTTAAAGTTGAGAAGAAAGGGTCCTAACTGGACATCAGAGTTGAAGTTCTACAATACCACTATTACCTACTAAATAGGAACAGTTGTCCAAAGTGAGTCAAGTGGAGGCCCAGGCACATGGGCAAATAGGTGGATGCAAATTTGTCATGTAACATGCAGGACTTGATACTTTGGGAAGAAAATTCTGGATGCAGCTTAACAGCCTGATTATACTCAGGATACCCCTGAAGTGCAGTTCCCTGAGCTGGGTGACTCACTTTTTTTATGGTTTCAGCCGAGTCTGTACATCCAGTGGCAGTTTTCCTTCCAGGCTTCAGGCCATATCCCAGTCTCCTGCTTATGCACAATAAGCCTGAATATCTTTCAGGCCCGTTTTGAGCCTCTCACCTTTCCCTACTCCAACCAGTCACACTCCCTGCTCTTCCCACCTTGATTGCCTTGCTCTTCTCTTGTCTTCTTGTTGTTTCTTTTGTTGGGATTCTCTTTCTTTCTGTTCTTGGAAAATCCCCTCTATACATAGCCCGGCTTCTGAGTCTCTGTATTCATATAGTGTGGCCTTTTCACCTTATTTCAGTACCATCATTCTCACATTGCACGGTAACTTTGAGTTTGTCTATTATGTAAACTGTGAGTTCCAGGGACAGTAGCCACCTCATATTGGTTCAGCAAATACTTACTTAGTGTCTTCCCTATGCCAGTCAGTGGTGATACGGTGGTAAACAAAACAGACACAAATCCCTTCTGTCATAGAGCTTACATTCTAGCTGTGGAGACAGTCAATAAACAAGACAAATAACGAAATATATGATAAAATTATTCAGCTGAATTTTCTTATTCATCATAATTGAAATTAGCAAAACATCAGGCCCACAGTAAGTATTTTTTTGAATGTTTGAACAAGAATGCTAGAGTAGAATGAAGTACATTAAATTTTGCCAATCAGGTGGGCAACACTGTCATCAAGACCCTGCTACTGGCTGTGTGACTTTGGATATGATCCTTTTCTGAACTCCTGTTTCTTCAAGTATGAATTTAAAGAGTTCAATTAAACCAACTCTGAAATCCTTTTCAGCATTAATACTCTGATTCCAAGAAATAGACACTCCATTCCAAAGAATTACGTTTGAACCTAAGTCTGGAAGTTCAGAGAGTTGACCAAAGACATGAACTTGCCACAGGGATGGGCGAAGTAGTGGAATGACCAGACTGTAGGTAATGCAGGAATGTTTCTTGAAGGCAGAGAGTCAGATGGAAGGGAATGGGGATTTTAAAAATGGTGTTCTGTAATAGCAAGTGCCATGTACAGAGGTTCCACCTGTAAAAAGTGAATTAGTTGTTTTCAGATTTTAACTATTCAGATTGTAATGCAATTAAAGCAAAGGAGGAAAAGTTGAGAGTAAAGCTAGGCTAAGGTGTTTGGGTTTGATGTTCTATGGTAACTTCCTTTTATAGTTGAATTTAAGTCATCAGATAAGTGTCATCATACACATTTATAGACATTTCATTTAGGCTTTAATTCCAGGATTATAAATCTTTCTTTTTTACTGTAATATAGGTAACATATAGTATTGTATTAGTTTTACAGGTGTATGATACAATGATTTTATATTGATATGTATTGTGAAAAGATCACCACAATATGTCTCATTAACATCTGTCATCACAAAGAAATTTTTTTCTTCTGATGAGAACTTTTAAAATGTACTGTCTTAGTAACTTTCAAATATACAATACAGTATTTTTTCTTAAAAATTTTTTTATTGAGCTATAGTTGATGTACAGTATTATATAAGTTGTAGGTTACACTCCTTTATAGTTATTATAGATACTGGCTGTATTACCTGTGCTATGTAATATGTCTTCATAGCTTATTTATTTTCTACATAATTGTTTGTACCTCTTATCCCCCTATACCTGTCTTGCCCCTCTCCCTACTGTTTTTTTGTTTTTTTGCTTCTCTCCCTGCTGTTAACCACTATTTTGTTCTGTGTATCTGTGAGTCTGTTTCCTTTTTGTTATATTCACTAGTGTGTTTTATTTTTTAGATTCCACATATAAGTGATACCATACAGTATTTGTCTTTCTCTGACTTACTTCACTAACCATAATAACTCTTCAAGTCCATCATGTTGCAGATGGCAATATTTTCATTCTTTTTTATGGCTGAGTAGTATTCCATTATATATGTATATACATATACATCTTTATCCATTCATCTGTTGATGGACGCTTAGGTGATTTCCATATTTTGGCAATTGTAAATAATGCTGCTATGAACATTGGGGTGCATTTATCTTTTCAATTAGTGTTCTCATTTTTTTTGGATATGTATGTAGCAGGAGTGTAATTGCTGGGTCATATGGTGGTTCTTTTAGTTTTTTGAAAAACCACTGTACTATTTTCCAGTGGCTGCACCAATTTACATTCCCACCAACAGTGTACAAGGGTTCCCTTTTCTCCATATCCTTGCCAATATTTATTTGTGTTCTTTTTGATGATAGCCATTCTGACAGGTGTGAGGTAATATCTCACTGTGGTTTTAATTTTCATTTCTCTCATGATTAGCAATGTTGAGCATCTGTTCATGTGCCTGTTGGACATCTGTATATCTTCTTGGGGAAAATGTCTATTCAGATCTTCTGCCCATTTTTTAATTGAGTTGTTTGTTTAATTTTATTTTTTATTGAAGTGTAGTTGATTTACAGTGTTAGTGATTCAATATACATTTTTTTCAGATTCTTTCCATTATAGCTTATGGGAAATTGAACATAGTTCCCTGTGCTATACAGTAGGACCCTGTTGTTTATCTATTTTATATATAGTAATGTGTATCTATTAATCTCAAACTCCTAATTTATTCTCCCGCCCCTTTCCCCCTTTGGTAACCGCAGTTTGTTTTCTGTATCTGTGAATCTGTTTCTGGTTTGTAAATATAATTTGTATTTTTATGTAAGATTCCACATATAAATGGTATCATATGATATTTGTCTTCCTCTGTCTTAATTTACTTAATATGATAATCTCTAGGTCCATCCATGTAGCTGCTAATGGCATTATTTCACTCTCTCTTATGGCTGAGTTATATTCCATTGTGTGTATATATATACATACACACACACACACACACACACACACACACACACACACACCCCTACATCTTATCTGTTCATCTGTTGATAGACATTTGGGTTGTTTCTATGTCTTGCCTATTGTAAATAGTGCTGCTGTGAACACTGGGGTGCATGTGTCTTTTCAAATTATATTTTCCTCCTCATCACTTATTTCTTCTGGGATTTTATCTTGTGCCTTGGCCTGGAAGATACTCGTCTGCCAGCTCATATTGTCTATCTTTCTATTTGTATTTTTAGGTAGGTTAGTAATGTTTCTTGACCTTGGAGAAGTGGCCTCTGTGGGAGATGTCCTATGTGTCCCAGAAGTACACTCCTCTCTTGTCACCCAAGGGTCAGGGTCCAGCTGGTCCCAGTGTAGAGTCTGGCCCGTGTTTGTGGATTCCTTCCACAGGCTTTGGGATTATTGTTTTCTTATTTCTAGTATCTGCCCCCCTGGTAGATGAGGCTCGACTAGAGGCTTAAGCAGGTTTCCTGGCAGGAGGAGGAGTTGGTGCCTGCCCACTGCTGGGTGAAGCTTGGTCCTGGACGTCTGGTGGGTAGGGCCATGTGTAGATGCATCTGTGGCTCAGGAAGTCTGCTGATGGGTGGGGCTGTGTTCCCACCCAATCTGTTGTTTGGCCTGAGGCTTGTTAGCCCTTAAGCCTTCACGCTATTGGGTGGGGCTAGGTCTTAGTGCCAAAGATCCAATCATGGTGTCAGCCTCCAGAAAAGCTCATGTAGATGAACACTCCCATAATGTCTGCCACCAGGTTTTATGTCCTCTGGGTGAGCTGCAGCCATCCCCTACCTCCCCAGGAGATCCTCCAAAACCAGCAGGTGGTCCTGGCCCAGGTTCCTGTGAAATAACTGCCTCTGCCCTTGGACCCAGCGCACGTGAGAGTCTGTGTACACTTCCCAGGAGAGTGAAGACTCTGTTTCCCCCAGTCCTGTGGGGCTCCTGGAGTTAAGCTCCACTGGCCTTCAAACCCAGATGTCTTGGGGTCTCCTCCTCCTGCCAATGCCGGAGCCCCAGGCTGGGGAGCCTGATGTGGGGCTCAGAACTCTCATTCCTATGGGAGGGCCTCTGTGACTTAATCATTCTTCAGCTTGTGTGTTGCCCACCACGGGGGTATGGGGCCCTATTATATCACAAGCACATCCCTCCTACCATCCTGCTGTGGTTCCCTCTTTATTTTTACGGTTGAAGAAGATCTTTTTTGCTAGGTTCCAGTCTTTTTTTTTCCCCGATTGTTGTTTAGTGGTCATTTGTGGCTTTGCTGCAGTTGTGAGGTGAGGAGAGCTCATGGTCCTACTATTCCGCCATCTTGACTGGAAATCCTGCATTTTTCTTCTTGTAGTTGATTTCTAATCTCATACCGTTGTTGTGGGAAAAGATGCTTGATAAATTTACCCAGGCTGTTTTGTGGCCCTAGCATGTGATCTGTCCTGGAAAATGTTCCATGTGCACTTGAAAAGAATGTGTATTCTGCTGCTTTTGGTTTGAATGTTTTCTGTTTATTTATTAAGCCCATCTGGTCTAATGTGTCATTTAAGGTCAGTGTTACTGATTGATTTTCTGTCTGGATGATCTGTCCATTGATGTAAGTGGGGTGTTAATGCCCCCTACTGTTTGTTATTGGAGTACTGTCAATTTCTCCCTTTATGTCTGTTAATATTTATTTTAAGTGTTCATGTGTTGGGTGCGTATGTATTTATAATTATGTTTTCTTTTGGGGTTGATCTCTTGATCATTATATAATGTTCTTCTTTGTCTCTTGTAGCAGTCTTTAAAGTCTCTTTTGTCTGCTGTAAATATTGCTACCCTGATTTTCTTTTGATTTCCACTTGCATGGACTACCTTTTTCTATCCCTTCACTTTCCATCTGTGTATGTCCCTAGATCTAAAGTGAATTTCTTGTAGGCAACATATATGGGTTTTGTCTTCATACCCATATAGCCACTCTGTCTTTTGATTGGAGCATTTAGATCATTTACATTTATGGTAATTATTGATATGTATGTTCTTATTGCCATTTTGTTCATTGTTTTAGGGTTGTTTTCATACGTTTTTTTTTCCTTCCCTTTTCTCTTGTGATTTGATGGCTGTTTCTAGTGTTATGTTTGGATCTCTTTTTCTTTTTTCTGTGTGTATCTATTACAGATCTGTCGTTTGTGGTTGCCATAAGGTTTTTATATAACAGTCTATATATATGTGATTCTTTTAAGTTGCTGATCTCTTTCAAATGTATTTTAACAACCCTGCATTTGTGCTGTCCTCCCCTCATGATTACTGTTTTTGACGTCATATTTCACATAAAATTGTTTTGTGTATCCCTTAGCTACTTATTGTGGATATCGATGATCTCACTGCTTTTGTCTTTTAACCTTCCTTCTAGCTTTGTGTGTGGATGGTTTCCTACCTTTACTGTATGATGCCTTTACTGATGAGCTTTCTTCATATTGGAATTTTCATGTTTCTTGTTGTGGCCTTTTCTTTTTTGCTTAGAGAATTTCTTTGAACATTTCTTGTAAAGCTGGTTTGGTGGTGCTGAATTCTTTTAGCTTTGCTTATCTGTAAAAGCTTGTGATCTCTCCATCAAATCTGAATGAGAAACTTGCTGGGTAGAATATTACTGGTTGTAGATTTTCCCCTTTTATCGCTTTAAGTATGTCATGCCACTCCCTTCTGGCCTGCAGAGTTTCTGCTGAAAACCTTTTGGGAGTTCCCTTGTATGTTATTTATTGCTTTTCCTTTGCTGCTTTCCCAGAATGTGTGAGATTTTGTTTCCATCCTTTAAGAGTGAAATCTCTTATTTCTTCCAGCCCTCTGGGAGTCCCAGAAGTAAGCCCTGCTGGCCTTCAAAGCCAGGTGCTCTGGGGGCTCATCTTCCTGATGCAGGCCCCCAGGCTGGGGAGCCCGACCTCTCACTCTTTCCGGAGGACCTCTGCAGTGTAATTATTCTTCAGTTTGTGGGTCGCCACCCACAGGGGTGTGGGACTTGATGATATCGCGAGTTTGCCCCTTGTACCCACGTCATTGTGATTCCTTGTGTCTTTAGTTGTAGAAAATCTTTTTCAGTAGGTTCTGGGCTTTTTCATCAATGGTTGTTCTGCAGATAGTTGTGACTTTGGTGTGCCCGTGAGAGGAGGTGAGCTCAGGCAGGGTCTTTCTCTTCTGCCGTCTTGGCTGATCTCCCTTCCTTAAACCTTTTATATAAGGGGAGGAGAAATTCCTCTGTAAACACCTTGTAAACAGGATGCACAGCCGGTTCTCATCATGATGCAAATCTGGCCAGCCCCTGGGGGGAAGCACTGCCACTCTACTACTCTGAGTGGGGGAGGGGGTAATGAGGGGGCTTGCTCTATAGGTGGCGTGAGCTAGACTCCTCCGTGAGGAGGAGTCTGAGAGGCCTTCAGCACCCGGGGCACTCCCACTGCAGTATTAACTAATTACAGTCACCATACTGTACATTACATCCCCATACTTATTTATTTTAATACGTTTGTAACTGGAAGTTTGTACCTTTTAACCACTTACACCCATTTGTTCTACCGAGGACCACCTCACCCCCTTTTTTGGGGGGGGTAAATGAGGTATTTCGTATTTACTGTGTAGATACTTGTAAGTTGAAGTTTTATTAATGCTTATAGTAGAGAAGTTCACAATCTCTTCAGTGATAAACCAGTACATTCTAAAGCAATCTGAAGGTTATGGAGAGATACTTGAGTGTGTAACTTTCAGTATGACAAATTAAAAGTTCAAGATGATAACTAAGCATGAGATTTTAGGAGCAATTTCCATCAAAAAGAAAGAGCATGTGAAATGGTCATTCAAGGAACTGAAGGGAAAATGGACCCGATAAAAATTAATTAGCCTGGGGTCAAACTGATGACAAATTCAGTGTCAGGTAGTAGAGAAACTGTGGACCAACTTGTGAATTTTGAACATTATGTCTTAGATGATATTCTTGTAAAATATGGTGTTATGGAGAGAAATTCACGTATTTAAAACTTTTTGATGTGAAAAAATGGTCATGTTGTACTGCGTTGTGGTAAAGGAGCACAAAAAACGTATCTGCTGATTTTTAAAAGACATCAGATGAATGTCAAAAATTTGAAAGTACAGTGTCTTGGAATAAATTGTGTGGATTTGGGGATCTGTACAAGGTAAGTTTTTCTGTATTTAGTGATTTTATCAGTTGACCATATTTGTAACAGTGAGTTTTCAGGGTACATTCTCATACCTTCAAAGTGAGGAATTAGTTTATGGTGACGTCTTTCGTTACATTGAAGAAGGTTAGAGAGGGGAAGTCAAGAATCCATTTTGTTTATGAGGAGTTTGTGTATTGTAGATTTCCAAGGGAGCAAAGTGGATAGTAACCTCAGTTTCAGAGCTATTTTAATATAGCTCTCTATGTTAATAACATTATAAAGCTGATTCAAAATATTAAGCTTTCAAAAATTAGACAAACAAAACAATTTGTTTGACCTATAAATTTTTGACTATGGTACCAGCCAGGACCTCTAGCTCAGAGATACACCTGTGCAATAGTCAGCATTTCTACAACTCTGGCACCTACTTTTAAAGCAAAGGTGCGCAACATTGTGTAAAACTGCCTTTAAACTGTATGAATGATTCTGGGCTACAGAACTACACCTTGCTATCTGATAGTTATTACAAGTAATTGTTATTTCAAGCAATCAGACCAACATATTTCTATGATTATGTCGTTCTTCAGATTTTTATCCTCTTTTACGAAACTCTTGGCTTTTACTATAACATTCAGTAGCAAAAAATTTTTGTCCTTAATATTTTCTTTTCCAGGAGCCCAGGGCCCTAACGAAATGCACTCTAAAAAAGCTTCAACCCTACCATGTTCTAACTCACATAAAGAAATGTTGAACCCTCCCTCCTCTAGTTTTTTGTCCAAGAGCAGGACATCCTTTGTTGAAGACAGTAAGTAGTAATGCATTATGAATTCTTGAGACTGTTGCTGTGAGTTGGAGACAGTTCCTGAGACAGTTCTGTTGCTATTAGGGTTTTTACTTTCGTTGCTCTACGCTTAATGTGATTCTTTGGTTTTACATGACCTCATTTATAAATGTTCACTATTAATTATGAGCTTGGGTTTCTTCTTAAGCTGGTCTTTGGTCACATGTTTTGCATCCACTGTTTTATTATATAAATCCTTTCAAAGAAAGACTTTAGGACAGTAAGAGTCTCTGAAAAATTAATATATCAGTTGGTGGTCTTCGTATTATAATACCTTGAAAAATATTCTCATTTCTTACTATCTCTGGGATTTTCATATGGTTAGTATTATACAAAATTATTGTTATTGGCTAACTGTTTTTATCATATGTGGATGAACCATAATTTATATAGCTATTCTTCAAGCCATTTAGGTTCTTAGTAATTTTTCATATTTTAAAATAACTTTTTAGGGAACATTTTTATAACAATAACATTAAAATTACTTTCTTCCTGATTTAATTAGATTCCTACTTGTTTACTGAGGATGCGTACCTAATTTAATTGGTTTTTTGGTATGTTTTTTTTGTTTGTTTTTTGTGTGCTTTTTTAAAAATCAAGTTGAAAATACATTTCTAAGTAGTGTGTGTGAACATGTTTCTATAGGTATGTGTATACATGACGTGATTTATTTCTTAGTTTCATCTTAATGTCCATTTTAATTTGTCTAGCAGAAGTTCCTTCTGTGGATATGATTCCAAGTGCTAGGAAGTTAGGGGAGCCTATCCGATCAGCTATTCCTTTACATCCGCCTTACCACCCTTCAGAGCCTCGGGCTCCCTGCCCCATAGGAAAAGAATACTTGCGTTCAAGTCACTGCTCCCCTACCATGAATTCTACTGGACAGGGCACAGCATTTTCTCTGGTAAGTGGAAAAGCTTGCTTTCAATTGGACAGAGACTATAGATTAAAATGTCTCTGCTAAAAAAATAAAAATAAAATAAATAAATAAAATTTCTTTGCTAGAACGGTAGTAAGGGTAACTGCACTAATCAGAGCACTGTACTTAAAACTTACCTCTGTGGGCACGTGATGTTTTTAACTTAGGAAGACAGGGACGGGATGGATGTATAAAAGGGGAAACAGTAAGAGTCAACACATACTGAGTGTTTGTTTTGTGCCAGGCACAGTTCTAAGTACTTTACAGGTATTGAATAAGTTACTTTTTGCAGCGCAGCTCTGGAGTAGGTACCATTTGTAATTTCACATGGGGAAGCTGAACTAGAGAGGTTAAGTATCTTTTCTGAGGTCACACAGAGTCAGGATGTGAACTCAGGCATTCTAGCTTCAGAACCATATTGTAGGTCTAATTAAATAATTAACAATTTTCGAAGTTATAAGAAAGTGTGAAAAATAATTTTTCATACATATTCCTATTATCTAGCATGAACTGCTGTTAATATTTTGGCCTATTTGATTCCACTCGTCTATTCTTTGAAAATAGAATCCTTTCTTATATGTCATCCTGTCCCTATCTTCCTAGAAACAAGAACACTCAGGTATATACCAAGGGTAAATTTATAAACAATGATACGTTCTCATTATTAAAAATTCAGACAATTCAGAAAAAGTTCAGTTAGCATTAGATGACCATCATTCTAAACATTTTTGTGCATCTGTTTAGCCAGAAGGGTAGATGGATAAAGACAAAGAAGGGATTATAGAGTAATGGTTATATTTGGAGGAGGCTTGGGGGATGGTGAGGGGCTTCCGAGCTGCTGGTAATACTCTGTTTCGTGACCTGAGTAGCAGTTAAGTGGGAATACTCGCTTTGAAATAATTCTCAAGCGGGACACTAACTTCAATTAAAAAAAATTTTTAATGTGATTATACTTGTTATTTACTAAAAACTATTAAATTTAAATAAAAGAAAAAATTACTGAAGTGAAACTGAAGAGGTTAAACATCAGGTGTTTCTTTACCATAAGAAATATTTTTTATAAGATTCCTTCTAAGGTTGAGAAATAAACTGTTAAAATGTTGAATTTATTTTCATATTTTGGAAGTTTTATCTTTAACTGTTTCAGTTTTAGACAGTTTCTATTGACTTTTTGATATGAAAGATAATGATTTTAATGCTCTCTACTTGTCATTTGATCATTTTTTTCATTGTCCAGGTATAGCTGTAATGTGTAAATTTTCATATTTGAGAACATGTACTTTACCTGCCTTTATATTTGAATGGTATCCCGAGCCGCATTTTTTTTCTGAGTGCAAGTTTGTAGACATTATTCCATTCCTTTTGCATTGGGGATCAATAGAGTGCTTTGACAAATGTTTTTTTTTAAAAAAGCAAAACACGGAGAATAGGGGGAGGGTATAGCTCAGTGGCAGAGTGCATGACTAGCATGCAGGATGTCCTGGGTTCAATCCCCAGTACCTCCATTAAAAAAAAATAATAATAAGTAAACCTAATTACCTACTCCCTCCAAAAAAAAAACCATGGAGAACGAAGGGACTTTGCTGTGTGCCATAGGTCCTCCCTTCCCCTTGCACCCCAAATCTTACTATTTTTGTGTCATTTTTCAAATCAACTCTGTTCTCTTTTTAACAGGAACCAGATAATAGAGCTTGCTTAACTTCCAAGTTGCCTAAAGATAGCAAGCAGGAAATATGTACAGCCCAGGTCCAAGGCCCTAGGACAAGGAAGCTTCCCAAAGGAAAAAGGTAACATTACTGTAGGCTTCAATGTTTATAATCTGTTTGCAAAGAGATTTGAAGAGTTAAGGATATACTCTCCAAATTTAGCTATGAGAATAGTATGAAATATTTGGTAAAGCACATATTATAGTTGTTTTGAACTTAGTAATGTACTCTTGTCTACTTAAATGTCACATGGTCACTTTTATTACAGATATGAAAACAGAGCTGCAGTCTCATCCTGGGATTTACCTTTCTCCCAGAGGGCAGGAGAAAGGTTAACAGAACAAGAATTACATGCTGTATCAGAGAAACTATCTCAGCGCCTCTCTGAACTAGATTGGGCAAGTCTTGTTTTTTTAAATCTGTACTGAGATTGCCATAGTTGGTGAGCATTTAAGTGATTTTCATTTGAAGGTGAAAGCTAAGCTAAGGTACTAGAAAGTTAATTGTGTCTTAGTTACTGTGAAAGTCTTCTGTAAGTCAAGCAGGTAGAACATAGGATGAGAAATGATCTCCTAGCCTTTTATGATATGACCAAATTTGGTACAGATTTATCCAAGTTTTTATAGAATTCTGATGAAAACTGAATCATTTAATATAAATGATTACATCAAATCATTTCTATTTAGATAATATCTGTATAGTTTCCCTTTGTCACTAAAGACAGATTTGGTATAAAATTAGATGGCTGGCTGACTTTCACAAAGTACAATACCATAGTTTGGGGGATATCATTGAAAAAATGTATTAAATCCCTATGTGACTTACTCTTAAGTTTATTACTCTGAATAGTTCGTGGCACTGATATATATCATCTTCTTAAAACTGTGCATAAGCATCTAAAAACTTGTACCTAAACGTATGCCTAATTATCAGAGAAAGCTTTTAAAAGGTTTTATCGGTCTACTTCCAATATGCATTCTGCTGAAATCAATGAAAGTTGATAAAAATAATTTTCTCAATAGATGTTAAAAAGTGCCCTGGGTGATCAAATTAAAGAAAAGGCTGGCTATGAAGAGGAGAATACTGTAAATGAAGAGGTGGAGAGTGGAGACGATGAGACGCTTTCTCAGCATAGTGACAGCATCATGGAGTGTGGGCCGAAGAAGCGGAGGCCAGGTACCTGTCTCAGGCCACGATGAGGAGGTCCCTGGGAACCACTTACTTAGCCACTTTGATCTAATGAGTGGCTTTCTCATTTTAAGTATTTCAGAAATACAAGAAAGCATCAGAAATAATATCGAATACTGGTACTGTTACCATCTAGAAGTAGCAGATGTTATGTTTGCTTTATACCTTTTGTTTGATATAGTTCCATATGCTTATTTTGTTGCTTGACTTTGGGTATCATTTCCTTATTTTTTGTCTTTTGTTTGTTTTGGTTTGGGGGGATAATTAGGTTTATTTATTAATTTATTTAAATAGAGGTACTGGGGATTGAATCCAGAGCATGCTAAGCATATGCTCTACCGCTGAGCTGTACCCTTCCCCCTCATATCCTTATTTTTTAATACAGGCATTTATTGCTATGAACGTCCCTCTTAGAACTGTTTTTGCTGCATCCCATAAGTTTTGGTATTGTATTTCCATTTTCATTTTTCTCAAGATTTAAAAAATTTCTTCTTTGACCCACTGGTTGGTCAGTAGGATACTGCTTAATCTCTATATAGTTGTGAATTTCCCAGTTTCTTCTTGTGATTGATTTCTAGTTTCTTACCATCGTGGACAGAAAAGATGCTTGATACGATTTTAGTCATTTTAAATTTTCAAAGACTTGTTTTGTGGCCTAACATATGATCTGTCCCAGAGAATATTTTGTGTGTGTTTGAGAAGGATGTATATTCTGCTGCTTTGGGATACAGTGTTCTTTAAATGTCTGTTACCTGGACTGACATGTAATTTAAGTCCAGTATTTCCTTATTGATCTCTTGTCCGGATGATCTGTCCACTGTTGAAAGTGAGGTACTGAAGTCCCCTACCTTTATTGTACTGTTATTTCTCCCTTTAGGTCTGTTAATATTTGCTTTATACATTTAGGTGTTCTTATGTTGGGTACAAAAACTTACAAACATTATATTCTATGTATGAATTGACCCTTTTATCATTATGTAATGACCTTTGTCTCTTGTTATGGTCCTGGTCTTAAAATCTGCTTTGTCTGACAGAAGTATAGCTACCCAACTTTCTTTTGGTTTCCATTTGCATAGAATATCTTTTTCCACCCCTTCACTTTCAGTTTGTGTCTTTAAAGGTAAAGTGAGTCTCTTACAGGCAGCATACAATTGGGTCTTTTTTTTTTTTAATCCAGTCGGCTACTGTGTCTTTGGCCCATTTATTTACTGATAGGTATGGACTTAGTGTTGCCATTTTGTTGTTTTCTGGCTGTTTTGTAATTCCTTTGTTCCTTTCTTCTTCTCTTGCTCTTTTCCTTTGTGATTTGATGATTTTCTCTTAAGGTACGCTTGGATTCCTTTCTCTTTATGTTTTGTGTATCTGTTACAGGTTTTTGCTAAGTGGTTACCCATAAGGCTTATATAAAACATTTATAACAGTCTGTTTTAAGCTAATAACTTAAGTTCTAATGCATACTGATGTTCTACATTTTTACTCTCCCATCACATTTTGTTTTTGATGTCACAGTTTACATTTTTCCCTAGTGTATCCATTAACAAATTATTATACCTATAGTTTGACTACTTTTAACTTTCGTACTAGACTTCGTATGTTATATACCCACCATCATTACAGTAGTATTCTGAATTCAACTGTTCATCTTTACCAATGAGATTTATACTTCCATATGTTTTCCTGTTACTAATTAGCACCTTTTCAGTGTAGTGTGAAGAAGTCCCTTTAGTATTTGATGTAAAGCTGTTCTAATATTGATGAACTTCTTCATTCAGCTTTTTGCTGTCTGGAAAGCTCTTTCTCTCTCCTTTAATTCTGAAGGACAGCTTTGCTGGGTAGAGTATTTTTGGTTGGCAGTTTTTATTCCAACAATTTTAATATATCCTGCCATTCCTGTAGCAGTATTTTTGGTTGGCAGTTTTTATTCCAACAATTTTAATATATCCTGCCATTCCCTTCTGACCTGCGAAGTTTGTGCTGAAAAATTTGTTGATAGTCTTATGGAGGCTCCCTTGTATGTAACAAGTTGCTTTTCTCTTACTGCTTTCAAGAGTCTCTCAAATTTGATAGTTTAATTATAATGTGTCTCAGTGAGGGTCTCTTTAAATATATTTTATTTTAAAGTTTCTGGTCTTCCTGGATCTGAATGTCTTGTTTCTTTCCCTAGATTAGGGATGTTTCCAGCCATTATTTCTTTGAATAAGCTTTCTTCCCTTTTCTCTCTCCCTTCTTCTGGGACCCCTATAAAGTGAATACTGGTCCACTTGATGGTGTTTTGTAAGTCATCTTCACCTTTCTCATTCTTTTTTTCTTTTTTCTCTTATGTTCGGGTGAATTCCACTGTCCTAAGTTGGCTGATTCTTTTTCTTGCTTCATCTAGTCTGTTGTTGAACCCCATTATTGTATTTTTCAGTTCAGTTATTATACTCTTGAGCTCTATGATTTGTTTTTTAAAAGTTTTCCAAATTTTTTATTTAAAAATTGTTTTGTTTGGTACTTTCTTATATTTTCTGTTTATTGAAATTCTCAACTTTGTTCATGCACTGTTCTCCTGATCTCACAGCACTTTAATGACCATCAGTTTGAACTCTTTATCAAGTAAATCCTTCATCCATTTCATCAAGATCTGTTTCTTTAGTTTTATCTTGTTCTTTTATTTGGAACATACTCTTCTGTTTCTTCATTTCTCTTGATTCCGTGTATATTAAAAAGCATTATGTAAAAAGCCATTCTTTCAGTCTTGAAGGCGTAGTCTTGCACAGGAGATGAATCTTAGCATTCAGCCCATCCCTAACTCTTGGTTGTCTCTCAAATCTTCGATTGTCTAAGCCACTTTCTTCATTCCTAATGGCTCCTAGTAGATGAGGGTATGCCACACCCCATTTTGATGTGTGTTTTTTCTCATTTACCTGATGTGTGTAAGTCACTCAGATAGTGTCTGGATTCCTCTTGGAGGGAATTGTTCAGTATGTAGTATAGACATCAGTGTCCATGGGAGGAGGTGAGTCCGGGGCCTCTGTGGTGCCATCTTGACCTGGAGCCCTCTCATCCCTCTTTATGCTTTACCAGCTTGTGTGTTACTTGTCTAAATGTGCCATTTTATGTTTTTTTTTAATTTACATAGATACTGTATACAGTGTTCTGCAACTTTTTTTCTGTTAACGTTATTTTAGAAGTCTATGTTGATTCTTCCAGTTCATTCATTTTAACTACTGTGTAACTAAGTTCATACAGTGTACCCCATTTGTATGAGTGTGTGTTTATATATACATACACATATTTCCCCTATTGCAGGCCATACGGATTGTTTCCAGTTTTCATAGCTACAAATAACTCTGCAATGCAATGAACAACCTGTAACATGTGCAAAAGTTTCTCTAGGGTCTACATCTACTAGAATTGCTGGGTCAGAGTTTTCAGACTTTTTCACCATTGCAAATTCCTCTCCAAAGCGTTTCTAATCATATCAGCAACGCTTGACAGTTTCTGGTTTGCCACATCCTTGCAGATGCTTCTTGCTCTTTGTTCAAATAATTATTCTGTCTTCCACCGACTAAAATTTGAGTATTTTCTATTCAGTTTTATCTCCTTTGGTCATCCCTTGTTTCGCTGGAAATGCAACAGTTCATTTTTCATCCAAAACTTCCTTAACTTCATTTTTTTAACTCCAAGAATACTCTTTCCTTCTCTTGATTATTTCACCTCTCGTCCCTCAAATCTGACTCAGGTAATTTCTAGGAACCCTCAGCCAGTAACCTACATGTTTCCTTTACTATACACATGTATGTGGTACCACATTTTGAAAACACATTGTAAGTTAAAATGTTATTTAAATTGGGTCTTCAGTTTCTGAAGAAGAGTACATTGTGGACATAGTAAAATGTTATAAAAATATCATTTAAAATAGATTTAGAATTCTTTAACATGTTAGAATTCTAAATTAATTTGAAAGATTCGAATTAAAAGAGTGAAAAGGAAGATTAAAATCAGACATTTGAATTCCCTGGGAAAATTTATATAGAAAGGTTAATTTCCTTGACTTATATTGAATTATTCACTTTTTCAAAAAGGCATGGAGTTCCCCTCTTCACAACTAGCAGATACCCAAGCATATCTATAGACAATGGAACATAAAAAGGTTTGTGGAGAGAAGTAATTTGTCAGGTATCTTAGGCAGTGTGGAAGTAAGCTAGATCACTAAGTAGGAAAGAACGGAACTGCCTAAAAATGCTGAACTACATTAACTTTTGCTTATAAGCATGCTGCTCTGTAAGAATAAGGTATGTTACATGCTTACATCCCCTCCCTGGGACCTAGATAGGTAAAGGAATAGCAGACGTAGCTCAGATGGGTTAACGTTTGTCTCTGCCTCCACCAACAGGGGTACTTAGTGTGTGTGTGTGTATATATATACACGTAAACTATATATATAATATATATATAAAAAGCGCCTTTGTGTGCAGCAGGCATTCCACATGTTGCTCCGTTTTTCAACCCAAAGTTTAATATAGAACCATAGTACTTCTCTGAGACATTTTTGAGTATAACTGTGTGCATTTGTCTGTTTGCTTAGTATGACTAAACATACAAACAAACAGAAATTAGTTACAGAACAGAGTACATTTAGCACATTCACAGTCTCTTAGGATTTGGTAAAAACCAACTATTTGGTTGCCAACTTAACATTTCTGGCTCTCAGACCTAATGGTACGTGTCTCTTTTGTGTTGTAGGACTTGCCATACGTAGAAAGCCACCCTCCCGGTCTCATTCACTCTCTCCATCTCCAGTTAACAAAAACAAACAGTTCCAAATGGAGAGGAAAAGGCAGCGAAAGCCAAAAGAAGCAGATACCCGCCGGTTCCAAGCAAAGGTACGTCCCATCTCGTGACTGCCACTGGGCAGCAGGCGTTACCATTTACCTTCAGCCAAATGCTACAGTGAACGTGCTGCAGCATGTTGATTAAAGGCTTAAAATGCATTTCACATTCTTGAGCTGAGTGGATGATAAAATCCCGTGACACTTGTATGTCCCCCATTAGGGAACATAAAACTTACACTCGTGAAGCTCTAAGAAGAGTAATCTTGTCAGAGATAGCCTAGTACTCCAGTGGATTAGAAGTAGATCAAAGTAGGCTGGTATTTTCAGAGAGAACTTTAGAAATGAGGAGAATTGGAGGTGAATTACATGTGACTCACCAGTTGAGATCCAGATAGGATGCAAGTGCCCAAGACAAAAATGAGAGGGAGTTAGGATTCAAGGAAATGTATGATTACTGAGGAAGACTTTCTGCTTGAAAATAGGGATCCTAAAATGCAGCATGAATTTAGAACACCTAAGTTGTTTGCTATAGTATGTTTTACAACATTGGTGAAATTGGTAAAAAACTGAAACCAATTCAGGTATCTTATACTAACATGTTTCATACTCAGTATGTAACTCAGCTTGCACCTTCCACTCAGGGGGATAGCAAAACATTTCAAACATTTCCTGGGTTCAATTCCCAGGACCTCTGTCTAAATAAACAAATAAACCTAAATTACTTCCCCCCATTAAAAAAAAATTATATAGTTTTATGTCCCAATTACATATCTGCTAAGTAATATATATTTATGATATATAGCCTGAAAAGAACTTTAAAAAAAGTAGAATAGCATAATCTTGGGTGAATTTTTTTTCCTTCATTTTCATTTGTATGTTTTTAATAACTATAATATCACATGGCCTTTTCTCCTCTAGGCCATAACTGAAGCATTTGAAAAGGAACTAAGAAGAAATAGAGTTCAAGAGAATATTGGACCTCCAAGAATAAATGAGGAGGAGGAAACAGTGGGTAAAAGTCTCTACTGTAATAAATGCCATTTGATCAGACCACTGGAAAGTATAGAAATAATCTTTTTAAAAGGAAAAAACAACAGGGCCTTAATAATCATTAGCCCCTTAGAAAAAGGCAGAATTTCATTTCACGATGTGGGATTTTCTTTTATTCACAGGGTAGCCAAGTTGCTAAAATGTAGCAAGACATGGTACCAAGGAATACTAGCATTTTTTGTTCCTGCCAAAAACTTCCATCAGTTTTTAAGAGGTTCTATTGCTTCACAGTTCACCAAGGCTTTTAAAAGATAGTCTAGGCTCAAAAGTTAAAGGGGAGAAGTAAGAAGACAGGAAATCCCAGTTCTGTGCCTGGTTGGAAGAAACCCAAAGCATAAGTTTTCATTACCTTTTAAAGAATACTTACAGAAACTAAATGAAAGTATGGGGAAAATGCTTACGCTAAAATGTTCATAAGCAAAACAGGATATAAAATACAGTATGGGTATTACTAAACATTGTTTAAGAACTTTTAAAATCTACATGAAGAAAGTTGTCAAAGAAGCAAGTACATCAAAACATTATTAGAAGCTGTATTTAGGGTGTGGGACTATGCTAACTATGAAACAGGAAAAAGATTCAGTGCTTTTTCAAATTCCAAGGGATGCCAGAAACCAAAAGATGCATTTAACTTAGAGTAGGTAAATACTAACCAGATTTTAGAAGTTCGAAGTGCGGTGGTTTGGCTGGGGATTATGTTAGCTATTTTTGTCAGTATGTAATGTTTAAGATGATGCATGGAAGAGTTATTAGACTTCTCTCATTTCTATTCTGTTTTATATCTGCTTCTAAGGAAAAAATATACAGAGAAACTGTTCATAAAGGAACTCCAAAACGTAGTCAGCCCTGGAAGATTTACTCTAAAAAAACCACAACTCCAAGTCCAAGAGGTGGCTTGCCAAAGCCAAATAAAGCAGTTCCAAGTAAGAACCACAAAATTGTACTTTATGGAAAACTGGCATCCTTTGAAAGTGTGTGCTGCATTCCAAGGACACAGCACTGAAAACTAACATCCACCAGTTAGCTGGAGAAAGTTCTTGCTTTTATCACTGCCATATGCTAGATTTCTGTAAAGAGAGTTAAAACTCTTAAATAAGGCATTTATTTAAAACTCTTAAATATGCACCAATATATTGGCATCAGAGGAATGCTAGGGCTGTGACCTGCTGCTCCAGCTTTAGCTTCTCTCTGCTCACTCATGCTGGTTGCCTTTTCTTTGTTTCTGGGAGATTGGTAGAACCAAAGGGATGCTCCAAAGGAAGCAGAAAGCCTGTCCAGCTCTTGGTATATTGACAGTTGGCACCAGGGTGCAGTTTAAAAGACTCCTGGCCTTCTAACTACATCCCATCAGACAGAGACTTTACCTCCCAGGAGGGCTGAGGAGTCTGACCACACACAGAGCATCTACCCCAGACACTGAGTCAGCTGAGCAGTCAGGACGGACTTCACAAGGCCAGCATGTCATCAGTCAGAACTGTGGAGCTTGTTTTCATTCTTACTAGGAGTTGGCTTATTCCAATCAAAGAAGGAATGCAAAAGTAGTAACATACTTCTAGAATTGTTCTTTTCAGGCTCAAAGCCACATCAGTTAGATAAGTTTTGATCTACCAGGATGGTGAGATGGTATTTCTTCTTAAAAACTGTCAGCAAGTTTCTTGGATTAAGAGCATCTTTTTTTTTTACCTTGCAGTGAAAGTGAATGAACACAGTCTCCTGCCCCTGATGTTGGAGCAGTTTCCATTTCTCTCTGTTTCTGGCCAAACACTAAGCAAAATGTGGAAACAGCAAATTGCACAGATTGAACAGCTCAAAAGAGATGCACATAGAGAAAATCAATCAAAGAAGAAACTCCAGGATGAAGTAAGTTAACTGTCAATTAAGCCTAGGAATATAAACCAGGAAGGGGCAGAGCTGATCCTTGAGAATCTAGTGAATAGCATTATTAGTCTCCTTCTCTTCTGTCCCATCTACAGATAGAAGAAGCCTTGAGGAGGCATGACCTCCTCACTGCACTTGTCAAGAAAGAATGTGAACATAACAGGAGACTGGTAGGTCAAGAGCAAGTTGGGTATTGTAATTTTGAATTTGTAAGTTATATCATTAACTTTTATTTGTACCAGCTGGGCAATAATCCTACCGACTCTTACCTCTAACACTGATCTGTGGAAGCATCTGTCTTTAACCAATATTGATGAAGGGGGAAGGTGCCCGGTGTTTTGTATCCAGTTTCATTTGGTCTTTATAGTAACAGATTTTTCTATGAAATGAAAACCTGAGGTCTTGAGATGTTAATTTGCCCTGGGTCCCACTGTAATCAGCAAAGGCAGGGTTGAGATTTTAATTTAGGTCTATCTCTATGGCCTCTTTGAGGTACCAGGTGGTTATAACTTAGTGCTTTTTTGTTCTCTCCCATCTTTCTTAGATCCCAAATAGAGAGCTGAGGTGGTTTATGGCTCCACTAAAATTTGGATTGAGAATCCTACATAGTATATTATCCTCTGAGAATCATGGAGAGGACAGAGGTCAAAGACAATGAGCCTGAGGAAAAGATTAAGTATAGAGATAAGCAAAGAGAAAGTTCCAGAGAAAGAAGGGGAAGCCATCTGAGGAACTGCATGTGGGACTTTGGTGTGGGGGAAAGGAAAACACCTAGTTTGAAGGCTTCATGTACAGGACTTCATTTCATCCTCACTACCTTAAGATAGTGTTTCATTTCCTTAGTTTTGACATAAATGCCCTTGTTAACCCAAGCTTTGCTTGAAAGTCTTGTAGAGTGCCAGTTTGCTACTCCTTTTAAGCTAGCACCTGGGCATGGCTTAGGCAACCCCTGGTGTAACTGGGAGATGAGATTCTCAGTTCCACAAGGATCACTGCTGCTTTCTGCAGCAGTGGGGGTTCATTGGGGCAGCTCTTGTGACTGAGGTAACGAATCTACCAAACACTGGCTTCTGGGGGCTGACAGTCCTGTTTATACACTCAGTGCCCAGGCAGCAGGCCAGTGGCCCTCTGTGCCTAGCTTACTGCCTGAAGACATCATGGGGGGAGTGGGGACAGATAACACTAGAGTCTGTCTTCTTCTTGTCCTTACCTCTTTTCCCCTTTCTTAGCAAGACTTCAAGGATCGCATTCATAGACAGAAGTTGACCCAGTCAAAGATAAAAGAAAATCGGCAGCAGATTGTTCGTGCCCGAAAATATTATGATGATTATAGAGTTCAGCTGCGTTCAAAAATGATGCGAATGAGGACCCGAGAAGAAATGGTAACTATGGCTTTTCTTTCCAGCCCTGTTAAGAAGGTAAAATTTATCTGTTACCTTTTAGGACTACCTTCTTTGTTGTGACTCTTGTCCCAGTTTGAATCCAAAATCCAAATGCAAGTCCTAAATGCTGGCTGAACTCTGACTTGTCCATACCTCATTTTACTAGCCCCACAGTACATGCTAGTCTGTTCTCCATCTCTGCTGCTCTTGTCTTAATGTGAGATCTTAATTCCCTCTGACTTCCTGAATGTACGTATTTTTCCAGGACAACTGCTTTAGGGGTTTGGGAGCATGTTATAAGAGGCAGGAATTTAAAATGTGATTAGATGACCTAGGATTCCACATAAAATCAGGAAAATAATGTAGGACTGATGTACTGTGAGATCTTTCCACAAGGTATTTGCTGTCTCATCCTGATCAAGCTCAAATACTTAGTCCTTTGGGATTCCAGACTGGCAATAAATTTCATCTCTAGAATAAAACATTGAGGTGATTATACTTACAACTGGACTAAATACTCTGAGGTGGGTCGTACTGTTATCCTTGTTTCTGGAGGATACTGCCAAGACTTTGAGAGGTTAAGTAACCTGACACGAAGGTAACACAGCTGGCTGGCTGATAAATGCATAGCTGTACTTTGATCAAGAAGCCTTACTAGTCAATGCAGGACAAGTGAGCATATCCAAATCCTTTGAATAATTTGTTTTCCTGTGGCCTAGTTACCACATCGCCCTCAGTCATGCACACGTGTAGGTGCAGCATTTGTTTCTACTTTGGGGTTCTTGTCCTGAATACGTGAGTGCTTGAGAATTCTTTTCTAAAAGCAGTAAAGAATCTTTGGGATAGAGGAAAAGATGCTGAACACCATTAGTCAGTAGCGAAATACAAATCAGAACCACAATGAAATTCTCACCCACTAGGGTGGCTAAAATAAAGACAAGTGTCGGTGGGGATATGGAGAAGCTGGAACCCTTATGCAGGGCTGGTAGGGTTGTAAAATGGTGCAGCCACTTTGGAACACAAGCTGGCAGTTCCTCAAGGTTAAACATGTGACTCAGCAGTATAACTCAGATGTTCAGAGCAGCGTATTCATAATAGCCATATTTATAAAATGTCCACCAGTTGATGAATGGATAAACAAAATGTGATACATCCATATAATAGAGTATTATTTGGCAATAGAAAGTACTTCAGTATTGATTCAGGCTACCATATAGATGAACTTTGAAAACGTTATGCCAAGTGAAAGAAGCCAGATACAAAAGGCCACATACTATGTGATAACGATTTACATGAAATGTCCAGAACAGGCGACCCCGTGGGCATAGACAGTAGGTGAGTGGTTGCTGGCGGGGGGAGTGGGGAGTATTCGCTAATGGTTATGGGGTTTCTTTTTGGAATGAAGAAAATGTTCCAGAATTAGTGGCGGTTGTTGGACAACTCTGCATATACTAAAATCTAATTTATACATCTTAAAAGGGTTCATTTTATGGTATGTGAATTATATCTCAATAAAGCTGTTACTTTAAAAAATCTCTCTGAATTAACAATCAGTATATATACCTCCACCTGAGCAAAATTATATTCCTCCATGAAGTTTAGCATAACTTTACTTTTCTGACTAAATAATTGACAGATATTTAAGAAACTGTTTGAAGAAGGTTTACAGATTCAAAAGCAAAGATTACGAGATCTAAGAAACTATGCCAAAGAAAAGCGAGATGAACAAAAGAGGCAGCACCAGAATGAACTGGACTCAATGGAGAACTACTATAAAGACCAGGTGGGCTCACTGCTGCTAGTGTACATTCTGATGTGCTTAGTCCTGACCTCCCTGTGTCAAACATCAGCTTAGTCTGTTGAACAATAACCTCCACATACTAACTCAGAACTTGTCACTATACAGATTGGACTGACCCCATTTTCAAGACTGAAATTTAAAATAAAATAGGCTAGTGCTTGACCATAGTAGAGAATCTATATTGCCCTGTTTCCTTTGAAATAAAAGATTTTTAAGCCTGTGAACTAATTAGGTCTAAGAATTGTTATATTTGGACTATAGACAAATGTTTAAGATTTGGTTTTTTTCCTTCCCTGTAACAGTTTTCATTGCTGGCAGAAGCCATATCACAGGAACGTCAAGAACTCAAAGCCAGAGAGAAATCCCAGGCCCAGGTAATAATTAACAGGCTAGAAATAATTTATTTACATTTTGAAGAAATAGAAAACAACTGTATTACACTTTGCAAGGGGAATGGAGAGGAGACTAAGATCCACTTACAATTCAGAACATTTGTTCTGTGATTTTTACTTTACCTGTTTGGGTCTCTGGAAGAGCTGCTGCTAAATTATTAAAATTATTGCAGAAGCTTGATGAGCAGGAAAGTGGAGAGGGAATAAAAATAGATGAGGGATCAGTGTTGTGAATAGCAGGATGACATGAATTCTCTTTTAGATGTTACATAAGGTGAAGAGGGAGCTGAGATCTAAGATGGAGAAGGAGATTCAGCAACTGCAGTACATGATCACGCAGAGTGACGACGATGCTTTCTTCCGGGAACTGGAAGCCGAACGTTTTAAATCTCGGCTTCATCTGGCTTCCTTTCAGTACAGTATAAATCCCTTCCTGTGAGGCCAGACTTAGAAAGTGAGGGCTTCACCAGGGCAGAGCTAGAAATCGAGCCAGTAAACAGTCTAAACCAGAAGAATCATTTCTAAATGACTTACCTATATATTCATTCCAATACTTTTTATGAAATAACTTTTTAAATAAAAATTGGGTTTTTTTTAAAGTATACTGCTTTTGAATTTATGACCTAAAAGTTTAAAAGGAGTCGACTAAAAGTGCAATTAACAAGCTTTGATTGAGCAACCAGCTCCTGAAGCCTTTTGCTCTAGGTGAACAGAAGACAGTAAAACACAGCAGTTGAGGACCAAAAAAAGAAAAAAAAGAAAGAAAAAATCTCTAATTCAGAAAAGGGCTAACGTGTAGGCTTGTCATTAGGGTTAGAATTAATTAGAGTTAAAGATACGGTGGTAAACCTGTGTAGCTCTTTCACATGGAAGCTGGAAGATGAGAATTTGTGCATTATGGCTTCTGTCAGTTGGGAGAGGCAGCAGGTTCAAGGCCAGGCAGTGTGTGTATGCAAAAGAGTATTAGTGATTCCAGGTGGGAGGAAGCACAGTGGACTTGAAGTGGGCGAGAGTACACCAACCCTCTTTCTGGTGTTGGGGCAGATGAAGAAAAAGACCCACTCAGGGGTGGTGGCATTTCTGGAGTGGAGGGCTTTGGTTAAGGCCAGGAGCTGGAGGAGGGCGTCAGAGCAGTTGAAGATACAGGAACTTTACTGATCAAAGCCACAGAATGGCAGAAGGCACCAGGAAAGGTTTGGAAGTGTAGTGCTTTACACTAGGGCATGTACAGAGTGGCATGTATGAACAATGACAGAGGTCAGGAGGCATGATGGGGTGGGATCTGATTATCCTGGAGAAAAGAGCAGGCAACTGAGTGGTCCAGTGCTGTGGTCCCAACTGCTGCCCTCTTGGAATGGCAGCTGACAGTGTAGGGCCTCTGCGCACACACGGGCTTCCCTGGGTTAAAGAGTTGGTGGATCAGTGAAATTCAGAGAATCGTGAGGAGAGACACGCTGCAATACATACATATGCAGAGAGAGAGAGAGAAAGTGTGTGTGTGTGTGTGTGTGTACAACTCAATGGAAAGGACAGGAAAAATGCACAAGATAAATAAGGCTAGATATGCATGAGCTAGAACATAAGTTCTAAAATGTTACAAAAATGATAACATCTAGATAGAAAGATACGTACAATATATCCTTGAGTTAAACTAGCAAGTCTTAACTATACAGTGTGATGCTATTTTATTTTAATAGCTGTGGTATGACTGGGTATCATATATAATGCAACATAATCAATACAATATAGAAAAGGTCTTGAAAAAGTCCCCCAATTAATAGTAGGTGTGACTCTGGTAAATTACATAAACATTCACTCTGCTTAATATAATCCACTATTTGAATTTGTTATAAAGGCATCATTATGCTTATTTAATTTCTTAAAAATGTTTTAAAAGGACTCTGAAGTTGCTAATTCTGCCAGCTCTTTACCAAACTAAGTAACTAGGAATAACCAAAAAGAATGGGTGAAGGAATTTACTAGGAAAGGGATGGGATTGCTAAGCAGAGATCAAAGAATAGGAGAGGAGACAAAAATAAAAGATGCAACATATTTTCAGAAAATAGAAAGCAAACGAAGTGGTAACTCAGCAAATGGGGGATGTTGTGGCAACTGCCTGTAGAGAGGGAATCATATGTGAAGCCAGTCTGCCCAGAGGAACACAGGAAAAACTCATCATAATCACACATTTGAAAAGTTCAGAACTATAACTGTATCAGGGGGCTGGGGTGGAAGGGTGACAGAATAAGGTGGTTGGTGTGAGCTCAGTTTTTAAATAGTCTGTTCTGGGGAGGTTGGGGGGCTATGTCCAGAATTACTGAAGAGCGCTGTCACTATATAATTTAGAAATGTGGGAATAAATATTAGAAGCGCTGACGGAAGATTTGGGAGTAGTGGCCTCTGGAAAGCAAGACCTAGGGATGAGAAAAAGGGTTATGAACAGCCACCCCCCCCCCATTTTAATGAGATATAACCAATGACATGCACCTTAAACTTACACAATTTTATATATCAGTGACTTGATAAATGCATGTATTGCAAAATGATTACCATAAGTTTAGTTAACATCCATTACCTTACAGTCAGATTTTTTCCCTTGTAATGAGAACTTTTAAGATACTAACGTTTGGGGTTTTTTAAAGCCTCTAAGTGATTTTTTTTTAACTATTATGTTTAGCTGTGTATATGCGTTACTGTAACATATACTGTATATGTACATATTACCTATATTAATGTATGCATTACATGGAGCACTGGAGAATTAGCTGCTGCTTCTGCAACACACAGGAAGGAAAAGGAAGAACCAGAGTTGAGGTAATGCAGGAAAATAGAGCCTTCAGTGAAGGAACAAAGGATGTAGGGGAAATTTATTTGCAATGGAAAGAGGAATCGCATTGAAAAATGGCTAAGGGCAGAGGAGAAAAAGAAGGCAGGGCAGAAGATGGTATCATTAAGAGAAATGGTATAAACAAAAGAAGGAATCCAAAATTGGGGCTTAAGGTGCAGCTTATAGAGGGATCTGTTAGATCCCAAATCTAGACATGCTGAAAACATGTTTTATCTGGCATTTTCAAGTTATTTGAACCATTACCCAGAGAATTTGATAGATTTGACCAGTTTCTTCTTGTCTTAAAAACCATTAAACTTGAACTGCCTTTAAAACTTTGCCCCTGAAGAACAAAGCTGGAGGCATGAGGCTCCTTGGTTTCAAACTATATTACAAAGCTCTGTAGTATGGTCTTGGCATACAGACGCACAGATCAATGGAACAGAACAGAGAGCCCAAAATAAACCCATGATGTGTGATCAATTAACTTACAAGTGAGCCAAGAATATACAATAGGGAAAGGACAGTCTCTTCAATAAATAATTTTGGGAAAATTGAACAGTCACAGGTAGAAGAATGATGCTGGACCACTGTCTTACACCATACACAAATAACTCAGAATGGATTTAAGACTTGAAGACCTGGAACCATAAAACTAGAAGAAAAACAAAAGTAGTTACGCTCAGTGACATCAGTCTTGGTGATGATTTTTCTGGGGGGGATCTGATACCAAAGCAAAAATCTGTAAGTAGTACTACATCAAGCCAAAAAGTTTCTGTACAGCAAAGGAAACATCAACAAAATGAAAAGGCAGCCACTAAATGGGAGAAAATATTTATGAAACAGTTGATAAGAGGTTAATATCCAAAATACATAAAGCACTCCTACAACTCAATAGCAAACAATCCAATTATAAAATGGGCAGAGGAACTGAAGAGACTTTTTTCCCAGATACACGAAATGTCAACAGGTACATGAAAAGGTGCTCAACATCAGTAATCAGGGAAATGCAAATCAGAACCATGAGATACCATCTCATAACTGTTTGACTGGCTGTTACCAAAGAGACAAGAAATGAGCACTGACGCATATGTGGAGAAAAGGGGACTCTGCACTGTTGATGGGAATATAAATTGGTACAACCACTATGGAGGCTCCTCAAAAATCTAAAAATAGAACTACCGTATGACTCAGCAGTTTCACTTCTGGGTGTTTATCTGAAGAAAATGAAAACACTAACTGGAAAAGGCATCTGCACCCATGTTCACTGAAGCATTACTTACAACAGTCAAGATACAAAAACAACCTGTGTCCATGGATGGATGGATGGAAGAAAATGTGATGTATATATACACAAAGGAATATTATTCAGCTATTTAAAAAAAGGGAAATCTTGTCATTTGCAACAACATACATGATGGAACTTGAGGGCATTATGCTAAACAAAATATGTCAGAGAAAGATAAATACCATATGGTCTCATATATGTACAACGTAAAGAAAAAACCCCACAATACTGAGCTCGTAGATACAGAGAACAGACTGGTGGTTGCAAGAGGTGGGGAGTGGGCAAAATGGGTGAAGGGGGGCCAAAAGGTACAAAGGTTTAGTTATAAAATAGTTAATAATGTATTGCATATTTGAAAGTTGCTAAAAGGGATCTTAAAAGCCACAAGGAAAAATTTTGTAATTGTGTATGGTGATGGATGTTAACTAGACTAACTGGGCTGATCATTTTACCGTATATACAAATACCCAGTCATTATGTGGTACACCTAAGACTGATATAATGTGGTATGTCGGTTTTACCTTAATTAAAAAAAAAACTGTCCTTCTGGTCTCAGTGGTTCTCCACGTTCTTGCCAGGCCAGCATCATCTTTGGAGAAGTGAGTGGTCTCAAAGGTTGAGTTTGATGTGCTCTTCATCTTTACTCCCAATTCCTGGGCTGAAAAACAGAAGACTTCATGAACACTTAAGTCACAGGAGAAATATCTTGGAAGGGTCCGTTGCTCACCCCATGGGCTGCTACAGCTGCTTCTCCCCTTCCTTTCCTTATAAAACACTGTAAGGGAGACAGCAGAGAAGTTTACAGCTCTGTTTTGATAACCTAGATAAATCCCAGCCTAAATATCCACAGAAGATTATGCTAGGATCTGAGGTGCCATGGGGAAAGGGGAATGGGGGAACAAAACCACCTGTTTTAAAGACCAAGTCTGGAATTTGAAGTTTTGCTGAGGCGAGGTATTTAACCCTGTGCTCTTGTCATGACTGACCTCCCTGGTGTACAAAGACTGAGTTCTGAGTGCCTAAGTTTGAACTTCAGCTTCTACCGAGACATACACTAGAAGCAGTAATTTGGAAGTTTCAGTTTTTTAACAACCATCCACAGCAACAGCTCTAGCAGCTGGTACAGACCCTGACACACAGCAGGAGCACAGCAGACATCTGCTGAATGAACAAAGAGTGAGTCACATTTAGGGCAAATCCCTTTTAATATGTAACTTTAAATCTGATTTGTCTTGTTTGCTAAGAATATTAACAGGGATTTAACCCTCTTTCTGTATAATTACCTCTGCCCTGTTACTAGGCTCTTGTTCTGTTGTGTATATCCTGCTGTAAGCACTTGGGATATAAAGTGCAAACAAATGCAGGTGGGTGCCCAGGTTAACCTTCATTATAATGATAGCACAAACCTCTCAAGTCACCAGAGAGTAGAGAAGCATCACGTATTAGTCAAATCAAACTTACCGGTAAATTACAGATTATAATACTGAGATCCTTAATGTACTAAAATTAATAAATGTTAGATAACTACCAATAAACTGGCAATATGAGACAAGGAAAAAAATACATTTCAGAAGGATATAAAAATGGACACCACTCTGAGCTTTCATACACCACCACGTCCAGTGCATTTCCCAGACATTCCTTTCAGTATAGCCTGTGCCGCAGAGAGACTGACACAGACTCTCCTGGCTGAAAACATGATCGTATCCATTCCTTTTTCCACTCATGTATTTAGCTGGACTTTAATCCACTACACTTACAAAGTTGTGAATCACGACCCTTAAAGTCATGGCTTCCTGGAAGAATGCAATTGATCTCTGCTTTTCATTCTGAGGGTTTTACTGCTCAACACCAACGTAGCAAATGAGGCCCCTGCCATAGCTCTGCCCCCCCGCCCCCCGCGCCTGGACGGACAACTGTTCCAGGCCACACTCCCAGCCTACCGATGCACCACGGCTGCAGGCAACAAGCACCTTCCTGGCTCCACCTGGAGACAGAAAGGGTCCTGAGCTCTCAGGCTCTGCGATGTGGCAAAGGCATCAGCTAAGGGAGGCCCGTGAATCTTAAACTTCTCATTTTATGGCTCATATGCTGTCACTCTTCACAGAGCCAATCAAATATATTCAAAACAAATCATTATAAACTCAATATTCTTTAAAAACTTTGATGCTGTGACAGTGCAAACAGCATTCATTTTATTGCTCAACTTCGGCATGGGCACATACATAGTTAATTTTTAAAAACCATTTATACAGATGTTATTGATAAAGTTCATGTAACAACTGAGTGAAAATACAAAGAATATCAAAGCTAAAACACTCTGTAATAAATACAAATACAATGAAAATGATAAAACTTTGTTTTAAAGTCAGTTTGAGAGAAGGAAGAATATTACATTACGTGAACTAATTACATCTAGAAACAACAACTCAGCACTTGGTACAACCATCATCCTAAACGTAAGTACACTGAATACCACAAATGGCACCACTGATTGCGCTGCAGCTGAAAACAGAAGCAGAAGGAGCTGCGTAAAGATGTCTGGAACATTCTAACTCCCATCAATGCACTCAGCTCAATGCACGAGAAGTGCAAGCGGACTTAGTGTTGTAAAATAAAGCAAGTTACACTGCATTTAAAAGAAAGGAAACTTGTGCTCTGGACTGTAAATACAAGGAAAAAAGTAAAAGACTTGGTAAAAATAAAACCCATTCAGGGCAACAAACTATGTGCAAAACAAAATGTACACTATACACAGCACTATTTAAAAACTCTTTACACCAAGAAATAAGACCCTCTGAAACAAGACCCTCACCTCTGTACTGCATATGAGCTCTACAAAGTAACCCCTGTTCATAATTAAGCATTCATGATGGAAAGGCAATGGATGGAAATGTGACATCACATATCTGAAATAACACAACTAGAGGAAGGATTAGAAAAAACCCAGCTAAGAGGGACATGTGGAAATAAATATTCACATTAAACATGAGGTGCAAGTCCAAAGTTCAATGACACATTGGGGGGGTTTGTTTGCTTAGCACCTATTTGGAAGTAATCAGGTAACATAATTTCAAAAATGAAATTAAATCAATCATCATGTTTTTATAAATTATATTGGTGATATCATACACTGTAAGGGAGGGTAATTTCTTTCTTTTAAAGCTCTATTAAGTCATTAAAGTTAAAAAGGCACTCAAAAAGCGATGGTATTTGCCTGCTTTATATTGTACATTATGATGAGTAGCATTTCATTATTACTGCAGTTACGATTGCTGTAAAGTGTTCATCATGTACTTTTTACTGAATGATTATAATAGGCACAATTACACTGAGCTAGTGCTTTAATACAAAAGAGATAGACCTGCAACCAGTAAGTTATTGTGAAACATGAAAACCACTCTCAAACAGTAGAGAAACCTTTTCTGTATATTTCAAGATGTTCTTCGGTACTCCTACAAATGCAGTAGGAAAACCAAGTGGGAAGGAAAGATCAGCATGAGCACATCAGCACTACAGTTACGACTATAACCAGCTTGCATGTATCGGTCAAATTTGGCTGAATGAAGTAAATTTAAACATGTAGAAACTACACAAGTAGTTCTCAACTTCTTTTTAAGCAGCGAAATTTCCACCTCTTTTATTCCACCTCTGCCCCCCATGAAATTACGTGGACTTCCAATATATATAAAAGAGAAAAAGTGGAGCTGCTCTGGGTAAAGGGGGGGGAGGCTCAAATACCAACAAGGCCTTTCCTCTCCCTCTCTGTCCCTCCTCTCAACCATTACTTCTGAGGCACCTCTGAGGAACCCCTTGGCTCCAAGAACACAGACTGAAAACCAGTCCATCAAATGAGAGAACACAAAGGGCTTATTCACTAGATAATTAAGCTGCAAAATTTAAACAAAGCTATCTCATCAAAATTCGCTATTCTTGATTTCCCATTAATGTTAAAAAGAAAAAAGAATAGTGCAGATTTCTGATGGTCGAATTTAAAAATCCACCCACGATTTCAGATTTTTCCAGTCTCTCACTCCAGAATTTTGGTTGCCTTCTGGATCATGCAACATGCCACACACCCTGAAAACTGAATCTGGATATTTCAAAATCAAATGCTGATCTTCAACACCAAGGGAACTGAAATTCCCTTACCTCCAAAATTATTCAGGCTTAAAATAATGTATACGATAGAGTTATTAGACTCACTGGTTTTTTTAGTAATCACATCCCCTG
The DNA here is from genome assembly GCF_048564905.1 of Vicugna pacos. Classification (NCBI taxonomy): domain Eukaryota; kingdom Metazoa; phylum Chordata; class Mammalia; order Artiodactyla; family Camelidae; genus Vicugna; species Vicugna pacos. The sequence goes on from NC_133002.1 coordinate 50,521,693, forward strand.
CCACCACCCCCACTTCATTTTGTTAGGTAAAGCAGGGTTTTCTAAACTTGCTAAATAATCTTTAGAGCAAAATTTTTCCTTTTTCATAATTTTAGCTGATTAAATATGAACAGCTAAACAGAGATTCAGGATGGTTTACTTGATAGAAACTTACACCATAATTAAAATGTAATATAAATTAGGTGCACTTGTCATAGAAGACTTTGGTTTACAGAAATAGTATATATATTAAAGATAAGCTGACCTAGCAAAAGAATGAAAAGCCCATCCCATATCCACATGATCTGAGTAGCTATAAAAATGCAGTATTTCCATTTAAGATGAAAAGTAAATCCAAAATACCTGATCATATTGAGTCAAGATAAAAAATTAAGATCTTTTTTTAAGTCTCTTAAAAACAGGGAGCCCCTGAATGCATCTTATTGTAGCAAATAAGCTACTAAGTTTAGACTTGCAGCATTAGGAATTTGACAACCAAAATTATATAGCTGTATTCCAGGGAATTCATGCTTGAAAAATATAAAAAAGACTCACTTAGGCTAGATTGAAACATATAATGCTTTTAAAATATAATGCTTTGCTCTAGAAAAAATGTAAGTAAACCTGTAAGTGGCTTAATTTTTTAAAGATAATGATTCTTTTATAGCCAATTGTTTACAAAGGCAGAATAATTCAAAATAATTTTATTTAATTTATTTTACAAAGAGCAAGTACAGGAGCTGTTCAAAATCATGTATTCAATTAAAATGAAATGTGACTTGTACCGACTGCTGAAGTTGTCTTGATGTTTGATAGACTTGAAATCTGTGAAGCGATCTGATAGATTACCTTTTATAAAAATAGTAGTAGTCTTTAAGTGTAGAATACTGCCTAACTCTGGAAATGTAGGAAAAGTCAGCATTCTTTAGGTTCAAGATATTAATTTTAAATAGCAGCTGAATGTGGCCTCATGGCAAAGCATAAAGACCTCTTTTTTTCCTTGAAAAGGAATTTCAAAATTGTCCTTTCCCCTCACAGTGTCCTAAAATTTTTTTTAAAGGGGGAGGGAGCATTTTCCTGTATTTCAGCATTCCTTGAAACTCTGCTGAAAGAGGCTGTCAGTCAGGGGTATAAATAAAGTCCTGGGTAAATCCTTGAAGTTGTCATTCCACAGCAAATCCACACGTTTCTTCGATGGCTGTTAGCAGCTTTTCATATAACTTTTCATAGCTTTCATAGGGCGGAATGTCTATTCGATTGAAGCTGTAAATAAGCAAATCAGATTTTACACAGTTCATTCAAAACTGGTACACTGGCCTAGCTAATCAGTTTACACTAATACAGCCACACTACTCTGTTTCACACAGAAAAATAAAAGAAAAAGATTATATTTCTCTAAAGTAGAGATCACTGCTTTTGGGTTTTCCTATCAATTTCTGCATAATAATAATAATTCACTCAAAAGAGCTGCTTATCATTCCTTTTAAGGGTCCATTTAGTAATAAGAACAATAAACAAAATGTCAAGTCTATTTGAAACTAACACCTACATACATGGAATGACGGGAAAAAGCTACAGAAACAGCTTACCAAGTGTGGGCTTTTGGCAGGTTATTAGTGCAGGCATCAATCTGGTGTATGGTGAAGAGTCGTGGGCCTGCAGCACCTGCAGAGGAAGTAAATGTGGGTCAGATCGCTGCAGGTGCGTGTATTAGTCTCCGATGTCTCAGAATAAAACTGGTACATAAACCACAGGGTCTAAGGACAGGGGAGTACTGGTGACTCCACAAAAGCCACCAAAGGGCAGCAGGAAGAGTCTGGGTTTTGAAAGATGTAACTGACCTTCACTAAAGCTGGATTCCTTAACCTGCTAGCATTTCAATTTGAGAAAAAGCTCAGGGCTGGAATCCTTTGCGCCAACTTCTCTTACAGGAAAGCAGTGTCCCAAAAGTAAGCAAAGAGAAGTAAAGGGGCAAATTGAAGATTAAGTACATATATGCACAAAAAGATGACAACCTAGTGCAAATTTAGGTTTCACAACTCAAACTTTGTTGAGAGCAAAAGATTAACAGTCTATTGAATAAATTTCAATTAACATATGACACTCCACACAAATATATGTAGAAACACAGCTGCACTTTATGCTTCTGGGCAGTCCAATGTTGATGCGTTCTACCAAGAGGGAAAGCACGCACAACTCAAAGTCCATGTGCTTTCTCCATGGACTTTCAACATACGTACTGTGGGCAACACTGTCGAATTATGTACCAGTCTTGCTTTGTATACCCTCAGTCATTACCAGCAGCAGCAGCTTTGAAAATGAAGAGCTTCAAAGGTAAAGGAAGCAACTGCCACCCAGTGAAGAACCACAATCACTAGCAGTATCACCAACTCATCCCAAAATTAAAGAGCTACTCCATGGAAAACAATTCTTAAAAATGGAATATGGCTGTAAAATGGTCTGATGTCATGCATTAATTACAGTGCTCTGACCAAGACAAATGGCTTCCACAACTCATGCAGCCTCTTTATATTAAAAGAATAAAAAAGTATAGGGGAGAGGCATCCCAAGTGGGTAAGTTTGCCAGGTTGAGATGTGAACACAGAAGTAGACAGAATTCCCCTATAGGAATGGGCAACAGAATTTAAAAGCAAGGTGACCAGAAAAAAGGCAGAGCATCACCATATACGGTCTCTAACATGCAGCACTCACTACAATTACAGAGAACCCAGCAGAAAAGGCTCTTGGGAGGGGAACAAAGGAAAGGAAGGAGAAGAAGGTATCAAGACATGAGAGAGATAAGAAATAGAGCGAAAAGAGAATCTGTTTATAAGCACGTATCTGTAAACCATCTGTATAAACCCAACATTGAGCCCCTACCCCCAATTATCTGATGATGTCTCGTCAGCTGTCCCTCTGCTTCCTTACCTTGTAAAGCTTTGAAGCCCTGCAGAGGCACTCGGGATGAGCCTGTCACGAACTGAAGGAGCCGTGCTCGGCGTTCCTCGTCAAAAAACTCCACAGCTTTCCAGAACCACTTGACAACATTGCTGTCTGGTGTACAGTGTTTTAACCGGGTGTTTACCTTCCAGTCATTAACATCTATCTTTCCAAGTCCACAAATAATGAGCTGTTAAAATATTGCACAATAATAAGCCAATGGAAACCCAAGTCAGGCCAAAAATTCCTCGAAATACAACTTTAGGTTTCTTTGTAGTGTTGGCTTTCATAGGGTGTTCTTAATTGAGGGCACACATCAGAATCATCTGGAAAGTTTTCAAAATATATACTTGAGGTCCAGTGCTCAGAGATTTTAATTCTGTGAATCTGGGGTGACACTAAGGATCTGTACTTTTTAAAGCTCCGTGAGTACCTACTCACTGCAGGTCCCCTACCCAGGATCTGATGAAAAGTTCCATAATTTCATAATAGAATTCTAAAAAAAAAATGTAACGGACAGAAGCTAGACTCAAAGAGTAAAAACAGTTTATATGTGTCTTTCTTAAGATCTGCATCTTTTATTCTGGTTTTAACACTTACTAGCTTTGGGATTCTGGGCAATTCAGTTCACCTCCCTTGGCCAGCAGTTTCCTCTGCTGTAATATGACAGTAATATGTGTTTCATTACATCCTGTGACAGCAACCAACAGAGCATAGGAACTCAGGAAACTGTGTTGAGTAAGTGATACAGTCTGCTTAAAGTTGTATCAAAGTACGAAATCCATGAATGCACTGACATAGAGCTCTGCTTGGTATCCTGATGCAGGGTCAGTTAGTATAGATAAAAATCATTTTGATACTATTAATACAGCACCCTGAGTCCAAGACTGACTCGTCTCACTAACCAGTGAATTATGATAGTGTGTAGCATTAACAAAGTAACTTGCAAATCTTGTATCTTACAATTATGTTAACCCAGTATAACACTAAAATAAATCATATACATATATTTTAATAAAAAGTTTAATTTCATTAGCAATAGAAACCATATATTAAACCCTAACCCTACTGAATAAAATCTCCAATGAAGCTTCTAAAGGGTTCTGAGAAAAATTACTGAATCACAGCCACACTAACAGGTGTGTGCTTATCCAAGTAGGATTACAGAACTACTTATAACACACAAAAATACCTCCTAAATTACTTTCTTTAGAGGACTGGGTAATTTTAAGGCCAAATTCCTTATTCATAGTATGAACAGATGAAAATGCATCATATTTCAATACTACCGCCATTCCTGCTATGGAACTGTTCCTCCTCCTCCTGACTACCTCCTGGCCATTTCACCACTGAATAGTTCAGTCACAAAAGCAATGGTGATGGTGCAGAGGCAAACCAATCTTTTTAGATTTGTTGGCCAACAAGTCTGTTAACAGATTTAGTTAGAAAGGACACTGAAGTTAATGAATAAAATCATGTTTCAAATTCTTTGTTAAGAGTTCGAATATTTATGCTATCCCTAGCCACTAATTAAATCTGGGACCCCAGGTGGAATAAAACCTCACTGTCTTCTCAAAACAGTTCAGTAGAAATTCAGATCTATTTGTTAAAGGTCTTAATTATAAAACCAGACCTAACGTGCTTTAAGGATGAGATTTAAAACAAAAAACAGGTAACTCTTTATTACAGCTGTTATTAGTTAATGAATGTTTCCAAGGAGACATGGATAGAGTTTATCCTAAGTGTTTTAATTATTTCCTCTATGTTTTTGTCTACCAAATGCTTTCTTGCAAAGCTTAACGTAATCCAACTGAGCCTAGGCTTTTATTCCAAATAAATAATATGCTGGAAACCAATTAATGAAGTTTTATTTAACTAAATCAGTAACTACTTAATTAGGGAATAGACAACACTAGAAGAATGTACACATAAAACATAAAATCTGTTGAACACAGGGAAGGATAATTTGGAAAAATAAATTAAGAATATTCACAATATAAGAGAGATTGCTTACTTGTAGACATTCCAAAGCATGAAAGGCTTTTCCAAAGCACGAAAGACTTTTCCTGTGAATAAGAATTCTCGCAGCACGCACCATAAAACTTCAAAAGCACTAGAAATACAACTCGCCTCTAAAACTAAGTAACAGAAAATGCCCAATCCTTCTTTGTTACACTAGATGACATCATGACATTAATACACTGACCTCTAACTCCTTCTCATCAAATGTCTTCAGCAGATGCTGTGGAATTACTTCATTAAATCCTTTCTGCAGAGCCAGGAACTGCGCCTCAATGCCTCGTAAAAATCTCCAGTTCACATAGAGCCTGGAAACATTAGGCAGGGGGTTCACAGGACTGAATATATTCAGATTTGGTAATTATTATGAATCCTAGCACTTGAGCAACACTGCACTTTACAAGCATCTAGTATTAAGAATTGAGTCTAAAATCTAACAGAATCTCAGATTACTGAGGGTAGATGAATCCTGAGCTGTGAGGAAGTTCACTGTAAATTAAAAAGTGGTGCAACCTTCTACTAACACAAGCAGGATCAATACAGCAACTCTGCGCATCAGGAAAGCCCCTAGTAAATTGGAAGTCAGCTAGAGTGTAGGTGAGTCTGAAGTTAAAATCTGAACGAAACTTCTTTCTCAACTTCCAGCACACGTGGCAATAACCAGCAAAAAGCCCATTCAAACAGACATGGCTGTTTTTCTGAACTTGAAAATATAATCTGAATGTGTTGGGTGTTTTCTTTACTTTTGTGGGAGGTATATGGGGAAAGAGGAGGCAAAGAGAATTCTTCTATCCAAAATGAGAAGAAAGAGTGAAAGCCAACAGCAAGCACTTTTTGATTAAAGATTCATTTTCCCCTTCAGGCTTATTTTAGTAACAAAAAGCACACTAAACCATATCTCATGTGTAGTTCTAATTATGCTTTTGATTGGGACTTCTAATTTATAAGAGACTTGCTTTTTTAAAAAATTTATCTTCCCAGGAAAACCTCTCCATCTCACAAATGTCAGTTATTCATATTACCAACCTGTCAGCATCTCCTTTTCCAAACTTGGGAAAACAGTTCTCGACTTTAATAAGTTATTTAATATTATATCCTTCGGGGGACCTCCTTTTGATTTGTTCAAGGGGACAGCAAAACTGCACAATCTGTAAAAAGGTTTTCTTTGTAATTTTTCAAATTTCAAAACTGTATCTGGTAAGGGCTGATTACTGTGTGCTTACACACGTGACTGACTCCTAGAAAGTGAGCTCTAAGAACTGAGCAATCTACACTCGATCTGGGAGGTGGCACGCTCCCGAAATTCAGGAAGTTTCCCATTTATTCATTTTTTTTTAATTAGAAATGTCATGCATATTACTGGAGAAAAATACATGAGGAAAAATCAAACATTAAATGTGGAGACAGAGCAAAACCTGAAAATCCATTCTTTTATCCTCTTCTCCCTTTCTACTTCCAGGCCCACCACCCCTGCTCCCTCTCCTAGGCAAACACTTTATTTGGTATGTAGCCTTCCTGAACATTTTCTGTGTAATTATAAAACAACACAGACTTTGTTCCTTTTAAGACTTGCTTTTTAAATGACAGCTTATACAGAGTCTTTCTTTTTTTTTTAATTAAAAAAAATTTTTTATTGACACACAGTTGATTTACAATGTAGTGTTAGCTTCCAGTATACAGCACAGTGATTCAATTATGCATATATACATACATATTCTTTTTCATATTCTTTAACTATCTACACAGTATTCTGCTTAATGCATGCCATTCTTCTCTAAAAAACATTTTAGAAGTTTTTAATTTTTTTACAAGTAATATTTAATTGAAAATCCTTACTCATGTTTCTTTAACAACATATGTGTTTCCACAGAATAGGTACCTAAAACTGGAGCTGCTAGTTAAAAAGCATATGCGTTTTCATTTTGGTAGCTGTTACCAAATTGCTTTCCAAAAAAATTATACCAATGTTCACTCCCAACAACGGTTTAAGACTGACAGGCCTCATCTGTGAACTAGAAAATTTTAGCCAATACAACTTGGGGACATTAATACACAAAAAAGTATAGCATGCATGTTTCTGTGAATATACTGTGAAGTTCGAACTCCCGCATTTGATTACCATAGTTTATTATTCAGAACTTTAGATGCCATGAGCCAAATCATCTAACCCACTACTTCTGAATTCCTCAATCAACAGATGATTTTATAAAACTTAAAGGACATTTTCTTAACTTTTATAAGAAATATATATGAAGTATCTTTCTTATACAAACTCACAATGTGCTTATTTATAAATAGGATGAGTGCCAGTAATATAGTAAAAGAGCACAGAAGCGCTTCTGTACAGCCAGCTGCAGCAGCTGCGCCACCCGCCACCCCGCGCACCACGCCTCCTGTTGCCTGTGTCTTTGTACAGCCTCTGTTCCGCCCTGAACCTGGGCTGGCACGTGACTCGGTTTAACCAAAAGAATATACCAGAGGTGATGCTGGCCAGTTTCAGGCTTAGGCCTTAAAAAGATCCGACAGCTTCTGCTTGTGTGCCCTGGGAAAGCAGCCACCCCATAAAGAGTCTAGCTACCTTCCTAGGGGGAGAGGCCATGAGGAGAGTGAGAGGCCTCTGATACCACATGGGGTAACCAAGGAATCCAGCCAACAGTGAGAACGAAGCCCCAGATGGTGACCCAGTGGCATTCCACCTAGCTCCCAGCCGTTTGAGCTATCCTGGCTGAGGCATCAGAAATGTGACTTGAGGCCATTTTAATATTTCAGTCCCAGCTGACACCATGCAGAGGAGCGCATGCTCTCCCTGTTGTCCTCCAGCCAAATTACTGACCCATGCATGGGACTGTGAGAACTAATAGAATGGTGGTTGCCTTTAACTCACTAAATTCTGCAGAAGCCTATTTTGTAGCAATAAGTAACATAACCTAAATACATAAATGTTTTTTCACACTGCCATTCTAGAACAGTAAAACAATTTCCAGGCTTAAGGACAGAAGTGTTGGGGGAGGATACAGCTCAGTGGTAGAGTGCATGTGAGCCACATGAGGTCCTGGGTTCAATCCCCAGGACCTCCGTTAAAAATAAATAAACCCAATTACCTCCTCCCTACCAAAAATAACAAACGAACAAAAAACACAGAAGTGTTTACCTGACATACTCTTTTTTATTTTCTTCAGTAACAGGGATACTCTTGCCATTTGGCTTAAGTTCATGCTGAATAATTTCACCATATGCATTATGTTCAACACAGAAGGTATGGTCCAAAACACCTGTAATATCATTCTCACTGGAAAGCAAAGAAAGGGAAAGATACTTCACTGGAAATTTTAAAATACAGATCTTACAGTTGTATTAATTGGTGAGACAAATAAAACTAAGATAGTTTTATGACATGACAAATACGGGGTCGGATTCCTTTCACTAGCTGTTGCGCTACTGTACCTCCGAGTTCTTGGGCAGGAGAGTCAAAGAGCTTTAACCTTCATAAACACAGGAAACATTTTACTTCCTGAGTAATGAGAAAGCCCTGGAAAGCTGGGCTTTAAACAGAGAAGCCTCTGTTATGTTTGGCTTTCAGGTAAGAGGCCCTACTTGAATCTGCGTAACCCAAGTGACCAAATGCCTGAGTAGCCCGACTGAGAAAGCTGCTCGTGTACTTGGTAAACGTAAGTACAGCCAATGTATCTTCATAAGAAAATGAACTCCTGAAAAACAGAACTGATTCTCACAAATAACCTTTTTAAAGTATGGTTTCAACAATCACCACTTCAGCAGGAATTTGTTACTCTAACACATGCAAGATGGGAAGAGAATTTGCATCATGTTGAGGAAATCATTATATATGTATAGCAAGTGCTTAAGAGTATACTGGATTTTCCTTTTTAAAGTAGTAACACTTGCTAACTTTTAGGAATTTGGAATATGCACAAAAGCAGCAGAAAGGAGAAAAGTATTATGTGGTCTGTGTGTCATTTTTTAAATTTCAAAAAAAAAGTACATCCATTTTGAAACATGCATCTTTTTTAAAAGGTCAGATTCTAACTATAATGAACAAATACCAAACTCAATACATACAGTATCCACACTAAACTGTTATGAAGATCTGGATCAACTAACTCCATGTCATCCAAAGTAATGGACTTCCCAAGCAACTGTTTATAAAAAGGCAACGTGAAACCACCATCAATATAATGTCCATGAAACACAGCCATTCCCATTATTCGTCCAACAAAGTGGAAGTAAGATAAATGTTCCTGAAATTGAAAAGAGTTTATATAAATACTCGAGGTAGACACTCTCCAGGGAATTTTTAATAAAAATTAAATATTCAAGCAACAGTAGTTTTCCTTATAACAAGTATCAAACTTACACTCTAATTTACAACCATTTAAATGTCGTAAGCTATCATCAAAGCTCATCAGGGACAGTTTCTTGAGAGTTTGACGTTCAAGAGACTATGCGTTGCTCTAAAATATTACACCAGAGTCAATCAATGCTTCTCTCAAAGGGCAGGGTCACTTTGTAAAGTTTATCTTTAGAAATTAAGTCCAAACTATGCTCCCTCTGCAACTTCACTTAACACCAGCAGACCCTGCTCTCTTCCTCTCCTCACACCTCCCGCTGAGCCCTTGACAATCCTGGCTCTGTCATGGAAAAAAGTTTTCAATTCGACCTCCCTCTTCCCTTGACCTAACCAGAGCTGAACTTCAAAACATCTCTGTTATTTAAGAGCAGAGATTTCACATCTAACTTGGACTAGACTCTTGATTCTGCCAGTTACTAGCTATGTATTCTTGGGCAAACTACTCAATTCCTGTTGAGTATATCTGGAAAATGAGGGTAATAATAGTTATCTAAAAAGGGTCTCTGTGGGAGTAAACTGAGCTGAAGAAGCCGATGACACTGGATCTGGCTTATGGTAAATGCTCAGCAAACGTGAGCTATCATTATTACAGCAGCAGGGATGGGCTCCCCAAGCAGAACCTTTACCCCAAAATTTTCCCTTTATAAAGGATACCCTCTAATGAGTTTAATACGGTCTACCGTTTAGATAGATTTGGTCTTTCATGATACACTGTTTTATTAGCTGGATATTGCACTTTTAACTTCTTTTACTTCTTTATTTAATAAGTAACCTTTAAGCTTCCCTTTTATCATTAAAAAATAGCTTTTCTTTCTTTTTAAGAAGAAAGAAAAAAAAACCCATAACCTAATATCCAGAGATAAACACCATCAGCATTATAAGGTAGAGCCTTTCAATTTTTGCACATACACGTTTACCAAAATTTCATCATACTATCTTGTAACTTTCTTTTCACTTAATATATCACAACTACCATCTTTACATGTCTGTTATTCCACAACATCATTTCAGTGGCTGTATAGTATGCCTTTGTAAGGAAAGGTAACAGAAATAATATAAAAATAACAAACTAATAACAGCTACTAACTTTTCTTAGTGCTTAATAATATGAATTAATAATATTAATAACTTCTTAGTAACTTTTCAAACACTTAATAATACGATATGAACTAATGTCATTCTGCTTTGTGCCATAATTTAATCAACCCCCCTTTATGGGGTTTGATTAAATCAACCCCCTCAATGCTGTTTCCAATTGGGGCTACTATAAACAATGATGTAGTAAACTTCCCTGTGCCCAAACTGTTGCACATATCCATAATCATTTACTTGAGAAAATTTTCTAAAAGGGGACTTGGCCAAGCCCAAGGATGTGACTTGGACAAGGACAGTAATCCTATGTCATAAGCTACATTGACATTTAAAAATGAAAGCATTGTAGGTCATAAATTAATTCGTATCATTATAACCACTAATCATACCGGATTAACTGCAGAATCAGGATTGATCTGCAATGTATAGATATCATCTCTTGAATACTGGAAGAGGCCGTAATATGGATTCAACATTTCATGTGACAAGAGATATAACCACTCCCTAGAAAATAAGACATGATAAAATAATTAATGAATATATTTTTATTAAGGTATGTTATTAATCATGTTAGCAAATAATTTTTTTAATAAAAGAAAGCACTACTAGTTATATCAGATTACATTAGAAAAGTCGACCACACTCAAAAAGCAAATGAGAATTTTTTTTAAACGGGGCGGGTATTTGGTTTATTTATTTTTGGAGGAGGTACTGGGGATTGAACCCAGGACTTCGTGCAAGCTAAGCATGCACTCTACCACTTGAGCTATACCCTACCCACCAAAAACTCTTATTTTGTTATGCTGAAGTCACTTCTCACTCAATTTAGGGCAATTCTATGATATTTTAACATCAGAGAGTACAAGGATATTATCCAGAAGTACCAGCTACTCATTAGGTGCTGTTACTTTGAATTGCTAAATAAATTTGTAATCCATGATAAATACAAAATGAAGGGAAGAATATGGTTTTATTTCAAAATTTCCATGTGATCTATACCATCCTGGTCCACTCCTATCATGGCAGATTTATACTAATTTATACAGACATATAACATTAATTCTCACTTTTGGACAAAGGTATATTTTACTGTTTTACTGTTTTACTGCATTGTTTTAGTAAGAAAATTTTGTTACCCATTTCCACTATCTTTTTTGTGTAAACCATAAAATATACTGTGATAAAAACGTAAGCGGTCAGAAACAGCAAGGCATCTGACAGAGGGGAGCACAAGGGCAAGCCTGCACTTTCTGGGTACGTTCCACACCACTTCCTGGTTTCAAGAATACATCAGTGTTTTTAAATTAAACCTCACAGAAAATAGTACTATCCCCTTGAACTTGTGAAATCATTTATATGTTTCAAAGTATGAAAGACAACTTCTTAGTCATCTTGGTGAAACTGAAATAAAACCACTAGTCTAGGACTTAAGGAGATACAGTTCTAGTCTCAATTCCTGACATTCCTCAGGTAGGAAAGGGATTTATGTTTTGATATTATGGATTAGACAGGTGGAATAATGTGTTTTTAGGAAATGCAGTGAAATACTCTTAACAAATAGTTAAAGGAAATCATTTCAAAGTTCTATCATTTGATGGAGTCTAAATCAAATCAATACCACTTAATACTTGAAAACCCTAGAGATTAAAAAGAATAAGTGAGGTCTCCACACGAGCAATCTTCCCAACACACGTAACACCTGATGTGTCTTGTATGCTTATAATGCATATATGTGTTCTTTAAAAGAAAATCTGAATTTTTGTTTTGTTTTACCAAGGGTTTAGAACATGCATGAACTACTTTTGGGTTCTACAACTGGGTAAAGATCAGAATAAGCACTACCACATCCCATTTAGTGTGCCCAAACCCAAACCCTGGGAGTAGTGAGGTTAAAAAAACAAACAACAGAAACTAACTGCTTATTTGGCCTATACATATAATTACAGCATTTAGAATCCACCAGCAGATAATTAACAAATTTTTCCAAGAAGAATTCAAAATCTAGTTACGAGGAAATCATAATAAACATTCTATAGAAACTATCGAGGCTGAAGTATGATGTATGAGTGATTGATTCTAAAACTCCAAACTAAAGAGTTGTCCATTTGCAGGTAAAAAGGTCACAGAATGAAGGTAAGTCTACAGGTAAAAGCAAGTAATGCTAAATAATAATATGGGTCTTGATGAAAACCAAATTTACTTTAGGCTAGATTTAGATTAGGGGAAGTAGAATTATCATGATGGTCTTTAGAATGTTTCAATACAGAAGCTATGATGTTTCTGCTACATTCACATAAAGTGAATAGGCATGCCTGGGGAATAAAATACTTGATTTATGAATGTAGCAGAAACATTAGAGCTTCCGTATCGAAATATTCTAAGGACTGTATGATATATACATATACACACACATACTTACAGATACACACACACATTAATTCAGCAAGGTTAAGAGCATGGCAATGGAAGCAAAGGAAAACAGTATTCAGTTTAGAATACATGTCATTAAAATCTCAAGATTGTTCCTGACAGCGTAAAGTAAAGGGAATAACATGTACTGAAGGAGAGAGATGGAGAAAATTTCGTGCCCGCAGGCCCTACTGACAGTCTGTGCTGGACTGCAGCCGGTATTCAGAGAAAGTCTCACTGGGCTGCATGATCCGTGAGGGAGTTCTCAAATACTCTTCCAGCAGCAGTACTGTCCTAACCTCACTACAAATACATCTATTAGGATATCCTCTGTATTGCAAACGTTAGGGACTATTATGCTAGAAAAGAAGTATCAATGAGAAGGTTTCATCACAGGCAGCATCTTAAATTTGTAAATATAAGGATCCATATGTCATTTACTGGTGAGCGAGTCTTTACCTGGCAACCCCTCCATAGTCAAGGCCTTCTTCTCCACGAAATTTTATCATTAATCGCTTCCAGAGATCTTTTGGTCTCATTTTCATGACCTGCCGATATGATTCCTGAAAAACATTTTTAATATACTGTTATTCCTAGGCATTTTAAAACTCTCTCTCCCATTCCACCTATGAAACATACACTATTTACATAAGGTGGAATTTGTTCAACAATCCAATCAATGGATAAACTCCGAGTGTTTGAAACCTCATGGAACTTCTAAAAACAAAATGGGTATAGTTTAATCCTACTGAAACCAATTCATTTGATAAACATTATATAAAAGGCCTACTAGGAGCAAACCTCCATATTTAAATCCTATGAACCATAGCAATGATTCTATACTCACATTAAAAACAAAGTTTGATAGAAATATTAAATTTTTTTTATAGTTAACTGACCTAATTCTAGGTCACAGACACCAGTAGAAATTAAGAGTAAGAAAAGGAGTTTCAAAGAACTTAAGTAATCATTAATGTGATTTTCACTAATGAAAACTTTGTATTATTTTAAAAATACAAATGACTGACTACAAACAAGGTCAGAAGTGTTCTGAAAGAAAGTTTATCCTTCGGGAGAAGGACTGCCAAGTCCCCAAGCATCTCTTGCCCAGGAACCCTCTAAAGAGTAGGAAGCCCCTGCCTTGGACCTGTGCCACTTATTATATAAGAACTTTAACGCTGATATTAGAGCTATAAAATCCAAAGATAGAAGGATATACTAGAGAGGAAGATTTTGAATTAAGAAAGTAGTTGAACAGTAATTTAAACAAAATAAGATTTTGATTTATGGGTCCTTTACTTTTTGGAAGAATTAGAAAATATAGGATGGATACTATTTGTGGTCTTTTAAAATTCCTTTACAAATAAGTATTTGCAGTGCCGGGACCAAGCTGCACCAGATGGAACATCTCACACTTCAGCCCACTTAAATGTTTGTCTTATGCATGAAATCTAACGTTAGATAGCCTTTATTCCCCACAATTAAAAAAGAAATTAATGAAAATTCTCCCATGCTAAAGAGGTATGAGTCCCCCCAAAATATTATTGGAAAAGAGAGTAAATGACTGAAATTTAATTTTTCTCTATTTTAAAATAAGACTTGCAAGTTTACCTCAAAAATCTCTTCCCTAGAAACCTCAATGCGGCAATGACCAGCCTGAGGCTGTTGCTGGGAAAGTTCTTGCCGCAAAATCTTTAGTTTCTGAACCAGGTCTCGCTTGTACCGTGGGACTGTCAGACACTCCGTGTCATCAGGGCATAGCGATACCACCTGCTGCTGCTGCTGGTCTTTCAATTGGTTCTGCCGACTGAAAGTAAACAAATATTATTAAAGTACTTTAAATCAAAGAGATTGCAATTACATACTTAAAATAGCATTATACTATAAATCAAGTCTAGCTATATCATTTCTAGGCCTTATTATATTCTTAGCTTGACATTTTTGACAATAAACTAGCTCCTGAGTTTATTTCTCAGAATCTATACAAATTTATCGAACTGGATAATGGAGTTTTACCCATAAAGCTTTATACAGCTGCTGAGAATAAATTTCTCAAATACAGTTTCCATTTTCTGCATAGTTTACCATCACTCATTTTAAAATTCAGGCAGATGTCAAATCCTGTGTCTGTTATCTAGAGTCTGTCTCTCCAGAAGAGACAAAACAGTTTGAACAGGCAGCTTGGCAGGGACCCCTTCTCCTATGCACGCTACAGTCTAGACCACAGGAATGAGAGAGACCATGTGTCAGTTACTGGCACAGAGAAATGAGCACTTTACAAACAAGTCTAAATGCTTTATAAGTGACTACTTTTCTTTTTATTGTGACAAAGTACACATAACATAAAATTTACCATTTTAACCATTTTAAAGTATTACAGTCAGTGGCATTAAGTACATTCACAGTCTTTTGTGCTACAGTTGTGTCAGGCTTGTCAGGCTTGTCACAGGCTTCTAACTGCACGCACGTGTTTTACCTCAAAGACATGTAAATAATCTCCCAAGCATAGTAGAAAAATAATAATTTTAAAAAGCCACATTGCCTAGAGAGATCTTTATTCTCCTAGCAAAAATATTGTAGGTTGCATATAATCAACTAGTTAATTCCAATAAACTGTCAAGGAATAAAAAGTCAGATAATCCACTATTGATGTCTATGCAAACACTGAGTGACTCAGCTGGAATTTAATTTTACACACAACAGACAAAAGAGTACAGTCTCCTAACCTAAAGGTAAAGGGCAATGGTAGTTATCAGAAAATAAACAAAAATAACTTTCAGTTCTCTAACAAATCACCGAAACCTATTTTACACAGAGTGAGTCTTATGTACCAGGCCAAATTTTATACCTAAAACATACAACTATCCAGAGAAAACGCAGCTTTGATGAAAATTACAAATCGCCATTTACTACTCTTGCAGACATTATAATAAAGGTGTTTTTATACACACACACACATATATAAATCAAAATAGAATACTGCATTAAAAAACACCCCTTGAACAACTGTATTAATCCTATATAAAAAAAAAAAACTTGTGTATACCTTACACCAGATAGAAAAATTTAACTCAAAATGAATCAGACATCACTCTAAAACCTACAGCCATAAAACTTCTGAAACACAGTAGAAAATTTTTATGACTTGTGTTAGGCAAGGATTTCTCACATATGATCCCCTAAGCACAATCCATAAAAGAACAAATGGATAAAATGAACTTCATCAAAATTTCAAAGGAACCTTCTGCTCTTCAAAAGACACTTAAAAAAATGAAAAGACAAGTGAAGCTCTAGGAGAAAATCTTTCTAAAGCGTATATCTGATACAGAATTCGTATTTCAAAGAATTCTCAAAATTAAACAACTTTTTTAAAACTCAATTTTTTTAAAAAGGAGGCAAAAAAATTTCACCCAAGAAGATATACAGATGAAAATAAGCACATGAAAAGATGATAAATGTCATTAGTCATTAGAGAAACACAAATTACGACTATAATGAGATACCACTATACACCTATCAGAATGTCTAACATTACTAAGATTAACTATACCATGTGTCTGCAAGAATGTGGAGCAATTACAACCTCATATACTGCTAGTGGGAATGTCAAACAGTACAATCTGGCAATTATTTTTTAAAGTTAAACATAAATACTCATAACAGTTTTGTCATAGCCAAAACTGAAACAATCCAAATGTGTATCAACAAGTAAACAGATAAATAAATTGAAGTATATCCATACAATAGAATACCACTCTGGAATGAAAAGAACTATATATGCGCAAGCAACAACAGGGATGACTCTCAAATAACTATGCTGGGTAAAAGAAACCAAACAAACCAAAAAAAGTACATACTGTATGAATTCACTTATCTAAAATTCTAAAAATTACAAATGTTTACTGACAGAAAGCATATCAGTGGTTGGCCGAAGATTCGGTGTGAACTAAACTGTTCAAAAAGATATGTTGAAGTCCTAACCCTTGATTACCTGTGAACGTGATCTTATTTGGAAATACGGTCTTTGCAGATGTAATCAAGTTAAATGAGGTCAAACAATGTGGATTAAGGTGGCCCTAAAACAAATAAATTGGCATTCTTCTAAGAAGAGGTAAATTTGGATCCAGACATACAGGAGAGAGGTGTAGCATATTAAGAAATATACTTTGGCTTTTGTCCCTGGTTCCTGACACAGAACCCCTAACATGCTTGACGTTTCCTGAGTGACAAGTGATAGTGTCTTCTGTTCTAATGTTTGCTGTTTGTCCCCAGTATAAGACACAGAGCTCCTAAATGCCTTAGGATTTCCTAGGTATAGAAGCACTTTTTGTTTAATGAGGTGACTTGCTGGGCCCCTATATAGTTTCAGGATGAGGACTGGTCACCAGGACCAAGGCTTGATTAGAAACCTAGAACTTTCAGCCCCATCCCCTTGACCTCTGGGGACCGGGATGGGGGCGGTGGTTGTTGGAGATTGAGTTAATAATCTAATCGATCATGCCTATGTGATAACACCTCCCTAAAAACCCCTAAATGATGGTGTTCAGAAAGCCTCTGGGTTGGTTAACAAACACACTGAAGGACCTGGAGAGGGCATGGAAGCTCTGTGCATCACCGTCCCCCAGCCCCATACCTTGTCCTCTTCCATTTGGCTGTTTCCAAGTTGCATCTTTAATAATAAATTGGTAATAGTGAAGAAATAATCTCCCTGAGTTCTGTGAGCCATTGTAGCAAATTATTGAAACTAAGGAGGGAGTCATGAGAAATCCTCAGTTTATAGCCAGTTGGTAAGAAGTACAAGAAGCCTAGGACTTGGGATTGACATCAGAAGTGAGGACAGTCTTGTGAGACTGAGCCCTTAACCTGTGGGGTCTAATGCTAACTGCAGGTGGGGTCAGACTGAATTCAGTGCTAGTCCCCTAGTTGGTGTCCGCAGACTTGGAGAACTGGTATGTTTGAAGGAAAAAACCCACGAATTTGGTGTCAGAAGCTTTGTAGGTAAAAAAGATCACAGAAGGTTACGTGAAGACAAAAGCAAAGACTCAGATAATGTGTCCACAAGCCAAGGAACAGCAAGGCTTCTGGCAACCACCAGAAGCTAGGAGAGAGGCATGGACAGATTCCCCTTCAGAGCCTCCAGAAGGAACCAAGTCTGCTGACAACTTGAGTCTGAAGTTTAGCCTCCAGAACTGTAAGAGAATAGATTTCTATTGCTTTAAACCACCCACAGTGTGGTCTAAGGTAGCCTTAGAAAACGAGAGAAGGGACAGGTGGAGGTGCTACCAAGAGGCTACATGGAGGCATGAGGAAACTCTGGGGGGTGTCAAACATGTTCCTCACTATCTCCACTGTGGTGACGGTTTCACAGGTATATGTCAAAATTTAAATTGTACCCTTTATATATGTACAATTTGTGTGTCAATTACATTTCAATAAAGCTGATTAAAAAAACCCCAGGGTTCATCAAAAAGTCTACAAATAATAAATGCTAGAGAGCTTGTGGAGAAAAGGAAATCCTCCTACACCATTGGTGGGAATGTAAGGTGGTGCAGCCACAATGGAAAACAGTAGAGCGGTTCCCTAAAAATTAAAAACAGAGATACCAAATGATCCAGCAATCCCACTCCTGGCCATATATCAGGAAAATAGAAAATTCTAGTTTGAAAAGATACATGCACTCCAATGTTCATAGCAGCACTATTTACAATAGTCAAGACATGGAAACAACCCATGTGCCCATCAACAGATGATTGGTTTAAGAAGATGCAGTGCACGCACACGCGGGACACACACACACACACACACACACACACACACACACACACACACACGATGGAACATTACTCAGCCATAAAAAATAAAATATTCCCATTTGCAGCAACATGGATGCACCTAGAGAATATCATACTAAGTGCAATAAGTCAGACAGAGAAGGACAAATATATCATTTATATGCAGAATCTAAAAAATAATGCAAATGAATCTCTATACAAAACAGAAACAGATTCAAGCACAGAAAACAGTTACCAAAGAAGAAGAGGGGGTGTGAAGAGATTAAGTTAGGAGTATGAAATTAATGGATACAAACTACCATACATAAAAGATAAACAACAAGAATTTACTGTATAACACAAGGAACTACATTCAATATCTCGTAATAACCTATAATGGAAAATAATCTGAAAAAAATATATATAACAATCACTTTGAAACCAACTTAATACTGTAAATCAACTATACTTCAATTAAAACAAACAAAACAAAATGCAGAGTACATCAAGCCCATTCACAAAGACATGTGAGAAAAACTAAGTCCTGCAAATGAGAAAGGTGGCTTAAAGCTGGAGGACAAAACTGGAGGACAAAACTGACACAGCAGAAAATCCCATGGGATGGATACAGCTCTCTTGGAGCTATCTTTAATGCACTGAGGGGGAAAAAAATCCATCTACCCCACAGAACAGCCTGTCTCTACAGGTATGCTAGGGTGCACCTTTGATACATACCCTTTTCCTAACATCTCAAGACAGGTTTCTACTTAAGCACAGTGGGATTAAAATACTCATATATCACAGTAAAACTTGTCCTACTCTTGTATAAAATAATGTTCAACAAAAGTAATTTATAATTGAAGAGAGCAGTCTATCACATTGATTACAAAAAAAGCATCTATTCATCTTTTTCAGAGTTGCATTTTAACATGCACCGTTTCAAAAACTTACTTTAAAACTAAATGCAGGTTAGCAGAGAGCCGAGGATCTGTAAACTGTGTTGTTCTGTTGTTATGGTCAACGAAATAAACTCTGCCTGTTGCT
Organism: Vicugna pacos; assembly: GCF_048564905.1. NCBI lineage: Eukaryota > Metazoa > Chordata > Mammalia > Artiodactyla > Camelidae > Vicugna > Vicugna pacos. Next base: position 50,541,313 of record NC_133002.1, read on the forward strand.
GTATTCCGGATCTCCCATCCAGGAGGCAACGGACCAAGCTCTTCACAATTGATGTTGCTAAGATCCCTGCAAAAACAAATATAGAATAAAAAATACCTCACTGCTGGGCCTGGTGAGCCAAGCAACTGTAAATGACACAGAACAATTCCATGAAGTCTGAGAAAATGAATTGTTTCAGAAACTTGAGATGTTCAGCTGGAATCTTTAATTCCCAATGGTTTAACAAACTTGCACATTCAAAACCCAATTCATAAATGACTCAGAAACTTATCACATAGCCTACATTCTTAGTAAGTTCATTCCTGGGCTTTAATGTAAGTCAGGTTTTAAATTAATATAAAAGCAATCACAACATTTGCCAACATAAACTGTACTCCAATACTTGTCTGACAAAATATTGTTTTACAAATGTCAGTGATATAAAAAATTAAGTGTTTTCTAAAATTTCCCTTCAATTATTTCTTTATTATACCATAAAATTTGGGTAAATGTCCACTCCGTGATTAACTTTAAACTCTTCACCAAAGCAAAACTGGAAATGTTATTTAAATTATGATCCTAAAATAACCACAGTTTGTATTTCAAAGGATAACTAATCCGTTTTGAATTTTGAAAGCTGTAAAGCTAGTGAATGAAGAACCTATTTAAGACACCTTAGGAAGAATGCTCTTAGACTTGTTACTACAATGAAAAGAAGCAAAAAGACTTTTAACAGAGCAAAGACCATTGTTATTGTATCACACACTCTTAAAATACTATCATATATGACAAAGATTTACAGGACCGTAAAGAATGAAATAAAAGCAGCAAGTCTAATGTAAATTTAAACTGTAACCAATAATTATAATGACAAATCTCATCAAAATCATGTTTCAGAAGTTAAACTAGAAAAAGATTTTTCCTGAAATAGCCTCTTCTTGGTCATAGTGAGAACACAATGATGGCACATGTAAGTACTCAGATTTGTTGAAACAATGATTTTTGACTTCTGCTCATAAATGTGCCAGAGACTCTTCTGCTACAGAACTAAGTTTGGAGAGAACACACCATTTGAGACATTGCTATTCTCAAAAGAGGGAAGGGGAAAAGTTTCAAGAATCCTCCACAAAAAAAATTTTTAAGTGAATTGAGTTGGAGCTGGTACAGCAAAGTTGGAAAAGGAAATCTGGAACTTCCCCACTAAGCTTGAGAACTCAAAGGGAAGATGAAGTGATTCCAGGAAAACTGCCTAAATTTCCACTTTAGGTCCACAGAACTCCAACCAATTAAAATCAAACTCAAAATCAGAGGTCACCCAACACTTCAGAAAGGAAGTCACGATTACTGAGAGTCAGTAGAAACAATAACCACAGAATTAGATCTCCAAGTACTGTCAGATATCAAAAAGAACAGCTATGATATGCAACATTTTAAAAAATAATAAAAGGGAGCCATTACATAATAACTACCAATGCAATATTAAGAATGCACAGATGGATTTTTTTAAATAGAACTTCTAGAAAAGCAATTATTATAATCAAAGAATGAATAATTCTTTTGATATAGTGAAGAATTTGATTTGATATCATTTTATTTAGAATTTTATAAATTTATAGTCATACATTGGAGGGCTCTAAAGAATCGTTAAGAAGCAGAACACTGGAAAAAACACTCTTTATGTCAAATTGGGAAATGATTAAAAGAAATGGAATGTTATACAGCCATAAAAAGTAATATAGATCTGTATTTCAAGACTACACAGTATGCAATATAATGAATAACAAGGCATTTATCATTATTTTAACAAGAAATAAAAAACGTTCTGAAATGGAACATCGCAGATAAATCTAAATTTACTGGATACCTTGAAATAAAGTTAGTTTTAAAGTGTCTGAGTTATACTGTTTTATAAATGTCTTTGAATAGTGATATTTTAATAGAATCTAAATATTTAGATAAAAAGATCCTTGATATAAAAGATGTATTTACTAAAGGATCCTCTAAAACAAAAGATACATATTTTTAAGATAACACTTTGTGGGGCATAGAGATTAAAGAAAAATCTATAATACAGAGCATTAGTTCATAAAGTCATTATTTAATATTCAACGTGAAATATTCTTAAATCTTTACAGAAATCCCTTATTCATTAACGAAAAACTGACGTTTGTTTCCTTAGGAATAATTGGGCATACTGCCAAGAGTGGTGCCAAAATCTCAATTTCAACTTCCAAAGCCAGTTTACATACTATTCTTTCAACAGGTAACTCAAGATCAACTTTCACACTATTGTAAAATCATTTAGTTTTTAAAAAATCATTTTTATTCTATACATTTCCTTCTAATGATTTTAAATTATTTTATAGAAAAGTTCATTATTGACCTTCAATTTCATAAACAGTTTCTAAAACACTGCTTTTCATAATTTACACGACAAAACTCTAATTTCTTTTTTTCTGGGGGAGGGGGGGGATAAATTAGGTTTATTTATTTTATTCTATTATAGAGGAGGCACTGGGGACTGAACCCAGGACCTTGTGCATGCTGAGCATGCACTCTACCACTTGAGCTATACTCTCCCCACAAAACTCTTGTTTTTAAAACTCAGACCCTTGGATTTTTTTTTTTAGTGTGTTATTAATAAAACAAAGACTTTCTCCCCATTACTTTTTTTTTAAAAGTAACAGCTTATATCATCAAGACACAAAAATGGCAATAATTAATGATAACACATTTATTTCCTTGGCTGCCATCTTCAAAAGAGTCTAATTAAGCTCTATCACAAAGTAAAACATTTTCACTAAAATAGCTTTATTTATAAATAGAGTATCAAAGTAATCCCAGATCAGCTAGTCACATCTGTTTTTCATTCAAACACATGATTCTTGACAAGCAGAGCTCTGAGTATAAGCTTTAGGCAGAAGATCTCTTGACCCTCCATGGAACATTTTTTCTTTTTGGGAGAAGAATGTTGCACTTCAATATAAAATATCCTTATCTTAAAAAGGCACATGTGCAGTTTACAAAGTTGATTTAGAATTTTACTTAGAAATCTTTTTTTGGAGGGGTAGCTTCAACTGGACTACTTGGACTCTCCATGTGTTCATTAGAAAATAATTCAAAATAGCTAAATAGTGGTTGAAAAATTTATTATTTGATACTAAAATATATCAGAAATTATGTTAAATTACTAAATTGATTTTGTGTCATTCCATCTTCTTGAAGGTAAAAGATAGCTGATATTCTCGTTAATAAATGCACTCAACAATGCCTGCAGTTCAAATATACAAATTTTGGACACAAATAGACGAAGAAATTTTATCTATTTTAATTAGATTATTTCTTTTCTACATTAAAATGAAATTTTACTAAAGAGCACATAAAGAGATATTGAATATACTCATATAAAGTTAAACAAAACTTAAAAAAAAAAAGCCTAACCAGACATAAAAATATCAATTTACTACCCTTTAAAAAAAGATATGTATGTATTTGTAAGGTTTGCTGTTTTTCTGAGGTTAATTTTCACTCCTAAAAGATTCATGTTTTTACCTCAAATTTTTTGAGGGTGAGAAAAGAGAGCAACTAGGGACTGGCTAGAGGGTACGGCACTGGGGTAGGATTGCAGAGAAGTAAGTTAGGACTGTCTACTAAACGTCAAACTGAAAAAAATGATCAGAAAGAGCCAAACTTTTATATCAACTTTTTAAAAAAGAAGTTAAAGGTTAAATTATCAAATAAATGCTAGGCAAAATGTTAATATTCAATGGTCTGAGGGTATTTGGAATATGTTCTTACCTGGGCACTCTTGGATCATGCCATGTGCTCACACCAGTCTGAGTATGTAAGAAATACACCTGACCTTGTTGTGTTGTCCTCTGTTCTGTAAAATTAAGAAACACTCATAATAAAGCATATTCAGAATGTCCAAGTCAAAAACAGCTACAAACCCTAGGATATTATATTAATAGGTAAATTCTACACTGGAATTTGATACATTGTAAAATGACTATAACTCAATAAAAAAATGTTTAAAAAAATACACAAATTCGCCAAATTACCAACCTATTTTATTACCAACAAAACCTGCTTTACAAATCATTTGTTCTAAACTCAGAATACATTTTCTCCTGGAAACGATCTTATAAATAGTGATGAGGGTCACAAGCCAGCTATCTAAAAGCCAACTACATTTATAATGTGGATCAAATATTAAACATGTTGCAATGGATAACAGAAAACAAGACTGTCACAGTACTAATAATTAAACAAAACAAACATGAAGAAATTATCTTTTATTTGTCTTAAATGTGGAGCCTGAGGGGAACAAAAAGGCTCAGAGAAAGAGGCTAGCCAACTTTGGGGAGATTCTCTGGGGATTTGCAGAAACTTTCAAAGAGTTTGCAGGCTGGTAATGCTTTTTAAATTATGCCTAATTTTATATCAAAACTTAAGGTTTTTTTTTTTTCCCTTGAGAGAGGTATATTCTCAAGACTACACCCGGACTCAAACAGAGGCAAAAAAAAAAAAAAAAGATGGAATACAGGAGACACACACTACAGTCAAAAATAGGCAAAGACGGAAAAATAACCAAGTTAGAAGGAGAGCAAATGTGTCTACTGGGAAGAAAAAAAGTCAAAGGTAAAATTAAGCCAAAGCCCTTGGATGAAAGTGAGGAAGCCCGGGCAAAGGGAAGGAATCTGTGAAAGGGTTTCTTCAATGGTGGTTTTTCATCTTTATTTATGTTTTCAAGCAACAGAACCACTTTTTTTTTTTTAACAAAATCTAACAAAAAATTCCAATATACGAAATGATAAAATTATTGCTAATATTTATTTACATAAATTTGTTTATAAACCTATAATAAAGTCAAGTCAATTTAAACTTTGAAATTATAAATATAAAAATGTTTAAAACTGATTCCAGATGACAGCTGCAATGATTTCAGCCTTGGTAACTAATCATTTTATTCTTATGCTTTGGTTGTACAAAAAACATTTTTAATCCAAATCATACAAATACTGTAGAAGTGGAACCACCCCTACTCGAAACCACTTGCCTTATCATCTTAATTAAAAAGAAATGGCAGGAGATACTCTATTCTAAGGTCTAAACATTATTAATAACAGCTAAATTTTTACTAATTTAAGCTTCATAAGACATTTCAATCATTTCTTGCAACAAATCTACATGGCTGGTACTATTATTTTCCGCATTTTTCAGAAGATAAAACTGAGGCTCAGAAAGGGTAAATAATGTGCCCCACCAGCGTCACAAAGATAACAAGTGCCAAAGCCAGAATATGAATCCAGGTCTCTCTTGTCTCCCAAGCCCATGGTCTAATTACTGTGTTGTAAGTTAACTTGTGTAGCCTAGTACAATTAATGGAAAAACTCGGTTTTTTAAATTAAAAGATTAAAATATTAAAAAAAAAGTCAGAATCAGGCATTTGTGGTACAGTTTAAAAAACACTCTAGAGTAAAAATAAACTACAAGTTAGATCAGGCAATTCCCAATGTTGGTCACTAGGTGTCATCATCAGCCCAGGATAGTTTATCTATAGGCTGGGAGAGGGTAAGGAAGTTAGTAACTTGGTCAAGCTTCCAGGAAAAAAGGAGAGAACACCTAAGTTTATCGTATCTACAAGAAGAGTTCACAAGATGTGATTAACTGAGAAAGTTCTGTATTCAACTATAAGAAGATTCATGTCATCTTCCACAAGAAATTCCATAATTTAGGAAATTATATAAGATCATAATAATTTCATACACAGAAATAACTAAACCATTTACAACTATTACAATTACTCAGATAACCCATTAATTATAGACAATACAAATATATAAACACCATCAGAAATATGCTTTCAAAATCATCTCTAAATATGTATGCCTAGAAAATTACAGTAGAGGTCAGACTACAGATTGCCATTATCAAGAACAATACCATTTCACCTTTGTACAGTGCCTGTTTACAAAGTAGTCTCAAATTGTTTCCTATGCTCAATACCTTTGAGATAAGGAGAGGTATCATTCATCTCATTTCATTATAACTGAGCAAAAAAGGTTGAGGTTAAGCGACTAAGTCAAGGTCTATCTGTTGTTAGGTAGTCTTCTACCACTTCAGAGACTTCAAAATTGGGAGGTTTTACAGACTCACAGACATTTTAAACAATCTTATGGTTACTGGGGGGAATTGAGGTGGGAAGGGATAAATTTAGGAGCTTGAGACTTGCAAATATTAACTACTATATATAAAAATGGATTAAAAAAACAAATTCTGTATAGCACAGGGAACTATATTCAGTATCCTGTAATATAACCTTTAATGGAAAAGAATATGAAAACAAATGTATTTATGTGCATGTATGGCTGGGACATTATGCTATACACCAGAAACTGACACACTGTAACTGATTATATACTTCAATTAAAAAAATAAAAATTTAAATTAAAAAAACAAAGTTGGGGGGTTTTACATTTACTTTTATTTTCATGCTGAATCTCTAAACCCAGATTAATAACTTATTTAAAAGGTTATTTTCTGGCTTTCTTATTAGCAAGCTTAAACCCATAAACCACATTTTATTTTCCCTCTGCTAGTTATCGTACCATAGCCTTCCGGTAGATCTGGAGGAGTATGTAAATGTGTCCTGCTCATGTAATTCCTATGTCGTTGTGACCTGACTCTCCTCTCTGCCAGTCTGGGATCTGAAGACTGTCCACATGTTGCACCATTTGTTCCACTAATTGGAGTGTTCTCATCAACAAAGCAGCTAAGAGGTCTGCCAGGACTAGAATATTCAGATGCCGGTCTATTGAAAAGTAACAAGGAAGAAAGTTAACTCAGGTATCAAAAGTAGAGTTCTCTAGACAATATATGTACTGCAATAATAATCACTTGTAAGAAAACGGAATGATTAATACAAATATAATGACTTCAAGAACTCTGAATAAAGGCAAGCCTAAAGCCTCGAAGCCCCAAAGAAACCCAGGTGATAAGCAGGTTGTCGATTATGTATTCAAATCATTTTGTATTGACTTTAATTATTTTATATGAAATCCACATATATTTGTAGATATGAATACTAGCTGACAAAGCCCCACCTGACTTAGCTACAGTCTACCTCAGACCTGTGTTCTCACCCTTCTCCCACTCTGCCTCAGTCACATCGACAATCTTCCTGCTCCTTGAGCTTTCCACAGGCACTCTACCTTTCATGCTGGAGAGTAACTCTTCCTTCCACCTAGAATGATTTTTTCCCTCCTATTTTCCCTAGGCCAGACTTCTTGTTGTCATTCAAATCATAGTTTAAGCTTAAATGTCAACTCTAAGAGGTCCTTCCTGACCTTCAAATCTAAAGTAGTCACAAAGGCATTTGATTGTACATCACAATACTTTCTCAGCATAGCAATTATTTCTGATGTTTTTCTTATTTGTACCTATATTTTTGTCTATCTAGAATATCTGTTGAAAGAAGAGAATCTGCCTAGTTTATTCTCCACCGTATATACCCCCTGCATCTAGACTACTGCTTGGCACATATTTAAGAGCAGTCAATAAATAATGTAGGAATAAAGAAGATAGTTTGTCTCTTCAAAGGGCTTCCAATCTCATCCAAACTAACAGGATAATCAAGAGTTAATTTTTAAATTAAGATTTACAACACAATCAACTTTACACATGTGGAAATTAAAGTCAATTTTATCAGTTAAATGAATTAGAAGGAAATGGACTTCACAAAATAAAACACTTACACAAGTATACATTTATTTATGCTCAGATATGCCAAAAATAGGTTCTTTGACTTCAATATAATCCTTGGCAGTTTAATTACAGAAATCAAATCTCAAACAAACATTCCTGAAAATGGCAACATAAGCTAAGTTTTACCTGAGAATCAAAATATAACCAACTCTGTGATTCAATGAGTTAACCAATTAATCCCTAATAAATAAAAGTAGGTATAGCTAATGAGAAGCATTTGATGTTCTATGTCTAGTGCCGGTACTACTCAGGAAAAAAAAAGTGGAGGGAGCAAAACAAACACAGAGCAGAAGTCGCAAATAAACTTTTCTCATTAAAAAAGAAAAAAAAAAAAAGGAAATTCAGCCACTTATCCTATTCATTTTCAGTTACTTAAAAAGCACTTCAAGTTTCCAAAACTAATGTTGCATCCACATGTCTTTTACATTAAGTTCCAAAAAGGCCTTTCTGCCTTGTTCACTGTTATAGCCCAAATGCTGAACACAGTGCCCAGCATATAACAATTTGGTGAATTGAATGACAGCCGTTATCACTACCCTGAACCCTTTCCATCACCTTCCCCTTACCTGGCTAAGTCCTAACATTCTTCAGAGATTCCCCATCAGAGTTTTCCTTTGCAAGTTCATCCCTTAACCCAACTCTAAGTTAACTGTCGCTCCTTATGGTCTCAGTCACCTGCTTCTTCTCTTGGTCACAGACCTTACTGGACGCAGTATAATCATCCCTGTACATGACTAAGTGGATTCTATATACATATTTTGTTACAGCCATTCAAAAATGGACTCAAAAAATTTTTGAGTCCCAGAAATAAGCTGACTTCTCAATTTATTCATTTAATTCATTTAATAAACATTTATTGAGTACCATCACAGGCCCTGGAGCTACAATAACAGGATGACCTGCTAAACAATCTTTATTAAAAATCACTTCTTAAAAATAATAATGGCATTTGTTATAAGATCTACTGATCTAGAGTAGTATAAACCAAGAAAGGAAATCCAGTAAAGCTGACAGATAAACAGAAAGGGATGGCTTCAACAGGGTGAACAGCACAGACCATGGGAAGATACTTGTATGTTCTTACCGTGTTGGGCGTTCCCATTGTGTAGTTCTTGTTATATGGTTTAGGTACTGGATTCTTCCAGAGGCAGTTCGCCTTTCTTCCCAGCTTAAATAAAATATTGAGATATAAGGCAGTAATAAGAAGCTGGATATGGAATTTTTTTTTTTACTGCAATAACCAAGCCAGAAGACATCTGCTGTTATGAATCAGGTCGGACAAATTGAAAAAGCAATACACAGAATATAGGAATTGTTTCAACTTATTTTAGAACTGTACAATACATCTTCTGGAATTCTGAAGCTTCTAAAATATTTACACTGAGGTGTGACTAATATTTTCCATCAGTCAAACTGAGAATTTTCTAATGATGTCAAAAATGCTCAAATTATACTAATTTCTCCAGAAATTAGTAGGGAGATAAAGGCCATACTAAAAATAAAAATCACATGTAATTTTTAGAAAAGTAATAAAGCTTCTGAAAACATTTATCATACCCACACTAATCTTTTAATCTTCATATTTTTATATTCTCTTACATATTTTCTATAAAAAGTTACAGATTTTTGTATTGAAGTATAGTTGACATACAATATTATATTAGTTTCAAGTATACAACATAGTGAATCAGTATTTGTATACATTACAAAATGATCACAATGATAAGTCTAGTAACCATCTGTCGTCATACAAAGTTATTACAATACTGACTAAACTGCCTATGCTGTGCATTACATCCCCATGACTTATTTATCTTAAGAATGAAAGTTCGCACCTCTTAATCTCCTTCACCTATTTCATCCATTTCACAATCCCCGCTCCCTCCAGGAAACCAATTGAGTTTTTTAAACCTATGAGTCTTTTTTGTATGTTCATTTGCTTTGTTTTTTCACATGTAAGTGATATCATACAGTATTTGGCTTTCTCTGTCTGACTTACTTCACTTAGCAATAATGACCTCTATATCAATCCAAGCTGTTGCAAACGGCAAGATTTCATTCTTTTTTTATGGCTGATATATACATTGCATCTTCTTTACCCATTCACATCTATCAGTGGACACTTAATGCTGCTTCCATATCTTATCTACTGTAATAATAATGCTACAATGAACACAGGGGCGCATTTATCTCTTTGAATTAGTGTTTTTGTTTTCTTAGGCTAGATATTCAGAAATGGAATAGCTGGACCATATGGTAGTTATATTTTTAACTTTTTGACAAATCCATACCATTTTCCACAGTAGTTGTACCGACTTATATTCCTACATAGAGTGTACAAGGGTTCCTTTTTTCTCTACAACCTCACCAATGTTATTTATCAAACTAATTTTTTAAAAAGCAAATATGCCATTTCTTCCTCAATATCTTATTAATTCATATAACCAAAAAAACAGGCAAATGACTATAGTAACGTTACTATTTCCACCAAATCAGTGGCAAAGGCTTGGAGGCCCTAAAAAAATAGACAATAAAAAAGATGCTAAAAGGTTTTATTCCCACTGTGATCACAATTACAGTACAGTTATGCAGAGCAAATTTAGAATAGTAAGCTTTACACTGTTATAATCTCTCAATATTGATTATTTCATCCTAAACTTCCCCTTCAAAAGTAACTTGCATCCATAAAAATTAAGATACATACAGCTAAAGTGATCTATAAACAGACTTAACTTGTAGCAATTTTTAACAGTTTACGCAAAATAAGCCAATAGCACAGACTGGATGTGAAATTTCATGTCAAAAATAATTCCAGTCAAAACTCAACTGACTATGCACTTTAAATGGATATAACTTATTGTATGCAAACTATACCTCACTGAAGTTAATTCTGAATACTTAGAAAGTTAAGAGTAAAATCAGTAAGGTTTCAGAACTAGTATCAAACAAAGACAAAGAGCAGTGATAAAAAGCATAAACTTTGGAATCAAGATCAAGGCTTAAATCTGCGTTTCAGCTTTGTCATTTCCATGTGATCTTTGGCAAAACACTTAACTTCTCTGAGTCTCCAGTTTTTTAAATCTGTGAACTGCATGAGGGTAATAATAGTAGTAGCAGCAGTAGTAATAGTAGATAATTATTTATTAAGCACTTACTATATGCAAGACATTGCGCTATGTGCTTTACCTGAATGCTTTCATTTAATCCTCACAACTACTTGTGGTATACGTACTATTAGAATCATCCTTTTTTATAAATAAGTGTAAACCAAAGTTTACAGAAGTCAAATAAACTGACTAAATTCATAAAGCTAGTAAGCAGAAGAGTAGGATCAGAACCAGATGGTCTAATTCCATAATCACATGTTATAAGAATTAAATGATAAAATGTATATCATGTAATGATAAATGATATAAAGTGCTTAAAACACTGACACAGGCATTACAATAAATGTTACTATGTTATAACTGCTATTACACAAATTCTCTATCCCATCCCTCTAAACAGAGCAGTATGTCAGATTCAGCACCTACAGACCCTGTTTTGAATAACTTAATCAAACAAAAAAGTTTTTCTTTTAAATACATAATATTTACAGGAGAGCTGTATTTGTCAAAAAATTTGATTTGTCTTAGTCAAAATTCTTAAAAAACAAATGTAACATATCTAATTCATGGCTTATTTAAAAATTTGTGGTGACAAAATCCCTCACTAATTTTCTAAGTACAAGGAAAATCTAGATTCTGGATTCAGCAAATTTCTAAAGTTAAGTACACAGTAAACACCAACGTATTTCTCATCATTTTAAGGATGTTATCTACATATTTCTCTAGTAATTTTGGCTTACCCATCTGGTAAATCATTATCAAACAAACGACTGCAGTCCACAACTTGTCCTCCTGTGCCTATTCGGTCTCTGGACTGAAGACTTACTATTAAACAACAAAAACATTACTAAGAGTCACAGAACTAGAAAGAATTACTGCAATTTAAAAATATTTATCTTTAAAAGACATCTGGCTTAGCTTATTTTAATACTCTACAATGAACTCTTTAGTTTCTACTAAATTCTGTAATTTCTTTTTCCATGAGATTTTTCCTGTTCAGGTTTTCTACACTTTATCACATTCATGGAAGACAGTCTAATTCCCTTTTCCCCATCGTAATGGGGCAACACAAGGCCACTACTGCACTTAAGAGGAGGCGCAAGACATGAAAGGTATACTTGTATACAGAGGAGTCTGAAAAGTTCACATTGATGTAGGTTTAATTTTTGACCCATTTTTTAAAAAAAACCCACACACACTAGATTCTGGCAATAGGGCATTACTTGGATTCTGTAAGTTAAAACACAGTACATCATTGTCCAGCACAGTATAAAACTATCACTATAAACTTGGAAGCAAGAGACAGGAACTCTAAACCAGGTTCTACCAACTAGTTTAGCACTGTGACCTTGAACAAAATACTAACATTCTTGAAGTTTAGATGACCCCAATCTGAATAATGAGAAAACTGTTATTAATCAGTTTTTGTATAGAAAACCAAAATACAATCACAGCAGAAACACTGTATTTTCTTCCTAACTTAAAGGATTTCATGAGCTTTAATGTACATCTCCAGACTGCTACATCACAAAACACTTGAGCAATTTTTAGATGAGATTGTGTTTCTAAATGGCCTAATTCTAGCAACAGTAACAACAGTTTTTTATAGTAACAAAAAGCAAAAGAAAAACCTCAAAGGAGACGGAAAGAACTGAGTACCAACTTTAATTACAAAGGAAAAGATCTGCCACCTTTGAATCAATCATCTCAAATTGGGAGATTTTTCCTAAAGTAATCTAAAAAAGCTAGGTGTATAAACATGTTTTCAAGTCTCAACGCTATAACAGCAAAACATGACTTTAAGTCCAATGATTAAGTTACGATATACTGATATAATTCATCCTTTTAAAAATTAATTGTAAATATTAATAGTGGTTACAGTAAGTGAATAAAAGCAAAATTTAAAAATTTATGTTTACTGTAATTAAAAATCAGAAAAAATATTTATGCATGTATACAAAATTAGAAGGGGATATATAAATTTTTAAAGTTAGTGTTCTAGTGTACTTTTCTCCACTTTCCAAAAAGATATTATATACATATATTTATAATTACTTGTAAAAGTATAATTCAGTAAGAGTGAGAATTTTGTTCTTAAATGACAGAACTGCAGGATCATAAAGCATAATGTTTGAGTCCAGCCTACCTTCATCATGAACACCAAATTAACACAAGAGCTTTAAATTTTAAAAAAATACAAATACACACACACATATTTTAAAGTAAAACAATTTTTTGATGTAGCCTACTCCAATAGGTGTATTTCTAACCACTGACAAAGGAAAGTCTGCTATCTTTATAAGTGCAAATTCACACCTTAGTAAAACTATTTCGTTACTACCAGATGTTAGTTGGCAAACATTACATAACATACCAAATCAAATAAAGTAGGAACAATTACATTTAAAAGTTTTGTATGCCAGGATTTGTTTTTGAGTTTTTAACCCCATTTCAATCTAAGAAAGATAGGAGTTATGAAGAATACTGCAGTGTAGACACACAGTGCAGATGCTTCCCTGTGATAACCACTTATTGTAATAAGGCTTTTGTTAAGATGCTACTCTGGCAATTCCCTAACTATGAACCCAATTCACTGCCTTGAAAATTAAGTCGTTCAAGTACCTTCTGCAACTAAAACCTTTCTGACAGGCTGATAATGCAATCATCTGATTCTAAATTCTGTTCTGTAACGAAATGGTAAGATTCCAATTGCATTTTTCTTCTTTAAGAAGTCTCAAAAGGAGCCACCCTCAGTGTCCTACCACACTACGTATTTTGATCAAATCTAAATCCATCGATTCTTAAGGTAAGTCTCAGGAAATTTTATTTATAAAGACCTTCTTCTAGCTCAATTCAAAATAGCCCACCAGCCCACTAAGTGCCTTCTGAGTAAGGTAATAATTTTTCCTATTCTCTAATCAGTGCTGTACTACCATTCCTCATTCTATTTTTTTCAATTAAAAAGATTTTCTTAAAACTGTAAAGCATTAAACAAAGAGTTCAACACAATAGTTCCTTTTCTCTCAAAAACCAGTTTGAGAATTACTTTTAGAAAACTTTAATATCATATTTAAAGTTTGTCTCAGGGCTCTACTATATCTGTACACTTTAAAAGAATTCCCTCCTAAAGGATCAAGAGTTCTTAACATTAGGAGCCTCTATGTTTTACATTATTTACAGGTTTCTTGTTTTGTTTTGGTTTTGTTTTTTGCTTTCTTAAAAAATTAAGCTGGTCTGGATTCTGGACCCACTATTTGAATAATTTTACATGACTCATTTAATTCATGCCAATACAATGAAGCTACAATTATTGTACTTTGATTTGGAAGGTACTTAGAATTTAGGTTAGCTTAAATGAAGCCAAAATTCACACAACTTTCAATTAATTCCACACTTACCTACTATCTGTCCTCTAACTGTATCATTGTCATTTGGCCCAAGTTTGCATAGATCCAACCTCTGATCTATTTCAAATCAACAACAACAAAAAAAGGCAATTAAAAAATCAGCTGGTATCAGAGATTCTAACATCTGTAGAGTGACAGTAAATTTCTACAATCCATTGGAAGTCAGACCAATCATTTAAAGAATTAACTGAGTTTTAAAGATGAAACAAATATTTAAAATTCTCTAACTAAATACATAATTAGTACAATTATCTCAACAAAAGTTTTGACAAATTCAAATTTCAAAAACCCCAAGACACTGGTGCAACATGCAGTTACTTTCTCTCCAAAGAATTCGAAACACTTCAGTTTAAGTCTTGGCTTGCCACTTAATAGATGTTGTTCTTAAGCAATTTATCCCCAAGTCTTGATTTTCTCATATATAATGATGGTACTTAACTTCATATTACAGGTTAAATCAGACAGTTACGTAAAACTATTCGCACAGCACATGGCATGTAAATGTTAGTTAGTAGCACATAAATGCTAGTTGTTATAGTTATTTTTAATCTAACCATTTCAAATGACCCCCACACACAAAGTAAGTACTAGTAAGAAGCCAAGTGTAAACTGTAACATAAGGGTTTGAGTCAGTTTTGGTACTAACTCACTGACAGGCAACGCATTTATTCTCTCATGCCTCATCTATAAAATAGATGTAACACTGGCCTGGCCATTTATAGTAAAGAACAATGTCACCCACTGCATGTTGGTTTACTTTCATTACAGCACTTGTAACTGAATTCTTTTATAGCTGTATGCCATCTGTCTACTTAAACAAATTATGAATTGATAAAAGGAGGAGACCATGTCTTAGTCTCTATATTCTCTACTCTATCCTAGTAGAACATCAGATGCTTGATAAATTAAGTATTACTGGACATCAGAAAGGTCACATAAACCAATGCAATGAAACATTCACAAACAGCAGAAAGAAAAATCTGCGCCCCACCTGGCCACTCAGCCAGAAACAGACATTTTTACTTTTGCAAAATAAATGAACGCTACTAAGACAGCTATGCAGTGGACTTATGCAGAGCAATCCCTCTTCTGTTCAGTCCTTCTAATGTGTCCTGTCTTGTTCCCTTTGCCAGCAGGCCTTTGTCCTTGCTTCTCAAAGGACAGGATCTATGCCTTTTTCACCTTTATATCACCAAGGTTTTGAATGGTACCTGGTACTATAAAGGTTCAATAAATGTTAGCTAAACTGAACCAGAAATAAAGTCATACCTGTGACCTATAAGTTTTCAGTCTGCCTGCTGTTTTGGGTAATAAAATGTTTAATTTTTATATGCTAGACCTTTTCCAATCTCTTCTATCTCCTGTTGGTCACCCTGGCAATCCGGAAATAGAGGAACTTCTCAAAGCTCAATTTTTTCCTTTTCAATTTTTAACAGTAATATTTTCATAACTAGGCTGTGGTATCATAGTACATTAAAAGGGATCATCTCTTAATATACCTAACATTCCAAGCTAAATTTAATGTATTTTTATTTATTAATTTCCTTAGCAAGATTCTCTGTGAATTTGTGCTTAGAACAGGCATCTGGGCTAAAATCTCATGACAATGGCTAACTATTTTTTATATTATGTAAAAAAGAACTCTGTAGAAACAGCAAAACAAAATCTCTGTTAAAAAAGATATTTCCATCTATGTCCCAGTGGAAATACCCCCAAAAAGATGCCTTGTCACCTGGTTACATGAATTACACGTATGTTAAGTCAACTTGTTAATCCAATATAGAAATCGCTTCTAATGTTTTGATCTTGGTATAATCTTCTAACTGCCCAGGTTGGTGAAAAACTAAGCTTACAGTTAAGTAGTTAATATAGCTGTCTTACACTCAAAATAATGTCTTACCTTTTTATAACTTTTAAATTTTGGGGGGGTTTTTTGGGGGAGGTAATTAAAATTAAAAAAAAAACAAAAACAAAAACTTAACAGAGGTACTGGGGATTAAACCCAGGACCTTGTGCATAAATTCTACCAGAGTACACTCTCCCCACATAACTCCATTTTTCACAGCAGTTTATATCATTCTTATTCATTAATAATTTCATCCCCCTTTAATGCTACCTTAAACACTCCAATCACCTGAATAAAACTCACTTTATCCCACAAATCCACCAAAATCAGACAAGAGTGCTAAGAAATAAAAAAGGCACTTGTATTTTGACACGTTCTTTTACTTTTCTAGTTATCAATCATTTCTCAGCAGGTATAAATTCACTGGAAACTAAGTATCAGCTGTGATTCAGTTTTAGTTTCATATATTTAAAATGTTTCCTTCTTTTTTAAAAGTCAACAAAACATATTTAGACCAGGAATTTTTACCAATGTTTCAAACATACACAGGAAGTATGTTTTTGGTCCCTTGACTGCCCTACCAAAAAATACATATACATATATATTTAAATATGTATATTTAACATTTTTAAAGCACTAGTATCTACTCACAACCAGTGTCTTTGAGGCGATTGATGGCATTGGAAAGAAGACGAACACAACCAAGAAATCCAGCACCTTGTTTTTTATGGATCTTCTTGTGATTCCATACACTGATTGTAACTGAATCAGACTTTCCAATATACCTAAAAACAACAACAACAAAATGAATGCATGAGTAACTTGACAATTACAGGTAGTTAATGTAAAATCTTTCCTTTGTTTTGTAGTCTAAAGTCACAAATATTTTAGAGTATGGCTAGACACAAAATATGTTTTGAATTCAATCTATCCACAGGACTGAATTTATATTTGTAAAAATCTCAAAAGTAAAATCTAAAAAGAATTTTTAATATATTCTGTAGCATATCTGCCACTCTCAGGCTAAGTAACAACTTTTAGTAAAAAAAATCTACTTTAGTAGCTAATGGCAAATGACACTATAGAAGTGTATGATCATTTCTTTACCACAACAAAAATCTTAAACTTTCATCAGTCATATTTTAAATACATTCCAATGACATGACCTACTACCTCAGTAAATACTCAGTTCATTTTCAAGGGGCATTGTCAAGGCTGACAGACCAAAAATCTGACATACCTGTTATGTTTTAAAATGCTGTAGAACAAAAGCTGATTGTAACGCTTTTCCCCTGCTTCTTTCCTGTATGCAGGCCTTGAGCGAGCAGGATTCTTGCAGATTTCACTTCACTGCCTGCAGACAAGCAGAGCAGGGAAAAGCGTTACTATACTTGTCTGTGCATATACCTGCAAGTATGTAGAAGCTCTACCAGAGCCAATTGTTAACATGGTGTCATCCCATGCGAAAATGTAATAAAATAACATAATTATCATCAGCAGAATCCTAACTGTATTTCAGTCACTCTAAGAGATCAAATTTTTGGTCCAGCAACCTTGACCTTAAAGTGTCATTCATTAAAGCAGTAATATCAGAAAAATTCACCTGGTATATAAAAAAGCCTAAACCACTTAAGTGAGGACTAAAACTCTTAAATAAGTAACATGGAACACACACTTGAGGCCCTGGACCCAGCTGTATTAAAGTTTGCCTACCCCCACCCCCAGACTTTTAGCTATGAGAGCTGATACTTTTTTTTAAGTAGGCCAACTTGCATTTCATTTTGTTGCTTACAAATGAAAAAAATCTGGACTAAAATATCATTCAGTATGCATGCATCAAATTTTAAACAGGACTAAACAGATCTAATTTGTCAAGTATCTACTATACAATATGCCAAAAATTCTAGCATCAGAATCAAGTATAAAACAGCTAAATTACCCCAAACCAAACATTTTTAAAAATCACATAAACCAGTATCCCAACTTGTAAGCCTGATATATAGGTATGTTAAAATATTGATTCCCTTGGGCCTTAGAGCAGCCCACCCACCACTGGCTTAAGCATCCTGCTGGGAGGCTCGAAAAGCCCAGAGAGACCTTGGGAACATACACTGAAAACAGGGGAGTTTCTATCAGCCTGTGTTCTTGAATGACTGTGTCACAATGTCTCGCCTCCCTCCCAAATGGACTTTATATACAAAATACACTTTTACTGCACTAAGCCACTAAAAAAGTATGGTTGTCTATTATACCAGTTAGCCTACCCTAATCAACCCAAGGGACAAATCATAAAGGGTCTTGTCAGTCATGGTATGAACTCTGGCTTTTACTCCAAGTAAGACAGGAAGTCAATGCGGGATGTGGAACAGAAGAGTAACAAGATTTGAAATATGTTTTAACAGGATCAGTCTAGCTGCTGTGTCGAGAAAGACTGCAGCAGCAAGGCTAGAAAAGCAAGGATTCTTAAGGTGAGGGTCAGGAAAACCACAAATCCAGCAAAGCACAGGATACAGTATGAATTCATTTTTTTCAAGGGTAAAACATTTTTTCTTAAGTTTTAAGGCCGTATTAAAAATATCAGAATGTCTACATCTCTCCAACCACAATACTACTTTTCTAACATAAAGTCATTATTTTCTATTTGCTGGCTTCCTTCATAGTGTTGAGACTAGTTTCCTTGTCATTCCTGCCTCACTCTAAGCCATTCTTTACATTATAGAGAAAGTGTCCGTTCTTGAATATAAATCTGGTAACAGCATTTCCCCCACTTAAAACCCTTTCATTTTCATTGATTCCCATAGCTTTTAAGAGAGTAAGGACCTTCATGAGCTGGCTCCTGCTTGCCTCTAATTTGCATGTGTTTTACCACAGTCCCCTTAACCTTATGTCAACTCACCAATGCTGCCTCTCTAAACTGTTTTCAGAATCATGTTCTCTTTCACCTCTGGGTCTTCACACAGACTTCTTTTGCTTAGAGTCTTCCCACCCTTTCCTTTCTCAAGTTTACTCCTACTTAAGGTCTAAGCCTAAATGCCACTTTTTCTAGGAAGCTCTCTCCAATTCCTAAATTTATGTAAAGAAGTTCTATATATTTCCACAGCACCCTATACTTCCCCAATAGTCTTATTATGCTGTTTATAATTTCCTATGTACTTGTCTTTATACACCATGTGGTGTAAGCTTGGAGGACTATGTCTTGTTCACCATTGTAGTTGGATCTCCGGCTGAATTTAGATCTGACTGAAGCTAAAAGAAATGGCTTAAAACAAGGTGACTAAGAACTCAACAGGTTAGTCAGCTACACAGATAACAAAGTTATCTGCAGCTGTGTTTTCAAAATCTCTAAAAGTCAAATCAAGTGTTATAATATTTGTGATCTAAAATAATATATTTACTAAAAGCATCTAATATTTGAGAATTACATGCCAGGTACTAGTCTAAGCACTTTACATGTATTATCTCACTTAATCTTGGTATCAGTCTTCTAAAGTAGGCATTATTACTGATGTTGTTATTAATGGAAACTGATGCACAAGGGGCTAGATAACAAGCTGATGATTGCACAGTAAGTGACAGGTGGGAAGCCATAAAGTCTCACTTCTCTCTACTGTCTGCTTTTTTAGTTTCTACTTATTTGCTTATTAGGTGAACTTGGAGCTACTGAGCCATAGCACTAAGAGGTATATACAACAGCATGATTCTTGGTTGTCTCCAGGTATCATTATATTGCTGTAGAGACAAAACATTTGTTTACATGTGGTTTGGAAGGTCAAATTCAAATAAACGACCAGAGATCAGGCTGAGCTGGGTCCCCGAGGGGTTTTTTAGAGCTAATAATGGTCTAGAAGTAGTGAGATGTCAGGCATGGAGATTTTGATGGGAGATCTAAGATGAGTTTTTATAGGTAAAGCCAAGTGGAACATTCAGAAGAAAAGCTGGGGTTGATGAAGTGTGAAGTAGAATGACTAGGAAGCTTAAAAGGCTAAAAACGTGGAAAGTCAGGATATCAGGACAATTAACATGTTTATTTCACAACACATGTTGGCAAAATGGTAGAAGTTTAGAGAGTATGGGATAACTGAATTAGCAACCTGGAGAAAACTGAAACCTAAGTCTGTAAGGAGCAACAGACAAGGAACAAGACTACCACTGCCACCAAACCCCTGAAATATTCTCAAAGTGTAAGCCCAGTATTCTCTGATGGTGATGAGGAGGATGAAGCAGAAGGACTGGTGAAAGTGTTTAAAAAGAATGAAAAGTGTAACTCACTATGCTGCGATTTAAAAAATAAAATAAACAGAATGGAAAGACTTGAATCCCATCCTCAACCCGGCTCATCCTCAACCCTGGCAGGAGACCACAGGTTTAGTCTCCAAAAAGTTCTCTACTCAGGGACACTAGGCACAGCTGAGTGAGGAGGTGAATTCCATAATAAAAATAGGATATTAAGAAGTTAATATAGTGAGTGGAGAGACATCCTACCACCCTTACATTGTTGAGATCCTAGAACTCTAGCATCCAAGAGCATAACCCCAAGGAGAGAATTCTGTGCAATGAAAATGTCAGTGTTTCCTGATTACCCTAGCAAGCTGACCAGCTCTACCTATGGGTACAGAGTTTCCAATCAACATTTAAGCGCCTCCCCTTAAATCAAAAAGACAGGAACCCAAACCAAACCAACAGGGAAAAAAGAGAAAAAAAAAAAAAAAAAAGGAAACCCAAGAAAAGAGAGGCAATACAACAGAAAAAATCTACAATTATAATACTCACTTCTCTCATCAAGGATGATATTGCATCCAAGAAATAAGAGGAAGTTATGAAAAAGGGGTAATCAGAAAGCAAAATGATATTAAAAAATAAAAATCTGAGAGCTGAAAGTACAATAAATAGGAATGCTAGAAGATAAAGTTGAGGAAACAGCCCAAATATTTATTTCATCATAGTTTTAAAGTTTTTACTAAAATAAAAAATTGCTTATTAAAACTTTAAAAAAAAAAAAACTAAGATAAAATATGGTAGAAAAAAGATAGGACAACTAAATGATGATCAATTCAGGAGGGATAACACCCAAATAACAGGAGTTCCAGGAAAAGAAAAAGAAGAAATAAAATGGAGTGGAGCAAACCATCTACAAATGATTAGATAAACTCTTTAGTAATGGGAAACTTTTCTATTCAAGTATCCAGATTAAAAAGTCCCACTTAGTATCTAGCACTACATATCAGATATACTAAGTCCATGAGCAAAACATTTAACATCAGGCATAAAGAGAATACCCTGAAATCTTCCAGTAGAAAACAATAATCATGAAGGACCAAAATCAGGATGTCATGAGTAATACTCTAAACTTGCACTGTCCAAAGTGGTAGCCACCAGGCAAACGGGGCTACTGAGTACTTGAAATGTACCTAGTTCAAAATGAGGTGCTCTGTAAGTGCAAAACAAACCCCTGATTCCAAAGACTTGGTTTAAAGTAAACAAACAAATAAATAACTTGATTATTTTATATTGATATCATGTTGAAATGAAAATATTTTAGATATACTGGATTAAACAAAATATATTATTAGGCAAATTTCATCTGTTTCTTTTTACTTTCTTTTTTTTTTACTGTGGCTAATAGAAAATTTAAAATTACAGATGAGCTCCTCACTTGCGGCTCACATTGTATTCCTATTCAGCAGTGCTGACTTAGATCTAGAAACAGTGGAACAATGTATTTAAAATCTGAAGTTTCACCTAGAAGTCTATACTCAAATTATCAATCAAATTACAAGACAAACCCTATTTCTAGACAAGATCTAAGAAATTTTCCCCATCTTTGTACTCTTTCTCAAGGTAACAACAAAAGACAGGCTTTACCAAAACAGGGAAGCAAACAAAAAAAAAAGGAAGTCATTGGACCTAGAAGGAAGGAAATTCCCAACATAATGATAAAGACAAGTTCCAGGACAACTGTGCAGGAGGTCAATCACCAGTCCAGACAGAGCAAAAGGACAGAGGCTCTAGGAGGAGTATCTCCAAGAAGAAAACAAAGCCAATAGAATATCTCATGTAGTGAACACATGCAGAGATGTTCATCCTGTAGGAGAGTTTGTGAATTAATTAATGAAACAGATGGAAAACTAAACAAATGGCAAAGTAAGATAGTTATTAACTTCATAAAAACAAAAGTTACCAAGAAAGAAAGTGTAATCACTGCACACCATGTGACTCAACTATGAATACTCTGTTGAGCATAATAACAAAGAACTATGAAATAACTATACAGGAAGACCGGGAAAAGGGAAGGGCCACGTGGGTGTTATCGGAGTGGAATGAGATACATCAGTTGTAAAAGCTAAATCACCTTCTATGGTAAGAAACTTTAAAATAATACCTAAAACTAAATAATTATATATTTATATTAAGATGCTATAAAATAAGTATGATATCTAGAAACGAGAAAATACTAGAACAAAGAACCAAAGTTACTGAAAGCAGTTACTGTGAAAATGTGAGTCAGGAATACGAATGGGGCAGAGAACTGCATTTTCCCATTAAAAGCCTTACAGTAACATTTGCCTTTTCACAAAGTAAGTAGGTACATATATCACTATGATCAAAATAAATTTAGAAGAAACCATCCATATAAGAAGTAAAATGAATGCCTATAAGTGTACTCCAACTATGATTCCTGAATTTATACCTACAACTGACCTAAAGTGAATTAATACCTGTATTTGACTAGAAAAAAGGTAGGGGGGAGCAAGATTGCTCTAAACTGTGTATATATTTTGTTCTTCATAGGATTATTAAGGAGACCTCATCTTCCAAAGTTAGCTATCAATAAGCCAAAGCACCTTCACACTAGATTTTGTATCCCTCTGTGAGGACCAAATTACACCACAGATCAAACTCAGATCATTTTCAGGGATTGTTTTCAAAGACTGTATCAAATGATATTGATTCTACGTTTCATTCCAAATTAACTTTTTAAACGTACAGGTCATAATGCTGATTCCACTTTGGATCAAGTGTATTCTTCACAGTATCTGTAGAATGGCATTGCCCAGATCCATCAACCACCACCTTAGCAAATGGATCAGGAAGTCCTGTGAAAAAAGAGGGAAGGTTTTTTAAAATTAAATTATATTTTGACATGGAAGATGGAAGATTATTTATATAAAGATTACTATTTGCTACAAAACAAAGGTTATTCCATTCTTTATAAAAAGCTTAACATTAAGCTATAAATCAAAAGTGGTCCATTTTAAAACTAAGATTAAAGTTAATTATACATTAAATACCAAAAACTACATTTTCTCTTGCTCATGTCTCAATACATTCTCACCTTAAACTACCAAAGTCCAGAGGTTACCTCATAATGCAGACGTTTTCATAGATCTTTGCCAGCCCTTTGACCCCAGAAAGCTGAGTCCTTAAAACATTCCTGGCTCTCCTAGCGTTCTCCCAAGGTCTCCGTTAGTAGCTCATTGAAAGAAAGAGCTTATTAAAGGTTTTCACATAGCAACACAGGCTACACAGAAATTAAATTAGCCAAAAAGTTTTACTGAATAACTACCATGAGTGACTAGAAATTGAAAAAAAAAGATTTAATATCCTATCTTAAAAGAGCTTACTATCTAACTGGGGAAATTAAAATGCCATACATTAAAAATAAACAAACAAAACAAAACAAAAACCAAAAAAAAAATCTGAGAATAAACAGGTTTTTCACTGTACTGATTATAAAGAAAACCCTTACAATACTGTGTCAGGCACTATTCTAAATGCTTTACATATATTAAATCTCTTAATCCTCACCATGGGGTAAATACTACTACTATCTCTGTTTTACTGATGAGGACAGTGAAGCACAAAGTGGTTAATTAACTAGCCTGTGTCACACGGTAGTAAGTGGGAGAGCCCGGGTCTAAAGTTTAGATTGTAAACACATGCACACAGATTCTGGTGCCTGATTTAATGCTCTTAACCACTACGCTGTGTGTTACACCTCTCATTTACTATGTGGTTCAACAGGGAGTACAAGAGCTCAAAAAAGCAGGAGAAAGGTTTGCGTTTGAACAGTAAAGAAAGGCTTTTTTTTTTTTTTTGAGGGGATGGGACTTACTTGGGCTTTAAAGGACAAATAGAGTGCCAAGGAGGATATGATAATATTTGAAGGGCTTTGAGGAGTCTAATAAAAGCGTTTGTACTAAGTGTAAAAGTTCATACTACTGGAGAGGTAAGACTGATCTAAGAGAGGCTTAAAAGGCTTGGAATGACTGAGGTAGAGAACAGGGAGCCATTTTAGATTCTCAAGCATGGCTGTAAATAAATACACTGTCATATTTTTCTATTAGTGGTATTCAGAGTAAACTGGAAGAAGGAAAGATTAAAGGCACAGAGAAGCTGTAGTTAAGTGTCATACAGTACGACAAAGAACAGGATGAGTAGAATTTTAAAAGTCAGGAGAAGGTAGAACTAAATAAAATGTTGAAGAGACCAAAATGACAATTTAGATGTTATACATACTGGGATAGTGCAGACTTCCTATGGACAGCTGAAAATACTAAAATGAAATATTGGTAAGTGTTGATAACTGGAGAAACTTTGCACCTTGATATCTATGCTAATTTTTTTAAAGTCAAGATACTAATTTGCCAGGACTCAAGGTCAGACAGAATTCATCTAGCTAGTTCCCCAACTCCATGAGTCTGAGATTTGTCAACTTCAAACAGATAAGAGAAGACCAATAGTTAAATGTCAAGTGCTAAGAAAAAACTTGGTAAGTTAGGGTTAAGTGCTAAGAAAACACTTGGTAAGTTAAAGAGTATCACCCTATTTAATTACACTGTTCTTGAAGTTTAGTGTTATTCATATTAGTATTTCAATAATACCTAACCATCTATAAACGTGTTTAACAGAAGAATATTTTTCCCCTCTACCTTCAATAAAATTAAGTATTTTTTCTTGGAATTCATTTTATTCTGTTATTTTGATTCTACTATTTAAGCAAATAAATATAAATATGTGCTTGCAATGCAAAAACAAACACAAAAAAATCACATTTCTAACTTTCCTTTTAGATGTTATTTAACTAGTTAAAGAATCAGGACTAAGAAAAACAACTTTTTCCACACAAAAACACTAATAAGAGTAGCCTCCAGATTCCTCATTTAAGTATTAAAGTCTGAGTCCCACCCTCCCATGTTTCTTTTCTGTAAATAATACAAAACACAAGTCCTATACCCTAACAAAAAAATACCTAGGTTTCAACCTACCTGATCACAGTATTCTACAAGAATTTAACTTGAAAGCCAAGTTACTCTTGTGTTGTCAGAAGCTATCAAGTTTTCAGAAGTTATTGAGACCTCTAGTGGTGAATATAAAGTGGCTGAAGTATTTTCTGTATTTTAAAAAATTTCTCAATTCTCCCCAACACTGCTGAGTCATAGAGAATAGCTAAAACTCAGGAACTTCCTCACTACACTAATGCACGTACTGAGCTGCAAATAGGAAAACAAAAATTTCAACTTAAAAGTGAATTACTTATCAGAGAAAATAAAGCTTTATTTCTGATTAGGAGAAAATAACATTCGACCAACCACGTTGGATCTCAGAGACTTCAATTTGGTCCCTATACAACACCTCAACAAAGTATCTTACACACGAAGCTTTTATTTAAATGTTGCATAAAAGACAGAAAAAATTTGATACTAATAAAAACATTATTTTAAAAATACAGGTAATGGACAGATATGTGATAAAGTTAACAGTAGAATCTAGATCATGGGTATTCACTATAAAATTTTTGTATGTTCCCATATGTTTGAAATTTTTCCTGCTAAAATTTCAGGGGAATGAGGAGCTAACTTATTTTAAAAGCCAGTAAGGTTAAAAATAGTTCCAAAAAATGAGTTAGTAAAACTCTTCTCAGCAAGGGTAGATACCCTGGAATAGATAGTATTATCTACAATTCTACACATTATTCTACAGAAGACAACTCATGGCAGGGCATTTTTTTCTTATAGCTAAATATGCATATTATCAGCCTATAGTCGTGCTTCATATTAAAAATCTACTTTTCTCATTCAACACAACTTATATTGAATTACAAGCAAAAACAACTATATTTCAGTATTGATGATAATTGCATTCTGATCAATAAACACACTCTCAAATTTAACTAAGAGATTTAGGAACTATTATTTAACTCTTTCTCTAAAATTAATGTGGGCAACCCTCAACTTACAGATTTTTGAAAAGTGTAAATCTACCACAGCAAGGGGACCTTCACCAGTGTGACCTGGGAGATAATCATCCATCCCTGGCTCAGTTCCTTCGGAAGGCCTGAGGATTAGCTTTCCCGTTTTCCTTTCAGGGCCATCAAGTGTTTTTTCCATACTGTGCTTTAAAGATAATCACATAGTTTCCTCTAGTCTTCTTATCCCTGAAGCAAGTTCACAGTTCAAGAATTTCAATCTATTTTTACTGCTTACATCAATAAAAATGGGGAAGGTTTCTTTGTTTCCTTCTTTTTTTTTTTTACATACAACTTAATGGCACATAAAGATCATATAATTGATAATAAATCAGCTCTCAGGGATTTACAAAGAATTAAAGTAAAGGAAGATTCCACCAGATTCCCTAGGAAAACAGACAAGGGTATCTGGATATTTTATTGGAGAAGCTGTGCCATGGGACTCTAGACGATGGGAAAGAATTTGGGAAGGAAGGCTAGGAGACAAAACTGAAGATTTTGTCTTTAAAACCAGAGCACATGTCTTGGGGGTATTCCTCACTTTTCTCCTTGTCACCTGCCCATCCAATCCTACTGGCCACTCTGCAGCCCCACTAGGATAAATCGTACCCCAAATTAACCTTAAGAAGGGTAAAAGGAATATACACTGGCTATTAGATTATTAGCAACAGGGATGAGAGGGGTAGTTCAGCAGCAGCCTGTGAAAATTGCATTAACTGGTGGCAGCAAGGAGAGATGTCACTGGCCTCTCCTACAGTGACATCTGTGGGATGGAGGGCACATGGTACATAAACTGGAGACTGCTTTTAATGTCCTTCTTACTATGTCCCAAATTACTCTATTTAATTGCTTCCCCATATAAGCACAGATACTCATATTTTTTAATTACATAGTTTATTATTTTATAAACTTTAATTTAGGTTCTACCCTAGAAAGACTGGAAGAAATAAAATTTCCAGTGGAATGAATTAAGTATGATTTTAAAACATATCAAGAGCTTATAGCGTTTGATTAAATCCTTGAAAATTAATGTATGTCCTATTAAATTAGCACTGACAGCTAGTTTTTGTTGGCTGGTAGGACCTGAATTTGAAAATCTAATGGATTTTCTCTATTTCTAACTTCAAATATTTTCCATATCAAATTCTGTTGGCTTAGACTTTTTTACTAAAAAATATGTATCATTTTTACTCAATAATTTAAAGCTAATACAGAGTATAATATTATAGAGTAGAGATTTTAAACACACATGAAGGGTACTTCCCAATCCTCCCTCCCAAAACTTAAGCCTAAATAAAGTCACAAAAAATTTCACAACAAACTGGCAAAGAAACTGCAAATATGCAAACTAAATGTCTGTTTTGGAGTCTAAGACAAGAACTTCTACAATCAAATGTGGCAGATTTCTTTCCTACACTCTAGAAATTCCAAGCAGGCTGAATAGCTTCTCTACCTTCCAATGAATCCTAAACACATGAGTAAAATTTCCTATAAAATGTTAAGGGAAAAAAGTGTTAACAATTAACCTCAAACCTTTTCTAGAAATCTAGTAATATGCACACCTTTGATATATATTACACACATCTGCATATACATAGTTGCACACATGCATTTCACACACAGATGTGGGAGGAAGGGATAAAGGGAAAGGGGCTAAGGCTAAAAGAGGACAAAATCCTCTTTCAAAAATGTGATGCCAAAAGACTCTGATCAAAGCATTCATAAAACAACACTGAGTATACTTCTGAGCAGAGAAATCCCTAAACCAGACAATTCTGAAAATGCCATCCAAAAATAAAAAATCTACACACAATATACAAGATTTAAAGTTCATTTACTTACGGAAAAAATCCTTTTTCACCAAGTTTTTTGCACAGAGTACTGTAAAGGAAACAAAAAATACATGGGAAGAATTAAAATAAAATGGTGAGACTGCACTGTCAAAGTTTCATTTTAAAACACTGAAAACACCAGTGAATAATAAATACTAACTACAGCAAGGCATGACATATGATCACAACTTTTGATTAAAGACTAGCAAAAGACAGCTGAACTAGTGGCTGCAACAATGATCACCAATAATAGCCAAGGATAAAAATGTTTATAAATCTAGTATTCTAACAAAGAACCAATTCCTATCTTTCATCAAGATCTATCTATTCTCAGGGTAGTTTGGAGGCAAGGAAAAATAGTTCTAAGGAGGAAATATGTAAATTGAGATTGATATATACTTTTTAAGGAGAAAATTCTATACAGAAGAGGATCATAAGTAAGACAAAGTTTTATTAATGACATTTTAATTTAGTTTTATTTTATATTTATTTTATAGATGACATTTTTAAAGAATAACCTTCTGTTAGTTACTATCCATCTAAACTCCACAGCAATTTTTACAGGAGAGATAAATAACCTCCTAAATCATCAGCTCAATGACAAGAGATATGCTATATCTTCCAAAAACTAAAAGTTAATATGTAGAGCAAGATATCCCAAATCCACATTCTCTGGGTTACTGTACATTAAATTATTACTACCTGGTGATGAATGCACAATCCTGTCAATATATTAAAACTACTGAATCGCACACTTTAGAGATGAATCTTATAGTATGTGAATTATATGTCAATTAACATTGCAATCCAATTCTTAAAATTACTGCTTATATAGAATCATAAACTTAACTTCTTTGATTCAAACTTGTTACAAGTGAAAGGAAAATACCATTGCCATATATTTACACTTTAATTTATAAAATATCTATGAAAATAATGTTTCATTAATTTCTATCTACTTCTACTCACAGTTTAAATTAGTTACACTTATTGGAAGTTTAGTTTACAAAAATTAATTTACTATAACAAACCTTGGGAATAAGTCTGAATGTAACTATTCACTTTAAAAGTTCAAATAAAAATCATTTTGAAGACAGATGCCATTGGTAAATGAATAAAATTATTAAGTAAGCACAAGATACTGATTTATTAGTCAAAGTCTCTCAAACCCTGTCTTAGTAAGAAACAGTTCTGTTCTGGAAAACAAAAAAACTCAATCATTAAAACTAGGGCCATAACTAAGAGTAACAAATCACAAGCCTGATTTTGAAGAACTCCTCCCTAAACTTTTGTTATCATCATATAAACTGAATAGAATACTGAGGGTCAATATATATACAACATATACATAAATCCAAATTATAATCTCCAGTATTGTTGAAGTATTCATAATTTTAAACCATCATCCTATGATCCAAAAAGTGAAATAATTTCACATCTTACTTCAGAGAAGCAGAAAATATGAGAAGTTCTCTAACTTCTTATCACTAAACCTACAAACGTACTATTTTGATACTCATTTTTTCTTCCTTCCACTCACAATGTCCACTCTCCCTTCTAACACTATCCTTCTGCCCATGCTCTGAAATCTTATATCCAACCCACCACTTTCTCAGGAACTTCTCTCTTCATTTCCTCTACTAATGGCCTCATCAGTATTTACACACACTCAAGCCTTGCCTTCGCGTCCCCAGTCCACCACCTTACCTCTTTTCCTTCATAACAAAACTACTTTAAAATACTGTCTACACTAGTGCCTCAATCCACTGTAATTTGGTTTCCTCTCACCACTGCCCCTATACTGCATCTCCAAAGCCCTGGGGACCTAATTACTAAATCCATCCAATGGACACTTCTCATTTCTTATCCACTTGACCCCGGAGAGGCATTTGCCACTACTGACTACTACCTCTCCTGGAACTCCTCTTTTTAGGTTTCTATTTAACCTGATTTTACAACAGGCATAATAAGACTCATTCTAAATCTTCTCCTATGCTCCAGCCATGAAAGCTCAGGTCCTTCAAGGTTTCGCCTTACGTCCTCTTGTTTTACTCTATAACCTGAGGGGCACAGATGCCAATCCTGTAAACCTTGGAATTAATATGTAAACTGTTAAACTGTATGTGTTTCTTTCTGGGGAGAGTTCACAGTTGAACAGATTGACAAAACTCCTCCCCTCTTGAAAAATAAATTTGAAGAGCCACTTTTCTATACATTTTCCCTGGTCTTTATCATTTTGATGACACCGAAACTTATAAACCCAACCCTCGCTCTCTCCTGAACTCCAGGTTCACACAAGCACACTAACTATGCCCTCAAATTAAAATCACCACCTCCCCCTCCCCCAAAACTGCTTCTCCAGTTTACTTTATTTCAATAAATATCCCTGCTTTCCACTACATTGCTCCAGTCAGAAACCTCCGTAGCAACTTTCACTATACCTCCCCCACCCCACTTCCTGGCAATTATCAATTCTAATCAACTCTGCCTCTGAAATATTCTTCATCTGTCCAATTCTATTACCAGTGTCACCACCCTAGTTCAAGCCACCATCAACTGCTATCTAGGTCATTACAACATTCTTGCAATCAGTCCTGTCTTAAGCCTCAACTTCCTCCAATCAGTTCTCCACACTGGATCTAAAGTGACCTTTCTAAAAATATGATGTAGGTCCTTCCATCCACTTCCTCTCCTAATAACATTACAAAACATCCTTAAAACATTCCTCAAAACTATCCTTCCACCTGTGCTCTGGATCACATACCTAACACCTAACACTTTCTGTGGGACCCTGTCTCTCTTGTCTCCTCTGCTGACGTCTATCCTCAGAACACTGTCAAGGTCTTCAAGCCCAAAATCTATTTGGTTTATAAGCCCTTCAAGCCCTAGCTTCTGCTTACCTCTCTGACCTCATCTTCCAGCACCACTTCTTCCCCTCCAAGCATCCAAGTCCAAGATCCAGCCACAGGGAACCTTCACTTTCTCACAAATACTCCATCTCTCACCCACAGCCTTTAGGTGCCATTCCCTCTGCCTAAAACATTTCTCCCAGGCTTCTTCACCTACTCATCTTTTAGGTCTCAAACAAGAAGGAAACTTTTTAGAGCATGTTTCTCTCATCTTCTGCACACTAGTATTTTCACAGAAGCCCATACTTATCACGGGCAGCCAACACACTTTATTATAATTTCTTAGAATGGTGCTTATAACTATGAAGGTCCTAAACGCCATCCAGCATAAATCATGTCTGTTTCATTTCTTTCTACCTCTAGCACTAAGCACACACTGTGCCACGCATTTGAAGGACACTTAGTAAATACCGGCTGAATTAATAAAATAAACTCCAAAATAATCTAAAATAATTTTATTGAAAGGGGGGCTTTTTATACTATGTGACAGATTACCAATTGACAAATAATCACAATTTTGACTTATAAAATCTTATTTTTATCACTTCCCTTTATTTAAAATATACTTATCAGGTCATGTTTGACAAATTTTCTTTTAAACACAAATGAGATGTTGCTAATATACGACTAAGTTTTAAAAAGCAATTGAAAAATCTAAATAACAAAGAACTTTAAAATCAGGTTCAAAGTTTATGAAGAGAAATTGAATTTTATTTTATTTGGGGGGGTGATTAGGTTTATTTATTTATTTTTTAATGGAGGAATTGGGGACTGAACCACTCTACCACTGAGCTATACCCTCCCCCCACCCGAGAAACTGAATTTCGGTAACCCAGAGACTAGGGAAGGTAACACAGAAGAAACAAGATTAAGTTAAAACAAAGAAATATCAAAACTGGTCAGACTGCTAATCTTAACACTAGATCTCAATGACTCCAGTCTGTTAATAACTTTATACGCTAGAAGTAAAAACATAAATCTTCAAAGGAAACTGTCAAAATCATTTGAGATTTGGTAATCTATTTGCATAAATAAAATGTTAACCCTTGGAGACTTTACTGTACTTTTTCTTGGGGATGCACTTGGGGTACTAGAGCCACAGCCCATTGATCTTTCTGTCCTCAGTACCAATAATAACAGCTCAGTAAATGCTCAATGTATTAATTAATTTTACAAAGACAAACTCCTATTTGTCACTATAACAAGTTCTCAGCCAAGGAGGTATATATCAGAAGCTCCTGGGGGAGGGTACAGCTCAAGTGGTAGAGCACATGGTTAGCATGCATGAGGTCCTGGGTTCAATTCCCAGTACCTCCTCTAAGAATAAATAAATAAATCTAATTACCTTCCCTCACTAAAACAAAACAAAAAAACAAAAAAAGAAGATCCTGAGGAGTGTATGTGTAAAATTATAATGTAATTTTATATTTGTAATGTAATTTTACATTTATATTTGTAAATTATCATTTTTTGTAATAGAAACTAGAAAGTTGAGCCAAGATTGGGAATCATGGAGCTAGGGAAGGGTAGCAGTGTGGAAGAACCTCCATTTTTGTTTTGTAGGTGATTATTACAGGGAATTGGTAAAAATAATGTTGAGAAACACTGGACTAAATTACAGAAGGGACTGGCAGGAGAGAAACCTTGTAAGCTGGGTGGGGCCAGAACAAAGGCTAAGGAGTATAGACTTACCCCTAGACAGCTATCAATATTTCAGTATCTTTAATGTTAGTAAGTTTTCTATTGAAATAATTTATACAGAAAGGTGCAGAAATCTTAAGACTATAATTAAATGAATTTTCACTCATTTTTTGTACTGTAACAAAATATTACATCGAACTGCAGATATTTAGCAGTCACATGCCAATTCTGAGTAACGCTACCTACAAACGTGGCATTATACCAGCACAGCACCATTACTTCAGTATTCATACCATTAGGTGCCACTTGCAGCAACACGGATGGACCTAGAGATTGTTATTCTAAGTGAAGTAAGCCAGAATGAGGAAGAAAAATATCATATGATAGCACTCATATGTGGAATCTAAAAAAAAAAAAAAAAGGAAACTATGAACTCATCTACAAAACAGAAACAGACTTGCAGACATAGTAAACAATCTTATGGTTACCGGGGAAAGGGGGTGGGAAGGGATAAGTTTGCCAGTTTGAGATTTACAAATGTTAGCTACTATATATAAAAATAGATTTTTAAAAAGTTTCTTCCAGTATAGCACAGGGAACTATATTCAATATCTGGTAATAACATTCGAAAAAAGAAGAATATGAAAATGAATACATGTATTCTAGTCTTTGTGACTTAAATTTAGGGGCATTAAAACATTCAGAACACAAACAGGCAAAAAGTAGAAAAAAAAAAATGTCCCAGTATATGCATGACTGGAACACTGCGCTGTACACCAGAAATTGAAAACACTGTAATTGACTGTACTTCAATTAAAAAAAAAATCTGCAAATACTATTAGGGACCATGTTTCATACAGCCTGTAGCTCTGCACTAGATGAATTTTACTAGACTACTTTGATCATGTTACTACCCTTCTCAAATTCCTTCAAAGCATTTCTCATTCTTAAGTCTACACTCTCAAAACCTAGCCTGTTGTAGCTATTCTACTCTTCAGCAGATAGATGGGCTTGAAACAGTGGACACAAAATAAGCTAAGCTCAGCCTTGTTGGTATACTGGTTACTCCTCTCTATTTCACACACATGCAGATGTGACCATCCTGAGATGCTTAATGAGAAGGGAGCAAATTCTACATTCACACTTTCATTCAACATTTCCTTAACACTCTGTGACAAGTGCAATGGTAGATCTGCAGATACCAAGATAAATAAGACAGAGTCCTTTGACTTCAGAGTTTGCAGGTCAGGTATAATTCAAATATCACATCATAAATGTCCTTTTTTGTTGTTTTCTCAATAAATATTTTTAAATTTCAGAAAAATCTCTTTAAGTATATTTTATTTGAGGCAGTGACTGGAAGAAACCATTTTTAAAAGTGCAGATGCAATAAATATTACCATTTTATTTAAATCAATAATATCTTTTTCTGGTTGGAAAGGAGTTATCTATATACAACATACAATGTAATATCAGAGTATAAATCCCAGCTACAGAAATATAATGCGACTGCTGTTCTTACTGAGTTGTACTCATAATGAATGGTTGCCTATGCTAAATCTGAATAAAACTCCCAACTGCTCAGTATCTTCTTGCCAAAAACTCCCCTTCCTCCTCCAGAGTGGAGTTGCATTCCAATTACGCTGCTGATTGGAATGAGCCTGCGTGAGAGGAAGAAAAAAAAAAAAAAAAACACTCTGACATCCATCCCATCTTCCTTTGCCCCACAAAAACAGATTCTATAATACAGTACTATTCCTGCAATTTGCACAGACTATTTTTGAACAGAATAGATTTCTCAGGATTTTCTTTGAACTTATATTATTATTGTAAAATAAAACTTAAGTTCAGAATAGCATTCCTATACAAATTCCAACAAGATGGCCTAGTGCTTTAAAAATGTCTACTAACATGCACCTTTCCTGATCGCTGGCACATAACAGCAATTTAGGTCCTTCTGCTCCAAGAAACAACTTCTACCTCAATTCTTAAACATGAAATTTAAATTCTAATGAAAATTTGTACACAATTTAATTTTCATATGTACGTGTTTTTGTTACTGTTGCTTGAAACTGGAGCATTACAAAAAGATTCATATACAAGAGCATTATTACCAAAAAAATGTTATTACAAAATGTTGTATTTAGCAAAAACATCAGATACAACCCTATTTGCATAACAATGAAACAGTTAAGGATGACAAACAGCATGCTGAAATATATAGCCATTAAAATTATGTAAATATTTATTGACAAGAAAATATTTTCCTAATATGTTGTTAAAAGTAGAAGTCCATTTATAAATTGTGCATTAAATAAAATTTTAGTAAGCAATATAAAAGGACTGGATAACATTTATTGAATATTTACTACATGCAAGTGTATACCAACCACTGCGTGAAGTAAGTAGTAGTATTACCTACATTTTAGAGATGAAGAAATTGAGGTTTAGCCATGAAAGACTTGCCAAAGATTACACTGCAAGTGCTAGAGTAGAGATTCCAATTCAAATAGTCTAATCACAGAATCTAGACTCTTAACCATCATATATAGAATGAAACATAGTCTGTCAGGTTAGCTTCTCTTCTTTTACATTTTCTTTTTTAAAGGAACTTATTTAACACTGGCTAAAGTAATTACTGGCGATACAGGTTCACAAAAATGGTTAACAGAAACCTAGATTGCAGAAAGGCCTTCTCCAAAAGATCAGCAATCTTTCATTAAATTAAAGTTTACCTCTACAATCATATTAGACTGATCTTAACTAAATATCTTGCTACAGTGCCATTTAATCAAGGAATCTTAGGCAATTCATTTCATGTAAGTTACAAAAACAAACTGGGCCTCTAAGTATACCTTAATGTATTTAGTACCTGTCAGGTAGTTAATTTAATTAGCATAGTAGGTGATGTATTAACAGATACAGGTTCTACCAAAATGAAGTAAATATTCTCACTAAAAAAACCAAGTAATACCAGCATTTAAATATTTCACCAAAGGCAAAATTGGTTCTCAATGAAAATGACCTTTCTAGTTCACTCATATCAAACAACTTTTAAGTAAATACTTTTTAAAAATTTTTTCAAACATATAATGATTTTGCTCAAAAAAATTTCCCAAACAAGTGTACGTTTTAACTGAATAAAACTGAAACAAGACTAGGGTGTACAAATAAGTTTTTTAAAAATTTAAGTGCAAGTTTTTTCAATACAAAACAACGATCTACTTTGACATAATAAATGTAGATATTATTTCTTCTAGCCACAACTGTAAATTTTTGTCTTACAGTGATCAGACATAATTTTAAAATAAAGCTTCTCTTACAAACATAATAATCCAGTTCTGGTGTAAATTCACATGTTTAAAAAAAAGGTTCTGCTAAAGCCAAGCAACACACTTAGCGTGAAATAAATATAAAGCATGTGATCTAGGGACCTGGCATGTAGCACTATAGAAACTGTTACTGTAATTAAAAAAAAAACTATTTGGAAAGCATTTCTGCTATCTTAAATCAACACTTCCTTGAATTCTTTTTTCCAATTTGGGGATGAAAATACATAAAAGTACTATCCTCCATTCATAAAGACAGTAAATTCACTATGACTTAAGGGCCTCTTATGCTGTCTGCTGAACTGAAAACTATTAGACTAGTGCCATTGGAGACAGCCACCACCTCTTCTCAACTGGACACCCTCATTCAAACAGACCCACTTCAGGATTGTTGGCTGCTCCAGAGATCGATTTAATATGTCAAACTTAGCCATACAATAATTTATTTTTTCATCAAAACACCAAGAGAAGAAAAGCTTATTATAAAATTCAACTATATAATTGTAATGAAGCCTGAATACTATTATAAATGTAAAGGTAACATTGCATCACTTTCTGGCCATTCCTAGGTTTCTCTCCTTTACCTTTTTTTTTAGAGAGACACTCATAGAGACAGCATAGTATAGTGTTGAGCTATATTGCATAGTATAGTGTTAAGCTGTAAGCACTACATAAAGTTAAACATTTATTCTTAAAAAAGTTAAACACTTAGAGTCAGAATGCCTGGGTTTGACCTGGTGCTGCCACTTATTAACTTGTGACCCTAAACATGACTTAATGTCTCTTCACCTCAGATACCTCATCTGTAACAATGAGGATAACGAGAAGATGCCTCATAGCGTTGTTTTAAAGATTAAAGAAACACTTAAAACACCTGGAACAGTACCTGGTATACAGCAAGTGCTCAATACATATTAGCTATTATGCTTTCTACTCCAAAATTTCTAATAAAATTAATACATCAAGTTGTAAGCATCTTAAACAGCAAAAAAAGCATCTTCTCACAACCTGGTGAGAAGCCTGTCTTAGTTCAGGTTGCTCTAATAAATACCATAGACTGGGTGGCTTAAACATTTATTTCTCACAGGAGGCTGGCAAGCCCAAGATCAAGGTGCCAACTGATTCAATGTCTGAAGAGGGCCCTCTTCCTATTTTACAGACAGCAACCTTCTTGCTGCATCCTCACAGGGCCAAAAGGAGTGTCATCTCTCTTGAAGGGCACCAATCCCAATCATGAGGGCTCCAATTTCATGGCGTAATTACCTCCCAAAGGCTTCACCTTCATATACCATTACATTAGCTATTAGGGCTTCAGCTATGAAATTTGGGGGGACACACACACACAAACATTCAGTCAATAACAAAGTTTATGTACCCGGTAAGCTTAACAGTAAATATTAATGAGTCTCGATCTGTTTACGTCTAGCCTTACTCCTCTTCCAAATTCCAAGCCTACATTTCAATTGGTCTACAACACATACCCACTTGGATGCCTCACCAGCACTTCAAATTATACTTACTCAAAATTGAATGAATCAGCTTCCCTCCTGAACCAGCTTTTCTTCCTTTTGACCTCTCTAGTTTTGTGAACTGCATCACATGCTTCCAATCATTCAGAAAGCAAATGTTTTTCTTATCTCTCCCTCTCTCTGACCACCCCACATCTAAAGTAGTTGCCAGATTATATTAGGTATCACAACTCTCTGCCCATTTCCATTTCCAATATTCACATTTAAATAATACACAGAGTATTTTATAATGTGCCAAAAAAAACTTGTACAAAGAGTCTCTTGCTTGATCATTACA
Organism: Vicugna pacos; assembly: GCF_048564905.1. Taxonomy (NCBI): domain Eukaryota; kingdom Metazoa; phylum Chordata; class Mammalia; order Artiodactyla; family Camelidae; genus Vicugna; species Vicugna pacos. The sequence goes on from NC_133002.1 coordinate 50,579,182, forward strand.
AGTTTGTGAGTTATACTCTAAAATCCACAGAAAGGGAAGCTACAACTCGAGAGTTGTGGCTTTCTGCAACCTGCCACCTAGCAAATGAGCTTAGGTATTTTCATCCAGGTTCCATCCTCTTTTCTATAAAAACCTCACTCAGAGGCTGTCAATGACCCCTTCTTTCTCTCTCATTAACCCCTAGACTGAAAATATATTCTTTGTCCCAGGACTTTTTAAGTCCAGGACTTTTCTGCCTTTGCCTTTATTCAAAACATTATTTGTATATCAACATTGCCTTCAATCAAAATATTCTCCCCACTCCAAGTGCTATTATTCTAACCACTGACCCTCAAAACTATATCCATTCATCAAATTTCAACTCCATGTGAAAACTTTTCTGATTTCTACTTTCTCACAATTTGATTTTGATCTCTCCCTCTGGTGAACTTCAAACACTGACTCTACTTGTTTTGTATGTCCCTTTTTACTTTGCTTATATTAGTTATTCACATGCTGTCTTACCCTTCCCTTTACGTAAATTTCTTGAAGACAAAGTTGTGATTTATTTTTATCTCTCCTACAGTTTATTATATATTATATGTACTCAAATAATTCCTCAATCAATGAAAATCCTTGGAAAACCACTGACGAGGTATAAGGATGAGCAAACTAAAAGGTAAATAATAAAACAAAGCTCATTCCTTACTTCTCTTAACCTAGTTTTTGTTTAAAAAATCTTTTTGCTCAAATCAGGGTGGCTTTCTCAACTATTTGTAAGCACTGTTTTATCAGAGGACCCAACTACCTCCTGGAGCCCTTGCTTAATAACAGATCTCATTGAGCCTTCTCTCTCATACACAATAAAAAGTATATTATCACATAATGTTCTCCAAATTTATTAACCCATTTCTACAACAGTGCAAACAAGGATAAGCTCCCAGGTATTCTACATTCTTCCAGGCTCTAAAAACTGTAGTCCCTCAAATATCTGATGATCACTTACTCTAATAAAACAAAGTGCCAAAGATATTTAGTTTCCCAAATAGGCTCCATTTGTAAACACAGGCCACTAGCATAAACAGGAAAAAAGACTGCAACTACAAAAAGCACTGTAATTATAGTAAGAAAATACTTCTTCATAACTTCATGTTTTTGAAATATTTCTAGGGTTGACTTAATAAACTTTTAATTTTAGGATAACTTTAGATTTACAAAAAATTTGTAAAGATAGACCAGTGTTTCCATACTCCCCACACCCATTTATCCTGTTATTAACGCTTTACATGAGTATATTTCTCACAGTTTAATGAACCAGTATTGATACATTATTATTAACTAAAGTTCACATTTTATTCAGATCTCCTTAGTTTTCACATGTCTTTTATCTGTTCCAAGATCCCATTGAGGGTACCATGTTTCATTTAGTCATGTCTCCTTAGGCTCCTCTTGGATGTGACAGTTTCTCAGACTTTGTTACTGTTATTCAAAACCTTGACAGTTTTGAGGAATACTGGTCAGGTATTTCTTTGTAGAATGCTCCTCAATTGAATTTGTCTGATTTCTCATGATTATTCTGGGTTTATGGGTTGTTGAGAGGAAGACCCCAAAGGTAAGGGTATCATTCTTATGACATCATATCAAAAGTATATATTATCAACATGACTTATCACTGTTGATATTAATCTTGATATGACTGAAGTAATGTTTGTAAGGTTTCTCCACTGTAAAGGTATTCTTTCAGCCTCTTTTCCATATCTTACGCTTTGGAAGGGAATCACTACATGCAACCCATACTTAAGGACCACGGAATTATTCTCCCCCTCCTTAACGGTGGACTGTCTGCATAAATTATTTGGAATTCTGCATGGGAAATGTGTCTATCCTCCTCCATTTATTCGGTCAATTACTTATTTATATCAGTATGGACTGGGTTATAATCCAATACTGCTTTATTTTCTTTTTTTCAAATTGTTCCAGTTTTGACCATTGAGAACTCTTTCAATCGGTTCCCATGATTCTTTGACATACCCACATCACTGAGGTGAGAGGGGGGACACATCTATACTTTGACACTAGAAAATTTTGTATATAAGCAGCAACACAGACGCAACCGAGTTTAGTGATGTCATGTGGCATTTTATATTTACATATTTTTAACTCATTTTAATCTATTGCAATCCCCTTCATGATGCCTTTGAGAAAGGCCATTTGTGTTTTTATCTTTCAACATGGCCCCAAATCCATGAATAAAACTTGACGTATCCCTGCTCCAGCCCCAGAATGTGTCATTTCTCCAAGGAACCCTGGGATTACCAAATTTAAACATCCATAAAGACCCACATTTTTCAAATATAAACAGTTAAGCCAACTAACCCTTCACTTTCTAAGGTCTTCCCCTGGTCTAACATTAAACTCACTGGAGTCAAGAACTTAATTTTGATCTCTATTGCATCCTCAGAGCCTAGGCAACTGTGCAGAGAATACACATTCATTAACTACTGTAAATATGAAGTCTTAGAAATTCTGAAGCTCCAAAAGTGAGTTCAGGATTCAGTCACAACATAACTTGCCATTCTAATGGAATCTGCCTAGATTTGTCATGTTTAGACTCCTGCTCTAACATCACTATGTTTAATTTGCTGCATTGTTTTACAGTAAGCAAAAGGCCTCGTTTTTCCACTGCTCCTCCCTCTTATTCCACTGCAGGCCAAAAGATTGTTGATTGTTAAGTATTCCCCAGTAAAATTTCCAATGTAAAGGACTAATGCATCACATTTCCTAGATTCTTTCTATAATGGCATATTGCCATTTACATCATTCTGTACAAGTTCTATTCAAATGATTATTTTCCCTTGCTATGTAGAGTTTAAATGAACAGGCATAATGCGAAATCCTTATCAACATTGGCAGCAGAAGAAAAATTACTGACAATTAAAGTGCCAAAACTCTACTAACACCTGTTTACACAAAATGCCCCCCTCAACATCCTGTTAGTATGTATATAAAATAAAGCATCTGAAATGTACCAATGTATTTTTATAAATTTGTAATATGTAAAAAGGAAAAGGCATAAGCTAAATACATACTATCTTATGTGTATATGGTTTGATTATAATTTGAAGGCATGTTTCCACAGCCTATCCAAAAGTGCAAAAATAAGCCAAGATTATAATGATAGTTCTACTAAACAAATTTATAATATAATTACAATATTCACTAAATAATTTGTGGTGGCTTGTGTCTCAGAAAAAGTTGTAAAGAAAAAAACTACTCACTAAAATGCAAGTCAGGTAGCCCTAACTTTAACCATAACAGGGTATCAAACTATATCAACTATTTACCTCAATAAGATGTAATCTATAGCTACAGCATGAGCCATAGAAGCATCAGCAGCTGCATTTGTAACACACGATCTTAACCGTAGCTGACTAGATGACGAGCAGCCACCAGACCCCTAGCAATCCAGTCAGATCCTCTCTCCTGGGAAACTAGCACCGAGAGTCAGGGCCACTACAAAGAAGGAAGCATAGCTCTTAGAAACAGGAGAGTTCTACATGGCCCTAGAGGGCCAATAGGAATAGCTAAATTCCTGAAGCTTTCTGCTTCCTGGATCCTATCTCACCTAAAGCCAGGCTGCACTTTCTCCTTGGACGTGAAAACTGTATCCTCCCAATAATGTCTCCTTTTGTTTAAGTTAGTCTGCATGGGTTGTTTTCCTATTACTTGCAACTGAAAATGTCTTCATTAGAACACAAGTAATCCACAATGCTAACCAAAGCACCCTCAAATACCAAACGGTGCTCAATCAAAAGTATAAATATGTTAAACCCAAAAGTCATTAACATTTTATAAATCAAAATGTTTTCAAATATTTGTTCAGTTCTTAAATATCAACATAGTATTTATGTTAAATAAAACTGCTATGCAGACAAGAATATATAAACATGCTTATAGAATTTTGTATTCAATAGCTACCTTCATTCTATAATCTTACCAGCAAATTAACATCAGTGTAGATCATGTAGATTAGCATAGCTCATGGGCCAACGTAGATGGAACTAGATTTGTTCGATTATATCTACTCTACCACCTTAAAATCATGGTTCTCAAATTGCAGCACACATCACATCCCCTAGAATGCTAGTTAAAATACATGAGGGGAGTCAGAGGGACACCTTCAGAGTTTCTAATTCAGTAGGTCTGGAGCGGGGTCCCAGGACTAAGTTCCCAGGTGATACTGATGCTGCTGGTCTCTACACCATTCTGAGAACCACCGTAGTAGGGTAACATTCTTAACTTTCAGGGGGATGACATGGTGGTGGTAAAGGGACACTCTGAAAATCTGATGAAAACATGTACTTACACACACACACACACAAAAGAGTTTATGGAAACTCAGACACTCATTCAGCCCTCTTCTAAATGATTCTAGGTTGAGAACCTCATTAAAATAATAACCAAGGTTCCTTACATATCCATGTTTTTCAAGTATACCCTGGAACTTTTACCTAAGGTTTATTTCACACATTAATCTTGATTTTTTAAAGAGCACAGGCTTTTTCATTCAAGTTACTAATGAACATAAAGAAGAATCTGTTTTTAAAACTTCCTGAAAACAATTTCACCTTACAAAAAAAAGACAAAATCATAAATTTGTCTACAAAAATAGACAAAATCTATATCTAGAGCTAATTAAACAGAAAAGAAAAACACTTGGGAATAACTGAACTATCACATGAAAGATACACATGTATTCCCTGAAAAAAAAATCCCCTGGATTAGACCTAATGTATAAATTCTTTTCTGTGAAGAGTCATTCCAAAAAGCAATTTCTCCACTGAAACTTACACATACAACCCACCACATCTGAACAAAGCTTAAGAAACTAATTCACTGAAAGCTCTCTAGGCCCTGGAAAAATCCATATGCATAGTAAGCACTTTCACATAAGGTGTAGTATTCAGATCACTTCCCCTGCAAGAGCAGAATATTTAGGATTTTTGTTTCAAAAGATCATTAGGTCTTTATATCCTCAAGAGCATCTATTACAGTGACTAAAATGTGACAGGCACTGTAATAAAATCTATAAAAAAAAATGAAAAACCATACTGTCTCATTACTTAGAGTTCATAAACCTTTATTTCCACATTTGGAAAATCCTAAATAATGTTTTATTTTTAGTAAGGTATGTCTTTTATGGAAATTAAGACATTATTTTTGGTATGTAACTTTGATATAGTTGAAAAATGGGTATGTTACAGACTGAATGCTTGTGTCCCTCCAAATTTTATATGTTGAAACCTAATTCCCTATGTGATGTTATTTGAAGGTGGGAAGGTGATTTGGCTTTCTCTGGGTATTCACCTTGGAACTGACCCAGGCCACATTAAGAGGCCACTGGTGGGAATTTAAGCTGCAAGTCCCAGCTAAGATCCAGCTAACAGCCAGCTAAACTGCCAGAAATATTAGAGAATAAACCTTCAGATAATGTAGGCCCCAGCCTTTGAGACACTCCAGCTGATGCTGAGTGGAACAGACAAGCTGACCCTGCCAAGTTCTAAACAAATTTTAGATTCTCAAGCAAACTAAATGTTGCTGTTTCAAGCTACTAAGTTTTGGGATGGTTAACATCAACAGATAATTAGAGCACCATTAGATGAATTACGAACAGATTAAGACCTATTAAAGCTGGCCCATTTTTCTCTACTAGGCCACCTTTCAAAGTCTACAGGTACAGAACCATATGCAAACCTCTCTCCTAACACCCACACCGTCAATATCCAGACAACTACTAAACTCTAATAAACCTTGACATGGCCACCTCACCTGCTGATGCCAATGCAGCAGCTGGGTGACATAATCTTAACTTGGACATATCACACAGAGGCAGCTGGACATCATAATTTCGTACCACACGTATGCTATTGACTATTTCCAGCCAGTCCAGTACTTACCAACCAATAAACCCAGATGTCACCAGCCAAACAACAACACCCAAAGATTTGGCTCTTTTACTATGAAATAAAGATACTTCATGATCTTCTGGCTTTAAAGGACCTACCCCATTTCTCCCGCCCTGAACCCATCCCTGAGGACCTGCTTTAGATTTTGGGCTGGATCAGGTTCCATGCTTCTTGGTGATAAAATTTTTTTAACTTAGTGCAGCATCTTTGGTCTCTAATAAAATCGTTATGCTTTCTTTAACAGTTTGGAGGTCCCACAGAGATCACATGATTGAGCTACCCAGTGAAGCTGACAGACCACCAACACTTAAAAACCTGCTGAGTCCTGGATTTAGCACGTTTTTGGCACCTTCTGATGGTGATTCAGCTGATTTAAGCTAAGAGTTTGTTCTGTTCTGTCTCACAAGTTTCTGTTTATTCTGGCTTAGAGCCATCTAGTTTCTTGTGGGTAGAAAAAATCTGGTCTCTTTCTTGAGTGATACAAAGAGAGGAGAATCTATTCTATATATGTTCTGTTGTTGATCCACTGAAGTCTTGATGAAGAGGTTTCTCAGAAAACTCATGATTTGGGCCAGATTCAAGGACTGCAGTATGGTCTCTCTCAACTGCCTAGGTATTCTGTATACATTTGTCCACCAAATGGTAAAGGAATCTCCTTTCTGGTATTTGTTGTGGAGACTGTCAATTCAAAGAATCAAGTATATGTATATTCATTATAATTCAAGTTCATATACATGTCTAATAATTTGGCATAATTACACAAAGTATAGTTTATAACTGTAGCAGCCACTTTGGGGAACTTTTGATTTCAACAACTTCTGATACGTCTGCAATGCCTTAAAACCAAAGGAGGTAACTCTCCCCCAAGGCAATAGTCTGCCTTCTTAAACTGGTAAACCAAGACTTCCTTGAAGGATTCCCTGGCAAAAGCTAAAGAAAAAGCAGTTTCTTCTGTTCCTGGCTTCCTGTCTCCAAAGCTCAGTATTTATCCCATCTTCTAGAATCCTAGACTGTTCTGACTCTTCAAATGAAAACCTCATATGTCTCCCACAACTTCTTTACCATCATGAGTTTTCCTAGCATCTTCCTCCCTTAGATATCATGGTTCTATCTCCTCCCTTATTATTGCTGAGTGCCACACAGTAAGGAAGAGACAATCACACAATTTCCATTAGAGTTATCCCCCTACTCTTCAATACAAGGCCACGCTGTTGCTTTCAAACTCTGGTCAGACAGAATCCCCAAGCCCACTGAGAACCAAAGGTTTTCTGAGGAATTCAGAACACTTTCAGACACCTATACCCACCAGATTTTCCAGAACTCCACAAGCTTATACAGACTAATACTACTGGTTTCCCAACAGAAGGTCAAAGATGGTTTGAAAAACAGGTTGGGATCCTAATGCAGATCAGATTATCACAAATCAGAAGAAAGTTTAAAGAAAGCTGAAGACATAGGAAAGCATTAGCTTCTGGCCATCCTAGAAGTCTTTCTTACCAAAGTAGATTGACCCAAAATCCAAAATTGCAAGCAGAATCATTCATAAGCAGAAAATTTTAGAAATCTGTAGGAAATATTTTGATATAGACCTAGAGGCAGACAACTACAAGATCTTGGCAGCCCTTTAACGGATTAAAACCAGAAATAACCAGATTAGTGAGAAGAATGTCAGTGGATTAGCAAATAGATTATTTAGATGAATTACAAAAGAATATTGTCAAAGAACTCTGAAAGGATGAAAAGGGGGGAAAAACCCACAAGTCTCTTCTAGTTAAAGTCTAACATCCCCTCCCATGACAGATAAGGAAAAGAACTGTCCCAGGGGTTTGCTGAATCCATAGAGAGTTCAGGTGCTGGAAAAATTACTATCGCTTGAAAACTGAGGAAGGAGTTCAATAAGCCAAGTTAGAGATGCACAGTAATGACATGTCTCTGAACATCTCCATAATGCCCTATTATACATTCCACTGTTACTAGACAAAATGAAGTCTATTTTCTGTTCAAGAACAGGCCTACAAATTCCTGGGTACAGGACCTTCTGTTTCTACCTTAAATTCCTTTCTACTCTTCCTCACAGCATGAAGACAATAACAGTGGTGAGTATCACCAATAACCCTATTATGTTCCCAGTCTCCTAACTTTTACCAATTTCAAGCAGTCCATTAGAAAAGGAAGATACCTTCTCATAGTGTGACCTCTGCTCTGGATAATCTACTACATTGAGGATTGTTATGTAGGTAGCATTGTCAAATTCAATGCTCTACAGAAAGCATGTATTTAGAGATCCCAAATGAAAAGCGTACACAAAACCAAGTTACAGCAGCCCTAGACACTCTTGTTTTCTTACACATACTGGTCTCTTCTAAACTACTGTTAAATCAGATACGTGTACTCTGAGCTAAAGATTTTACTGACATAGGCAGAATACACGGTGCTGACTCTATTAAGAGTTCAAACTGATCTTTTTAAAGCCATGCTTCAGTCCCATTTAAACCTGAAGTGGTTATCAGGAATATAACTCATACTGAGTTTTTATTAGAAAACTTTCTGTCTTTCATAATACTCCCCTACTACTTCTTCAGAAACCTAATGGAAAAGATTATAGATTTGTTCCAGATCTCAGGGTAATCAATAGAATTAGACTCCTTAGATTTGCAGTGGCTATTAAATATCTCCCCCTATGCTCCATTCCTTCCATAAGTAAGTTAACAGCACTGTCCACATCAGAAGTCCATTGCTTATTGAGACGTACCCTCTCTGCATTTGGTGGCACCTTCTTCATTCACTTGATAGGTCCTACATACTACACAATTCTTGTTACTTCTAAGCAACATTCAACATTTTCGTCAACCATCGTACCTCTTATAAAATCGTCTTTTATTCACTTTGTGTATCACTCTTCAACTTTGTTCAAAACCTAATCATGTAACATAACTGCCTCTTCAGATTAAGGGGAATTACTTAACTGTTTAACAATAACTCAAAAGTTAATTATGCCTAACTCTGATCAGAGTTATGTCCCCTTTTGTCAACTCTGATATAATACTGTTTGTGGAAAGACTTACCTGAGAAACGGCAAAGACATTCCCTGTGCAGGATACACTATTACCATTGAACCCGTAGGCACTGAAGCAGGTTCACTGCTTAATTACACTCAAGGTTTCAGAAAACTTTCATTTTTTTTTCCTAGCCTCAAGTGTTGCCACTAGCACTAATGGCCAAGCAATTGTTCCCTCAGAGCTCACACAGACTTTTCTCTTCATGAAATAATTACAGTATGTCCAATGTGACTGGAATTCAACTCCACTAAAAACTTATTCTGTGCTCTAACATGGAAATCTCACTAAATACTGTCAGTGACAACCCTGATTTACCCAGTCTTTCATCCAGCAAGTATAAGCCACCCTACCTCTCTGAAAAGAACTTTACCTAAAGGGACCATTTCAGGTCCTCCTGTCAACAGCTACAACAGTCAAGCTTCAAGGTGTTGATGTATGGGTGTGTCAGAGTGAAAACAAGCTACTAATCTAGACTTCCATGCCCCTGTAAGACCTTAAACCGCGTCTAATTAAAAGGACTCCAGAAGTAGATGACTCCAAGAAACTCACAACTTGCCCCAGCACCACAGATCAAGCTAATGATTACATATATAGACAGCTTCTGCACTAGATAATGGAACAAAACACAGAATAATTCGTTCTTTTAAAAAAATTTGTTATAGTAGTCTTCTGGTGATTTAATTCAAACACCAAGTAATTGTCTTCTCTTAGTATAGTGGGACTGACTACATCTAGTTCCTGGTACAGTTAAGACTGTTCACTGGCAGCTAGTTACACACTATAATCTCAAGAAGGCACATACACATACACTCAAGACACACATACCCAGACTACTTCTGGCCAGTTCACTGCTCATCTGACCAACAAATACCTGTATTACCTGCCTATCAACAACACTCAAGAGACTTTGCTTTCCTAATACAGAACAGAGATATCTCACGGCCTTTGGCCTTAAAAGACCAACTCCCATCTCTCCTTCTCCTAATGATGCCCCCTCCCCCAGAGCCTACCTAGACCCTGTGCTGTATCAGGTTCCCTGTTTGGCAGTAACAATTCTTCATTCAATGCACAATGTTTGGTCTCTAATAGTCTTTACTGTTCTCTTTAGTAACTGTTTCTAGGGTTCTCCCCACTACTGAATTCTAATTCATGTTCACCTTCTCGCCTCCATTTTAACAGCATTACCAATCCACATAATCACAAGGCAGTTTAGAAATTAATCTTTAGCCATCATCCATACACCTTCTACAGTAAACTTTCTAAAACAGAACTCAGACTTACTTGCTTAAAATTCTTCAACAGCTTGTCAAAACACCTTAGCACACACGGTACTTCATTATTTGGTCCCTGAACACCATCTTCTCCAGCCTAATCTCACTATACAGTCACATGTACCCTTCAAACACCAAACTCCTTCAATACACAATGCCTCCTTCTGAACCCCAGCTTACACACCTGGCTAAATCCTACTAACCCTTAAAAACTGAACTCAACCATCATTTCCCAGGAGAAAGTGATCCTTAATACCTACTCAGATTTTTACCAACCTGGCCAAGTTTGGTTTTCCTTTCTTAGTCTACTTTATAGTATTGCGTTTATCTCTACCATAGCCTTTAGCAAAATATACTGAAATACCACACTGTAGTTCCTTACAAATAAAGATAATGCCTTCTTAACACCTATTCTCCTACCACAGTGCCTGACACATATCAACTACTCAAAAAATTATTTCTTTACTGAATGAACGATGCTCTTGGTATGTTGGACTGTCACTACTTTAATGGTCTTAGAGGTCTGGGTTTTTTCCATCCTTATTGAAATAAAATTGACATATAACATTGTGTAAGTTTAAAATGTACAATACAGTGATTTGATACACATACATAACACAAAATGATTACCACAGTTATGTTAGTTAACTGAGGCCCATTTCTCAAAGGGGAAAAAAATCTTTGCTATGTAGAGCTCACTATCATCTAGTTAGCATCTTTTACATAGACTGTCCTTTTAGTCCCACAATAATTGTGTGAGGCAGATACAGTTTTCCTGATGAGAAAATTGAGATTCAAGGCCTCAAAACTACAAAGCTGGAAAAGGAAGATTTAAAATTCAATTTTTTTTCTCACTACAAAATCCTTCCACTACACTTTGCTATTTACTTATGGGTAAAATCTAAAGAGAAAATAGCTCCCCTCATCTACTGTGGCAACTGCATCCTTCCCCAAAACATGATTATAAATTGTAAAGAGTAAGTTAGAGCAATTATCACTGCACTGGAATTAAAGGGGTAACCAGAACAGAGTAAGCCATAGTTTCTAAAGAGATGAAATTTCCAGAGATGACCCGGGAAAGAATCTTGGAGATTGGGACTAATGTTCTAGGTCAGAATCTTGATGAAGACATCTTATTAGTGCTGCAGTAGAAACAAAGGCTAGAGAGAATGACAGGTAAGTTAGTTTTGAGAAAAGAAGCTGAGATAAACAGCATGTTAATAGAATTTCAAGAATAACATAGCAAAAAGAGGCAGAAATCAAATAAAAAAACAGAACTAAGAGAATAGAGGCCAGGAGAAACAACCATAACAGTAGACATTTAAAGTAACTATCCAGAACCAAGGAAAGCCTATTCAGAAACCTCCTACAAGAAGAGCCTAGAAGAACAACCACATGGGAGGCTCCCTTGAGAGAAGTTTTGATCTAAACTCTTTAGGAAATGAATTTGGTGTCCTGCCTGCAAGAGAAATACATATCCAGAAATCTAGTCTGCTAGTAGAGAAAGTAAAGGCTCAGGCCTAGGAGGAGATATAGAGAAAACTTATAAAGACATTAACCCTAAGTGTAGTTAGGTTTACAAGGAGCTGAGAAATTACAAAAGGTACCTGGAAGGACTTACTTCATATTTTAAAGAAGTGTCAAGCTGAGAGACATGAAATTACTTGTATTTCGACTATAGATACACAGTTTGAACCCAGAAATGCACTTATAAATGAAGATTAGCTGTAAATTTGACCTCAGTGAACAAGGTGGTTTTACAAAAAGGACAATGAATGACAGGAAAGACTAGACACTGGAGGTGACTAGAGGGAATAATCACCTCCTGTTGCCCCTAGGTGGTGAAATATAAAGTTAATATAGATTAAGTAATAAGCAAAGATCCTAAGCAAGAGTTTTTTTTGTTTTATTTTGGATTTTTATGAGTCTTCATGCCTGCATCAAGCAGAAAACAACTTCATTTGAACTTATCAGTCAACTGGGAATTTCTAAAAATATACAATCCCAAATTAAATGCCACAAAAGAAAGAAAGCATGTTACTCTGCAAGTGTGCAGAGAACTAATCTGCCAAAAGACATGAAATTAGTTCTTGCCACCACACCCAAACTGGTGCAACAGGTTGGAGTAAGCAATAAGGCAGGAGAACTGTCTATTAACACTGTCAGAGCTAAAAACTTCTACTGAAAGGCATTAACAGAGGACAACCATTAACAGAGAGAAAAGTGATGGTCCATCCAGAGTTGAAATAAATTTAGCTCAAATAGGTTTTTTAAATTTTCCTTAGAAAACTATAAGAATTACCCAAAGTTTGTCTCTCATCAGCTGAACTGACAAAGATAAGGACAATTTGCTTTCACAGTCTCCTTGAAAGCCTGGGAAGAAGGGCTTTCCTCGTACAATTGAGGGAGATCCTGAAACATCGCCTGATGCCCTTTCACTAGCACTTAACTAGCTCTAGGTTGTCTTCAAAAAGCAACTACTAGTCAAATGAAGTAGCGAAGGGTAAGAGAAAAATCACCATTCATTTTATCAATTACCATTATCTGCACCACAAAACAGTTTTGGAAGAGTACTGAGCAAAACCTGGATTAGCACATAAATGAAAGGTGAGAAATGAGGATAGAAATGAGAGTAGAGGACTCTTCTAAAAGTCAGACTTGAAAAGAAGAAATGCGGAGGTTAAAGGAAATGAGCTGAAGAACTTTGAATATGAGAGGCACATGTGGGTATTTAAATTCTGAAAGAAGTGGAAAAGGGTACCTGGATAGGACAAAGTTCCAAATCCCCAAAGGAATACTAACTGGCCTTGACCGATGAATACACCAGCCCACGCTCCTACTCTTTCATAACACAAAATGTACTTAACCAATTACCTTCAAAAACAAACAAAAAACCACCAGAGAAACATGGCAAGATCCTAAATTCTACTTTTGAACTCATTTCTCATTTTCACACCCTGTTCATTGGGTGTTAAAAGTATTTACACAATAATAACTAATATTTATTGAGTGTTTACTACTTCTCAGGCACTGTGCTAAGCACTTCATATGGATTAGCTCATTAAATTCTCTGGATTAATAATAATATTCCCATTTTTACAGAAGAAAAAGTTTAGAGAAGATCACCATGTCATCACCCAGTGAAGCAGTACTTACTATCATATGCCTCTCATCATCTATTAACCACCTATAACTCTATAGTGTTCTTCTAAGCCTCTCTGTTTAAAAAAGAAAAGAAAATTCACAATTTTCTCCATTAGATCAGATGCCTGAAGGCAGAATGGCCAAGGTAGCCTGTGTAATTACACCACATGGTTAATAACTCACCATGCCCCAACACTCTCCCAACATCAACCTTCCCAGGGAACATTTGCCAAATAAATGAATCTCCAATTGACTTACAGTCAGCTGTTGAGAGAGAGATGGGCAGGGAAAAAACCAAACTCCTCTTAATTCAAAACACTCACTCAGCCTATTCGACCTAAAACCTGTTTCTAGAGGAAGTTACAAATACGTCTGTATCCCCCCCCCTTTTTTCTTCCTTAGCTGTGTGAGACAAAAATGAACTGTTGGGAGAGGGGACTGTTCAAAGGCCTCCAGATCTCTTTGTCAAGAGATTTGAACAATTTAGGAACACAGTATAACACAGAGCACAGGGATAAGAGCAAAACACATCTATGTTCAAATTCTAGCACCCCTATACTTACTGGCTTTGAGCCCTTGGACAAATTAATTAACCTCTCTGAGATCAGTGTTCTCTGATGATGCTATGATGGTAATATTTGTACACACCGACTTCACAGAATTACTTAGAGAATTAAATGAGATGACTTTGGTAAAGAATTGTTTTATTCTTGGCGTATATTAGGAGGCTCCCCACCAAAAACATCAGAAAGCTCCATAAAGCAGAAATAGTACAAACACTGGTCACAATTAAATAAAATCCTTTGTTCTTGATCAGACTATTTCACTCAAAATCATCAAAATACTGCTCTATGTTAATTTATGAATTTAAATGAAATTCCAGTAAAATACTAGCAATCATTTTCTGGAGCTAGAAAAACTGATACCTAAGTATACATGAAACTATAATAAAAGAATAGCGAGAAAAGGAAAAGCTACAAGGGGAAGGAGAGACCTAGCCCCACCAGACACTGAAACTACGAAACCTCTATAATTAAAACCACTAACACATAAACAGACATGGATGTTGGTGCATTAATAGACAGAAATGATAGAAAAGAACAGAAAATACAAAAATAGGTCCCCTTACTTCGTTATTTTCCCATAATATATTTGATACACATCCCTTTATAGAACAGATGCCAATGAAACATTTGTTTATGTAATTTTTATCACTGCAGTTATCAACTGGTCTCCAGAAGAGGAGAGATTGCCTCATTCATCTTTCCATTCATCCCTATAGCCACAATACAAAATTCAGAGCTTCATTTTGACAAAGCAGGCAGTAGAATTAATGAATATCCACAGGCAATGAAGGTAATTTATTTCAGAGTCAATTGAGAAATAACTGCAAATTCACCAATTATTGGTGAATACTATCATATAAAATCTTCTTTGTCAAGGAAGTGTAACTCCAAAATAACTCTCAAAGTGAAATCTAAAGTAACTCTCAGAGATTATCTGCAGCTTGGTCTGTTTTAACACTAAAAATGACCATTCTGCTAGACACAAAAAGATTCATTGGTGCTTTATTCCCAAAATGAGGCAAACAACTTTGATGGTTTATTACAAGTAAAACATTAAACTGTCAAATATAGTAGCAGAAATATGTTTACCATATTTACATCAAAAAATCAGATCAGGAGGGAACTCTAATTTGAAAAGATACATGCACCCCAATGTTCATAGCAGCACTATACACAATAGCCAAGACATGGAAGCAACCTAAATATCCACTGACAGATGACTAGATAAAGAAGTTGTGGTGTAGCTATACAATGGAATACTACTCAGCCATAAAAAATAAAATAATGCCATTTGCAGCAACATGGATGGACCTAGAGATCGCCATTCTAAGTGAAGCCAGAAACAGAAAGAAAAATAACATATGATATCACTCACATGTGGAATCTAAAAACAAAAAAAGATACTATGAACTCATCTACAGAAACAGACTCGCAAACATAACAATCTTACAGTTACCAGGGAAAGGGGAAGAGATAAATTTGAGAGTTTGAGATTTACGAATGTTAGACACCATATATAAAAATAGATTTTAAAAAAAAGTTTCTTCTGTATAGCATAGGAAACTATTCAATTTCTTGTAATAACCCTTAACAAAAAAAAAAACATGAAAATGAATATATGTATGTACATGCATGACTGGGACATTGTGTTGTATACCAGAAACTGACATACAATAATTGACTGTACTTCAATTAAAATAAATAAATAAATAAAAATAGACCTCCAGAAAAAAATTAGATCAGCACAACTTTTGTTGGCTCCTTTAGGTCTACCCTCAAACGTGGTGATTATTATCCCAGGGTACTATCCTTAGCCCTACGTTTTTATGTCATTTGTGGTTTTATGTCTTCCTTCCTAATTCTTACATATATTTTCTTGTCTTATAAGTACTTCTTGTGATTTCCAGTACAATGATGAATAAAAAGCAATAGTACCAGACTTTCTACTCTTATTCCTTATCTTAAAGCAAATACTTCTATCATTCAGTCATTCAATGTGATTTTTCCTTTAAGATTTTTGTAGATAATCCACTATCAAGTTAAGGAAGTTTCTTCTAAGCTTAATTAGCTAAGTAATTTTTAACATAAATAGGTATTAAAATTTGTTCCTGCATCAATTATGATGAACATACACTTTTTCTATTTTATTCTGTTAATATGGTGATCACTTAACATGTCTTTTATAGTTAAATCACCCTTGCAATCTTGGGAAAACCTACTTGGTTAAGATGAATTTTTTTGTTATTTTTCAGTTTTAATAATTTCATGTTTTGAGATGGGTTAAACATTACCTGCATTTGTTTATTAATCATTTTTTAAGGAGAGAAATTCCCCCAGAGTACCTTCATAGATAATAAGCTCAAAATTGAAGAGACACAAGCTCTATCTGCATATGTTTAGAATCTCTTGTTCAAGCATCATAATTATATGCATATTAAAACAGAAAAGAGAGCCTACAGTCCAAAATGATATAAGATTTCACTTTCTTTTTCCTGCTTTTTCACAGAAAATAAACAGGTTTTCTAGGTTTTCTTTTCTCAGAAAAATGCACGAACTCTAAATGAAATCAACTTTCTGGGGAAAAAAGAACTTACAAAAAGCTATACAGATAGAAATTACTGCCCTTAAAAGTTGAGTCATTTCAGTATCATCTGACGTAATCCAACTATTTAAATTACTGTCCTTATAATTTAAAATTAGGAATAAAAAGAGGCCTGTATGCAACTTTATACTTTAGAAGGATGATTTTTAAAGGTCCGTGTTATAGTAACAGCAAGAAAATGAAATGAAACTATGATCAGTTAAGATTTATCAAAGTCTTCTTAAAAAGTTAAAACCTAGGATAGTAACTAATTAATGTCAACTCTACAGTGCCACATTTGATCTTTATGCAATATTAAATTTGAAACTCATCATAACAAGTAACCATTAAAAAAACTTCTGTATGGCAAAAGTTACCATAAAGCAAAGTTAAAAGAGAAATGACAGAAACAAAATACACACAGAATGTAACAGAGGATTAATATCCAGAACATATAAAGAGCTTCCACAAAGCACTTAGAAAAAATTCAGAATTAAAAAAATGGTTAAAAATATATAAGCATGAGGGGGCGGGTATAGCTCAGTGGTAGAGTGTCTGCCTAGCATGCACAAGGTCCTGGGTTCAACTCCCAGTACTTCCATTTAAAAAATATTAAAAACAAATAAAACTAATTACCTCTCCCCCCACAAAAAAATCCCCCCAAATAGAATTTTTTTTAAATATATAAGCATGGAATTCACAGAAGTAGAAATGGCAAATAAAAATATGAAAATATGATTACCACACTAAGAATCAAAGAGGTTAAACTTAAACATCATGGTAACATTTTTTACCCACCAAATTGGCAAAAAGTTTAAAGATCTGTTAAAACTCAGTATTTTCAGGGTTATTAAAAACAAACTTTTTTTTTTACTGTGCATGCCTATAAATAAATTAATACATTCTTTCTGAAGGCAATTTTGCAATATCTGACAACAATTAAAATACAATCATCCTAACTCAGCAATTCTAGGGATATATCCTGTTGATACACTAAAATATGAACCAAAAGATGCACACATAAGAATGTTCACTAACTATTTGTAACAGCTAAAAACAACCAACCTAACTATTCGGCAATAGAAGGCAAGCGACCTCTTTTAATTACTGCCTAGGATTTTTGCCTTACATTTTGTATTATCCATATTGTGGTTAAAAAAGACTAACTTAAAAACTAAGTGAAAAAAGCAAGTAACTGAACACTTGGTACAGTATGATTCCATTTCTAAGTTTTATTAAGAAAAAAATTACAGTGTAAGTGTATAAGCCAAATGCATAGAACCAATCTAGACAAAGACACAAGAATACACAATATTATTAAACTCAAATACCATTAGTATATAATTCTCTAACATATATACACATATCCTCAAAAAAAGATATTAACTATACTAGGTGGCAACTATAAAGGACACTTTATGACAAACTGTCAACACACAGAGAGAATTGTCATAAAACCAATTATCCCATCATTCAAATTTTAAACATAGAAAAAAGGCACTCTTATCACGGAATAATTTCTGTAAAACTATTTCAAGCAGATAAGCTTTTGATTATTTGAACAGAGGAAAATTTAAATTATAGAAAAGGGTATCACATTGTATTCGTACCCCAAAATGAGAAGGGCTCCTGGAATCTGTTTTCTTAAAATACTACCTAATCTAAAGCTACAGAAATTCCATACAAATGTATGTATTTTCAGGGTTCCAAGAAACATGTTTTAATTTTTTTTCAGTTATTGAAAAAGCTCTAGGTCCAGTGTCAAATATTTCATGCCAGACAGGAGCATCTCAGCACTATTTTTTAAAGTGAAAAACGTATGTATGCATTATGGGAGGATTCCGGAAGTGAATATTAGATATATTTCCTGCCCTTAAGAATTTTATAGTCTAGTTGGGAAGTCATGACTAAGAATCATAAAACAACTACTATCAAATTAATGCTAAACAACAGGGAACTATATTCAGTATCTTACAGTAACCTATAATGAAAAAGAATACGAAAAGAAATATATATATGTATATGTACGACTGAAACATTATGCGGTACACCAGAAATTGATGCAACATTGTAAACTGACTATACTGCAATTTAAAAATAATAATAATAAAAGAAAAAATTAGTGCTAAACAATTATGGCTAAACTGAACTACCAAAAAACATTTATAATCAAAACAAAATATAGTTCAAAATAGGAGAGCTCAATTAACAGAACAAACATTTATCAAGCACGCAAGTGTATGCAAGTACTATGTGTGGAAAATAAACACCGTAAGTAAGTTACATCATCTAGCAAGGCAGCAATTAAGACAAACAAGCACAACAGAAAGCGTTAAGTGCTTTTAGTACAAACAAGGAGTTCTGAGACTTCAGAAAAAAGAACTCAAACTAGCTTCTAAATAATGTGAAGGAGCTGTACATGGGCGGTGTAACTTTAGCTAAACTCTAAGGATGGGTATGATTTTTTAACTAGTAGAGACTAGAGAAAGGATGATGCAGGAGGAAGAAAGAAACAAAGACAAAATTTTAAAATGGAACGGTGAAGATACATAAGATGGTGAAAAGGAACATTCCAAGTTCTCTAGAAACAAGGGGAAAAGATAAGGCTTAAAAGGCAAACTGGGTTAATTATTAGAAAGGCTTGAAAGACAGTCCAAGAAGTCTGGATCTTATTCTGTCAACAATATGAAGATAATAAAGGTTTCTGAGTAGGAGAAAAATCTGATCAAAGTGAAGCTCTAGGTAAGATTCCTCTGATTATGATGTCCAGAATGGGCTGCAGGACAAAAGACTCAAAGCAGAGAAAACATTTGTCAACTGTGGCAACAATCTCAGTCTGATGTAAAAAGGACCAGATTATGGTAGTGGAATGAGTAAAAATGGGAAAGGAAGAATGGGTCAAAAGAGATTTCAAAGGAGAAAAAGTAGGGCTTGACAATTAGGGTTGAGGGGAATGAAGAATCAATTATAAGTCCAAAATTCCTCCCTTGTTCGGAAATGTTTAACTCCTGACTACCTACTGGATAAAATCCATATTCCTTAGCCTATCATTTAAGTCACTGCATAATCTGACATCAGGTGTTCCTTTCTTTCCCTCTCTACATTACTCTATACACATAACTTTTGCTTTTGCTCATGTTTCTTTCTCCACCTGGAGATTAGAACAGTTTAGACAACTGGATTACCTGGACAGAAGAGGTTTCCAAAGAGAAGGGGACAAAACCACAAGTATCCTCTACTTAACCAGTTGGCAATTTACAAAGTAGGTGAAACTGGCAACTAATTACATCTGGGGCAGCTACATTAAGGAACTGTCAGGGAGCAGTTGGAAATTAATCATTTCACTGTGGTCTTTTGTACAATTTGCCATGCATATATATTTAGCTTATTCAATGTTTTTAACTTTTTAAAATCGTGTATAAAAGATGTAAAAACTAGGTAACAATCTGTTGCTTCAAATCACCTCAAAATCAATCACAGTATCAGAACAGGTCCTAAGTCCTGGTCCTCCTAGTTCAAGCCAAATAACCACCTCAAGGCAACTCCGATCTTACTCCCCCCTTACTTTGTGCAGCAAAGTTTAAAATTTTAAATAGAGAAAAAAAAAAGGCAAAGAAAGTCCTTGACTGCAGATCGATATAAATTTATTTTTAAACTTAGAAAAGCAAAGTAATATCCCTATTAAAATACTTCTGGGCCACAAACTATTAACAAAAGAAATGTTTCAATATAATTCCAAAATGTAAGGTAATCTCTGAGTAATGACTTATTTCTCTAAATAATCAGTAATTTTCTAATTAGTAATTTTCAGAATTTCTAAAATGTATCTATTATTTCATAATCAGTTTCTCAAAAATGATGTTACAAAACTGGAAATAATTTCAACCTTTAAAATACATCCTAATGGACTTAAAACTGAGGATTTATTATTTAACAAATATGCTTTGAATTCTCCTATATTATATGCTTGGTACAAATTACACAAAGCAAGTCCCTACCCTCAAGCAGGTTTCAGCTATAGCATTAAGCTTAGTAGTTGCTCAAGAGACAAGTCACAGAAAGGTATACTAGTCCTTAAACTTTATCTCCAAAATTAACTAAAAGCTTAGGAATGTGTATTCTATTCAATTTCCTACATTACTTAAGGCTTCAAGGCTAAAATGCATTCAAACTGACATTCAAACTACAGGAGTACAAGACCCCAAAATAGCCATTAAGATGTTACCAATTAGGGCAGAAAAGGAGACTTACATTTTAGAAAAAATTCCAACATAGCAGATAAAACAACCTAAAATGTCCCTACACATTCTTCAATAATTCCCCTATACACACACACACACACACACACACACACACACACACACACACACAAAACCACTGTAAAATTTGTGAGAGAGAGAGGCATACTATAACCCGTTAACAATGTTTCTAGGATTGTTTTCAGTTTTTTCCTTCACAAACAGGAAAGCACAAAATTTTTATTCTCCATAATGATAAGGACTGTTTGAAATGTCTCATTATTTTAGAATAATCACATTTTTAAACTTTAAAGATGTTTTAACACAGTTTATCACTCAAAAGAAATTCATATCAGTTTTTACATTCATCTTAATCATCACACACAATGTTCAAGAAATTTAAAAGTTGATCATGCAACAAAACGACATTAATTCAGGACTTTGAAAACAGTATGATTTAATAGGGGTTATGCACACCAAAATGGGAGTTGGGAGACCACTGCTGAGTAAGTCATTTAACCTCTCTGAACTTCTTTTTCTGTGTTATGAAGTTGGACCCTATGCCAGGGGGAAAAAAAGGCCACATATACAACCCAGGGGGTTCATGGTACCCACCTGGTGCCAATCCACAGACTTCTTAAAGGTCTACATATCTCATGTTAAGGTAATTATATATTTAGTTCTTAGCCAGCTCTAAAACTTGAGTGTTTCTATTAACAAGTATTTTAGCTATAAAGCCATAAGGTAATTGACAAAGCAGAGAAAAGTTCTGATAGTAAGTCATCAACAGTGCTAATGAAAGACTTTCAAACTCAAAACTTTTTAAACATGCCATTTCTCTCACCTAAAAAACTGTCACAAACACTAAAAACTTGATAATGTTCATGGCTGGCAATGCTTTTTCCCAAGTTTGGCTTCTGTTTGTTTTATAAACAAGAGTCCCAACACAGGCCCTCTCCCAAGAAAAAATACACAAGACGTTGCATAGACTTTCAGAGTCTTCTTCCCTGAACTTTAGGTTTACTGACTTCCCTTTGCCTCTCTCTGCCTTTCCCTTTGTGTACAAGGATACAATCACTCACATATTCCTCTTTCCTAGTATGTTCCCTCATTTTGATGAGCATATCCTTCAGCAGCTTCCTAAGGGTTAAGTAGAAATAATTTGTTGCCACCTGGCATGTCCCAAAATGCCTCTATTCTGCCTTCATATTTGACTGAGCAAATGGTTTGGTTCTAGGCTAGATGTCATCTCCATTGAGAATTCCGAAGGTAATGCTCAACTGTCTTCTCAGTTCTGACACTACTGTTGAGAAGTCAGTGCCATTTCTAATTCTTCCTGCACAAGTGAAACTTTAAGGAGTGGTGAGGTCCTCTCTCCTCCACCTAGCGACTGGTAACTTTCACCATAGGCTGTCTAGCAAGTTGACTTAGCTGTTACACATAAGGAAACTCTAAATACCAGTATTTATAAATGTTCTCTCTGGAACTGTCCAATATCTTCAAGAAAAGACTTCTTCATAAAGGAGAAAAGATTTAATGGGCTGCTACTGCTTGTGAAGCTGAGCAGTACAAAGGGCTCGGAGTTTCACTATTTAAGATGTTGCCAGTCCCTTCATTTTCAGGTGAGAATTTCTCCCAGACCTTCCAGGTATCCACAGGCCTGGAGCCAATCTGGTTAACTTCTCTACAAAACAAGTCTTTAACTTTCTGTGAGGGTTGAGGAAGATCAGTCACCTGGCTGTCTGGGATGAGGTACATACATACAGAACCTTTTACAGACCTTAAACCAGTTCTCGTTTTCAGCCTCATGTCTTACCTGCACCCTCAGAGATACCTGGTGCCTCAAATTCCTGAGTCATTTCTACAGATCTGGGATATGAACTAGCTGGAATATAGCAGGGATTTGGTACCCCCTCGGCAGATACTGTATATTCTACTCTCTCAGCTAAATTACCTGCTCCAACCACCTTCCATCTTCCTGAAATTTTCTGACATCACTCATTTGCTGTCTCCTGTTCTTTTTACTCTTGTACGTGTATGCTGTTTTTATGCCCCTATCACTGAATGGAGTTTGGGGCAGAAAAGAAATGAACATTTAAAGACAACACAATTCTTGAATCATTTTTATTTGAAGCTAATATACACCTCAGAGTCAATCCAGGCTTTGTGGAGCCTGGAGTTTATATAGCTTGGAGGCTTCACTTTAAAATAAGAATGCAAAATTAGGTATGAAAGCAAATATTTAATTTATAATGAGAAACCATAAATTTTAACAAGCTGAAACATTATAAACACTAGAAAATAATACTTTTATTAACTGACACATTCCTATAAAACCTTTTCCCTAGTCTTTTGGCTGCATATTCAATGATTACCTCCTCCTACATGACAGGGCTTTTTTTGCAATTGGCTTTATTGAGATAGAAGTCACACAATTTTATTTAAAACTGTGTAATTCAATAATTTTTAGTATATTCCCAATGCTGTACAACCATCACCACGATCTAATTCCAGAACATTTCCATCATCCAAAAAGAAACCCCATACCTGGGAAGTCACTCCCAATTCTCCCCTGTCCCCTGGCAACCACCAATCTACTTTATGTCTTTATAAATTTTCCAACTGGAATCACACAATATGTGATTCTTTGTATCTAGCTTCTTTCACTCAGAATGTTTTTGAGGTTCATCCATTTTGTAGTATGTATGAGTACTTCAATCTCTTTTATAACATAATATTCTATTGTATAGATATACCATATTTTGTTTATTCATCAGTTAATTAACATTTGGGTTGTTTCCACCCAACTATTCTGGCTATTAGGAATAATGTTACTATGAACATTCGTGTACAATTTTTGGTGTGAACAAGTTTTCAATTCTCTTAGTTACATAGCTAGAAGTGAAACTGCTGAATCATATGGTAATTCCATGTTTAACTTTTTAAGGAACTGCCAAATTTTTGCCACAGTGGCTGAACCATTTTACATTCCCACCAACAACGTATGAGAATCCTTGCCAACATTTGTCATTTTCCTAAGTGTTTTATTATAGCCCTCCTAGAGGGTGTGAAGTGGTATATCACTGCAGTTTGCATTTCCCTAATGACTCATGACATTCAGCATCTTTCCATGTGCTTACAGGCCAATGGTCTATCTTCTTTTGAGAAATGTCTATCTACTCAAATCCTTTGCCCATTTTTTAATTGGGCTGTTCATCCTTTTGTCATTAACTTGTAAGAGTTCTTTATATATTCTAGCTATAGACCCTTATCAGATATTATGATTTATATTTACAAATATCTTCCATTTTATGAGTTGTCTTTTTACTTTCTTGACAATGTCCTTTGGGGTACAAGTTTTTAACTGTGATGAAGTCCAATTTGATCTTTTCTTTGGTTGCTTGTGCTTTTGGTGTCATATTTAAGAAACCACTGCCAACCCAAGGTCCTGTGTTTCTATCCAAAAGTTTTTACAGTTTTAGCTGTTACTACATTTAGGTCTTTAATTCATTTTGAGTTAATTTTTGCATAAGGTGAGGTGGCAGTCCAACTTCATTCTTTACAACGTGGATATCCAGTTGTTCTAAGACCATTTGCTGAAAAGACTAACCTTTCCCCACTTAATGGCCTTGGAATCCTTGTCAAAAGAAAAAAATCAACTAACCAGAGATTTGTAAGTTTATTTCTGGACTCTCGATTCTATTCCACTGACCTATATGTCAACCGTTATGCCAGCATCATACTTTCCTATGAGTTTTACAATGTCATTTTTCATAGAGATAACAGGAAAATAATTCAGTCCTTTCTCTAGCATAGTAGAATTCATTTTTGTTGTTGTAAAACTTAAACTAAGTTTCCTTTAGCACAGGGCCATTATTGGTAATGTTACATAAACTTTCAGGATTGTGGTCAAACTTGGGAAAACTATTAACAAGCCTCTTTCATATGAAGCTTTAGGATTCAGAAGACTTTTTCACAGACTGGCCTTTTGGCATCAAACCTTGTTTTTCCTCCACTAACCACATACTTCAGGTGCCAGATGCCATGGGACATATTCATATCATATCCCATCTCTAGCCCTGCATGTTTATGTCAAAATGCCAATGAGTTAACACAAAGTTAAAACTATTCCCATACTTGGATGGTTAGCAATACCTTAACTGTACATGAAGAGACTGTGAACCACATAAACATATCCTAGTAAAACTAAACTAAATGTACCCCCAAGTCAGTTTTCCCATAGCCAGATGCCCAAAATGCCTACAGCCACTCCAACGCCACCAACATGGCAAGAGTGACAGAAGGGAAATCAGTGTAAAAAGAAAGCAATCTTAACTGATTGTGCTTAAGATAGCATACATTTGCAAATTCTTCTTAACTATGTGACAATGTACAGGAAGTGTTTTTTGATCTGGGCACTGGTTATATAGGTGTTAAGTTTACGAAAAGTCTAAGGCTGCACACTTAATTTTTGCACTTTTTTGTGTATATAACATATACCAATACAACAACTTTTTAAAGGGATCACGTGAACTCATTGCTCAGGTTCCTCCCAGGCCCTCAGATAGGATCTTGAAAGTTAAGCTTCATTAGTTTCATGAATTTCATTAGCTTCATGAGTTTCACAACAAACTCACCTCTATATATATATACATATACAGCAAACTGGATTTCACAAGATGTGATTTCTAGTACCACCTTGGAGACATAGCCAAGGACTTAGAGAAGACACAAATGACCTCCTTGGGCAAGTGACACCTAAAATGGGGAAGAGGTTAGACTATAAACTCAAAGACATCATTCTAGTAGTCATTCTTTCGAGAAATAGTTACAGAGTAACTCCTAAGTGTTTAGTATTACACTAGGTGAATGAAACACACAGTCTCTGCCCTGCAGGAGCTCCCAATCTAGTAGAGATAAAAGCTAAAGAAATCTAAATAAAGTATGGATTTTAGTTAATAATAATGTATCATTACTGATTCATTAACCATGACAAATATACCATACTAATGTAACATTAGTTAATAACAGGGGAAACTGGATAGGGAATATATAAAAACTCTGAAAAACCTTTGCAATTTTTCTATAAATCTAAAATTAATCTAAAATTTAAAGTTTTTAAAAAGACAATAAATAGAAAAAGAATGAATATGAAAATAAATTTTAGTAAGTCCTCTGAAGTTAACAAGATACTGTGATGGAGAATAATGAAGACAGAAGCTAGTTTAGACAGAGTATTTAGTAACTCTTTGAAATGATACTTAAACTGACACAGAAAAAAAATAACTAGAGAAAGATCCCTGGGGGAAAAGACACAGGGGAGGGCCTCAGGCAGGAAAAGAGACTGGCCTCGTAGCAGCAGTAGCTGCCACTGCTGTCACCTCTAACAATTTTTAAATGGCTGCAAATTCTTGGACATTTTTTTCATCAAGAGATGGGGGACTATGCTCTTTCCCCTTGAATCTAGTAGAGCTTGTAAGTAACTTGCTTATAACCAATAAAATGCAACAAGGACTTACTAGGCTAAGTTAGAAAAGGAGATGCAGCTTTTGCCTTGCTTCCTGACAATTCCTGCCAGTGCCCTGAGCCAGTCATACTAGCAGTACAACTGCCCTGGAGCTGCCATAAACTAGCCCATGCAACAAGACCACATGGAGAGGCTCTCAGATGAGCTGGAGAGAGAGAAATGTCCAGCCAGCCTCCAGCTATTCCAGCTCCAGCCACCATCTGAATAAAAAACACAAAAGACCCCAAGCCAAAACCACTCACCAGAGTCCTTCCCAAACTCCTGACCCTAGACCACCATGAGAGATAATAAAACTGTCTGTGTTCTAGGCCTCTAAGCTTTGGTGTAATTGTTTATCAGCAATTGTAACAAGCCTTTATAGCAAATATGTGATAATTAGGTCAACTAATTTGGGATAGGGGAAGAATCTGGCTACCAATAAGGCTTTATTTTCCATTTAGAGACCAGCTTCCATTTATTTAGGTGATTTGAAAAAGCTGTGTAATAACCCAGAGAAAGTCTAATAATAAGTAAGGCACATTCTTTCTGGTATCACATACTTTTATGGTCTTACAGCCTCTGCAGATTCTTTCCCTGCATCATGATTCCCCTATAGCAAAAGAAAGTACATAAATATACTTATCATGCCACTGAGCAACCAAATCAGAGTCTTGTATTATAATCCTTCTAAATATAGAAGTTACCTGTTATGGCCTAAATTAATCCCTGGCCTCTCTTCAACCAATATGAGTGAGGCAATTATTGCAGAAGCATCAAAACTGCCAAACAAAGCAAAAATTATTAGAGTCCACACATTACCACTAAGTAGAACAAATTTTTTAAATTATATACTTCATTCATCTCTTTTTTTAAACTTTCATTCATTTAATAAACAATACCTAATGAGCACTGTGGGTATGTAAATATGAGTAAGAACTAGTTCACAGTGCTACAGGGAAAGAAATCAACACAACCATTGAATTTTAAGTCAATAAGATAAATGATACAATGAAGTATGTTAATATACCATTCTCCATCCTTTAACCAGTGCTTAGTGATCTAGGAGGCTGATCTTTATGGACTACATGAACTGGGATCCTTTGCTCTTTGACTTCAGTTGGGTTCAGAAGATGAGAAGCAACAGCAAGGGTCTCTCTGGGCTGCCACAAATACTCTCTCCCTTTGCCCTTTCTGGCCCAAAGGTGGTCCAAGTTCCTATCACTGCAAGTCCTTATGTGCTGCACTATTCCTTGTTGCATTCCCTTAACCCTGCCCACTCACTGTAAGGACTCCCTTCAGCGCATTCTCCTTCACCTTTTGTGAGAACGTTACCTGTTTCCTATCAGGACCCTGTTAGAGAGCGGCACCTAACTCAGCTTCAGGAAGCTGGGGAAGACTTCGCAAAGGAGATAACACTTCAGCAAGGTCTTAACAACTAGGTAAGGAAAAAAGTACTGTAATAGAGTCTAAGGAAACAAAACATCAAAAACTTGGAGACTTAAGAGAATGTGAAAAGAATAAGAAAAGGTGAGGAGTTCAGAGTGGTGGAATATAGGAGTATGATGGAAACATAGGCATAATGTGAAACAATGCTAGAACCAAATTATAAAGAGTTTTTAGATGAAGGTATTTAATAGATCTGGTTTCTTTAATAAATAAATTCAAAGAAAATTCAAAGAAAAAGGGCAGGCAAGGGGAAAAGGCCTATACTTGAAGAGAGACTTCAACATACGAACCAAATACAATGTGTAGACCTTTCCTGTATCCTGATTAGAACAAACTACTCAAAAAAGGGGGGAGGTGAGGAGGAGGAAAAGAACTGGAAATGCACCTCTTCATGAGATAGATGAGGTTTTCCTATTTTCAATTAGGATGTGTCTATCAGTGAATATTTATTCTAAATATCCTATTCTTATTTTTCATTTTTACAAATGTAAGTGCTAAGAAAATTTACATAAATAAGTAGATGGGAATGAAAGGAATTTTATTATAGCAATGCCATCAAATTCTCTTAATTCTTTGAGTTATATGGTCCCCAAATCACAATAATCAAGTTTTTTTAACTTTATGAAGAACAATGGGATTTATCTCACTACTCTACTTTTTATGAAAATTATCTTTAATGATTAACTAACAATTTGATCAGGTCTCTCAGTTTCATTGAAATTTAAGGAAAGGAAACCAACTGACTTATGAAATGTCAATGGAGTCACTATCTTCTCAACAACCTGACCAATGCTCTGATTTATCTCTTTGGTGCCCTGGAAGGCCTCCTACAATAGGGCAATATACTATTTGGGATGACTAAGAGATGTATCTTTCTTTTGTAAGGTCAAAGGAAGAAAATATGAAAAACTGATCAATTTTAGAATCTGAAAATTGAGCTCCCTTAAAAATATCCATGGGCTTTTTTTTCATTCCTTTATTTCACCTTCATTGTGTGTACCACTAACTCTGACTTGACCATTCAGTTATTTCATACATCAAGTCTTGCCTGAGTTTACACTGCTGCAAGTTTCTTGAAAGAAAGTTCAGGGTCAAAACCTCTTCTTGAAGTCCCAGAACCTACTCCTCAGGGTAAGGTGCATGTGAGACTCTCAATAAATGTTCACTGAATGAATATGTAAATATTTCAACACCATTCCACATCCTCCTTCTAGTTAGAGAAAAAAGACTTGAGATAACCAAGCTGGAAATCAGAAGAAACTTGAAGTATCATCACCAACCCTATTCTCTTGAAAATATTTTTAGGGGTTTTTTTTGGGGGGTAGTTAATTAGATCTATTTATTTAATTATTTTTTAAGTGGTGGTATTGGGGATTGAACCCAGGACCTTGTGCATGCAGAACATGGACTCTTAACACTTGAGCTATGCCCTCCCCACACCAACCCTATTTTAAAGTAATAAAAAGACTGGCTTACTACCTAAGCTTTCCTACCTATCTAAATTAAAAATTTCAAAACAACTAGGAAATAGACAACTAAAATGCATAAGGATTCATATTTTATCACAAAAATCTTTTGCTACAATTAGCCTCACTTCTATAGAACTGGAATACTTGTATCAATTGTTCTCTCAAAAATCTACTACTATTCTTTTAAGATTCAAGAAAAAAAATTCTATTATTTCTTTTCACTGGTTTAGAATACCTATAAAGTCAGGCTCTGAATAGTAATTAAATTAAATCATAAATGAGAACAATTATACTAAATTATCTTCCTAACTTTGACAGGCTAGTTATACAAGTGAATTTTCTTAGGTAACACAACAAAAAAAAATCTTTTTGCTGTGACTATAAGACTGATCTTTACTTTGTTAAGAAGAAAACTATGCAGAGTATGGTAAAAGAGTTCTACCCATTAAGAGAAACATTAACTTGAATGAATACTTCAGTTCTACATCTTTATAACTTAACAGTCAAAATTACTAAGGAACAAATACCAGTTAATTCAGTAATAATGTCACAAAGAAAGATTCTATTTGTTTCAAATGAGGTCCTTAAGACCATGTAAGCTTTTTTCAATTCCATCAATCATCCTTTAATTCACAAATATTTACTAAAGGTGTACTATGTACCAAGTACTGTGATAGACATCGTAGTTTGAATGTTATGAATACCATTTTACTTTAAAAAGATTTTTAAAAATCTTTTAAAGATTTTTTTCATTCTTCTCCCTTTACAAAAATTTAGTTTAAAAAAAAAAGCTCTTTCAACCTTATTTATAGTATTAAACTCATAAGATTCTGAATAATCTGACCCATCAATAAGTTTTCTGTAACCTATAATGAAAAAGAATATGAAAACAGGGAGGGGAAGGGTATAGCTCAGTGGTAGAGTGCATGCCTAGCACACACAAGGTCGAGGGTTCAATCTCCAATACCCCATTAAAAAAAGAAAGATAAATCAATCAATAAAACCCTGATTATCACCCCCAAAAAAGCCTACAAATATTTTTTAAAAATCAAGAATATGAAAATGAACATATGTACATATATGTATGACTAAACTATTATGCTGTACACCAGAAATTGATGCAACATTGTAAACTGACTACTTCAATAAAATAGTCTTCTACTTTACTAGAGGAAGAAAGTTATATTTAAAGCCTGATGACATAAATTCATACCAAAAAAAAAACCAAAAAGCTGAATGAACTATGTCTGCACTTCTAATATAACAAATACAAAGAATTTTTGTATTTCCTCCTATACATGTAATATATACTTTTTACAAGAAAGTTTATCCTAAAGTATGGATTTTCATTAGGCACTAGTGTTACCTTTGATAGTTTCTAATTCTCCAACTTTATTTCAAGTACTCTTACTTACACTTTGGGTTTCAGCTATACAGATCTTTAGTCACTGTTGACATCCACCCGTGCAGAAATATCCCCACCTACTGGCAAAAGGTGAAATTACAAGCTATTTTTGAAAGCGCCAGCAAGCTAGAGGCAAATGTATTTAATATTATTAAAGACTTAGATCCAAACAGTTCTCCCATCTTCAAAATCCTGAGCGAGTCAAACTACTTTCCAAAGCTCTTCTACTTCTTACCAAAACTAGGGGGTGGGAAGGAAGGTGGGAAGAATACAATTGTCTAAATTTTTGCTATTTTATTGAAAGATTACAATAGCTAATTTAACTATATGAATTTTTTCCAAAAAGGATGTATTTTATTTTATCTATTTTTTAATTTGCATTCTTTTTTTACTGAAGTATAGTCAGTATATAATGTTGTGTCAATTTCTGGGGTACAGCATAATGTTTTAGTCATACATATACATACATATAATCATTTTCATATTCTTTTCCTTTTTGGTTACTACAAGATACTGAATATAGTTCCCTATGCTCTACAGTATAAACTTGCTGTTTATCTATTTTATATATAGTAGTTAGTATCTGCAAATTTCGAACTCCCAATTTATCCCTTCCCATCCCTTTTCCCCTCTGGTAATAATCATAAGTTTATTCTCTATGTCTGTGAGTCTGTAACTATATGGATTCTTTATAATACACTGATATCCCAAGGTGTACAAAACTTTTATGCCTATTTTATAAAACATGATTTTATTTAAACCAATACCTGTATTAATCATTATTAATGTTGCACTTGCTCCTATAAAACAGCATATAGTTGGCTATGACTACTTTATTTAAAACACAGTTTTTGATCCAAAATGTCAAAATACATTAACATAATAATTTGAACAGTATTTTTCACATATATTACTTCTTGTCCAGCAGGATCCTAAAATAAGTAACACTATCATTTTAAACATGCATGTATAACTAAAAGCACAGGTACCAAGAAGGTAAGTGATTTACTTAAAGGCACAAAGCTTATCAGTGACATAAGTATAATATAAACCCAAATTTTCTGGCTTCAACTTCTATACTCTTTCCACAACATCCCAACTGCCTCCCACAAAATTATCAAGTATATCTTAAACAGTAAATAAGGTGTCTGTTTTGTTACAGACAATTACAGATGTCTGCTTTGTGACAGTTCCCAGGAATGCACAGTGGTCAAATAAAAAATTCTACTTAGAATTTTAATAAAGTCAAGTTTCTTCCTTGGTTTTGTCTTATAGGGGAAAAATGCTCATAATGTAAAATATAAGTAGAAAAAAATAGTCCAACCCACATTTAACAAAACAATTATATCCTTTCTTTTCTACTGCTATATTTTAGATATGTTTATTCTTTTTACCTCAACTTTTTCCAAAAATGATATGAGGGGCCTGATAGCTGGTAAATAGCAAATCTTGTTAGGTCATGCTTACTGTAACCCACTTTCATCAGCAGAGATAAAAAATAATAATAATAAACTTTTTAAAGGTTCATAGTAGAAATTTTGAAAAGAAAAATACTGAGCCCAGTCGAGGTTTATTCTGATTTCTTCTATCTCCATTCATAGTATTATACATATATTTTTAAAAAATCAATTATCTGACTCATGTCACAAAATTGATAAATATTTGTTGACTAAATAAATGAAATAATGGCTCTAAAGCATTATAGGATCCTAGAGCATTACAGGGTCCTAAATAAGACTCAACTAAGCTTATTAAACTGTTATCAAAATGTTTATGAAAATTTTTTTAATCAATGTTTGAAATCAGAAGATTTAAGTTAAAGATACAGTGACTGACTATACTTCAAAAAAATTAATACAAAAAACAAAGTGTGAATTGTAAACAATAAATTTATGAAAGATAGAATACAGATAAAAGGAACAGAACAGAGTCCAGAAATAGAACATGTACATTGTCAACTGATTTTCAGCCAAGGCACCAAGGTAATTCAACGGAGGAAACAAAAGTATTTTAACAAATAGTGCTGGGAAAATTGGATATCCATATGGAAAAAAATGAAAAAAGAAACTTACCCTTCTCTAACTTTAGAAAGGTCACAGATCTAAATGTAAGTACTAATATTATAAACAATGCAGAAGAAAACAGAAGATCTTTAGAACTGTGGATTAGGAATGGATTTCTTATACAGGACATTAAAAGCATGAACCATAAAGAAAAAAACTGATGAACAGGGCTTAATCAAAATTTAAAACTTCTGCTCTTTGAGATCAGGAGAAAATATTTGCAAAACACATACTGGATGAAGGACTTATATCCAGAATACAAAAAGAGTTCTCAAAATTCATAAGAAAACAATCCAATTTTAAAACTATGAGCAAAAGATTTGACCAGATATTCAACAAAGATGCACAGATGACAAAAAAGTCCATTTAAAGATGCTAAACATGGTAGGTCAACAAGGGAATTAAAATTAAACCTACACTGAATTTATCTCTACACACCAATTATAATGGCTAACATTAAAGACTGACAACAGCAAGTGATGAAGTGTTGGCTAGGATTAGGAGCAACTGGAACTCTCATAAATTGCTGGCAGAAATGTAAAATGGTACAACTTTGAAAAACAGTTTAGCAGATTTTTTTTTTAAGTTAAACACATACTTACCATATGATCCAACAATCCTAATCATTTACCCAAAAGAAATAAAAACATGTTCACAAAGAGAGATGTACCCAAATGTTCATAACAGCTTTATTCACAATGGCCAAAAACTAGAAACCAATGTCTGTGGATATTTGTGAATAGATAAACAAAATGGGGGGTGTGTGTACAATACAATATTTCTCAGGAATAAAAGGAACAAACAACTGATACACAATATGGATGGATCTCCAAAGCACTACACTAAGTGAAAGAAGTCTGACCCAGAAGACTACATACCGTATGATCCCATTTACACAAAATTCTAGAAAAGGCAAAACTATAGTGACAGAAAGTAAATCACTGGTTGCCAAGGACTGGGAATGGGAGAAGGAGATTGATTGTCAAGGGACATGAGGAAACTTTTGGGGAAGAAAGAAATGCCATTTGTGCATCATCTATGTAGGAATTCCTACATAAAATGAGTCATCAAGATTTATTTTAAAACTTAAGTTTTATGTCTGCCATCAATTTTTAGTAAGAAACCAAATTGCCAAACTTAAAGACACATGTTGATACTTCTTAATTCATATCAAATGCAATTTTTTAAAAAGGAGTCAATGCCTTCAGAAGTTATTCTAAAACAAACTGACATAAAACTCTTCACTTTGTTCAACTAATTATACATTAGTGGAAAAATTCAGAAGAAAAAAAATTTTATGTTAACATTCAACTGTAAAAAACGCCAAATATTGATACCTGGAAAACTAGCATTAGTAAAATATTACCAGGCTTAGTGTTCAGCAAGTCGTTCTTATCCAGCAAAAATATATATGACTACAACCCTAAATACAAGCAATAACTAAGGTTAGAAAATACAACGGAAATGTCACAAAGATAAATTGGTTGGAATTACATTAAAACATAGTTAGAAACTTATTAAACTATCCTGAGCAATGTAGACAAAAGCTTAAATAAATGTAAAAACTGTGTGTTCCTGTGTAGGAAAACTAAATACACTTAAATGCCTCCTTTTCCCAAAGTAATGCAATTCTAATTATAATCCCAATGAAACTTCTTTTTAAACTTAAGTTTAATATTCATTTGGAAGAGCAAAAAAATAAAAGTAGCAAAAAAATTTTCCAGCACAATTAGAATATTAAACTAAATTATAAAGCTACAATAATTAAGAGTATGGCACTGAACAAGAGACAATCTGACTCTATTATAATAATTAACATAACTAAAAAGATATCACATCACTATGAATTGGAAAAATTGGTTATTAAATGATGAGAGGACTGAATGGCAATTTGGGGGGGGGGAGTAGCTTCCTAAACCATTTTTAAAAACACCAAAATAAAACGTACTTAAATATTTACTACATCTCTTGAAGAAAATGGCCTTCCTAAGGACAGAAATACAGAAAAAAACCAAAAGAAAAGTTGGACAGATTTCACTCCTAAAATAACAAATTTCTACATGTCCAAAAATGATCAAAATTAAAAGTCAAATAACAGACTAAGGAAAATGTTTGCAACAAATACGACAACAGATTAATATCTTTTTAATTCTCAGGCAGATCAATAAGAAAAACACAAAAGCCCTAACAAATAACCAGGACGGGACCAAACAAGTCAACAAAGAGAATCGTAATTAGTAAACAGACAGGAAAATATTCAGCCTCACAGGAAAATGTTAAATACTATGTGCCATAAAATTAGCAAAAAAATTTAAAAACAAGAGCCAATTCTTGTAACAGAATAGTAAAAAGGGACACAGTTATTCATTGCTGCTCTAAGTAGGCACAATTCTTTTAGAAAACAGCCTAAGGAAAAATTAATCAAGAACCTTAAAAAGACCCACATCCTTTAATGCAGAAGCATTCTCTCTATGGAAATACCCTAAGAAAATAATCTTTAAAAAAAAAAATCAAAGTTATCTACACCAAGATATTTACAGCCATTATCTATAAAAACAAAATTTAGAAATAAAGTAAAAGTTAAAATAAAAAAAAACGAACAATGTTTATTATGAGCATTCTCTTAACTGGTTATCCTAAAATCAGTCTTCACAGTACCCATTCCAGTCCATCCTATTGCCCCAAAATTAATGTTTCTAAACATTAAATATATCAAAGCTTAAGATCCTTCAATGGTTCCCACTACCTTAAAAAAAAAGTCATACTTCTTGGCAAAATATAGCGAAGTCCAGGGTTGGTCCCTGTCTATAACCTCATCTCTTGTCACTCACACTTAGTGCATTAACCATAAAAAATACATATAAAACTATACAGAATTACTTCTATGTCTCTAGCATTGATTTAATAAAATGCCAAAAAGCCCTTAATCCATGCTCAGGATTCTGCCTCCATGGAGCTTACAGCCTGGACAACAGGCCCTTCGGTGAGTAAGGCCTGAAACTAGAGGAAGAGACTCTTCGTCACAGAGGAAAGGTCAAATCAGGTCAAGGAAAGATCTATGGATAAGGGTACCTTGAGCTGAGAGTTAAAAAATGAACAATGATCTCAAGGGGAAAGGGTAATTTCAAATAAATAAAATTATTTTATTTTCCACACAAAGTCTACAACAGGCTTTGTAGACAGACAACTTGGGTTCTGACATGTACTTAACCTCTCCAAGTTTCACCTACCTCTTGGAGCTATTGTGGGAATTAAAATAACAGATGTAAACTTAATACACTGTCTGGCACTTACTTAATAAGCATTCAATACATCATGTCCCTCATACAGAAACACATAACAATGCTGATTACAACAGTGTATTTCAAGGGTTCAACACTCTTAGAAAAGGGAAAGTAACAGTAAACAAGAACAAGGGCATTTAGTAACCTATAATGAAAAAGAATACGAAAATGAATATATATATGTCTATGTATGACTGAACTATTACGCCGTATACCAGAAATTGACATTGTAAACTGACTATACTTCAATTAAAAAAAAAAAAAAAAAAAAAACAAGGGCAAAGAAAGAAGCAGTAAGAACAGGTTTAAACAACACGTCACCACAGCCAGCCAGTTTTCTCTATATACCAAGATGATATCCTTGTAATACACATAACAGCAAAATTTATATTCATAATAATACTGAATCATAAATAACACCTTAGTTCTGTTAAGCATGGTCTATTTAAGGAGTGGGACATACATCATCTTTACAAGACTTCAAAAATGGCTAAAATAAAACTCTTATGTGGCTAAAATGTGGACCTTCATTTACCTTGAAAATTGAGCTAATGCTAAATAAATGACGTTTGTATGTTGTGATAGTTATAGTTTGGTTGAACCAACCAACAGGAAAAAAGTAGAATTCATGATTAAACACACACACATACACACTACTCACCAATGAAAACTAAATTACATGAAGCACCAAGGCAGGTTCAACCCCCTGCATGAAGGGTTCGACAAGAAGAGATAAACTTAAGAGAAAGGGAAGGAGCTAAGCCACACTGGCTTCCTCCTCAGAAACCAAGAAAATGAAATGAACTGGGGACATTCAAATCACTAACACCCCTAGAAAAAGTCATTATGGTGTACAGCCACATTCCTACTTAGAAACCTGTGAGAGATAATCAAGTTGTAATTTTTAAAACTGTGAATCAATAAAATATGCAGTAAAACAATACAAAGATACCAGCATATCTAAAGAGAAACTTTTAAAGTTAATTTCCTTTTAGCTATAGACAAGGTTAGCCTCATTACTGCCAAGGGTTTTATAAACTAAGAACACGAAGAGTAGCATACATAAACATTTAAATTACAAAAAGATCTGCAATAAATGTTCTGGAGAAGTAATCTGTTATTTCTCCATATCTAAGAATTTTAAACATTAGAAATTATACTGAATACTGTTTTTTTCAGCTTTTGGTTTTCAAAAACAGTATTAAAAATTACCCCCAATTTTTTATAACCAAAGAATGTCTTCTACCCAAACCACTGTAAGAAAATTCTATTCTTAAGTATAATGCATAAAAATTTTAATTTTATAATCAATTTGCTCTAGAAATACTAGTTGAAATTGACAGCTTTACCATACAGTTTATTTTAATGATCAGTGTTACTGTGTCATCAAAAACAGAAGTAGCTTGATGGACCAAATCAGATTTTAACCACCAATGGCTTGAGGAATCTCAAATTGAGGATTAAATTAGCCCCGCCTTCTTAGCATCAACAGATTCCAAACTGTTCGCTCACTGACTGTGGTCTTAGCAATAATATGTGGAAAAGTCTAATATCTGTTGTGGGCAGAAATCTCATGGTTCAAATATTTTTCCTTCAGTTTGTACCTATGTGTATGAGAGAAAGAGACAGAGAGAGGGAGGGTGGGAGGAAGGCAGAGGGAGAGACCAACCATGTGGGAACTGTTTACACCTTTCAGTAAAGGGGGAACTCTACATTAAGGATATAACTGAGTAACTACAATTTATAAAGCACCTTAGAATCAAAGGCACTCTATAAATTTAAAATACTAGTATGGTATTAACTTAAAGCAAAGAACAATCATTTTTAAGCTTTTTTTGGTGGGGGGGGTAAGAACATCATTTTAAATCATCTAACAACCCAAGTGTATTATAAACCAAAGAAAAGTTCACTATGGGATCTGCCTTTTCTTATTTTTTTTAAAGTAATTTTCCTCTATTATGGAACCCGGATCTAAATGAACTGTTAAACACTTAGTCTAAAGGTATGCCAAACATTTCTTAAGGTCTTAACAAAGAATCAACTTTTTTTTTTAAACAAAACGAGGCCTAGGTTAAATATTTTATTTGGCTTCTCAAGATGGACTGAAAAGTTGGGCACCAGCTCCAGACCAATTCCTGGACGCACATCAAACACAGCCCTGTCATTTATCCAGTCAGTCAAAACAATCTTTTCCATCTAACTCTTTAATGTTTATGTCCGAAAAAGCTGCTAATTGAATCCAGCTCTTGAAATCTATTTGTTAAAATCTATATCATCTAATTTGTAAATGAACAAAAATGAAAAAAATACATGCTAACTTTCCTGGAAAAATAAAAGAGAACCCACCATATGTAACCAAAAGGGAGAGGGCAAGGCTTTTAATATCTGAATAGTTTTCTTTTAAAATATGACAGAGACAAATTCCCAACGGTTTTAAGAAATTGAGAGTATCTCAAACTGTTTTTACAATTAAGGGGATACAGTGTATTTAAAATTCCTCAGAAAAAAATCTAAAAATACAAAATCACTCTATAAATTTAGTCCAGTATTCCCTCTCCCCTAAAAAATGAGTATAATCTTTTCTCCTAACTTTACTCATGAATTTTTTAAATGTATCACATGCAGTAAGCAAACCACAGATAAACACTTTAAGACCTACTGAGTCACACTAAAAACCTCAAAATCATTTTATCCGCAGAAAATCAAAATCCCTGTCTTCTCCCTCATTTTCTCAGTGTATATATAACCTAGAGAGAATTAAATGGTCACCAGCCTATTTCTGATGCTTTTTACACACCTGGAATCACAGGTTCTTTCCATGCTCGCTGACAAAGGACTGACTTCAGACAGGAACAGCAGTAGATAAACTCTAAAGCAATAAAGATCCTTTATAAAGGTTTCCATTGATTCATAAGAAAACAAGGAAACGGAATGGGGGAAATAGGGGTGACAGGCATTCCCCAATCCAGATTTTCCATTAAGAACCACTAGGTTAATGATTCTTTGCCATTTTCCCTAGGGAAAGTAAAATTGTCATGAAAATAATATATTTTTTAAACTGCAAGTCAACATACAGTCAGGCTGAATTCTCAAATACTTAGTTCACTGCAAGTTTTTATCTTGAAAGTTCAGCCAGTAGACTGAGATGAGACACACAAGCATTCAATTACAAAATTAGTCCATATAAATCTCAAAGTCTAGCGCAGGCAAACATAATTACAGTCTATTCTTACACAAGCACCCACACGCACATACACACACACAGATTCTGTAAGGAAAAACCCTCTTTCTCACTACATATCCGAATATCAACGTGGATAACTTGTTAATAGTGAATGCTGAAACTAGGATAAGTATACTCGTTTCAGTTACACATTTCAAACCAAAAATAATTTTTCCTTAAAATGAGGTAACATGACCATGTAAGAACATCGAAAATGGCACTGTAAGAAAAACGTACCTGTAATGTTAAAGATTTAATTCACTTGGAATCATAAACATTTTGCAAGAAAAGCCTGGTATCTAGCAACATTCTTTTCCATTTAGAAAAGGGAAGGGGAGGAGAGTGGAGAGACAGAGAATACTTCGCTTAAAAGTTTGTATGAGCACATACTTAGAAATGTACCGAAAACAAAGTGTGTTTAAAGCAGGTCTAGAGTTAGAAGTGAGACAAGTTCTGCGGCCTACAGGAACAACCCAAAACACGCTACCCTACAATCAAACACTTCCAAAACACAGAGTATACAATGAGCCGGAGTCGTCGGATCAGGCAGACACACCGGAAAAGTCAACCTCAGTCTCCTTCCCTCTCAAAGTCGTGCGTTTCAGGTGTGTGGCACTGGGTGCTGCGGATGGCAGCAGAGAGGGGAAGCTTTGCAGGCGGGCAGAAGTGGGCGAACAAGTTAACAACCAGGGAACACACACACACCCTCCCGTTAAGCGCTCCATCTTTAAGGAGTGTTTACTGCGCGCAGTCAGCAACCGGATTCAATAATCCCCGCCACCGGAGCTCTTTATCCCCTCAACGACCCCACCTGGGCAATAGCCCAGGGGCTGTTCCCCGAGGCGCCGGGAGAGAGCCGCGCTTCTCCGCCAAAGCTTTTCGACCTCAAATCCGCCTGGAATTCCCACCCGGGCACCCCCTCCCCAACAAAAGACCCCCGACTCACCCTTGGCTTTTATAAGAATTTCCAAACAAGGGAGAGTGGTTTTGCAATTACTCTCCCTGAACTAGGCCTTCCCACGTCCCCGACCCCCAACTCACCATTGATCGCGACCCTGGCCCTTCCCAAGGCCACAGGCACCCCCCGCCGGCTCGCCCACACCGCCGCCGCCCCGGCCCGGCTCCCGCAGCCCGCCCAACCCCCTCACCTGTCAGGCGCAGCTTGACGGGCCCATTCCTCCGGCCCCCGGGGTTAGACATGTCCCCGGCGGCGGGGGCGGCGGCGGCCGCGGCGCGGGGCCCGGGGCCGGCGGGCGGCGGGCGGGGCGGGGGCGACGGCAAGGCGCGGCACAGTCACCACAGCGGCCGAGGCTGGGGCCCGAGCAGCCGGCGCCGCGGCCGCCACGGCCGGAGGGTCCCGGATGTGCCGAGCGTCGTCGCCATGAGCCGCGGAGGGAGCGGGACGCCGAGCTCCCCCCTCCTCCCACTTCTCCTTCCTCGGCCCGGGCCGCACAACAAAGCGGCAGCGGCGGCCGGCCGCGCCGCCTCCGCCCGCGCCCGCGCCCCCGCCGCCTCCACGCAGCCGCCTCCGCCTTTCCCTACTCTCGGCTAGGCGAGGCCCAGGCACCGACGGGGCTGGTCGGCCAAAGCGGGCGGTGCTCGGCGGCGCCGCAGCAGTACTCGGGGTTCGGGCGCTTCCTCCTCCACCCGCCCTCTTGTCTGAGGGAACCGGGTCCTGGGGCCGCCGCCGCCACTCGTCGGCTCCAGGGGGCGGGGAGGAGACGGGAGGCGGAGCCGACAGGGCGGGGCGGGCCCGGCGGGGTGGGGTGGGGCCGGGGGCGGGGCCTGGGCCGGCACGCGCAGGGTGCCGGGGGCGCGGGGGCGCGGGGGCGCGGGGGCGCGGGGGCGGCGGGCCGGGGCTCGTCCTGGGCGCTGTGGTCCCGGCGCTCTGCTGCCAAGGGTCCCACGCAGAACTTGAAGAGGGAGCGGGAGGAGGAGCAGAGTGGCTGAGCGGAGCTCTGTGGTGCCAGAAGGGCCTTAGTGTTCCGCCCACTTAAAGGAGCGCTTTCGTCCTTGCCATGCAGACTGCTTTTATTAGACGCCCACTGCGTGCAGGGCGCTCTGAGAGGCTGGGGCCAGCGAAATTAGAACCGATTCCGCTGCGCTCCGGATTGAGCGTTGCTGGGGTAAAGGAGGAGACACTATTCCCATACCAAGGGTTCTGGCAAATCCCCGGGGCTGTTTTGCTCTTAGTATCGTAGTTGCCACCTCCAAACAGGACTCACCTGGTGAATGAGATCAGGTTACCAGCTTGCTTGGGCTCTTTTTCCAGCTGTAGCGCAAGGATAGGAGGGATATTCCTCTGATAATGCCTTAAAGGATTACTAACAAGATAAGCCTTGGAGAGTAATGTATGAGAAGCTTTTTGTACAGTACTGTATTTCGTTATCTCAGGAGGGAACAATAGAAAATGAAATAAAAATAAGTGTACCTTACCCTTTGACCCTGTAATTGCACTCTTAGGAGTTTATTCTTGACATATAATAACACAGAAGATGTTCTTTCCAAAGTTCGATTAATAACAAAAGGGGGATGAACTAACAGCCTAGTGGAGAATTATGTTACATCAACCTCATGGGTTTTAATGCTGCCATTTAAATGGCAGTTATGAAGATCACATAATATGGAAGATTTTATAAATAACCAAAATTTAAAAGAATAAAAATTGTATGTATGCATGCAAAGGTATCTAGTGCAATAAAAATTAAGGATTACAGCGTGGGGGGTTGTGTGTTTTATTAGTTTTGCTTAAGGCTACTACTATTGCAATTTTAAATGTTTAATAGAGTCTAATATATTTTCACCCTAATTCAGTGTCAGTCGTTTCTTTTAATTCATCAGTAATGTCATTTTAGTCTTAAGATGAAATTACCTGGAAAAACAAATGTGTCATCAGTCTGGATACAGCCTGATTGTAAAGTGATCCAAAAATTATATGAAGTTCTGAAAATTAGACTAGAAATTCAGAGGACAGTGCTAGTAATCCATTCAACAAATACTGAGTGCCTACTATGTGCAAAGCAGTGAACAAAGTCCTTTAGAAATGCTTCTTTGTGTTACAGAAGCTCTGAAAATACACTAATCAATTTGAACAATAACTGCTATCACAATTTAAAAGATGGGGTGGATTATGGCAATAAAACTTAACAAACTGATGTATACGTACACATTTGCCTTATTCTAATGGCACACACTTTGTTCCCAACCACCCACTAACACAATTTGTAGCTTTGTATTATAATAGAAGTTAGGATTTCAGAACATGATGCCAGAACTGTGGAGACTGCCTGCTGTGAAGTTTAAAGCAATACACTGAAATATGTAAGTGACAGTTCAGAAAAATATATATGTGCTTAATATGCAGAGAAGGACTCTGTTTAGGCCTCCATGTAAGTTTAATTCTTATTGTTTAAAACAAAAGATTCAGATAAGAATAATACTTTAAAACCATTCATACTGTTAAGAAGAGCTAAACTTTCATTAGATTAAGTTTCAGCATTAGATGCACATCATTGCTTCATCATGGCAACACGTTTAGACATTTTTGAGAAAAAACAGAGGACTAACAATTCTTTGGGAATTCACTCTTATCTTTCTTCCTAAAATAAAAATCTACTTCCAATGTAAATTGTACCTGCACATGCCTCTAATGGGAATGGGAATTGCAGAAAATCTTTTCAAAGCCTTTTTATTCCCTGATGACTTCTAATTTGCTCTTAGTAGAATTGTGCACCTTTTATCAAATCATTGCTTTAGGAATCTGTCTCAGGTATACTAAATCCCCTATTTCATACCAATAAAATACATCTTTTTATAAATGCCACTGAATAGAAACTTCCAACAAAAATGCTGTAACAACTCATTAAATACCATTTTTAAGCAAGAGTTTTAAACTTTTTCATTAACGAATTTTTATCACTTAAAGTTGCACTCTTTATGATGGTATCCTAGACCAGAGGTGAAAATCTACACATGGTTATAAGAATATTTAAAACTCTTTGTTTAAATATGTTTCTGTTTTCCATGGCTAATGTTAAATTTGATGTGACTTTGCAAGAAAATGCTTACCATCTGTAGTTGGTATTTTTCTTCTGCTCCAGCCATTAATGTATTTTTCACAAAGAAGAGTTGTCTTCAGTAATAAAAAATCTGTCTGAGGTAAGGTTATGTTAATAATGGTACTCCTGTGAAGCTATTTTTGTAGTGTAAATTTCAAATTTAATACAGTTTATGCACCATGGAAAAAGCAAACATCAGGCACTCAGCAGTTTCTACCACTGCTTAAAATTCAACTTACTTTAATGTTTAAAATATTATCAATTTAAGGTAATATTTAGTTCTAGTTTCCTCCAAATCAGCTTATAACTGATGAAGCAGCCAAGCAC
This sequence comes from Vicugna pacos, assembly GCF_048564905.1. Taxonomy (NCBI): domain Eukaryota; kingdom Metazoa; phylum Chordata; class Mammalia; order Artiodactyla; family Camelidae; genus Vicugna; species Vicugna pacos. Next base: position 50,622,767 of record NC_133002.1, read on the forward strand.
ATCCCCCATGTAGTTGCTGTTGTCAACCTGACTTTTCTTCCCTCACCTCCACTCATTTCCTCTCTGCCTCTGCCTGTCTCAGGTCCTCAAAGTTAGGTTCACTAAAAACCTTCACATGTAGTCCTGTCCTGACATGGTTTAGGATTAGGTCACATTTCAAGCTGTTCTCTGTGACCCCTTCCCTGACCCCCTCCCAGCAGACCTGCCTGGTCCCCAGGGATAGACGCTGAGGTCACATCTGGAACCTGTCTCTCCAGGTCTAGGCTCCACCATGCCACTCGCATCAGCTCTTGCCTTCTCAGCCTCTACTTTGGTGTACTACAATGGTGGTCCTTACCCACAGCCTCTTCTGAGGGAATCTGCCCTCACCCATGACGCTAACGTATTATCCTAGGCTCCATCCTTAGAGATGCTAATTCAATAGGTTGGGGCGGGGTCCATGAATTCACATTTCTAATGCTGCTGGTGGCTAGAATCCACTGTGAGAACCACTGCCTGATACAGGGATGAGCCTGGGTGGCCCTGTTGGTACTAGGTGAGCTTGGCCTCAGGTAAGTGAGCCAAAGGTGGATAGCTAACCAAGTGGCCAATCAGATTTTTTCTCCTTGGAACATGAAATGGGACACCAGGAGACAGTTAGTGGTGGGGAGCTGCGTTGAGAAGTCATAGAGTTAGCAGCCGTGGAAGCCATTTTAAAGTTCAAGTTGATAAATAAAAGAGGAAATGAGGGTGTAGAAAGAGACTAACAAAACAGACAAGCAAAGAGAAGTGGAGATAAGAGGCTTCACAACCCAAAGAAGGAAACAAAGAGAGTGACTGTCTGACCAGTTTCCTGCCAGCACTCCTGACCTGACCCATGTGTGACTTCTGACAGTTCATTTCCAAGTTCATCTCACTGTGTGGAATAACCACCCCATCCCTTACTTAAGCAAGTTTAAGTGGGTCCCTCTCACTTTCATTCACTTTGTCTCCACTTGGAACACCTTTTCCTCTTCAGGCTTTCCTAAGCTCTTCCCCAAGCAACCTTGATTCTCTGTCGTGCACCTGCCTGTGTTCTTCCCCAGAACTGAGTCTCACCTGCAACCTAGCCTGTGGCTTGGATCCTCCCACCCAGGGACAGCACTTTCTAGAATCTAGTGCAGTCTGATTCATATGGCTAAGATGCTATATGGTTAGCAATGTGCTGCAAGTACAAAATGCACATGGGATTTTTAAAGACTCAGTATGGGAAAAAAGAAGGCAAAATATCTTATTTTTTTTATACTGATGGCATATTGAAATGATAATATTTTGGATATATTGGATTGAATAAAGGCTTAAAGTTAATTTCCCTATTCTTACTTTTTCTAGTGTGACTAATGGAAAAATTGAAACTACAAATGTGACTCACTTTATACTTCTACTGAACCATGTGGTGATCTAGAGGATGATGACCATCCCACCCATCTACTTCCAGAATGTTTGCCACCAGTCAACTGAATTCCCCGCTAGTGGGCTCTGTGCTCTGCCCAGGACCAGATTTTCCCTGCATCACTCATTAGACCTTATCCTACCCATCCAGCTCTGCAACCAATTTCTTTACCTAGGTCTGTTCAACAGCAACCATCTCACCCTAGTGAGAGTGGGAACATCTGGTGCCAGGACCCTCTTCCTGCCCCTACCTCATCTACTCTGGTTTTAACTTAAATTGACTGTCATGCTTTGTGCCTAAGTCTTAAAATTGGACAGATCTTTTACAGCAGATTCATAGGTCCAGTAGAGAGGTAGACTAGATGACCTCAGTTATAGGTTGAATTACGTGCCCCAAGAAGATATGTTGAAGCTCTCAACTCCACCCCCTGTACCTGTGAATGGAACTTCATTTGGAAATAGGGTCTCTGAAGATGTAATCAAATTAAGATGAGGCCATTAGGGTGGGTCCTAATTCCATATGACTGGTATTGTTAAAGAAGAGGAAAATGCTGTGTGAAGTCAGAAACACACAGGAAGAATGTCATGTGATGACAGAGGCAGAGATTGGAGTGTGTAGCTGCCAGCCAAGGAATGCCAAGGATTGTTGGCCACTACCAGAAGCTAGGGAGAGGCAAGGAAGGATTCTGCCCAGAGTGGAGAGAGCATGGCCATGCCAACACCTTAATTTTGGACTTCAAGCCTTCAGAACTGTGGGACAGTAAATTTCTGTTGTTTTTAGCCACCAAGTTTGTGATACTTTGTCAAGAAAACCCCAGGAAACTAATTTAATCCCTAAGTCCCTTCCATACCCCATTATATTATGTACAATAGGTATATTGTATAGCTAGTTTTTATTATTTGTTGCATTTACAATACTGTGCTTTTTAAAAAATGTTAAAATCCTATAAATCTAGGCCATTTTTATGTACCCATTTTCAAATGTCTTAGGTATAACAGACCACCTTATTATATTGTGAATTCTGAGTTAAAAGAGAATGTAATTTGAAGAGATTGCATATTTTCCAAAGCCAATTTGGTGATTTAAGCGTGGAAGTATTACAATGAAACGTTTGAAAAGTTATCTGTGCATGGTTTGCTGTAAGCTGATATCATGAAGCAACACATCTTTTTGGGATGAGGTAGCAGCCCCAGCCCCAGGGGAAAGGGAGCGGGCGCATCACTCAACTACAACCACTTTGGACAACTGAGCAACATGAACAGGCTCAAAAAAAGAGTCATAACCAATCATCTTCAAAATAAAAACTGTAGTAGCTACAACATGATTCTCTAAGGGCGGGATGGGAGGAGATGTGGAAATATTTGTATGATGCAGTCTTTATGGGTAATGCGGAGAGTATGGGCCAGAATGAGATCAACATGGCTCATAAGCCAATGGGTCAATGTCAAACCATTGCTTAAAAACCTTCAATGGCTGTTCACTTTTAGAATCCAATCCAAACAGCTTTAGTGGCATAAAAGGAATGCTCATGATATAAATACACAAATATTTTAAAAGCAAAAAACAGAAATATATGTGAGGACTGATCCCAACTCCATTTTTTTAAAAAATATACATTCGTTCATTCAAGATGATATTTACTAAGCACATAAGAGCTGCTGAGCACTGTTCTTAGAGTTTGTAATCTAGTGGAAGAAAACAATCGACAAGGAACAATACATAAAATACAAAGGGGAAGAAGGGAATTATCCTTTGCTCTCCAGAGTGCATTTTCAATGCTTGGGTCAAACCCACCACAGTGCTTCTCCAAAGTTTTACTGACCATGTTAAGAAAGATTTTACCTGTTTCCCTCTAAACATACTCTGGGAAGGACAGGCACTGCTGGGCCACATTGTGGCCTTCAATGGCAGACACTGTCTGAGATTGGAGTCAACACAGAGGAAGAGGGGCCAAGAGATGGAGAGAATGGAATCTCTGATCCTGATTATCCCATTGGGTTCCTGGGTCCAGCCATTCTAAAGCCATCACATAGTTTGGATCATGTTTTCAGTCATTTGCCCCAAGAATCCCAGCCGATTCAGCCAGGGAAGCAGAATCTCTGAGGGGGAAGCGGCAATCTGCATGATTAACTAGGTCTCCAAGTGAATAATCACTGAGGAGGTGAAGAATTGGTTCTAGAAAACAGGCTGGCAAACTTTTTCTGTTAGGGGCCAGGGAGTATGTATTTCAGGCCTTGTTAGCCACAGCAACTCCTCACCTCTGGTGTTGTAATGCAAAAGTAGCCACAGATGGATGGGTGTAGCTGTGGTCTAATAAAGCTTGATTTACAAAAGCAAGCAGTGGGCTAGATTTGGCCCACTGGCCATAGATCTAGGGCCTTAAGTACAGAGGACAGTGTCATTCTTGGGAGGGTCAGTAGACTGCAGTACAGTTGTTTTTCCAAGATCTGTGAAATCTGAAACCATTTAATGGTTGAGGGAAAGAAGCCAATATAATCATAACAAGAGCTAATATTCACTGAGGGCTCACTCTGTGCTCAATGCTGGGCTAAATGATATATCATATAGGCTGCTTGGTTTAGCAAGAAACAGAAAACCTGACTCAAACTTAAATAACAGGGAAGGTTTATTATTTCTCCTAATAAATAGCTCTGAGATAGGGTTGCTTCCATAATTGGAGTTTCAGTACTTGAGTGATAAGGACCCAGGTTCTTTCCATCTCATGCCTCTGCCTTCCTCAGGGCATTTGGTTTTGCCCTTTGTAGATGGCTACCACAGTCCCAGGCCTCACGTCCAGACGAAACAATCTTCAGAAGGGATAGATCATCTCTTCCTCTGTCTGCTTCTTAGGAATGAAGAAATCTTTCCCAGAAGCCCTTCGATAGCAGCATCTTTCCCTTTCATCTCCCACGGGTCAGACTTTGATCAGAGGCCACTCTTAAACTAATCATTGGCAAGGGGAATGGAATTTCCAAGATCAGTTGAGACTAATAAGGAATTACCTCCTGATCTGGGCTATGTAGAGAATGCAGAGAACAATGCAGAGGACGTATGAATACCCGGATGAAATCAGGGTTCTGTTAGGAAGGAAATATGGGGGCCAGGAATGGGTATTGGATAAGTGACCACAAGTAATATTATTCAGTGATATTCTTTTCCATGATTTACAGTTGAGAAGATAAGGCTCAGAGAGAGGAAAGGGACTTGCCCAAGGTCATACAGATAACAAGTGGAAGACACTGGATTCAGACTCAGGTCTGTGACTACAGTGCCCGAGAGCTCCATGACCACACTAAAGTGCTACAGTAGAGCTGAGGATGTTAAGGAAGAACAGGATAGCTCCAAAAGCTGCCTTAAAATCAAGTAAAATTGACCCAGTTATTAAACCTATAATGTAACCAGACCTCCCTAGCAGGATGAACCACTTAGCTTTTGCTGTGTAACAAGCCACCTCATAATTCAGTGTGTAAAACCACAATAATTTATTTAGCTCACAATTATATGGGTCAGCGATTTGTACTGGGCTTCTGATCTCAGCTGGACTCATTCATGTATCTTTGGCCAGCAGCCAGTTAGCTAGCAGATCATCTGGGGACTGGCTGGTCTAAGATGGCCTTAGGTGAGATGGCCTTTGCTCCACGTGGTCTCTCATCCTCCAGCAGACTAGCCTGGGCTTGTTCACGTGGAGGCAGGGCAGACTGTCAAGAGGGAGAGGGACTATGTAAAGCCTATGAAAAGTTAGCATTTGATTAGGGACTGAACTGAAAAAGGATTTTCTTTTCTCGTTCCACAGAAAGACTGATGCTATAAACACTTTTCTGCAACAACATTATGTCCCATTCCCATGTTTGTAGTTCAGGAAGTGTTCAGTAGGTTGGCCTATTTCATGGTCAACATCACCTAAGCTTCCAGACGACAAGGACTCTCAACCAGAGATGGCAGATGATGCCAAGAAGTGGAACATGGATTCAGTATAGAGAATTAGAAAAGCAGCACCATGGTCAATGAATTGAGACTGGGATGAGACAACAGCAGGAAAGCATCTGAAAACCAAATATTTAAACTCAAAGGTAAAATGACACCCAGTCCATTTGTGCCCCTACCAAAAGATATTTCATATGGCAATCAAGAGACTGGAGCCATATTTTTTTTTACTATCCTGGTAGAATAAATATGAAGTATACATTCATTCATCAAATATTTATTACACCAAGCCCTGTCAAGCTTGAATGGAATTCTTACGTAATTTTCAAATTGCATCTTTAAAAATATTCTTCAGGATGACTTTTATCATCTTTATTGGAACCAAGAAGGTGTCCCCTCAATATCAGAATTTCCTTATTTGCAAAATTATTAAACATGTGGTCTAATCCATCAGAAAATATTGATGGGTCTTTTTTCAGAATTCATTCACTACTATAATTAACAGTTTAAACCTATGAGTGTATGCAGGCATTTAAAACATTCTGGAATTAATTTCTAAGGAAAGGCAGCAAGCACAAGTAAGTTGTTTTTCATTTTATGAACCCATTCAGAAATTTGCAGTCTTTAGGTATGAACTTACACAGCATGAAACTTGGCCCACAGTATTTCTGAAAGTGAAATTTGGCTCATGTGAATTCTCATAACAAAAGAAAGATTGCCAAAACAAGCCACTTTCTCCAACTACAGGTGAAATAATATTCTTACAGAGTAAATCCTCACAATGTGAAAACATACAGATTAAGTTCACTAAATGTTCTCTAAAATAGTTTTCCATAGAACTGAAGCCATGAAAAGCAATTGAGCCAGTTAAGACCACAGAGGGAATTCCTCTCTTACGTCATTACACAGGAGATTCAAGAAAGAACTCTGAGTTAACCAAAGTGAAATCTGCCTACCCTCATGGTAGAGTAGCCTGAAAGGAGAAGGTTCTGTTGGCTTCAGTTGTCTCAGCTTTTACATACTTGAGAAGAGGCATGCAGAGAGAAAATGCTAGAAAATTTTCATGCATATGAATTTAAAATGTATATAGAAAATAAAACTAAAGATATCTACTATATTATTTAATGTACATTGTGAATTTTCTTGTCAGAAATAGCAATTTCTAATGTGCCATTTGTGATTACATTATACCTAAGCAATCTTAATATACTCAACTAGTAGAATGCCATATTGGCCATCAAAAACACCAAGTAGAACAGATGGAAGTACATATCATGTTCTTGGATTGGAAGAATCAATATTGTTAAAATGACCATACTACCCAAGGCAATCTACAGATTCATTATAATCTTGATAAAATGGCATTTTTCAAAGAACTAGAAAAAATAATTTAAAAATTGTATGGAAACATAAAATACCCTGAATAGGCAAAACAATCTTGAGAAAAAAGAACAGAGCTGGAAAGATGAAAACTTCAGGTTAAGCACAAAATTCCTGGAACACTGCCTGTTACCTCACCACCAACCAATCAGAAGAAAGTCACACGCCCAGCAGCCCTTACCCCAAAATTTGCCTATAAAATCTTTTCCACCAAAACCATCAGGGAGTTCAGATGTTTTGAGCATGAGCCGAGCCGCTCATCCTCCTTGCTTGGCTCTGCAATAAACCTTTCTCTGCTTAAAAGAAAAGAAGTACAGAGCTGGAGGAATCATGCTCCTTGACTTCAGACTATAGTACAAAGCTACAGTAACCAAAACAATATAGTACTGGCACAAAAACAGGCACATAGCTCAATGGATTAGGCTAGAGAGCCCAGAAACAAACCCACACACCTATGGTCAATTAATCTACGACAAAGGAGGCAAGAATATACAATGGAGAAAAGACAGTCTCTTCAGCAAGGGGTGCTGGAGAAACTGGACAGCTATATGTAAAAGAATGAAATTAGAACATTTTCTAACACCATATACAAAAATTAACTCAAAATGGTTTAGAGACCTAAATGTAAAACCAGATACTATAAAACTCATAAAACATATGCAGAACACTCTGACAATATTGTTTTGGATCCATCTCCTAAAGTAAAGAAAATAAAAGTAAGATAAACAAATGAGACCCAATTAAACTTAAAAGCTTTTGCACAGCAAAGGAAACCATTGACAAAACGAAAGGACAACCTACTGAATGGGGGAAAATATTTGCAAATGACATGACCAATAAAGGATTAATATCAAACACATAAAAACAGCTCATACAATTTAACATTAAAAAAAAAACCCAATTTAAAAATGGGCAGATGAACTGAATAGACATTTTTCCAAAGAGGAAATGCAGATGGCCAACAGGCACATGAAAAGATACTCAACATTGCTAATCATCATGGAAATGCAAATCAAAGCCACATGAGATGTCACATCACGCCTGTCAGAATGGCTATCATCAAAAAGAACACAAATAACAAACATTGGTGAGGATATGGAGAAAATGGAACCCTCGTACACTGTTGCTGGGCATGTAAATTGGTGCAGCCGCTGCAGAAAACAGTGGCTCAGAAAACTAAAAATAAAACTATCATATGACCCAGCAATTCCACTCTGGGTATATATTAGAAAACAAAACAAAACAAAACAAAAAAATGCTTACTCAAAAAGATACATGCACCCAAATGTTCATAGCAGCATCATTTACAATTGCCAAGACATAGAAGCAAACTATGTGTCCATCAACAGATGAATGGATAAAGAAGATGTGGTGTGTATATATATATATATATATATATATATATATATATATATATATATATATTCACACTGGAATACTACTCAGCTATAAAAAAGAACAAAATTTTGCCATTTGCAGCAACATGGATGGACTTGGAAGGCATTATGCTAAGTGAAATAAGTCAGAGAAAGACAAATACTGTATGATATCACTTATATGTGGAATCTAAAAAATACAATAAACTTGTGAATATAACAAAAAAGAAGCCGACCCACAGATATAGAGAACAAACTACTGGTTACCAATGGGGGGTAATATAGGAGTGGGGGACTGAGTGGTACAAACTATTGGGTATAAGATAGGCTCAAGGATGTATTGTACAATGCAAGGAAAATACGCAATATTTTGTAATAACTGTAAGTGGAAAGTAACTTTAAAAAATTGTATAAAAATGTAAAAAATTGTTAAAGAAAAAAAGCAAGTAGATAAGCTATACATTGAATTGTATATTTGTAATAAAGTTAAATTCATAAAATGTTTAAGAACATTGAGTTAAACATCACCAAGTAGTACATATTAACAAAGAAGTTAAGAACACATGACCTACCCAATGATTCCAATTAGAATAAAAACTCTATATTCCATCAAGAAACTGTAAACTATTTTAATATCTAAACATAGAGGATCAGTTAAATAAATTATGCTATACTCATACTATGGAATATATTCAGCCATTAAGAAACTATTATAGAAATATATTTTTAAAATATAGGATACATAGCATACATATAATATATAAATATTAAATACTATTGATATGTGTATTTCTTTACTTGGGAAAATACTTGCAACATGCTTTCAAGTGAAAAAACTTTATAATATACTATTACTGCATAAATTCATTTATTAACAGAAAAAATATAATATGTATGTAGATTTAAATATCTCAAAAGAAATACAAAAATGTGACTAGAGGTTATTTCTAGATAATGGGGATTTCTCTTTCTTTTTCTTTTGCATATTCATATTTTCCACTTCTTTCTATCATGAACATCTGTTACTCAAGTAGTAAGACAGTTTAAAATATTGGGTTTTAGAAAGATGAAAATATGCAAATACAAAAGAATGAAAGAATGACATATACCAAATGTCAACAATGATTGCCACTGGATGATAGCATTATATAGGATTTTCACTTTCCTCTTTAACTTTGATGTTTTCTGAATTTTCCACAAAGAGTATATATTACAGTCATGTTACATATGTTAGTAATATTACATATTACTAATACAAATTATTGTAGCCCATATTGGATGAATGGGAAGGGTTAGAGAAATGGTTACAGTTAGGAGATTACTTCAATAAACTAAAAAAACTTCTGCAGGATCATCAATTGCTATCGATTCAGAAATGTGATTGTCAATAGCAAGATTCCTAAATGAAGCCAATAAAGGTGTGATTTGCAAATACCAGCAACACCTTTATATTGGTCCAAATGGTGGTGGGATCTCTGACTCAACACCGCCCCCTTCCTGTGGTCATAGCATTTTTCTCTGAGACAAGGACAGCCCTATGCCAGATTCAAGTGGGATCCATTGGGTCACTTGGATTCAGAGTCAATTGCTAAAGTAGAAGTTGAGGGAGATGTGAATCAACAACAGCCCCTGTAGAAAAGACTTCAGGGGCTGACCATGGGCTCTTAGTTGAATTCATAGCAGTATTCTACTGAGGATGAGGGTCATGATGTTCCCCCTCCACCTGCAGTCCATCAGCCTACACTACAAGCAATAATAGTCTCAGTTCTGGGTGCTATACTGTGAAAGGGACAAAGGACAACGGAATCAAGATGCGGAGGGGGCATCAAGCCATATTCCATGCAGAATGTTTGGTAAAGCTGAGAAAGAAAACTCAGAGGAACACATCTGCTGCCTAAAACAACCAGAAAGAAATCACGTTCAGCTGAATTAAACTTCTTTCATGTGGTTTTGTAGGGAGGAGCCATAACCAGTGTGGTGGAGCTGGGATTGGAATTCTGTTGAGACAGACCTTGAGACAGGAGGAAGGCTTTTTGAGTCGTTTGAATTGGCAGAAGATACACTGGCTTGGAACCTGGCTCCTCAAAGTGTGATCTGCAGAACCAGAGCATGGACCTCAGGAGAAGACCATTCAAAAAAAGTGCTGGGTCTCAGGGCCAGCCCAGACCTACTGAATCAGAACCTGCAGTACAAAAAGATGCCCAGGTGATTCAAATACACATTTAAGTTGGAGGGGCACTGGACTGGGCTGCTCACTGGGGAGGGGATAAGTGCCCTGCAGCCCTGGAGAGAAATCCAAGGCTATACTACCCTCATTCAGGAGACTATAGAGAACTTAAAAACTGGAGGACTATCTGAGAAAGACTGATGAGTAAGAATGTTCATTTAAGCAGAGTTTGAATTAGAAAAAGAAAATCAAAGTCTAGTTAAAAAAAGAAACATTAATAAGAAAATATGTAGCCATTAAAAGTATTTTAGATGAATATATAAGGACATTAAAATGTTCATTAAAAGTGGTTATAATACATTAATGGAAAATAAATTACAAAAAATGTGATATTTATCATATGTAACATTCACTTAAAAATAATTATGAAAACCTTAAAAATATAATTAAAAGATTATCTAGCCTATGGAGACTGATTGTTTTTTAAAATGTTTATTATAAAAGTAATAATTGCTCATAAAATTTGGAAAAGGGTAAACACTATAAAGGAGAAACCAAAAATAATTTTTTATCTACCACCACTCAAAGATGACCATTGTTATTATTTTGATATATTTCCTTTATTTCTTATTCTATGTAAATTTATGTATTTTAAATATTTTTCTGATTATAAAAGTAATATATGTTCAAAATGGAAGACTTGGAACATCAGAGAACTACAAAGAAGAAAATTTTATATATTCAGATATAAACACTATTAATATTTCTGTCTAGTTATGTTTTTATGCATAAACATAAAAAAATTTTAAACCAAGTTGGGACTATATTGTAAAATCAACTTTATATCCCGATTTTTCACCTATCATGAGACTGTTTCCATATCATTAAATATTATGATTTTCAGTGGCTATATAGTGCTTTATCCTGTAAATACACTTGATTTATTGCCCATTCCCATTTATTGCCCATTTACTGTTGAATATTTATGTTGTTTCCAATTTTTCACTAGTTTACATCTACAATGAATAATCTTAGTCAAAAATCCCTGGTTATTTTATTAGTATGAGTTCTAGAATTGAGATTACCTTGAGGTCAAAGGACATGAACTCTTTCCGGTTACAACCTTTTCTTGGAAAAATGAGATTCAATCTTGCTGCATGCCCACTAGCCTTTGTTTTCCTGAAAGCTGACAGCACAGACTGGCAAATTCTCTGGACTCAGAGATTTTCTTGGAATTGACTTTTTTCTTTAATGACAAACATATTCGGTTTCTTCCAAACCTGTTTACTTATTCTGATAGAGTGCTTTTTCATGGATTAATTTTGGTCACTTTCATTTCCCCAGAAAAATTTCCCACTTCATCAAGAATTGCAGAGTTACTAGAATTGAGCTGAACATCACATGTTTTAATTTTTGAGGTGTTTCTTCCCATCTGTATTCTATTTTCTTTCTATTTCTAATTCTAGTTATGTGGTGGTTCCCCCCTTTTTTGTCTACTTCGATCATCAGATTGTTTTACTATTTCAAAGTATCAGCCCTTCAACTTATTATCAAGTCAGCCTTATTTCTGACTCATTTACTTTTCTATATTATTTCCTACAGAGAATAAATTCCCAAATCTAAAAACAATAAAAGTGATTACAAAAGAAAAAATTATGGATTTAACTCTATAAAATTATTTTTTATACTTATGTATACCCAAGAAAAATTAACACAAAAGTAAAAGAAACAGACTGTAGTCTGTTCCCAAAGGTGACTACAAAAGTTTAAAATTTTTATTATGTAGATAAATAAGTTCACAAGAAAAAAATCCCAATAACCCAAAAGATTACTGGGTAAAGTACTTGCACATACAATTCATCCAAAAAAAAAAAAAAAGGTTTTAAATTTTCCAGAAATTTTTTAAAGTATTCAAATATTAAAATACTTACAATTAATTGAATCAGGAAAATATAACAATAAAAAAGAACCTCATGTTAAGAGTTTTTTAGAACTTATTGCCTTTTTTGGTAATAGCCTTTTTGAGGTATAATTCACTTACCATACAATTCGTCCTTTTAAAGTGTACAATCCGGTGGTTTTTAGTATATTCACAGAGTTGTACCACCATATCACTAGCTAATTTTAGAACATTTTCATCAGCCCAGGAAGAAACACCAAACCCACTAACAGTCATTTCCCACCCCTGTCTCCTTCAGCAGTAGACAACCACTAATCTACTTTCTGCCTTTACAGATTTGCTTATTCTGGATATTTCAAATAAATGGACATAAATATGTGGCTTTTTGTGACTGGCTTCTCTCATTTCCCATAACATTTTCAAGGTTATCCATGTCATGGCATGTATCAGTATTTTAATCGTTTTCATTGTCAAATAAGGTTCTGCTGTATGGATATACCACATTTTTGTCTACCTCGTCATCATTTGGGGGATGTAGGAAACATTTGGGATGTTTCCATATTGTCGATTAGGAACATTCATGTACAAGTTTTCATTGTTTTTCACACGGCTGGAAATATATGAAGTGGATGTAATCCTTTGACAAAGTCACACATAAAATGTCCACAGCTTTTAACTCCATAATCTTACTTCTCAGTATCTGCTTCAAATAAACCAATAATATACAATGCGGGAAAGCACTAAGGAGAAAGTTGCTGATCATGCTATTATTTCAGCGTTAACAAATTTGTCCTGCTTCTCCAGCATAAGGTACAAAAATAAAGATCCATCTTCTTTAAAACTGACATGACTGGAGACGTGTTGCTGTCTTCCTTTTATCCCAGGAAGCTTTTCCAAAAATCTTCTGGGCTTTCTCTTGACAGAAAATCGGTCAGTCTCCAAAGGAGCCCATCTTTGCCATGGTTGCCAGGGTGCCTCTCCCACAGGGTTGGAAGGAGGCTACTGGGCCCTTGGGCACAAGCTGGCCACCCCTGCTCCTTTCCCCAGGAGGGCAGGCTTCCAGCCTCAGCCCCTCTTTGGCTCATCTGGTGAGTTCCTCCTCCAGTCCCCCACGGCCTTCGGACAACAGTGAGGACCAGCTCAGTCCAGCAGTGAGATTCTAATATCAGTAAGCCTCATTAAGGGCAGATTTTGCCACCTCTCCCCAGCAACTTTTGAGCTCTGTACTCCAAGGGGTTTAGGTGGAATGGCCTTAGACGCCACACTCCAGAAGCCCCCAGATTCTGGTGGTGTCCTTTGCCTTATACGTACCTAAACACAAGGAGCCCCCTAAGGGAGTCTTCCTAAAGATCAGCCCTACCACTGGCAACTTCTTTTTTTAATTTTTAAAATAGAAATGTTAGTTTTCTGTGAATGAGCAGTAAGTTTTACTCAAAAATCAAAGTTGTACACAGTGAAAAAGCATCCTTCAATTTTGTCCCAGCCCCCAACTTGGGGACAATATTAGGGATTTAGACAATATTACAATTTGGAAACTGATAATACATATCTTTTTCAGACTTTGTTTTCTTTAATTATCATTCCATATTAGGGCACAACTAGGATATATCTTAATTTATTTAACCAATCGCTTATTAGGTTGTTTCCAGTCTTTTGCTAATTAATTAACAATGCAGCAAATATCCTTATAAAAGTAAAAGGTTTCTGAGCCCAAATTCCAATGTGTAGACGGGGGGGGGGGGTCCCCCACCCCCACACACACCACCAAGTAATGCTCGGACACCAGCTGGGTATCCTACAATTCAATTCAATTCTGACACTATCTCCCTGGAGATGTGTCAGATTCCACAGGTTAAGGGCTCAGTCCTACAAGACTGCCCACACCCTGCTTCAGACGTCAATCATAAACCCAGGTTATTTTCGGTACTTCTGACTGACTGGCTACAGATCAGAGGTTCCAACAATCCCCTCCTTAGGTTCGATCAATCTGCTAGAGCAGCTCACAGAACTCAGAGAAACATTTTACTTACTAGATTGCCAGTTTATCACAAAAGGATATAATTCAGGAACAGAGAGATGGAAGAGATATATGGGACAAGGTGTGCAGAAAGAGCAAGTAATGCTACTCAGCAATCTCTACATGCTCACCAACCCGGAAGCTCTCAAAACCCTCTCCTTAAGAGTTTTTATTGAGGCTTCATTACACAGGCACGATTGATTAAATCACTGGCCATTGGTAATTGAATTCAATCTCCAGCCCCTGTCCCCTCCAGGGAGGTCAGGGAGGTGGGACTGAAAGTGCCAACTCTCTAATCACGTGGTTGGGTCTCCTGGCAACCAGCCCCTAACCTTAGGTGCAGTGCAAAAGTCACATTAACATAACAAAAGACATCTTTACCATTCTCTTCACTTCAGAAATTCCAAAGGTTTTAGGATCTCTGTGCCAGAAACAGGACCAAGACCAAATGCATATTTATTATAAATCACAGCATCACCAAAGGGCATCACTGCTCCTGAGAAATCAGTGAATCAAACAGTTATCACTCTTCCCTAACTCGGTGGGATGGGGATTCAAACCAAGGTTTTCTAAGCCAGGGTTAAGGACCTTAACCACTAAGCTAAACTGCATTTTCAGTCCCTCTCAATCTGAAAAATAAAGACTGTTACTTGTTTTTTGTCTCCTTTTTCTGTGAATTATCTGCACATAGTCTTTGAGCATTTCTCCACTAGGGTATTGGCTTGTTTCCTTACCATTTTGTAGGAACTCTTATTAGAGAAATGAGTCCTTTCTGTATTCAAAGTTGAAAATGTATTTCCCAGTTTGTCATTTGTCTTTTGAGAGCTTGTATAGTGATTTCTGCTGTAAGGAAATTAGATTTTTACATAATCAGATTTATTCATTTATTAATTTTATGGATGCTGGGCTTTGTTTCATACTTGGACAAGAGTTCCATTTATGAAATAATAAAAAAATTCTCCAATGGATTTTTCAAGTATTTTTATAGTTTCTTTGTTTCCTTTTTTGAACAAATAAATTTATCCTAGTTCAAGATATGGATCTGAAGAGAGGAGGGTGTAGCTCAGTGGTAGAGTGTATGCTTAGCATGCACGAGGTCATGGGTTTGAGCCCCAGTGCCTCTGTTAAATAAAAAATAATAATAAATAATAAATAAGTAAACCTAATTACCTCCCCTCAAAGAAACAAAAAGAAATTTTTTAAGATATGGATCTGAGATTTTTTTCTCCCAGATGGCTATTCAGTTGTCCCTAACACTATTTTTTAAATTATCTATATTTTCCCATGAGTTTATATACCCTTATGGTATATCAAATTTCATTGGCAATATTCAAGTGATAGCTTCTTCTAGTTTAAAAATAATACTGAGTATAGACACCCCTTATGAATTAATGCCAGAAACACCTTAAATATTTGGTAAGATACCAACAAGAGGATTCTGCTTAAAGTGTTTTCTTGTCAATCTCCCTGATGAAATCCCTTTCAAGCAACGATTTAAAAGATTATGTCAAAAACGAAGGAGAAATGCTTCTAATGCAAATGTCAAGTGAAAAAAGGATATAAACTTCATGCAAACCGAGAACATGACCACATTCTGAAAACATGCCTAGCAAAAAATCACATGAGCAATACACCAGGAAGATAATAGTGGTTTTGTTGGGAGAAGAGACGAGAGAGAGATCCCCCCACATTTTTCCCCCTGAATTTTCTGGAAGCGATGATGATGTCAATATAATTTTCAAATTTACTTTTTAATAATGGCAGACTGTTCATAGAGGTCTTTCTCGCCTGCCTCAGGAGACCTCGCCACGATGATAGTAAAGAAGTAAAAAGATTACCAGATAAAGGGGGAGGGAAAAAAAAAAGATCTCATAGTTGAAAAATTCCAACACGTTTTTGGGGGAGGGCAAGCTGATGGAGAAGTGGTAACAGACACCACAGAGCTGTGAAGGAAGCAACCAGAAGGCGCTGGGTGGGGTGGTGATTAAAGTAAAACATGTCACTTGTGGACAGGACTCCAGACTCCCCTCCTGGGAGACATCGCTGACTCACTGTGTGTGCCCTCCAGCCAAGACACTCAGAAGCACTCCTGCCTCTTTTCTCCCAACTGAACAAGGAACGCTGTGTTTAACATCTCTAGCTTCCACTTGGGGCTGCGGGGAGGTTAATTACTATGTGAGAAGGTATGTGAGCTGGTGGGATAAAAGACCCGACAGGCAGGAGAGGGGTCGGACCAGTCGTGTAACCCTTTAAATCCTGTGACCCTCTCACGTACCCAGGAGGACAGCACTCTGGGTTTAGAGCTGTGGAGTGCAGGTGCAGCCTAAGGCAGGCTGAGGCCAAACGTTCACATCACTAGAACAGGGCAGGATGTCCAGCTTCAAGATAGAAATGGATGTGAGACTCCCAGCCAGGACATCAGCCCAGGCACATTCTTGGGCAGCTACTTCCTGTAGGTTAGTGACCTGTCCTCCTTGGTCCCCTAACCAGTGCCCCTCTTCCTCCCCAGACATGGAGCCTTGTCTTAAGCTCTTCTTTAGAGTCCCCTGCTGCCCTGCCTTGCTCCTACTTATCAAGACAAATCCAGTCTCCACACACAGGGAGCTCTGATACCCTAGAATTGCTGCTGAGATTACAATGATCTTGTCAAGATGTAGAAATGTGGTACAATTTAGTGATCACCAATAAACTGATGGTGTTGACAGTTACATCTACTCACACACACACACACACACACACACATACACACACACACACACAAACACACACAATTGATTTCAAGAACTTGCTGGTGGGCTAGAATCCAGTCTCTCTATGGCTTGGAGGAAACCAAATGGGACTAGAAATACTCATTTACCTATTCAATCAATTGTCTTCATTCTTTCTTCAAGGGAATGGATTTCTAAGCCCAGAAATGCAGTTTTGAAGTCCACAATAACCACACATCAAAAACCCACTCTGTAAGTCAGTCCCTGTACTGGATCCTGTGAAAATACAAAGAAACACGACTCCTACCTCAGAGCTAGCTAGACTATTTACACTCCTTCTAAAAACCTAAGCATTCTTTTCCCCATGAGAGCAGGAGCCATGCCTGTCTTATTTGCACTGTATAGTGCATTCATTCTATAGTGCATTCAGTCATCAGGCAAATATTTACTGAGCACCTACTAAGTGCCAGGCCCCAATTTAGGAACTGAAAGTACAGCAGTGAATGAAAACAAAATATCTATTCTCACTCTAGATTCTAGCAAGACAGACAGTCAATAAACAAAGAATGAACAAATAAACCCATAATAGTTTAGTAAAGCAGTGAAAAATGCTTAGGAAAGATAGAGAACGTAAGGCGACAATGTGGTGGAGGAGGTCATTTCACATATGTTTGCCGGGGGAGAGTTCATGGAGAGACTGGAATTAGGTGAGGGAGTGGACTGCGTGGCTATCTGGAGGCAGATGGAGCTGAAGAGCAAAATCCTCAAGGGAGGAACAAACAACAGTGTGTGCTGGAGAACAGGGCAAGGGTGGATGAGCAAAGCTGGGGCGCAGTCAGAAAGGGGCGTTAGGGAGAGGGAGTGGCGTTATCATGGAGGGCCTTTCAGATAAGAGCTTTGTGTAAGCTTTCTATGGAAATACAAGACAGGTAGAGGAAAGTACACAAATCATAAACGTACAACTCAATGAATTTTCACCAACTGGACCCACCCATTTTAACCACCATCCCAACAGCGCTACTGAACATCATCCCCAGCAACCCTGAAGCCTCTCTCCTGCCTCCTTTGTCATCATCCCCCGTGAGGATAACCACGACTTCAATGTCTGTGAGGGGAGATTAGTTTTGCCTGTTTTTGAATTTCATGCAAACGGAACCATGCAGTTTTGCCCTTTGGTGTCTGACGTTACTCAAAGTTATGTTTGTGAGATGTGTCCATCTTGCCATATATGGTCATGGTTCCTTTTTTCATTACTGTGTGGTATTACACTGTATGAATATGCTACAGTTTATCTCTCTGTTCTACCGTTGATCGACATTTGGACGGCTTCCAAATTGAGGGCTATTTAGAATAATATAGCTATGAGTGTTCTCATTTGTGTCTTTTGGAACACATGAGGATGCATTTCAGCTGAGTAGAAATTAGAGATGGGGTTGGGGGGTGTAGCTTTTGCTTTGATAGACACTACTGAACTGTCTTCAGATTTTTTTTTTTACAAAAATAATTTACAGTGCTAGTTTTGGATGTACAGCAAAGCGATTCAGCTATACATATCAGAGTTTGCTTTTTAATCTGACTGAAAAAGGAAAACATTTGAAGGTCTAAAGTCGAGAAATCACATAATCTGACCTACATCTTTAAAGGATCACATACTAGAAGGTTTTTAAGGATTACATTTTTCAAATGTTCACCATATGAAATAAAACTCAAGTGAACAAGTGCCAGCATTAAAATCATGACTCCAAATTATCTATGTCTAGCCAGGACGTCTGCTCTGAACCACAGACCCATGTCTCCACAGCCTACATGACACCTCCACATGGATGTCTAATGGGCATCTCAAAGTTTCTATGGCTGAAACCAAGCTCTTGATATTCTGCCCTGGACCAGCTCCTTTTACAAGGGGTCCTCATCTTACTCAACAGCAGCTCCATTCTTCAATTTCCTTGGGCCAAAATCACTGGTGTCATCTTTGTCTCCTTGTATTTTTTCACACCCCATATCTTATCAGTAAATCCTGTGAGCTCTATCTTCAGAATATTCTGGAACCACTGCTGACCATACCTACCCTGCCACTAGCTCTCTAGGCCACCATTATCTCTCCCGTAGACTACTGCATTATCTCTCCCATTGAAGTGGCCTCCTGGCTTTCACGTCCTGCCCTCATCCTCTTCAGGCTACTGTCTGTGTAGGTTCCCAAGAGACCCTGTTGAAACATAAATTAGATCCTGTTACTCTTCTATTAAAACTCTCATGTGGCTTCCTCTGCCACAGGGTGAAAACCGAAGTCCTTACTACCTCTGTGACTTTAACTCGTGTGCCTCTCCCCTCCTCACTCCATTGCAGCCACACTGGCTTTTCCCTTGTTCACCAAACAGTCCAGGCACACTTCCACCTCAGGGCCTTTGCACGTGTTGTACCCGCTGCCGAGAATGCTCTTGCCACCATTGCTCACTCCCTTGCCTCCTTCAGGTCTTTCCTCACAATTTCCTTTTCCTGCAGAGACTTCACCAGCCACCTTGTTTAACATTTCATGCCTCCCTCCATACTCTACACTTCATATTTGCTTTCCCAGCTTTGTTTTCTCCGCTTAGCATTTACCACTCTTACATGCCATAAATTTTTATGTTTTATCTTGTTTATCACCTGCCCCTGCCAGCGGATCGTATGTAATTGCTCTGAGGGCATTGATTTTTATGTTTTGTTTACCTCCATAGCCAGACATCTAGAATAGGGCTTGGCACATAGTAGGTACCCAATAAACATTTATTGTATGAACGAATGAATGGATGGAAAGGATCCTTGCCCTAGACCCTTCCCTAATTACCTGTGCCTGAGAAGCTGGTGGTTTCTAAGCACTTCTAGTAAGTTGGAGTTGCCGATAGAAACATTGCTTCTAGACTCTCTCTTCTTGGCATGCAGGGACCTGGGAAAAGCGGAGATGCTGATCGATATCTCTGACTGGGAAGGAAGATGGGATTAGGTACTAGAAATCAGAGGAAGGATGTCTCCGCCCGTCTGCTCCCAGCAGCAGAGGCTGCGATCTGCCTGGCAAGTCGCCTGCTCTGCTCTCAGAAACAGGATGTGTCCAGAGAGGAAGTGACTGCAGACATGGTTTGGGGGGGAAAATGCCCTGTGCCTGAGACAGAACACTTGAGGCTAGTCATTCTGGAGCCTTCCAAGGGTCCATTCCTGGGGGATGAGTAAATTCCGCTCCATGGTCCCGCGGTGACTCACCCTGTATCTTGGGGAATGTGCAGCCCATCCCTAAGACAGGGCGAACAGGTGTTTCCTTCTTTGGGCTTCCCAGCTTGGGTGACTGAGTGCAGGAGGGGAGAGGATGCTCAGGCCAAGCCCACAGCCAGCTCGGGTGGGCCGTGAGATTAGCCTGCTTCTGTGCCAGCGTCTTCCCGGGGATGATGTGAGTGAGGAAATGAGCTCTTGGGGAGGCAACAGGTCTTGGTGCTGTCTGCTGCCTCGGGGAGGAATAACTCAGCAGCAGAGAGAGAAGAGAGCGCCTGTGTTCAGGCTCTGCAGGCACTGTCAGAGGAAGCAGCTTCCTAGGAAGTTGTTTTACCAAATCTTGTCTTCCTTGAATGGAGGTGAGAGGTTGGACGGTCTAGAAGGCCATTCCCAGGGATTTCTAGGAAATCTGTGTTCTGTGCCCTCCCCAGGAGCCAGCAAGGAAGCAAGCTTGGCCTGACTGAGCCCTGGGCCCTCCGGCTCATGCACCCCAGCACAGGAATCTCCCAGCTTTATTGAGGTGGTCCAGCCTCAGGACCATGGAGATTATGGTCTGAAGTCTTATTTTGTAGCCAGAAGAGAGAGAAACAGTTCCTGCAGACTCTCCACAGCAGCTCTGCCCTGGTGGGCTCGAAAATTTAGATTCTGCATTTTGGCCGAAGGGCATTAGTGTCATAAAACCTGTACCAGGAAACTTTTGATGAAAAACAGCTTGGCTGTTTAAGAAAAGAACCACAAACACAGTGCTCGGCATAGAAATGGGCAGATGCATCAATTCAGGTTCCCAGAAGAACATTTGAAAAAGCAAGAAATCTCTCTCGACACTTGGCATGACCGCAGTGAGATCTCCAGACAAGTTCTGGGCCTTGTATTTATGGTGAAAGGCAGTGAGCAGCTCAAAGCTTGGAATGTTATTATGAGCATTATGATTATTATGATAAAAGCTGCGGCATTTTTTTTTCTTCCTCTCTGAAAACCTAAGCAAGCATCTTGAACCTTGTCTTTGACAAGAGGTTAAAGATAGCAGGAGGTGTCATCCTGCTGGGCTGCTTCTAATGCATTTATTTACAGAAAAGAGTTCATAGGGTGCAAAGCATTCTGCAACCTCCTTTTTTGGCTTAAGCAGTTGGTCATGAGCATCTTTTCATGTCTGTCTGCAGACAACTACATTCTTCTATATGCTTCCTGTAAACTGAGAAAGGAAGTGGTCTTCCTTGATGGAAGAGACAGAGCATCTTAGGAATGACCTGGAGGTGGGCTCCAAAGCAGGCGTCCATTCTGCTAGATGCTCTGCTAAACGTTCCCGTGGGAGGAACTCACCACCCCCACCTTTGGTCACCTTTAGCAGAAACGGGTCCATCTTCTGTCTGAGGCTCCTCTTCTGTGCGACAGCCAGAAAGGCAGGGAGGGTGCCACCTCTTGGCTGTCTTGAGTTTTCCCCTCCTGCAATTTCCCCTCACTTTACTCCAGTCTTACTCTTTCCTTTCTAGAAGCTGGAGACAGAGGCAAAGCAATGAGTCTTCCTGGTAGAGGGAACAGCCCTCCTGGTTTGCCTGAGAAAGGGTTTTTCCCGGGACATGGGACTTGGAGTTTTAAAACCAGGACAGTTGCAGGAAAACCAGGAGGCTTAGTCACCCAATTCCCAGAATCGGGGGAGGGAGGAAGTGAAGTGGGGGACACTGCCAATTCTGACTGAGTTGCTAAAGATCCCCTTTTTACAGATCTGCTCAGGTCAGGTTGGAGTTTTCCGGACGGCACACTCTGAGATTCACCTGGGCCTGCTTACATCCCAAGTCCATCCTGGACACAATTGCCGAGACAGGGGCAGGATGCCTGGGGCAGAGGAGAACTAGCCACCAGGAAGGGGGCCAGCTGAGGATGCTGCCAGCTTCCCATTCTGCAGAGGCGTCATGTGTCTGAAGCCAGTCACAACCACTCCCCAGATTCTCCAAGTTGTCCTCAGACGAAATGGTTTAACCTCACTGAGCCTCAGTTTCCTCATCTGGAACGGGGAAGAGGATTAGAATGCAGCAACGTATGTCCTGCATAAGCAATGCTGAGCCCTGGAGAAATCTCCAGTGACTCGGGGAGCTCCAAGGTGCCCAAGAGGAGGGCAGAGGCCAGCTCAGCCGAGGATCATGCTGTCACCATCCCTTCAGCCAGGCAGCTCCCCTCGTCCTCCCAGATCCAGCCAGCCATTTACTCATCTTCCACTAAAGGCACAGGTCAAGCGCCTTTCAGACCCTCTGGGTCAGTTTGGTTAGGGGGCCATATGCACAAAGCTTTGCTTGTTAACTTTACAGGACCCAGAGGGCACACTTTCTAGAACACAATGTTCATGCCAGTGTCTCAGACCACAAACCCCAAGAGTCTGAATGTTGAGACACTCAGGAAGTCTGAAGGGTCCTCTCCTCTTCAGAAGCCCAGCCCAGCTCACAGGAATGGCATGCATCAAAAGGCAGGAAGTCCCTGTAAGTCTGTCCCATCAAGCCACCAGACACTGGTCACCTTTATGTGGCTGCACAACAAGTCAAGTTCTCAGGGAGGGGGTGAGATGATCT
This sequence comes from Vicugna pacos, assembly GCF_048564905.1. Taxonomy (NCBI): domain Eukaryota; kingdom Metazoa; phylum Chordata; class Mammalia; order Artiodactyla; family Camelidae; genus Vicugna; species Vicugna pacos. The sequence goes on from NC_133002.1 coordinate 50,645,454, forward strand.
GGGACCTTTGGAGCCTGGTGGAACCCATGCCTGCGGAGCAGGGCCAACACAGGAAGTCGGGCTCCCCTCCGCCTTACAACGGACTCAAAGCTGGGGTCTCAGCTCTCTCATGGGATATGTGACATTTTGGTTCCTGTTTCCTTCCCTCTCTGTTTTTCTTTCTTTTTTTTTCCTTTTCTCTCATACACTCTCCAAGGACGTATCAAACATGCACTGCAAACCCCAGGAACAAGTCCCCAGAGAAACATGAAGAGTGAGTAGATGGTCTTCCTTCAAGACCTGATGTATTGAAGGCCCGGGACAGTCCCAGCCCATCGCTCTCTCCAGCAGGGCCTCACCACTGACTTGGCGGCCCAGGGCACCAGCTCCCTGTCCTGGGCCTCCTCAGGGTAAAGAGGGAAGGAAGAGGAAAAGAAAGGGAAGAGATGCACCAAGGGGATGGCCTGGCAGGTCGCAAAGTCAGGCTTGGTAGCGCGTGCCCATTGGGATATCTTTGCAGCCCGTGGTCCCGTGAAGAGAGTAAGAAAGAGAGAGAATCTCTTAACGGGCTGAAGGAGCATCTTTGCAGAAGGAGGGAGAATAAATAACAGGTTGGCCAGGGAGCCCTGCTGGCCTCCTGAAGACAACTATAGGTAAAACATGCCACCTGGTCATAGGAGCCTGGCTTAGCGCAGAAGCAACCTGGAAGGTGAAAGTAAAGAAAGGTGGGGGGAGGGTATAGCTCAGTGGTAGAGCACATGCTTAGCAAGCATAAGGTCCTGGGTTCAATCCCCAGCACCTCCATCAACAAACAAAGAAAGAAAGCACAGGAGAGTAAGAACAGGAAAGAAAGGCAGAGATGGGGGCAAATTCCTAGGGACAGAGGGCAGTGGCATACAGCCCTCATTTGCAAAGGCTTTGTTCTCAGCTACTGAATGCTGCTGGAAGATTTCATTATCACAGCATTTTACAAATAAGAAGACCAAGACCCATGAAGTTAAATTCTTCACCCTAGGAACACAGGCAGGGATTATCTGAATCAGAATTTGAACCCAGGGCTGTCTGACTCCAATATCCAAGCTTTTAATACAACTTTACACTTTACCAGTAATTGTTTTGGAGCCGCCTACTTTGGATCCACCCTTGACCCATGGCTGCTTCTTGTTGCTTGTAATTTTTGAAATAATCATCATGTAAAAGAAAAATTTAAATCATACAGTTAAATCAATATACACTGCACTGGGAGGGAGGTGGGCAGAGGATATAGCTTGGTGGTAGAACACATGTTTAGCCTGCACAAGGTCCTGGGTTCAATCCCCAGTAACTCCATCAAGTAAATAAATCTAATTATCTCCCCCCTCCAAAAAAAAAAACATACAGTGCACAGTATCTTAAATAGGAAATGGATTTGGCTGCTACAACAGAAAACCAAAGTAACAGTGGTTGAAAGAAGCTAAGTTTCTCCCTCTGTTAGCCATCCTTAGCTGTCGGGGATTAAGGTTCTTTCTGTCTTGTGGCTCCTCCAACCCAGGGACATGGTTCAAGATGGCTCAACCCACCACATTCACATTCCAGCCATTGGAAGGGGGTAAAAGGGACAGAGAGGCACAGCTTCCCTTTCAGGGCACAGCTTGGGAGTTGAACACATTATTTCTCCTCGCATTTTACAGAGTAGAACGTAGTCACAATAATCACATCCAGAGGCAAATGGATTATAGGTGAACCTGAGAGGGTGATCCCCTTGGCCCTTCAGGCAATCAGGGGATGCTACCATGGTGAGCGTCTCCAGCCACAAGCAGCCTGGTTGATTATGCCAGTAGACCACACAAAAGTGCCACTCTCTATGTGTATCTTGATGTGCAAAAGTTGGGTTCCATTGACCGGTAAGTCTATAGCTAGGTGGCCTAGAGGTCTGGAAAAGAATAGGAAAATATTCTGATGATATTGTATGTGGGGCAGGGGAACGGACATTAAGGACAAGAACATTAGGACAAACTCCATTGACTCTCACGCAAAGAAGAACCACCGGTACATGGACACATCCCCCGAAACTAACTGCAAGTGGGGAAATCCGTCTTTCAGTTGGCTAGAAAATAAGAACAAAGATTTAAAAATCCTAAACAATATATTTGTCAAGTGAAATTATTAGGGAATAGAAAGCAAAATGATCAACTAAGAGTTGCAGGACCTTGCCAATTCAAAGGAAGAGTCTTAGGAGCACGTATGTATGGTTCTTCAAGTGTTGAGTTTTTTGGTTTATTTGTTGGGGGGTGGGGAAGGTAGTTAGGTTTATTTGTTCATTTATTTTTAGAGGAAGTCCTGGGAATTGAACCCAGGACCTCCTACATGCTAAGCATGCGCTCTACTGCTTGAGCTATACCCTCCCTGCTCAGGAGCATATATGTACAGGAATGGATTCTAAGCATAATAGCCCAAGGAGAGTAAACAAAAGTTTGATTGGGCTGAATCCACTGACATGGATGTACCCGAGTTCAGGCATTGGAGTTTGGCATGAATAATCTCCTACAATGGCTAGTTCAGGCTAAATGTAATTGTGACCCAAAGTTAATGAGGTTGAAATGCCAAAAGTTCCTGGGCGTGCTGAGTGTGGAAGACAGAATCTGAAAACTCAAAGAAATAGGAAAGTTTAAATGAATCAATTATATGTGACCTCTCAGTCAACCTTTTCTCCCTTCCTCCACCTCAAGGTCTGGAGGATGTTCCCTTTACCAAGAGATGTACAGAAATGCATTGTGATGGGGGTACCAGCATCCTTCAGGAGCTCTGGGGTGACTGCATTGTGGGCTGGAGATGAGGTCAAGGGTGCTACCAAGAAATTGGAGTCTTTGGTCTCAATGAGAATAGCTTTAAATTTCCAGAAGGGTAGAGGTCAGGCTGGTGCTTGTTGGATACCACATGGTGCCACTGCTACTTAATAAACAACAAAGAGGAATGGTAACCAGACTACACTGAGTTGCAGGGAGATCTGTATCGACAGCCAATTGACCACAGGGTTCCCAGGAATTAACTAGGTGAGCAGCCTGGAAAGATGCTACTTGACATACAAGGAGGAAAAATTCCAGGTCTGGTGGGTAGATATCTAATTCAAGTTGCCATGATAAGAAGTCACGGCCTCTTATGCAATTCCCAGAGCTACCATTTCACAGATCCAGGTCCCACTGGCTGAGAGCTAGCCAAGACTTTTTGAGATGAGATCTGCAATACAATCACAGGTATATACTGTGAGTCTTTCCCCCTAAACGCTCCACGGAGAGGCCCAGGGCCATTTACCAGGGTGACACTTAGAGGAAAAGATATACTCAGACTTTCTAGGGGTTCATAGATATTGACCCTAAAAGGATGTCGCTAGAGACCCAAAACACCACTGTAGTCTACTGTCAGAATAAGAATTCCTGGAGACCAGGCACAAGTGGAATCCTGACCCAAGTCCAGGGCCCTGTGGTTCTTTCCTTAGCCCCTGAATACATGCAAGGAAGACATACCCTTCGTGTGGTAGGCGGAATAATGGTCCCCCTAAAGAAGTATACATCCTTATCTCTAGAACCTGTGGATATGCTACTCTACACGGCAAAGAAGAATTAAGGTAGCAGATAGAATTAAGCTTGCTAATAAGATACCTTGAAATAAGGAGGTTAACCCAGATAATGTGGTCCCGACGCAATCACAAGAGTTCTTAAATGTGGAAGAGAGAGGCAGGAGAGTCAGGGTCAGAGTGATATGCTGTGAGAAAGACTTGACCAGCCGTTGCTGGCTTTAAAGATGAAGAGGCCACAGCCAAGGAATGCACAACAACCTCCAGGAGCTAAAAAAGGCAAGACAATGGATTTTCCCTTCGGGCCTTTGGAAAGTAATGGAGCTCTGTTGATACCTTGATTTTAACTCATTGTGTCCCATTTCAGACTTCTGACCTCCCAAACTGTAAGATAATAACTAGGCGCTGTTTTAAGCCACAAAATCTGTGGCAATTTGTTACAGAAGCCAGAGTATTAACACACTTCGTAAAGGACAGAATTTCCACATTTGTGCTCTGACCCACACGGTGAGGTTTATCAAGTAGGAATGGACAAATAGAAGCTATGAAACTTCCCCCAACCCCAGTACACCACCAGGATAGCAAACTCAAAACACCATCAAACTCCTAAGGAAACTGTGGTAATTAGTGCCACCATCAGAGACCTGAAGGATGCAAAGACAGCCTTTCCTACCCTAAGCCCCTATAACATGCCTGTTTGAAGAGTGTAAGCCCCGAGTGGTTGTGGAGAAAGTCAGGAGACTGACCCAGACGTAATCAGGTACCAACTCTGTCAATGACAGCTACAATTCTAGGCACTTAATACATAGCTTCTCACTGGAAAAACACTTTTTTCCCTATGCCCATCAGTAAAGAAAATCAGAAGCAGGGGCCAAGACAGATGATCTTCACTGTTTTGCCTTAAGGCTCCATAAGCTCTCCTTTCTCTCATCATAATTTAGTCCAGAAAGCTTTAATAATCTTGATAACCCACAGAGCATCATGCTGGCTCATTACACTGAGGGGCTGTAAGTGGCAATGATGCCTAGATGTCTTAGCGAACCAGTGCAGTCCAGCAAGTGGAAGATAAACCCCACAGGCTTTCAAAGCCTACCATGTTGTACAGGTTTTAGGGTCTGGGGCACGTGAGGACATCCCTTCAAAAGAAAGAGACAAGTTGCTGCGCTTTGCATTGCCCACCACGAAGGAAAAGGTGCCACCCTGATGGACCTTGGTTTTGGAGATGGCATGTATGACATTTGGACATACCACTCCGGGTGACCTGAAGTCTGCCTGTGTTGATGGGGCTTTGAGCAGGAAGGGGCTCCAGTGGGGACTGCCCTGCCTTTGGGCCTTGTGACTCAGCACACCTAGTGGAACTGAAAGTGTCCCTGGCCAACAGAGCTGCTCTATGGAGCGCTGACAAGCCCCAACAGGGGAGTGACAGGTTGGAGAAAGGTCATGTCTTCTTCTACCAGTAACTATTCTCTAGTTGAAAAGCAGTTCCAGACTCACAGACATAGAGAACAGACATATGGTTACCAGGGAGTAAAGAGGGTGGGAAGGGACAAATTGGGAATTCAAAAATTGCACCTCTTGGGGAGTGATGGAAACGTTAGCTTTCTTGATTGTGGTCGTGGTTTCATGGGTGTTTACTGTGCAGGAACCATACCACAATAAAGGTGTTTTAAAAAAGAAAGAAAGAAAAGAAAAGCAGCTCCTGGTTTGCTTCTGAGCCCAGGGAGAGTGTAAAGACCTTATAATAGGCCACCGAGTCACACGCACGGCAGCATTCCAGCATCCCATTATAAAATACCATTGGTATGTCTGGATCCGGGCCTGAGAGGATTCGGAAGGCACAAGTGTTCATACAAGCAGGTGACAAGGAGCTCTTACTGCTTCGCCATCTCTCCCTCAACCCTATGCCTATGGACTCATGGCAGTTTCTTTATGACCCGTTAAGAGAGAAGGAGGAAGAACCAGTAGGCCTGGTTTCTGGCTAGTGAGCACTGTATGCTGGCATCAGCCACAGTAGATGACTACTTACTACATCCCACTTGGGCGCAGCCCTGAACAGCAGTGGGGAAGAAAAATCCTCCCACTGGGCAGATCTTCAGACCAAACATCTGGTTGACCGCTTTGTGAGGACTGAAATCTGGCCTATGATAAGGATCCGCACAGATTCATGGCAGTGGCTGATGGGTTGGCTGACTGGTCAGGGATTTGGAAAGTATAAGACTAGAAAATTGGTAAGAAGGAGTTTCTGGGGGAGAACTAGGTGGGTGGACCCTTTGGAATGGGCCCAGGATGTGAAAACTTTTATGCCCCACATATATGTCCATAAATGAGGTGATAGGATGACTCAGCCTGTGGATGTCATTTGGGCTCTTTTCCCAGGCCCCCCAGTGCTTCCTCAGTGCCCATAGCCAAAGTGACCACAGCACCCAGAATGGAATCTATGCCTGCACTCAGCAACATAGACTTCCCCTTACCTAAGCTGATCAGGCCACTGTGACTGATAAGGGACCCTTCTGCAAACAGGGATCAATACTGATCTCTCAATATGGCATCATTCCTGGGGTGGAGAGACCAGCCAGCCACCTAGTAACACATGAAGTACGTGAGACTCCTTCCATCGTGGGCAGGGCTGCACTTGGTCCTCACAGGAACAGATGTACATTCCAGGTTCAGATTATCTTCCCTGTTTGCAGTGCTTCTGCCAATATCATCATTTGTGGATTTACAGAATAGCTGTATATTCCATTCAATGTCACCTCCAACCAAGGGACACTTTTAATGCAAAAGGTACAGCAATGGACCCACATCTACAGAACTCACTAGTCTTAACACACGTCCCACCACCAGCAGCAGCTGGTTTGGAGGAGAGTGGAGTGGCCTACTGAAGACTCAGCTGCAGGGTCAGCTAGGAGACAACACCCTATGGGGTTGGAGGGTTGTGCTACAGGATGTGATTTATGTATGAAGAGTTGCAAATATTTGGAGTTGTCTCCTTCAAAATCAGAAAGCTCAAGTCTAGGAAACAGGAGTTGAGGTAGGAATGGTCACTCTCACTCTTATACCTAGTAATGCACTTGAAGAATTCTTGCTTTACATCCCTTTGACCTTAGATTTGGGGGTTTGAAGGTTCTAGTGCCTGAAGTGGGGACTGTTGCTACCAGGCAACTGTTCCACCACACTCGTGGTTCTGATGAATTGGAAGCTGAAACTTCTCCCAGGCCATGCTGGGATCTTTACGCTGCTAAACCAGCAGGCAGAGAAGGAGCTCCCTGTACTGACTGGGGTGATCGACCCTGATTTCAAGGGAAAATTTGATTTCTGCTACATAATGGAGGAAAGAAGGACCTTGTCTGGAACCCAGGAGATTCACAGAAGTGACTCCTAATTTTTCCTTTCTCAGGGGTACTGATCAATGAAAATCGGTGGTACCCTTCCAAATCACCAAGGACTCTGATCTCATCAAGTAAAGACCTTGATCACGTCAAGTAAAGATCCTGTCCAATGAAGCTGGCAGGAAGTAAGAAGAACTTGGAGTGAGTGGTGGGTGATGGTGGCTCTGATAGCAACTTGCGCCTCAGGACCTATTACAGAGGATGAGGCTGTTGGATCTTTTTTTCCCCCCTCTCCTTTAGTGTATGAATAGTTTCTCAAGTGAGGGTGGAAATATGACCAAATTGACATCACTATGCAATGACACAGTATTAATGAGACTCAGTGGGCCCCCTTTACTGAAGCCACTCATTTTTCAAAGGATGAAGGAAGAGTGTCTGAAAGGCAAAAGTTGCAGCCTGGGATGGTATCTTCTGGTTGCCCCTCCTCCAGATTCACTTTACACCCTCAGATAATGCCCTGCTCTGTGCCACAGGAGGATGCCCTGTGTGAAATATGACAAGGGTATCCCTCACCCCTGGTGTCCACTTGGGTTTGGCCAAATGGACTGCCCACAAGAGACAGAGGAATGAGTTTAGAAGACACATTCCCTTTCTCCCTCCCTGAAAAGTCATTGTAGATTGGCCACATCTCTTGATCAAATGCCCTGCCAAATGCACAGTTAAGGAGCCCAACTTACACAGCCTCCTCTACATCTAAATCCCAGTAATCACGTCTCTTCTTACCCAGGTCTAAAGGTGTCAACGGCTGCCCATTGTTCTTAACCCTGGGGACCTCTACAATGGCCCCACTGTGATGGTTAACTTTACGTGCCAACTTGACTGGGAGTGGGGATGCCCAGATAGCTGCTAAAACATTACTTCTGGGTGCAACTGTGAGGGTGTTTTTGGAAGAGATTTAGCATTTGAACCAGTAAACTGAGACAAGAAGATCGTCTTCAGAAATATGGGTAGGCATCATCCAACCGACTGAGAGCCCAAACGGAACAAGAAGGTGGAGGAAGGGCAAATTTGCCCTCTCTGTTGAGCTGGGACATCCATCTTCTCCTGCCCTCACACACGGTGTTCCTGGTCCTCTGGCCTTTGGATTCAGACCGAGGCTTACACCACTGGCTCCCCTGGTTCTCAGGCTTTTGAGTATGGACTAGAACTACATAACTGTCTTTTCTGGGCTTTCAGCTTGCAGATGATGGATCATGGGACTTCCCAGTCTCCATACTGCCTTAACCAATCCTTCATAATAAATATCTTACTATATATCTATATCTATATATCCTATTGGTTCTATTTCTCTGGATATATACACACCTCTGTAAATAATCCTTTTATTAAACTCTCCTCCAATTACACAGTTGGAGCATGCCATTTGTTTCTAGGTGGGATGCTAACTGATATAATAGGCAACATTATATAACACATTTTATATGCTAAGTATTGGAGTAAGAACTTTACATATATCAACCCACTTAATCTTCCCAAGAACTGCATGAAGTAACTACTATTATTATCCATAATTTAGAGATGGAGAACTGAAGTACAGAAAAGTTAAATAACTTACTCAGGATCACACAGCTACTGATTGAATGCAAGCTGGTTCCAGAATCGATGCTCATAAGCAGTGCACTAAACTGCCTCCCTTAATGTCCAAGCTAGCTCGTGGAGACCTGAGTGTTTATGATGGTGGTGGACATTTCTCATTCTTTCTGGCCACCCAACACCGGAACCCTCTCCCTATGTATCTAGGGTACAGGCATACAACCTGGGCTCAGACATTCAAAAACATCCAGCCTGGAGCTGGTGGGCGTGTGTAACCCTATCTCAGTGGCACAGGACAGAGTTCTTGGGTTACCTGCAGCAGTGCCTGAGGTGTCAGCAACGCAAGGTGCAGCATGTAGAGCTCAAAGGACCTGTCTTCCTGCATTTCTGAGAGAGGCCACTCTCCTCCTCAAGAGTTGTTCTTCTACCCAAATCAGCTAGAGTTGATTCCTGCATCCTGCAACCAGGAACTCTGCTTGGCACTATTGTTGGTTCTCTATTCCTCTATGTTTGACATATTTCATAATAAAGAAGATGAATGTAATCCACCACATTAATAGATTAAGGAAGAAAGACACATGATCATCTCAATAAAAGCAGAAAAAGCATTCAATAGCATTGGACATTTGTAAATAATAATAAACTCATAGGAAACCAGACTAAGCTGCCAGCTTCCTTAACATGATGAAATTTTCTATCAACACGCTTAGGAAAAATAATGAACATGTGGAAAGCCTTCTTTCTGAGACCAGAAACAAGAAATGAAAGCCCATTGTCACGAATTCTTTTTGGCATTGTATCGGAAGGTCTAGGTAATGCAGTAAAGATAAGAAAAAGACATCAAGATGTTTAAGAATTAAGAAGGAAGATACAAACAGCATTTATTTGCAAAAGATAAGATAACTACATAAAACTCCAAGAGAATCTTTGGACAAAATATTAGATTTAAAAGGGTTGAGAATGATGTCTGGATATAATATCAAAATACAAAAACCTGATGGCATTCCTAGACAATAGGGTAATCAATTAGAAAAAAATCCCTTTTGTAATAGCAACGCAAGCTATTAAGCTGTTTATTCGTAAGCTGTAAGGTGCTTAAGAATAAATCTATATAATAAGCCCAATTAGAAAGTGGGCAATAGACATGGTGGTGGACATTCCTCCAAAGAAGATATACCAGTGGACAATAAACACATGAAAACAGTCAACCCCTATAGTCATTAGGAAAATGCAAATCAAAACCATAATGAGACACTACTTCACACCCACTAGATGTCTACAGCCAAATAGATGGATAATAAGAAGTGTAGGTGAGGATGGAGAAAAACTGGAGCCTGCATACATTGCTAGTGAGAATGCAAAATAGTGTAGCCACTTTGGAAAACATTGGATAGTTCCCCAAAATTTTAAACACAGAGTTGCCCTATGACCCAGCAATTCCACTGCCAGCAATATAGTCAAAAGAATTTAAAACATATGTCCACATAAAAACTTGCACACAAATGTTCATAGCAACATCATTCATAATAGCCAAGAAATGGAAATAACCCAAATGTCCATTGACTGATGAATGGATAAACAAAATACAATACAATAGAATATTATTTGGTAATAAAAATGAATGAGGATACATAAACAACAAGTTTATACTGTACAGCACAGGGAACTAGATTCAATACCTTGTAGTAACTTATGTTTAAAAAGAATATGGAAGTGAATACATGTATGTTCCTATATGGCTGAAGGATTGTGCTGTACATCAGAAACTGACACAACTTTGTAAACTGACTATACTTCAATAAACATATTTTTTAAAATGAATGAGGAACTGACATGCTACCACATTGGATGAACCTGGAAAGCATTATGCTAAGTGAAAGAAGCCAGACATAAAAGTCCACAGGTTGTATGATCCCATTTGTATGAAATGTACCAAAGAGGCAAATCCATAGACACAGAAAGGAGATGAGTGGTTGTCTGCAGCTGGGGAGGAAGGCTACACGGGGAGTAACTGTTAATGGGTACAGAGCTTCTTTTTGGAGTGATGAAATATTCTGAAATTAAATAGTGGTGATGGTTGTATAACTCTGGGAAATACTAAAAGTACTGAATCATACACTTTGAAAGGGTCAGTTTTATGGTAGATGAATTATACTTTAATTAAAAAAACCCTACAGATTCTACACTGAGTTTGTAGGCTGCTCTCTCCCTCTCCCATTTTCCCCCATAGTGTTAGGCAGTAATAACCAAAGGCAAGGTAAATACTTCTGGACAAGCTAATTCAGGGGGAGGCACGCAGGGAGGGCAGAAGGGAGAAGGTCATGGTATTAAGCATCCATAGACACCTCCATAGTGGTCTTCTCCAGGAGAAGAAGCCCCAAAGCCACAGTCATTGACTTGTCAGCGTGTGGAGCCGAAGGAGCTCATGGGCCTAACTGCTCTGCAAGGGGATTTTTCTTCCAGGCTATAAGATGCTGTTTCTCAAAGGAAGGAGCTCAGAGCTTCCTTGTTTATGAATTTATGTTTCAGGGGTGGGGTGATTTAAAGAGCCAGGGCTGTTTCCTGACAGTGCACACTGAGCCGGCCTGGAAGCTTCAGGCCCCAGCCAGGCTGACCACGAGCCAGACCCAGAGTAAGCTTCGTCCCACGCTTCCTGTCGGGTCCAGCAGCCTGAGTTTCCTGGTGACCCTTCCCTGCACTCAGCTGATTCAAAGGCCTGGCAAGACCTGGTGCCAGCCAAGAAAATCTGAGGCAGCCAGGTTTGTTATTTCAAATCTCTAACCCTGCAGACCTCTGTGCTCAGCTAGTAAATAGAAAGTTAAAACAGGGATATGTGTGATAGCCATGATTTATATAAAGTGGGCAAAAACCCTTGTGCGACCAGTCTTCAAAATGTCAGCCCATTTCATATTTAACTAATTTAACTAGTCTAGTAAAATAATAAAAATGATGAGCAGTGGGAATGTGAAATGGTCCAGCCGTTCTAGAAAACAGTTTGGCAGCTTCTAATAAAGTTAAATATACACTTACCATAAGATCCAGCAATGTCACTCCTGGGTATTTATCCCAGAGAAATGAAAACTTGTGTTTGCACAAAATCCTGTATACCAGTGTTTATAGCAGCTTTATTTGGAATAGTCATGTATTAGTCTGGGCTCTTCAGAGAAACAGAGCCAATAGGGAGAGAGTCTGAGAGAGGGAAAGAGATTTATCAAAGGGATTGGCTCACATGATCATGAGGCTGTTGAATTCCAAGTTTCACAGCCAGAAAACTGGAGACGGAAGAGAGCTGATGGTATGGTTCCAGTCTGAGTCTGAAGACCTGAAGCCCAGAAAGAGCTGATGTTTCAGTTTGAGTCTGAAGGCAGGAAAAATCGATATCCTAGTTCAAGGCAGTCAGGCAGGAGGGAATCCTCTTATCTGGGGGAAAGTCAGCCTTTTTGTTCTATGCAGCCCTTCAACTGATTGAATGTGGCCCACCCACATTAAGGAGAGCAATCTGCTTTACTCAGTCCATCGATTTAATTGATAAACTCATCCAAAATAGCCTTACGAAACACCCAGAATAAGAACTGACCAAATACCTGTGGCCCAGCCAAATTGACACATAAAATTAACCATCACAAGTCAAAAACTGGAAACAAGTCAAATGTCCTTCAACAGAGGAATGGAGAAACAAGTTGTGGTACAGCCACACAATGGAATACTACTCAGCAATAAACAGGAGTGAGCTATTGATTCATGGAACAACTTGAGGGGATCTTAGGGCTTTTTGCTGAGTGAAAAAAGCCATTCTCCAGAGTCTATATACTGGAGGTGATGGATTTGTTACTTAGCTTGATTGTGGTCATTATTTCACAATGCATACATATTTCAAATTATCACAAGTACATCTTAAACATATACTATTTTTATTTGTCAATCATACTTCAATAGAGCCAGAAAAAAGAGAAAAAAGACTAAACCCTGCCCTTAAGACAGTTTTTGCTCCTTTTTGCCTGTTAAAGTTTTACATTTTAAAATAGCTCTTTTTTTCCTGAAATAATAAAAGTAATATGCATTCATTACAAAAAATAGTTACATGCTGTTTGATTCTTAAAGTGATAAAATAATAGTCATAGAGTAGATCAGGTTGCCAGGGGTTAGGGTTGAGGGGAGGATGTGACTAGCAAAGAGTAACATGAAGGAGTTTCTCAGTGGTGATGGAATAGTTCTGTATTTGTACATGGTGACAGCTACTTGAATCTGCCGTAAAATTTCATAGAATTATACACCCTCCACCAAAAAAAAGAGTGCTTTTTTAAAAATGATGATGCGTGGCTATTCCATGAGTATCATGTTCACAGCACTACTCTTGAAATTTTACATATATTGCACAAGATATTGACAGTAACCTCATGAATAAATATTACTGCCCTCATTTTAAAGAGGAAAAAACAGATGCTCAGAGAGTGTAAGTAACCACATAAAATCACACAGCAGGTAAGCAGCAAAACCAGGACTTAAATCTGACTCCAAGCCTTTTGTCCTTTCCCCAGCCTGCCTCAAGTAACCCCCTAATCCATAAATAAATGCCAAAGAACGGAGCCTCATGGCTCACACAATAGATCATTCCAGCCCTGATGTCATCTCACGCCACAGCTGAGCATCCTAAACTCGTCCTTTTCACATGCCTTGAAGCCCTCACAGCTGCAGTGGGGTCCTGAGAGAAATACAGAAAATCCTGCTCTGTGAAGCGGTCGTAAGAGATGAGGCTATTGAAGAGTAAACTACACAAGTCCCCACAGGCAGGTGGCTCAGCCCAGGGCGGGGGGCCCTGGAGTAAAGGGAGCAGCTTTCCTCCGTAAACCTCACTTAGACGCTGACTGAGTTTTTAAGGGTGTGTGTCTCCTGCAGGATGCCCCTCTGGCTCCCTCCAGGCTGAGTTAGGAGACCCTCTTCAATGCGCCCACATCAACAGGGTTTATCTTTACCAGGGACTTACCATATGGCTCCAGAATCACCCATGTATATGCTATAGATCTGGGAAGCTAGCACAGAACCTGGCCTGAGTAGGTGCTCAGTGAGTGTTTGTTGAGTAAATAAATGAACTATAAGACTCTAACACAGGGGTTGTGGACTTGAATGCCTTCAGAAGCCAGGCAGACTAGACAAATGAATGAGGTTAAGGTGGTCATCAGGAGGGAGTGGTGAGGACTAGAGTGAAATGGAGCGCGGGTGCCACATCGAAAGGGGCCGTCACTACTGCTGCCAAAGGGGAATGTAGGCCATTTATTGTCTCATCTGATTTTCCAAGAGAAGCCAAAATCCAGACATTTATGATGAGCTCCTGATTTTTTTTCATGTTGTGAACTAATTTTAAACTTTTCAAATTGAGGGCCAAACAAAACTTATATGCTAGTTGACCACTGCCCAGAAGACACGTTTAGAACTTCTGCTCTGAAACTTAGGATGTTCTGGAGTATCTGATGCAGTGGTAGTGATTTTGCTGATAACTGCTAGGCAAAGAGGTTAAGAGCAGGCAAAGGAAAGCCAGTGTCACCAACACCTATACCAACTCCATCTGGATGGCCTCCTCTCTAGCCATCCCAGTGAGAGAGGCCCAAAGAGAAGGCAGGAACTCTGAAGGCAGGGGAGGAGGGTGCAGTACACAGATGGCCTTGTGACTGCTGGCTGGTTTAGTCATAGGATTCTCGTACAACTTGAACCCTCATGGAAAATGCATCTTTTAAAAATTATCAGATTCTTTTCTTTTTTCTTGAAAAAATGAAGGTACTGGGGATTTAACCTAGGACCTCGTGCGTGCTAAGCATGCACTCTACTACTGAGCTATACACACCTCCTGGGTTTTTATTTTTAAATAAGATTATTTTCATCCTGGCACAAGACAATCTCATCTAATGGACAAAAGATAGTCTTGTCAGATCTATTTAAAGAGGAGCCCTCATTGCTGCTTGCAGCAGACAGAGGGAACTTAAGACAAGACTGGACAAGGCCCTGGGGAAGAGACCACGGGTGGTGAATCACCCTGGCTGATGGACCTAATATGGGTGTAAAGTCTCCCCACATCCCACCCTTCACCTCGACACCAGGGGCCTTTTTTCACCTCCCTCACTGATCAGTTCTTCCTCTCAGAGGAAGTGCCACAAAGCTCAGAATGGCCCAGTTTCAAATCTGCCCTCTACCACTTGTTGGCTGTGTGACTTTAAGCTGCTGACAGCTTTGGAATCTCAATTTCTCCACCTTTAAGATGCAGCTAATACATGTTGATGTCATGCACCCCTTGATAAGACAGACTGAGGAGGGTACTTCACCTCGTTGGTGTTCTTCCCCAAAACCTACATCCACAGTCTCATTGTGAGAAAATATCTGATAAGCTCAAATTGAGGAACATTATACGAAATGTCTGAGTGGACTCTTCAAAAGTGTCAAGATGAAAAAAAACAAGGATGGACTGAGAAACTGTCACAAATTGGAGACTAAGGGAGTTGAGCCTAGTCAATGCAATATGGTACCTCAGACTGGATGCTGGGATGGAAAAAGGCTGTGCATGAACTGGTGAGATCTGAATAAAGTCTATAGTTTAGTTTTAAAATCAGGGGACTGATAGCTCTTCCTCTTCAAATTCCTTTCCCCTTCCTCTTTCTTTCCTGAACAATTCAGTCCTAAAACTTGGTTGGAACAGAGCAAGGTAGGCATTCACTGTGGAAGGGACCCGGAGTGGGTGCCCAGGCAGCGGGAGGAGGGGGGCGGAGCCTGACGTAAGGAGTCAGAGCCCGAGCAGGGTGGGAAGACTGTCCATCCAGGACTGGCCTGGAATGAGGGGTCCAAGGCCAGCAGCGAGAGGAAAGCATGTCTGTCAGAGAAGAGAGTGACAAATATGGAAGGGAGAAGGCTGGAAGGAACCCTGTGGTGGAGGATGGGGATCGGACATATCAGGGTGAACTCACGGCTTTCAGTACATGGACAGATACATGAATAAGTACAGAGGTGAGTGCTTAACAGGTCAAGTTTCAGTTTTGCAAGATAAAACAAGTTCTGTGGGTGGATGGTGGCGACCGTTGAATGACAGTGTGAAACCTGTTTAAGGCCACTAAACTGTACACTTAAAAATGGTTTAGATGGGGAGGTGGGGTATAGCTCAGTGGTAGAGCACATGCTTAGCATGCCTGAGATCCTGGATTCAATCCCCAGGACCTCTATTAAAATAAATAAGTAAACAAACAAGTCAAATTACCTCCCTCACAAAACAAAAACAAACAACAAAAAACAGAACCAAAAAAAAATGGTTAAGATGGTAAATTTTATGTTATGTGTATTTTACCACAATTTTTTAAAAAATGACAAATAAATATAGGTCAAACGATTGTGTATGTGTCATGTTGTGTGTGTGTGATGTGTAAACACATCTATAGCCCCTCTCTCTGTTCACTGAGAGGGACTGGGAGGCCTTGCTCTGACAGCAATGAGCACACCCGTCATCCAGAACTTGACTTCTAAACACCAATTTCACGAAAACCAACAAGGTTTCTTGGAGAAATGGCTGGTTCCAGGCTTAGGACAGGAAAAGTACAAGAGGAGCCTAGAACATCTTGTGCTAGAAAAGCTCAAAGAATGACAGGTCACGGCCAAAGGACACAGCAACTGGCTTGAATGGGCTTCCACCAGCCAAACTGGAACTAATTTAATTATCAGAATAAGTAATGAGAGTAATGGGCTGTAACCCATTGAATGCACAAGTCCACGCAGACACACATAAATTACTTGTCTGAGGTTGCAGCGGGGTAAGGGAGCTCAGGAGAAAGAAGGACGCTCACTCTCTTTTTCCTTTTTCATTTTTCCCATTTAAAAAAAAAATAATGCTTTGAGTGGAAAGGATATGACACATAGAGCAGACCAGAGGCCCAGAAAATTCCTAGAGAGACTGTCCAGGACATATGGTCTTCTGAGATCTGTCCAGTGTCATTTCCTGTTGGTGGGGAGGGAAGATGTGGGGGGTGCCAGGGAGGAGTGGGATGTGGGAGCGAGGGGAGCAGGAGGGAGGCGATGGGGCTGGGCCACCAGCTGATGCTTCTGATGATCCCCCTCCCCAGAGGCTGAGGGGCCTTCTGGAGTGGCCTCTGCCCTACAGAGCGAGGTGCTCCACATCTGGTTCACATCGAAGGGTGAAAGCCAACGGGTTTCTAAGCTGGAAGAAGGCCAGCAGACTTGGCCAAGCCTGCTGCTGGGACACCGGGGCACAGCCTCACCTCTCCCGCGGGTGCCCTGGCCGGGCCAGCTCTCCGGGGCCTGCAGATGGGACACAGTGAGAATGAGGCCATCTCCTCTGCTTAGAACCCCTATTCTGGGCCCAGCTCTGCCTAATGGACAAAACAGCCTCATCATGTGTCCAGAGGGGCTGGTTCCATGACTTGCGGATGACTCATTGTAGGCCCGGAATGAGGCTGGAGCTGCTCACACACCAAGTGTAATCACCTCCACCCACAGGGCTTGTTTGCGCTTCCCGTGGTGCCTCCCTTGGCTGGGAAGGCATAACTGCTTGCTGTGGAATCTGGAGAACTTTCTTAACTTCTCTGAGCCCCAGTTTCTCCATCTGGAAAATGGAAATACCAACTCCTTCTTCCTGGAGTTACTGGACATAAGGCGCAGTCAGCTCCAGAAAGCTCTCGATCAATGCCCGCCCATCCTGTTGGTCATTTGGATACCAGTCTTCTCTCTTCTACTGGATAGTAAAAATCTTAGAGGGGGAAAAAAAAGGATCTTTTCTTTCAGGCTTTGTACCCCAGCAATTAGTACCATCTCTGGCAGTATGAGGCATAGGATGGATAGATGACACTTCACTCCCTGGTTTTGTTATTTTGTGGCAATGAGACTCTAGGAAGTTTCCTTAACCTCTCTGAGCCTCATTTCTTTCTCTGTACAGGTGGAATCCTTGTCCCTGCGACCCACATGTTTGCCAGAATTGAGCAAGGCAGTGCATGTCAGGGGATAGCTTGCAGTATATATGCTATTTTCCTTCCCAGACTCATATTAAAGGCTCAAAGAATAGCTGTGGAGTTGAAGGAACACAGATTAGGGAAACATTTCTTAAAGCCATCCAGCATTGGCCCTTTCTCTGCCCAGTATTAGTTCTTTCCTCTTCAAAAATTGGCCGCTGCCAGAAGAGAGCAGCTCACTGTGGGGAGACCTCTGAGGTCCAGCGTCCTGGCCAGTGCTCCCTGGAGGCCTCAGTTCCCCACCCTGGCCTCGCCTGTTGCTGTCCTCAAACATATGAAGAGGACACTGCCTCCTTGCCAGATGCAACCAGCTTCTCTTCTCTGGTGCCCTCCTGCATGCTCAGTGGGTGAGAACGCTCTTCCTGGCTAAGAGCCCCTGCCAGGAGCCAGGTCTGCAGGATGAAAGAGCCTGAGTTCCGGGACACCACCTCCCCTGGTCCTTTGGAGAAGAAAGCAAAACCAGAGAAGCTGGCTACACTTTAGCAAACCATTTGGCTTCTGTGTGCCTCAGTTTTCCTATCTGCTAAAAGGGCTTACAGACACTGCCCACCTTACAGAGTGGGATGAGGCCTACTGAGAGGTTCGAGTATGTAAGGGGCTTACCTAGTACAGTACCTGGCACTAAGTGCTCAGTCAATGATCGCTATTATGAATATTAGCTCTCACTTGGACTCTTTCCAGCCCTAAATGATTGCTGCTAAGTAGCTCAGAAGTTGCCGGGGTTCAAGCTCAGCTCTGATTTACCAGGGATACTGGGGGAGAGACAGGCTGTTTCTCACTTGGTTTCTCTCTCTTCCTGTCACAAGTGAGGAATCTGATATTCCATCAACACCTAATCTACTCCTATGAACCAGTTAGCTCGTCTACAGATGGAACCATAATCCAATCGGGTGATTAAATCTAAATTCCTCTTATCTGATCGCCCAGATCCTAACACATCCAATTAACCCCTCTCTCCCTCAAAAATTTTTATCCATCCCTCAAACAATCAACCACTTAACTACCAGCCATAATCTCACTCCACTCCCCACCCGGAAACTTGGACACTGCTCAGTGTCATCAACACACAAAACTGAAAGGTTTCATTCGCTTAAAGCTCTTTCTTTGAAAATTTGAAACAAGAAAAAGAGCAGAAAAAAAGCAGCCCCCCTCACCTCTGTGAAACCCTAAATAAAAAACCCAAAATTAAAAAAGATAAATTTTATACATAATTTTAAAATATAATAATATACTCTATTCAATAATATAATTATTACATTATATATTAACAAAATAATTATAGAATATGTATCATATCTGTGTGTGTGTGTACACTCAACCAAAGGCTAAGAAGAAAGCTTGTCACACTTCAGAGCGAAATGGAACAAGTTACACAGCATTTGCATGACAAGAAAGAGCTAGAAGGGTAACACTGTAGGGTTTCTCTGAAGCCGCTGTGGAACTCTGTTTCATGATTAGAATGAGATGTGATTGTAGGTGAAGATTAGGGACAGGCCTTTTGAGTAACTGGAGATTTGGGAGTTAAACCGTTTTGCACAGCCTTAAATATATTGTGCTCGCAAAAAATAAAAATCTGTCTATTCACTTATCTATCTGAAATCTGTCCCCCTCCCAACTTAAACTCCTGCTTTTTTTAAACTAACACTAATTGAGAGCTTCCTTGTTGAGCTGATTATTCACCCTTGAAACATCCCTCGATATTTGATACTAGTTTCATCCCCATTTTGCTGAGTTGGCGAGTGAGGCACAGAGCTGCTGAGTAACTTTCCGGAGGTCACACAGCTCTGAGGTGCCAGAGACAGAATTCAAACGCAAATCTGTCTGATTCCTGAGCCCACACTACTCACCACTAGGCTCTACTGCCTCCCTGTGGTGGTTTTCCAGTCGGGAGAAAGCCACCAGCTTTCATAAATACCTCCACCCTGAATAACACACAGAACTCAGTGTCCCCCTATGTTGCTTTTCATAGCAAACGCCACACTTTGTGTTTACATTTTCAACATGCATAAAATATTCACCCACCAGGAGAAAAAAAATACATTGGTTTGAGGGGTTTTTTTTACCAATAACTTCCACTTTCTCCGACTCTAGACATCATAAGGAAAGCATTTTCTTCTCACCTTCCTTTGTGAAACCAAAAGAATTCACTCACTGTCAACTCTTGAAAGCCATTTAGAAGCCCTGGGGTTGAGTCTAGTGAGAGGAATCTGATGGTTGATGGCCCAGTCTGGGGGGAAATCATTTTGACAACTAGATCTGGAAGGCTGGGGGAGGTTCAAAGTTTTAGAAACATCTTTGTTCCTCCTACTGGTGTTTCAGATACCTCAGGTGGCAAGGAGGCAGGTACAGGTTTATTTTCTTCCTGTTAAAACTTTTAAAGTTTAAAGCAAAAGTCTTTGGCCTCACAGGCTGGTTTTATGCTGTGGTGGGTGAGGCCTGGGATGGCCGGGGAGGAAGGTCCTGGTGGGTGGGATGGGTTTGATGTATCCGGTGTGATTAGAAGCAAACATGGCTCCTTTAATTAGCAGGTTAGAATAGAGCTGATGCGGTCCGGGTGGGGTGGATTGAATTAAGACTTAATTGGATATTTGGTTCCTTACTATTTACCAAGTAATGTGGAGGGTGACCAGAAAACAGCCCAAGACATAGAACAGCGAAAACTCTAATTCAAAAAGATACATGCACCCCAATATTCATAACAGCACTATTTACAACAGCCAAGACATGGAAGCAACCTAAATGTCCATCAGCAGATGAGTGGATAAAGAAGATGTGGTATATATTTACAATGGAGTACGACTCAGTCATAAAAAAGAATGAAATAATTCCACTTGCAGCAACATGGATGGACCTGGAGATTATCATACTAAGTGAAGTAAGTCAGACAGAGAAAGACAAATACCATATGATATCACTTATATGTGGAATCTAAAAAAAAAGATACAAATGAACTTATTTACAAAACAGAAACAGACTCACAGACATAGGAAACAAATTTATGGTTACCAAAGGGGAAAAGGAGGAGAGAGGGATAAATTAGGAGTTTGGGATTAGCAGATACAAACTACTATATATAAAATAGATAAACAACAAGGTCCTCCTATACAGCACAGGGAACTATAGTCAATATCTTAACCTATAATGAAAAAGAATCTATATATATAACTGAATCACAATGCTGTACACTAGAAGCTAACACATTGTAAATCAATAGACATCATAAAAAATACCACTAGTGAAAGTGCTATTTGTTAATAAAAACCAGCCAAAGAAAAGGGTGCAGAAGAGAGTAGGGAACATGATCCATGGATGGGAACCTGAGGTCCAGAGCAAGTGTTAGGACAAGGGAGGAACTTGCAAGTAAGTGAAATAAAATATGGATGGAGATAATTAAATGGATGCGGGTACTGTGTTTCCTTTATCTTTTCCAAACATTTCTGCCTCTGAATCAAAGCTTCCGGTGTGATGTTGGCTGAGAACTTGTGGACATCCTGGATGGCCAAGCCCACAGCCACCGATGACAACGGCTGAGCACGGACTCTGGGCCTGGCCCTGTTCTAGTCATTTTACCTGCATTAAGCCATTTAACCCTGACAACACCACCAACAGGTGGGGACTGTTTTCCACATTAACAGATGAGGAGGCTGATTTATAAACAAAGAAATTAAGTAGCTTATCCAAGGTCACAGCTAATGAGTGGCCACCCAGGGCCCCAGGCTGACCCTCGCAGCCTCTACTCCAAACACTTCCAGGATTGGGAATTTCTTCTTCAAGAACAAAGAAAGTAGACTGAAAACCAGGGTCCAGTCCCAGTGGTGGTTTCATTTAGCTCTGCAACCTGGGACATACCATTACTTTTCTCTGTGCCTCAGTTTACCCTTTTGAGGAGAATGTGGAATTATTTGGTCTCTTCTGTCCCTTGCAGATCTGATTCCATGACTAAGATGTGCTTTCTCTTCATTACTCCCAAAATCTTTATTAAAATTGGCTGTCCCAGGGTTTCTGAGTTTTCATTGGTACCATCACGAAAGCAATTTGTACCTGTCTACTGGGGAAATTCATGTATGTATGTGTGTGTGCACACATCAGTTTGTGAATGATTGTTTTGTGCATGTCACGTGCCAGCCACTGTTCTAGGTACTGTGGTGAGTACACACAATGTAAAACCCTGTATACGCACCTGTCCAAGTCCTCTCCTTCCTGGACACACTGCTAAGCTATACTTTCTAGCCTCCTGGGAAGTTAGATGAGACATGTAGCAGTTCCAACCAGTGAAATGTGGGCAGAAGTGATGTGTGTGAGTCCCAGGGGGCCTGGTCCTTGAGAATACACCTTTGGTCATCCATACTCTCTCTGTCTTCCCTGTTTTCTTGGTCAGATGCTGACCTCCTAGAAAATGATGAAGCCAGTGGATGGAAGAAACCTGAGTCCCTGAATGAGTGTGTAGAACTGAGCCCCCCACCCCAGCATGCACACAGCAACCTATGTCAGAACATGATGTGAATAATAACTAATTCTTTTTGTGTTAAGCTGCTGAGATTTTAGGGTTGTTTGGCCTATAAGCAAGGCTTTGGGGGGGAATAAAAGTACTGTAAAATGAAACAAAGTAAAGGGATAGTGATTGGGGAAAGGGGTCATGGAAAGCTTTAGGAAGAGGTAACATTTCAGGCAAAACCTAATGCTGAGAAGGCACGAGTCATATGGAGATAGGTGGGGAGACTACTGCAGGAAGAGGGAACAGCATAAGCAAAGGCCCTGTGGCAGCAACCAAGTTAGGGTCTGAGGACTAGAAGGGAGGCCACTATAGCTGGAGCACAACGAGCTTGGGAAAGTATGAGAGATGAGGTCAGAGACATGGGCGCCAGACGGGAGCCAGCTCCTGGAAGGCCTTGCAGGCTACAGTGAGTTTTATTCTAAGTGTGACGTGAAGCCATTGGAAAGTATGAAACAGAGGAGTCACAGGATGTTATTTGTGTTTTAAAAAGATCCCTCCCTCTTTGGTTGAAGTCAGATTAGTGGTTACTTCTGGCACCTGGGGGTGGGAACTGGGGACTAGGATTGTGGAGGGGAAGGACGGGGAGGGGGGAAGATTAGTAGGTGACTAACTGGAGAGAGACCTGAAGGAACCTTCTGGGGTCCCGAAAATGTTCTACATCTTGATCTGGAATGGTGGGTTACCTGGGTGTGTACACAGGTAAAAATGCATTGAGCTACACGTTTAAGATTAGAGCATTTTACACACATTACGTGTGTATAGTTACCTCAGTAAAGTCAAGACAAATGAAAAGCAGGAATCTAGGAGAAGTTGTTGATAGAATGTGCAAGGTTCACCAGAAAACAAGCCCGACTGGCTGCTGTGAGAGGGCACCCCCCTCCCCACTCCCCACCCCGCATCTACCTCCAGGTGGCAGTGCCCGGAGGGAGGAGAAAGGGAGGCCCATCCTTTTCATCATCACCAGCTTTAGTTTTACCTTCTAAAGGCAAGTTGGTTTCACATTCTTCTTTCTCCCAGATCCTTCTAGAGAGACAGAGTCACTGCCTCTACTTTCCACATCCTGATCCCTTCTGTCCCCCACCACCACCCGCTGCCCTGCCTCCTCACTGCGTCCTGGAACACAGTATCGCTCATCCAGGAGGCCAGGTCAGGCAAGGAGACCAGAGCAACCCTGGCTCAACCTCAACTTTTGCCAGGTGCCTCAATAATCTCTTTAATGTAATGTTTTTTCCCAGTCAAGGCTCCATCCCAGATTATGGACTGCATTTACTTGCTGTTAGGGGTTGAATTGTTACCCATCCAAAAAAAAAAAAAAAAACCCATATGTGGATGTTCTAATCCCCTAGTACCTTAGAATGTGACTTTATTTGGAAAAAAGGTCTTTACAGAAGTAAAATGAGGTTAAAAAGTTAAAATGAGGTCATTAGAGGGGGCACTAATCCAACACGAATGGAGTTCGTATAGATAGGGAAATTCAGACACAGAGACAGACACGCACGGAGGGAATATGATGCGAAGAGACGCGGGGAGAGGACAGCCTTCTACAAGCCAAGGACACAGACCTATACAGATCCTTTCCTCACAGCCTCAGAAGTAACCAACCCTGCCAAACCCCTTGACCTCAGACTTATGGCCAGCATTGAGACAATAAGCCCCCCGGTCCATGGTGTTTTGTTTTAGCAGGCCTAGGAAACTAGGACAGTTGTCAGGCCACTTAGGTCAACCTTCTGACTCAATTAACAAAGTGCAGATGAACCACCGTGGGCCCTGAAGTGGCAGAACAGCCCCTTCGGGGAAAGAGCTCCTTTTCTCGGGAACGATAGGCTGCCTGGCTTCTGGAGCAAGTTTCTGGGCATCCACAGCACACATCCCATGAGATCTGGATGGACTTAAATGTCCGCCTGGGGCATTGAGTGGGTCAGTGCCCAGTGTGGGGCCCTGGGTGGATCCAGGCTGTCCATGGTCAGCAGGGTGGAGGGGACACCTCCCCCAACAAGGAACAAGGTAGACACAGCTTGGTGGGGGCAGCAGCAGGGGCAGGCCAAAGGGGGCGGCTGAGAGGAGACGGGGACCCTATGGGGTGCCCGGGTGGCTCTCTGGATGAGGTGGAGGTTTCCCAGATTTTCCCCATGAAGGAAGTTTTTAAGTTTGTAAAAAGAAAGATTGACATTGAATTCCCTGGTCTCTGTCTATTGGGTGAATTTCCCTGTGGTTACCTCTCGCTGACGCCTGGACAAACAGTGACAGTCTGGGGGCTCCCTGGCAGCTGGGCCTTGACGAGGGAGAAAATAAATAGCTGCTTGCTGAATAGGCCCGGTCAGAAAAACAGAATGCCTCAGTCTATTCAATGCAGGAAAACCAGGGCTTCTAAGCTCTGGGGCCAAGCAGGAACCGTGCAAAAAGTGGTTCCTCTTCCAGAAAGATCGCTCACAAGATGCACAATGCACCTGATGTGAATGCACAATGAACCTAGGTGCAGTGAGAAGTGTGTCTTCAACACCCCACGGCTTGAGAGATTGTCATCACTGCCAGGGCTGAGCCCAGGAACCCAGGGTGCTCTTAGGAGCTTAGATCCTAGATCTGAATGGGCTGAAAGATCATCAGTGTAAGATTTGGGGCTAAGAGAGAAAGGACAGAAGCCACCACTGAGTCACTTTGAACCTTTGGACCTCAGCACTATTGACATTTTGGACAAGATCACTCTATATTGTGGGGATAGGGTCTGTTCTGTGCATTATAATATGTTCAGCAGGATCCCTGACCTCTACCCATTTAATGCCAACAGCACCCCTCTCCCCAAGATGTGACAACCCTAAATGTCTCCAGACTGTCAGATGTCCCTGTGGAGACTGCAAAATCACCTTCAATTGAGAACCATTGCTTTAGATTAAAAAAAAAATTAATCTTGTGCTCTACACTGGAATTTGACACAATATTGTAAAATGGTTATAAATCAATAAAAACTTTAAAAAAATTAATCTTAGACATGTTAAATTCTGTTGCAGTTACCTGAAACTTCACTCAAAAGTCTAAATGACCCAATTTAAACCCCAGTATCCGAAGCGCACTGAATGCAGCAAAAAGCAAATCAAGGAGGCAATTAATTATGTGCCGCCTAGCTTGCTTCTTCCTTGTAGTTTCAATTGCATTAGGCTGTCGGCTTCCCTTCCTCTCCACTGTTTGAATTGTTGCTGTGCAGGGCAAAAACAGCCGCTGGTCCACCTCAGAGCTGGCTGCATTTCAGCAACGGCTGGGAGGGCTCTCATGGGGCTTTCCAAGCTTAATTAGTTCATATTTGTAAAGTTCCTTAGGAAGCTCAGGCCAGGATGCTATGGGAAGTCCAAGTTACTAGGATTCTCGCCACACTCTTTAAAAGAACATTCCCGCCTAAAAAGGCTGGGAGAGCCAGAAAAGAGCTCATAGGAGCGTGTGTGTGAATAGGGAAGGAGTCCTTGGGAAGCACATTTGAGACCGTAAAGAAAGAGTAATACTTTCCAACTTTCTGGCCCTCCTCCTATTCTCTGGAGCAGGAAATTATTTAAAGCATTTCCTGAACAGCTGAAGTATGTTAGAAACCTGCTAGCATTCTCTGCATTATCTCCAGGAAATAGACGCAGGAGGAGAATTTCTTTGCAACGAGAAACTGGGCTCTGTTGCTCATTTCCACCTGAATGGGGTGGATGTTCTCATTCTGGGAACTGGAGATGACAATCTTCTTAGGTCATTTTGATGTCATACTCAGTGTCCTAAAGAACATACCCTCGAAAACTCTCTCTGTGTGTGTGTGTGTGTGTGTGTGTGTGTGTGTGTGTGTGTGTGTGTGTGTAGAGAGAGACAGAGACAGACACTTTCTTTGCCAGGTAATTTAGCAATGTCAGTAATAGCTTTCTAGTTATCTAGTTATCCTTACTTAATCTCCGGGTGGGGTAAGAATGAGGTCAACCTTTTCTGTTTCAGGCCGAATTCTAGAACATGCAACAAAAGGAAACAGATCAGCCCCAACCCACCTCTAGAGATTTGCGCTCTCCAAGGCCTGAGCCCATAAATCTCTCAGGGTGGGGGTCCGCAGGCATCCAAGTTTAAACCTCCCAAGCCAATCTTTGTGGGGCTGTTGGTGGGGTCATGGGGCGGAGAGCCATCTGGGAGCCAGCTGTGACTTTGGCTAGCAAATTCCCCCGGCCTCCTAGGAGAAGGGCAAGCACAATTACTGCAGCAGAAATACCAGGGGGAGATGGCAGTTGTTACCCCCAAAGCAAAGACGGAGGCCTGGAAAGAGAGCCAATTCCCGAAGAGAATGACAGATCGGGTTATGCTGGTGAAGGCCAGGCAAGTTCCCTGCTTCCCAGTAACAGTTTGGAACCATTTCCCAGGCGGCGGCGGCCGGGGAAGCGTGCGATTTGCCTCTCAGAGGCCTGGCTGTCGGCAGGAGGCTGGGGAGCCAAACAGTACAGTTACCGCCCACCCTCTGGGGCCTGCAGGGAAGCCGAACTGCAGGCCAAAGAGAGAAATACAAACCCCTGCCCTCTTCTCTTTCCCGGGACCAAGGCGCCGCATTCCTCGTGAGCTTCATCATGCTTTTGGAATGAATGTCCACCAAATGCCATCTTTCAGGGACAGCATTTCAAACTCCTGTTCAAGTTGAGTCCTTCAGTCAAACTGCAGCTAAAGCCTCGGCCTGAGATCTTAAACCACTGCATGAAGCAGGCTCAGATGGTGACATTGAGAAACCAGGCACGCCTCAAATATGTAGAAAATAAATTGCGAAGATCTACAGCTCAAGTTTGTAATATTTTGAAGGCAGCTACAACTTTGAGAACCGAACTTTCTAACGAAAAATTTCTAGCTATACAAACTGCTATGTATAACATACATGAGCTACAAGGATATATTGTACAGCACAGGGAATGTGGCCAATACTTTATAATAACTATAAATGGAGTACAATCTATAAAAATCTTGAAGTACTATTGTGCAATTAGTTGTACACCTGAAACTAATACTGTAAATCAACTCTACCTCAATAAAAATATTCAGTACTATTAATATGTTTAATCATGTACGTGTAACTACTAAGTAAATGTCTTGAGGTTATACTTTTTTTTCTTGTATTCATTTTTATTGAAATTAAAAATAACTTCAAAAAAAGAATTTCCATTTATGAAAAAATATACAATCCAATGGTGGGATGTTAGGCTATTTTAATCTTTGTGGTGGTGTGTTTTTAAAATTTTCCAAAATAAGGATTACTTCTGGAATTAGGAAAAGTTATTTTACTAAGTTACCAAAAAGAAAAAAAAGATGTAACTTTTGTATTCACTAACCTAATGTTTCCTCAGAGTGACAGAGACATTGGTTGAAAGGACAAGCAGAAAACAGACAGTGGGGATAGTCCCTGGTCACCTAAAACTTTGATCTAAGCCAGAGTCTACAAAGGTCTCATTTCTACATGTATTTCCACATTTCTCCTATAGTCCAACAGTTTTGCTGAAAAAAAAAAAGTATCTTTTGTAGCTACAATCGGAACAGCCTTCTGATATTTCTGTATTTATATTGTACTTTGACTTTGCATTCACTTTGAGTTAATTCAGTTTTCTGATTCATCCAATCCTTCCTCAAATTCCCTTGTTTTTATGGCTAAGCTTCCAGTATCTCTACCTGAACCTGCTCAAGTTCTAGACATTTAAGAGCAGAAAATATAGCTGTTTTGCTGTCTCTTGGTGAAAGTTTTGCTCACTTGAGGAATTTCATGTCACTTGTAAGGAAAGGCCGATCTATTGTCTATACTGACAAGCTTCCGAGCAAATCCTCACCAAGTTGGGTGGCTCAGATGGGGCTGTTCTCATGGCCAGTGAGTAGATAGATGAGGAGGTGCCCCCAAATAAACTGTCCAATAGAATTAAGAGAAAGGGGAATGGTGGGCACAGGAAGAGAACTCAGAGTCCTCACTGGGTTTAGCTGCAAAGGCCATCCCTGAAAAAACTGGTGGACCTTGGCCAGTTCCACTGTTCAGAAAGCTCTGGCAAGCCTGTAAAAGGCCTAACGGCTGACAGAACATCTAACTTTGGGTAGAATCCTACCATTGAGGATAGAAACAATCCACATGGTGTCTCAAAATGATGAGTATCTGCGATTGACAAGGAAAAAAAGGAGAGTAATAATACACTTAGCCTAGGAGGTAAAATATATCAAAATAGATGTCTGTGGAAGAACTAAAAGAAAGCTTTGCTGTTAAAATGTTTAGGGATAAACTGACCTGTGGCTGGAATAGTTGTCTAGGCTATTAAGACTGTATAGCACTTAGTATCTGTAGAGTGCTTATGTCACGCCAGGGATTGTGGTCCTCCAACAGACCAAAAGTCACCTGCTAAAAATACAGTATAGGCAGTATTGGAAAACTCAAGCTGATTTGGCTCCTGGCTACTAGTCCATTCTACTGCACCACCTCCCAGAACTAGGATAGGGAAAGACCATTCTGATTGTGAAAAGCCTGGGAGGAATGCACGAACTGATCAATTTAAGAGGGTTTGGTGTGTACAACTCCTACACAGTGTTATGAAACTGTCCCAAATATTTAGGAGGAGCTGGGCATTTATAGACACCAGAATTATGCTTTCAAACTATGCCAACAACATGCCATTTAACTTACAAATGCTCAAAATTAAATTGCTCTTCTGCCCTCAAAAAACCCCACTTGATAGCTTGAGTGTTTTTTATCATCTTTATTAGCTGGAGTTATGAAACTTAAATCAGTGATGTTGCTGAAACACTTTTCACGAATGCTTTCCTTTGGGGGAGGGGAGCACCACTGCAAGATTTGGCCAGGTCTTGTTAATCACAAATTAGGTCAACAGCCGAATCTCAAAAGAAAGCACCATTAATGACATATTTCAAGGGCTTTCCAAAATCAGCCAGCTGGGTTTTGGCAAGCTTCAGCAAGGATGGAGGGAGGTCAGAAGCCGCCAGCTACACTTCCCTTAACAGCTTTCTGAAAGTGGGGTCCTGTAGCTCACAAGGTTTCTAACTGCCCATACAAACAACACTGAAGATGCTGCTTCTACTGCTATTTAGAATGGAAAGGAACATGCCACTTTAGTGAGCATAATTTTGGCTTTAATTGAATTGATTCTGGGAAGCTCAAAAAAAAAAAAAGAGCAATTTATGGGGCCAAATGCTGAAGCAAAAATCCTATTTAACAATGAGGATTTACTGTAACAAGAAATTATCTAGAATTTTTTTCAGTGATGATACAGCCACAGAAAGGTTGAGGATGGGGGGGGGGAATCAAGCAACCTTAAGAAATGGAATGTTTATTTCCTACCTTGTTCTAAAAATATTCAAGTAGCTTGATAGGATTTGAAGCCAAGATACAAGGTAACGATTTACAATCAATATTTTGTGAAATGTTTAACACTGATGTTTGATCTTTTAATAACTTTTTAAAGATTTTTTCAACAAGCAAATTAAGTGTCAGCAGTTTTGATATTTGACTCATAAAACTAATACAAAAGTAAGTTATAGGGAAATAAATTATTAAAGTCTTAGATGAGACTCAAAACTGTTAGGAGCTAAATACTGTAGCTCATTAATAGAACCAGTTTAAACATTATTACTGTGAAAGAGTAAAGAGTTGGTGGCTATATAGCACTTTATCATGACTTTATGAAATCAAGCTGAAAATAAAAATTCATTCTCAAAGATCTAAGATTTTAAGTTAAGTTCAATAACAACAAACAAGCCTCTCTTGTTTCGATTTTAACTCCAAAGAAACCAGTATGTTAAGAATTTTATCTAAAACAAAAAAACCAAAACCCACCAAAAAAAAAAACCCAAAACAAAAAATTTTATCCAAAATATGAAAATGTATTTTTGGAATTCAGCTGTCTCCTGTCCATTACTTCACTGAGTCATGCATTTACACTAACAAATCCAGACCTTATCCTTTCATCAGTGTGTGTTACCCTAGTTACTTTAAAGCCATTAAATCTCTACCTACCTTAATGCAAAAACCTAGGATTCCAGGTTTACTTCCACATTCTCTTTCCAAGTTAAAGACTTTTGGATCCAGCAACCAACAAGGGACTGTGTTGGGAAAAAGGTGGAGAAAAGGGGAACGGAGCCAAGAGGTAAACAGGGAAGGGAGGACAGGCTGCAGAGCGGCAGTCTGGTTACTTGTCTCCTCCTTCCCCTTTATGGAATGAAGCCTGTATACAGAGAAAGCTGAGAAAATGACCAGGGCTCCAAACAAGATGCCCAACACTTAGGAGAAACATCTGTAACAGGTTTTGTGTTCCCCATGAGGAACTTGGCTTCAGATTAACAAGACAAGCCTTATTTGTGGAGAGAACTTCCAAGGGCCTGCTATCTGCAAATGGCAAATGTATTTATGTATATATCGATGAACTGGGGGGAGAATGTCCTCTGTACCCTTTAATAGAAGGTAAAAGGAAACCCATCACACTATACAACTGACTTCAAGAACTATCTAGTTTTACTGAACACAGTAGCTCTTAAAGGTCATAAATCACTTTCAACTTGAATCTTCCCCCCAAATCTCCACCTCTGCCACCAAAACTTTACCTTCTGTGGGGAAAAAAGGCAGGCAGAGGTCAGATTTCAGTGGTGGAGACTTGGCTCATCACTTTTCCACTTGTCCAAAAAGCAGAAACTGACAGTAGTACTTTGCAGACACATTTCGTTTTTCCTAAGACTTGCGGGATACTGTAGTTAACACCCAACATGCTCCCCACCACTTCCTATTCTAACAGCATAGCTAGTCCTCATAGTAGTGGCTTTCACAGCCCAAACTGCAAAGATGGAGCACTTGGGGGTTAATTAAAAGATACAACACTCTGGTCCCCCCCACCCCTTACTAATTAAACAGAACTACCGGGCAAACTTTCCCAGGTGATGTCAACCTGCTGCCTTGAAACCACTTTCAGCCTTGAAGTTTGGGAGGAATGAATTCCACTTGCAGCTCCAGGAGAAATTTATGATTAAATTTTTATCCCATCGCCCTCGCCAGTAAGACTTACAGAGATACTGGCTTATGGGAATTTTACTTGTTCTTTGGTGAAAACTTCTGAAATTTCTTTAACTGGTATAAAATAGATATGAAGTTTGAAAGTGCCAACGGCCATTATTACCAAACAAGAGTGGAAGCAGCCTAGAGCAAAGCCAGGAACTCAGAAGTGGGCAAGGGGGGAGATGCATGCTTAGCATGCATGAGGTCATGGGTTCCATCCCCAGCACCTCCATTAAATAAAAAAATAATAATAAATAAGTAAACCTAATTACCCACCCCCACAAAACAAACAAACAAAAACAAAAAAAGCAGGCAGGAAGTTGTCAACCCTGTATCCTTGAGGACATGACAAACCTTACATCAAACAATGCCTGCAACCAGAACCACAGGCCTGGTTAGTCACACTGATTCAGTTTAGTTCCTCTTAATTAGCAACATTTAAGAGCTAATCAGATTAGATTAGAAAGCAACACATAGGCACAATAAAGTGAAGAAAAGGGTGGAATTTAATCTTTATTTACAGGACACTGCAAGATATGAAGTTTCACACAGAAATTAGAAACCCATTGACAGGAGAAGCTTCATACAGTATGTACAGTTTGGAACTGTTCAAGTATAGTTTTGTTGTAAAAAGTGCTACAGTAACAAACCACATTTAAAAAGAGTTCTTAGTAGAGAAACAGTAAGACAAACTTATACCAAACATAGTACACAACAAACAACTTTACGCCTCAGCTGTACAATCTAAAAGTTAAAGGTCCCAGCAGTGCCATCCTGAACTTGGAATGTATAGACTTCAGAGGTAGTTTCTGGCACAACATTTTGATCTTCCTCTTCCTGGAAGTATTTAAAAACAAAACAATATAATCCCACAAATATGGCACATTTCTAGACATCTTTATTTACTCTTTTTTTTCTTTTCCCCTCAATTTATTTAAGCTAAAAACAAAAACAAAAAAACAGTTTACCCATTTCTCCTATCCCTCCACCTCTGGCAACCAAAAATCTGTTATCAATGAGCTTGTGTGTGTTTAACATTCCACACATTACAGAAATCAGTGTTTGTCTTACTCTGACTTATTTCACTTAGCACAATACTCACTATGTATTCTCTCTTAAGGTCTTTTTGCATACTTCCTGAACCACATTTCAGTATCTGAAATAGTGGAAGGAGGGCTGATGAAACTTGCCAATTCATGAGTGTCTGAAAGGGGACGGTTAGGTTCTGAATGGGTTAAGAAATGTTAATTCAGTAACAGAAAAACAGATTTTCTTAACCTGTCACTTTTCAGGAGGCAAGAGGAAAACTGCTCACTAGACCAGAGGATGTTCATAGGATTGGTCCACTTCTCCAACTCCTACACAAACTTACTCTCAAGATATTCTAAGATTCCTAAGGCAATTCATTTGAAAGTAAACTGGTGACTTCTAATATCTCAAGTTAAAAACATAGTATTATCATCCAGCCAAACACCAGAAGAGCAAGTATGTACATTATATTCTACACTATATTTTTGCTATATTTAACAAGGATACAGTTCATTAGAAAAATGTAAGGAAAAAATATCTTAAGGGCTTGACCTTAAATGTGTACTTTCCAAGTTCTTATTAACATTACCATGTTACTCACCTCTACAGAGAAATACTTCTCAATCAGATTTAATGAAGCTTTGTACACTGACTCATTTTCATGGTTTTGTAGAGCTTCAATTTTGTCCAAACCTCCACATTCTTCAATCATTATACTAAGTTTCTCAGTTTCACCTAATTTCTCAGCAGCCTAAAAAAAAATTTCAAGTTTACCTTCTGAATGTTGTTTTAAGAGAACAATGTCTATATTTGAGTATCAGTATATACCAGACAGAAATAAACACCTGGCAGTTCCTTCAACAACCTTGTTGAGAATAAACTATCTCCATCTTTATCTACATTTTACACTTTTTTGAAAATTCAAGGGAATCGTATCTATACCTGTGTTCTAGCAACTACTTCTGTAGCTTTCGGCCACAGAGATCTTAGAATATGCCTCCATCTTTACTGTGCATCAAAATCACCTGGGCAACTTTAAAAATGACACTATATCCAAGTTCAATTGGTATGTAATGGGAACAGGAAACCACCATTTTGTACAAGCACTCCAGATAATCCCAAGGTATATGCAGTCCAGGTGGAAAACCACTGTCCAAGGCTAAAAATGGCCTATGGTGATGGTGCGTAAAAACGAATTTCCCTGACTGGATTATTTGCTGATATCAAGAACCTATTACGTATAAGAATGACACTGTGATGGGATTTTAAGTCCTCAATGTTTAGAAGATACATGAATATTTACAGATAATAATTTACTTGCTTCAAAATTAACTTTTCGGTAAAGGTGAGTAGAGAAAGAGGCCAAGTGTTGACAAATTATTTATGTGAGTGATGGATACACCAGGGATTATTATTCCAAATCCAACTCTGACATTTAACAATTTCCATAATCAGAAGTTTTAGGTTGTTGAGTAGGATCTACCTATCATTAAACACTGTGACATGTGCTAGCATGCTTGGATCCATCAGGAATGTAAACAGAAGAAAAATTTAATTAACTAGGTCATTCAAATTTAATTTCACCAAAACTCAGTATGAAATTGGGGAATTAAAGATTCTTGACAAAATAAATAGGTATGAATAATGTCCACTTGTGTACCTGACCTCAACTCAGGTCACATCATGCACTTCATCTATCTCCTTTCTCTCTCTTTTGATCCCTTGTCACATCTTTTATCACGAGTTTGGCTTTCTGATTTGGTGGCCCACTGAGTAAACTCAGCTGCACACCGCCCCCATCTACATAGTAAACCAACTATCATTGAGTCTAAATTCAAACAAAGGCCCCCTTGTTAAAACTCACCTGAAAGATATTTGAAATGGCGTCCAGAATAACCAGAATAATCTTGGTATCTTTTGCAGTTAAGAGGTTCATCAATGGTTCTATTATGCCACAATGAACCAGGTATACGATCTGTTCAACTGTTCCACCGCTTGTATAATTGGTCACAGCCCATACAGCTTCCTTTTGCGTCTTAAAGTCTGCCTAGTTAACATAAGGAAACATGTTTCTTTCACAATGGTCATAAAGTAAGATTCTAAAAGTACTGTTTTTAGAAAAACAATGACTATAACTATCAACTGGTTCCATCCAACCTTAAGTAAAAGAGGCTACTTACTATTATTTAGCAAAGGACTGTAAGTAGAACCCAGCATTAGTACAGTTCTACCAAATGCCCATCCATAAACACTAACAACCCTTTTATTAAGTCCTAAGACTTCACTACCTTAGAGAGAACGCCAACAAGGAACGGGACTAATCCATGATTTACAACTTGCTGTATCTGGTCCTGGCGGCCAGCCGTGATGTTTGACATTGTCCACGTAGCTTCCTTCTGAATATTAGTTTTGGAGTTTGTTAGCAGACTGGGAAAGATGGCAAGTGCTCCCGCATCTATTACAACCTGAGTCTGCTCGTCTGTCCCAGTGACAATATTTCCAATGGCTCTTAGCGCAGGAGTCTGAAAAGGAAAAAAATCTTGATGCCAGCAGTTATCTTTCCCAGCACTGCTCTAAACCTCTATACTCTACAAGTTCTAACAAGAGGCTCACTATGGCCTAAAACAGGCAATACGTTAATATTAGTAGCAACTGAGTACGTTCCTTATATTTTATTTTCTCATCTGAAAGTTAACTTACCACAATTGGCAGTTCAGAAGCTCCTAAAAGCTTCACAAGTTGGGGTACAACCCCTGTCTTCACAACCATTTCAATTCGTTCATTTGGACCATCAGTAAGGTAGGAAATGGCCCAGCAGGTATCTGCTAATACTTCCGGATCATCGTGATGCAGGAGACGAACTAAAGTAGGAAGAATCTGCTCAACAGCATCCAAGGGGGGTGCGGGATTTTTGTTGCGACAAAGGTTTGAAAGTGTCCAGGTAAGATTACGTAAGTAACCACACTGAGGGAAAAAGAAAAATGCAATGAAGTTCTGTTTTTTGAGGGGGTGGGGAAAATCAGAATCAATGAGTAACTTAACTTATGGTAAGCAACTTACTGCTAAAGATGACATATCAGGAACCGCAAGAAGAGCTAACAGCGGGTCAACTGCACCATACTTGATAACCAAGTCTCGAAACACTGATCCATCACCTTAAAAAATTAAAAAAGGCAAAGTTAATCACAACTACTTGTCCAGCACCATCAATTCCAGTGACTGGAAGCACCAGTGTCTTGACGCAAAGAAAACACTCTCAGAAATTTCGTAAATTAGATGCTACTTCCACCCCTTATAAGCACTGGAAGCAAGCAAGTTCAAAACCTAACACAGAAGTCACTATTGGGAACAGTTCTCAGAGCTTTCTGAGATGCTCTTCCTGGGTTATAAGCTTCAAATTTCACTAGAATAAAAATTTCCATTTCTTCCTTTAAAAAAAAGTCACTGTTACTTATGACAAGGCATTTCTTTCACCCTCAGTATTAGAGACATTCAGTCAAAAGAATTTTAAATCCAAGTACCTGCAATGTTCCCTAGAGCCCACACAGCTTGTTCACTGATGTGAGCATGGGGCGATGCCAACAGAGAAATGAATGCTGGGATAGCACCGCCATCTACCACCGCCTTGGTCTGTTCTGATGTCCCGGAAGCAATGTTAGTGAGGGCCCAAGCAGATTCAAACTGAATGGGACTACAATCAGTTCTGCCCAAGAAGGCCACAAATTTTGGAATCAAACCAGCCCGGATTATGTTGTCTATGGGGGGCTGCTTTTCCCTAGAAAGCAGTTTCCTACGGGTAAGCAAAAAGAGAAACAAAAGTTGAAGGTGATTACAAAACAAGTCTGTATGAAAAACAATTTAAAAAGCAATTCAAGAGTTTACAACTTTAGACAGTCTTTCACAGTAGAGCACTAAATGCCAAGATATTCTGGAATTTAGAGGACCCAAAGAGACTGGTTGCTACCACACATGGTGTCTTTTAACTACTTTTCCAAACCCAAAATATTGCTGTAATGCAGAACCCTTCTCTCTGCATCCCTGCAATAGTCAATTTAAGATCTTGTAACCTTTTAAAGACCCTGACATCCTGATGGCATTACAGTCTCATTGTTAATTTAATTTGCATTTTTCTGACTACTAGTGAGGCTAAACATGTTTTCCATGATGACTTGTCATTTGGATTTACTTTTCCACACACTGTCAAGCTACAGAAAGTATTAATCCTTTCTATAATGGATGTCACAAATATATGTGTACAGTGGGAGACAGAAGTTTAAATATGCTTATTTCCTAAATGGAGAGACTGTTCTAAATGAATGTGCCAATTCCACTTACTAAATAAGTTCTTTCCCTGACACTGACTTGAAATGTCACTTTGAGAAAAACTTTGTAATTTTCTTAAAAAGTACACCAAAAGGTTAACAGTGATTATCACTGGGAGGTATGTGAAATCTGGGGCAATTATAGAAAATTTAGGTACTCCTAAGGGAAGATTCTAATGAAAATAGGCCTATGCTTGGCTGAAACTTTACTTTACCCATACCTCCTGCCGGTCTCTTTCTCAACAAAACATCTAAAAAAATTGATTTTTTAGGTCACCCATTCATCCATGCTATAGTAGACAAGACTTACCTAGCAGCTTGAGTAGCTTGGAGCTGGCTTTCCAAATTGTTGCTATTTATACCTTTGACAATGTCATCAACAGACCAATTTACGGTGCCCTACAAAAACAGTGGAATTAATTTTGCAAATTATCATTTTTAAGATTAAGTACAAACAATAAAACTGCTACTTGCCAATGTGAAGACATAGATTCTAAATTTATAATCAGTTACTAAAAGTTTAGCCCTACATTTAAATTTGCCTGCTAATTAAATATTCATTATTTAATATGTAGAACAGCTCTCAAACTTGGTGTCATGATTCAATGGAGTCTCACCTAATGGAGTATCCCAGCATTCTGTCACTAAAAAAAGTGGTTGTGAACAATTTTAAAAAATGAGAGCAGTGTGAAAGTTATTCCTATATTGGTCTCAATCGCTTGTATTCAGATACGCTTTTAAAGAAAAAGGGATGGAGGGAGGAGGGGACAGCTCAGTGGTAGAGCACATGCCTAGCAAACACAAGGTCCTAGGTTCAATCCCCAGTATGTCCATGAAAAGTAAGTAAATAAATAAAAACCCAATTACCTCCTCCCCAAAATAAAAAAAACAAATTTAAAAATTAAAAAAAAAAAGGAAAAAAAGATGGAGTTAAGAGAAAATGTGCTGGGAATTTTCATATCTGAGTTTGTTATCTATCCATTTTCACAATAGTGCTGCAGATATAAATATTACAGGTTGTGATCAGAGTAGGCTTGAGAACCATGCTATAGTTACTTCAACAAGACAGTGTCTCTCCCTAGGAGCTTACAACTTGACAAGGAAACAACAATAAACAGCGTGTGGCAATGGGAGAGGGTGGGGATGTATTTTGTTATACAGCATTTACTCTCCATTTTTGGTGCAGAATGGGGCACTGTAGGAATTTTGAGAAGGGAGCATTTTTCCTGCTAGGCTGACCAAGGAGTGCTACAGGAGAGGATGGGATTTGAGTATAAAACTCTAGAAATAGCACATAGGTGGTATTCCATGAAAAAAAAAAAAGTGGTATTCAATGAAAAAAAAAAAAGAATAAAATGCAAAGTACTGAAGGAAAGCATAATGTGGGGGAAAAAGTAGGAAAGTGCCCAATATCTTTGATAGATGAAAGCAATAAATTTGAAAATCTAAGATTAGTCTAATTTACAAAAAAAAACTTCAAAGAATATGAATTTAAAACCATCAAAGTTTCTAAGATGCTTAAAGCAGTATTTTAGGAAAAGTTTTAGGCATATTAATATATATCATAATGAAGGGAAAGATAAAATTAGGAGACTACTGAAAATATTTCAGGATAAAAAGACCTAAATAAAGCTGGTGACAAGTATTAAAAAAAAAAAAGAATACCACAAACACACACAAAAGATAGAAGTTGGTTCTGTACATATTAACTTTCACTTAACACTGGAAAACACTGGAATGGCCAGGTCAAGGTACTGACAGTTTGGAAATACAGGGAAACTTAAAGGGAGATCAGAACTAAAGACAACCTTGGAATCAGCTTCAGTAGATTACAAAGGGTGGGCAGGAAAGAAGACAACCCACCAGAATTATTGACCAGGAAAAAAAAAAAGATCTTCATATCTAATAGTTAAAACCATAAAGCTAGGAATGTTATTTAAATTTCTAAGAAAAGCCCCAAATTGATTTTCTTGGTTCACTGTAATTCATCAACTAAGATATCCCTACCTGGTTGTTGCGGTTTTCCTGCAGTGGAGAAGTAGCATCATCGGGAAAAGAGCTGACATTTCTCCTTTTCAGCATCTGGTCGTCCTTCTTGGCTTTCCTCAGCTCCACATTAACTTCTATTCGGCGCCGTCTCATTTCCTTGAGAAATGAAAACGTATCACTTCACCTATTATATCAGTTTTTGTTGCCAACCTGAGAGTATTTTTTTGAATTCCCTCAAAGTTTTAGTCCTTTCCCAAATATCTTCCCATTAAAAAAAATACCATAGGAAACCAACAGAAGGTACTCACTGTACTGTCTTTTCCCTTGTTCTTGAATCTGTTAAGGCGGGCAGCTGGTGAATTAGCATTCTCATTGGTGGACATGGTTATGAGACAAAGGGAGAAAGCTGAGGGAGAGAAAAAAAAATGTCTGTTTTATCATTTTGACTGGCAACAAGATGAGCAGTAATAGAAATACCACACACATCCTGAATCCACATTTCTGTATCAGAGGAGGAACTTCGGTTTTCAGCATTATGAAATAGTTTTGGCCAAGTGATTTCTGGCCTCGCCCCTCTGAAGGGTTGAGCCTCCTTGTAGCAGTGCTGTCCATCAGAAATGTAACACAAACTGCCTAAATTTAAATTTCCTAGTAGCCACATTTTTAAAAAAGCAGAAAGAAACAAAATCAACTTCAATAATGTATTTTATTAGCCCAACACATCCTATATAGTCTCACTTCAGCACGTATTAGTATCAAAAATACTGAAATCTTTTACTTTTTTTTTATACTAATCCTGCGAAATCTTGCGTATAATTTAAGCTTACAGCCTAACGCAATTCAAACTAGCCACATGCGTGACTACCACATCGGACAGCGTCTCTAGGCCCTATACTGAATCCATAAATAGTTCACTGAAGACAGAGTACGGGAACTGAGATTACAGTTAAAATCTACGTCCTGGGGCAATAAATTCAGGTCCTCTGGAGGCTCTATTGTCTTTGGCCAAAACAGGTATAAACTCCACGTTGGAAAAAAATTTTAAATCTGATTCAACATTACATTAGGGAGTCTTTCATAAAATCTCCTGTGAACACCGAAAACTCAGGACGCAGTTTTGCGTCTTCGGCATCTCGCACATATTTTCGTTTCCAGGGAATGCACTTTAAATAGGCTGACATCAGCCGTGCTTCACTCAAGACTCAGGTACTTAAGGGCCATCTCCAAAAGACAAAAGTAAAAGTCCTCCTTACAAACGACTGTCTTTAATTCCATTATGTTCTTTAAAGAAACTGTGACAGCCAACCCAGGGCCTACGAGTTAAGAGAGAGCACTTCCAACTGCCACCTCCGTCTCCAGTCCCTTCCCCCCATTTCGGGGACGCAGCAGCGGGAACGTGCGGAGGAGGGGCCAGAGGCGCCGGGCCCTCTCGCGGGGCTTTAGCTCTCAGGCCTCACTCGGAATCTCCAGGCCGCGACGCTCAAGAGCAATCGCTGAGGTTTGCAGAGCCTCGGGCCCTAAAGCCCAAGTCCTCCCACCGCGAAACAGCTTTCTCGTCAACGGACGGCGCCCCCGAGGCCTTGTCAACGAGAGAAGCCAAAGCCAGGCCGGCCGGGAGTGTACCCCGGGCCTCCCCTCCCGCGCCCCCCCACCAAGCCGAGCGCGGCCTGCGGGCCAGCCGTTACCGCTCGGGCTGGGCTGCGGCCTGAGTTCGTACCTCCACAGCCGGCTCAGGCTTCCACAGGAGGCAGTGCGGTGCGCACAAGCTGCGGGTGAGCTGCCCTCGAAACGTCCACCACGGTCAGCCAGAAGACGGTGTGGCTCGTGCAGCCGGCCGGCGCGATTTAAATTTCCCGGTGGCTCCGCACTCCGATTGGCTGGTTCGAGCCTACGCTGTGCGTCCATTGGTGGATTTGAAAAACACGTTGGGGGGGTCAGAGGGCCCAGGAGAAGAGAGGATATCATCGCGAGATGAGGGAGCGGCCGGGCGATCCCAGAGCGCCTTGCAGTTCGGAATGGAAAGACTCCAAGTCCCGGCATGCAACGCGAAGGGTCCGTTCCTAGCCCGCCTTGGCAGCAGCCTCGGCCTTTCTGCACAGGGTTTCCGTTTGAACGGTGGCTGCTTGTTTCCCTGGGCGTCTGCTTTAACCAGATACCACAGCTGATTCCCCACAGTTGATTGTCTTTAGAGACTTTGATATAGAAACGTATTGCTATGCATTTTTATCCCTGAAAGGACTCAGAAGAAGCTTGACACGGAATTCTGGCCATTAAGGAAGGGAGGGTAATTGTGTTGCATTTTTTAGTTTTTTTTTTTTTTTTAACTTTCATCATAGACGACTACATAGAAGGCACATATATGGTAACAAAAGGCGTATTATGCCTATTTCTCCAGTCTTATTTTTAAATAATTTCAAATACAGAACTGCAAACCTTTACCCATATTTTCCAAATGTTAACATTTTGCCACGTTTACTATTTCTCTCTACTTGTGTGTATAGATACATTGCTTTTACATACTACTTTTTGAACCATTTGAGAGTAAGTTTGAGAAATGATGTCCCTTTACCCCTAAATATTTCAGCATGTATCTTGTAAGAATATGGACATTCTGTTATATAACCACACCACAATCATCAAATTCAAGACAATTGAACTTTGGTGCGATTATTTATTATATAGCCCGTGTTCAAATTTTGTCAATTGTTCCAGTAATGATCTATGCTATATCTTATACATTTCCAAATAAAGTGTTGGCATTTTCTTGTATTTTTTTAAAGGCATAAATGATGATTATCAGAATATCAGGATTATGGTCCAATTTGAGTTGTTTTGGGGGGTTTATTTAATGTAATTTTTCTGTATTCTGAAAAGGGTATTTTTAAGAAAAGCTGTATTGGTTTACTTTTTTCTATAAATGAATTCAAACAATGAACTTCGTCCCTTCCTGCAGGTATTTTTGCCAGCCTCACTCATTTTGTAGCAGCTGGGAGTCATAGGAAGTTGGGACTCATAGGAAGTTGACTCTACTCCCGTCTACCCAATGGGCATAATCCTGTCCCCCCTAAATGCAAAAATGTGGAAGGAATCCACCTCTAAACCAGTCACAGCAAGGCATTCTCTTGGCTGCTGTGCATGGTTCAGGGACAGGCATGTGCCTTAAATCCATCCAGTCAGGAAGCTGATGTCTTTTGTTTGATGATTGGAGGTGGGAAAGCAGCCTCTGCTCTTCTGAACTGAGAGATCTGAGTCTTAGAAATGTGAAGACAATTGTAGAGAAACCACGAAAGCTCTGATCAACAGCCTGCTCTACCTCAGAAGATGGCAATTATATGAATACACTTCTTTTATTGTTTAAGCTAGTTAAATTTGGGTTTTCCTTGCTTGAAAATATTGAGTACAATATGCCAGAGGTATTCTAAGTGTTTATCTACACGAATACATTTAATCTTCACAACGCTGTGAGGTAGTATTATTACCTGTTCCATTTCACAGAAGAGAAGGCCGGGTGGTTAAGTGACTTACCCAGGTTCACACAGGAGTAAATGGCAGACATGCGATTCAGACTCAGGCCATCTGGTTCCAGGATCCATGCTCTCCACCTCTTTTCTGTGCTTGCACCTAAAAACAACCTGAAACAGAATTCTTTGCTATTGTAGTTTGAATGATGATTCAGGAGAGGGCCTTGTCTGGCCTTTGAACATTCCATCCCCAGACACAGAGATAGATTTGGTGATGAAGATGTAACACAATGCAGTAAAATGTTTAAGGAGACCTTTGAGGGTGAGATATCCCCTCTCTTCCAGTGGATGGTGTGCTGTGATTTTGTGAGCCTGAGAATGCAGCTGCTTGGGAGAAGCAAACCTGAGTGTGCCCAAGTCTGAATAATCATAGTTTGTCTGTCAGTCATTCTTTCAAATCAAAACTGTGTTCCACTTAAAAAGCAGCTAGTTTAGCCTGCAACTCAAACATTGCACAAATGTTTCCTCAAGAGACAACCATTGTATTTTGGTACGTGGTAGAAATGATTTATACATAATTCCCATTTTGTCACACAGAATATTGAAAAGATGTGTACTCAAGGGTTCAGATTTAAATTAATAATTCTTATACCATCATCATCTAGATGTTCTTAAGTGAAGCTGGCCAAAATCTCCCCCCTACTATTACACAAAGGTGAAGTATAAAGATTATTTCTAGTTTGGTGTCACTGCCTTGATTCACCACAATGTCAGTTTTATCCACCATCACTTCTGTACCATCGGTTCTCTATGATAAGCGATTATTATTAACAATGTGCTAGTTTTCATGAAAAGCATTTCCTGGATCCACAGGTAATAAAACAGTGACATTATGACACACAGGCACTTAAGATTTAAAAGATACACACCATAATGTTAATAATGGTTAACGTGAATGGTAGAATTATAGTTAACTTCAATTTTCTTCTTTTGGCTTATCCACATTTTATATAATTTTACAATGAACAGGTATTATGTGTCTAAGAAGAAAACGAAATTGTGTTATTTTTAAAAATCACGAACGCAGCATCTTTACAAGCAACAAGCAAAGAGACATGCATGGTACCAGAAAACCTCTAAATCTTTATCCAAGACCTAGCTTTAGGATAAAAACAAAACAAAATCCGTATCATTTTGTATTTAGGGACCTGGTTATATTGGCTTTCCCTTGAATCTGGAAGGAAAGAAGAGATGGAAAGAAA
Source organism: Vicugna pacos (assembly GCF_048564905.1). Lineage (NCBI taxonomy): Eukaryota > Metazoa > Chordata > Mammalia > Artiodactyla > Camelidae > Vicugna > Vicugna pacos. The sequence continues at coordinate 50,688,484 of NC_133002.1, forward strand.
AACGGGTTAAGTGAGTGGGGAAGGGCAGATTTGAAGAAAAGCCTGTTCACCCAGGAATCCCCCAACAGTCCCCAGAACAACAGTCCCCAATTAACGTACGCTGAATAAATGCAGGAAAGAAAAGGAAGAAGGCAGTGAAGGACTGGAGGGTTGGGGGGATGTGAGAGGACCAGACGGCCGATGAAGGTTGTACGAACGCAGTAAAACGCAGAAGCCCAGGCCTCGGTAAACAGAATTAGAACGGAGGGAGGTCTGGCATTGGAATTTTGTTTAAAGTTCCCCAAGTGCGCCTAATGTGCAGCCAGGGCTGAGAACCTTCGGAGAAGAATCCAAGAGCAGAAGCCACCCCAGAGTTGCCCAGAGCCACCCTTGTTGGGCGGTGAAAACTGCGCGTGCGCGCAGAGACTGTGGCTGAGGGCCGGGCCGAGGGCGCAGGCGCGTGCTGCCGCCGCTGGGGACGGCTCCCAAATCGCACACCGCCCGACGTGAGGCCGCGGAGCGCGGGGGCGGGGCGCGATGATGGCATCACGTAAGAGGACGATGTGAGAACGCGCAGCCTGTGGTGACCCAGTGGCCTAATGGATAAGGCATCAGCCTCCGGAGCTGGGGATTGTGGGTTCGAGTCCCATCTGGGTCGCACGAGGTCTACTTTTGGTGGAGAGGAGAGGCGACGATGGTCACTAACAAAAGTAGATTTTGAAATGTCATTTCAATTTCTCTACAGCGATCTCTAGGTTTGTTGTGTTTACAAATTAGGAAATATATCTCTGTATTTTCACAACACTGCAATTGAAACTGTGCTAGTGAAAGCTAAGATCTGATCCCAAACAGGAGCATTTACTCTTGCTTAGCTTATCTGACCTTTGAAAGGAAAAAGCCTTAGGAAGCACGAACTGTACAGATGGCATCACCTGTTTTTCTGTCTCCCTCTTCAAACTTGAGTTTCACCGTGGGCAGCCACACACGCAAAAGCTCCTTTCCATCCTTATCTCAAGGTGTGTGTGAGCAGATCCAACTGGCTCTAGATAGATGTGTTTCCAGTACTAAGGAGAAGTTATAAGCAACTGTCTTTATAACTGTGTTAAAACATACAAAAATAATAAATATAATTTATGGTTTCTATCCCTAAAGCATTGTGAACCAAGTATTGCTTTCCAGTTGCAGTTGGAACGTAAGGTTTTTGTGTGTGTGTATGTATTTGATTTGCAAATAAGTGTACTAAAAGAAATACAATCAGAGTTTAAGCTTTTCAGACTGGCTTAGTTGACTAGCTTGAAAAGTTTAAGCTCTTCTTGTAAAACTTGTAAAAGAGGAATATCACTGAGTTAAGTCCTACTCTTGAAAAACAACTTAATACTAAATGCAATGTGGTATCCTGGATTTGAGCCTGAAACAGATAAAGGATATTATGAGTGGGGAAAAAACCCAGTGAAATTGAATACATTCTGGAGTTTAGCTACCAGTATTATACCAATGTTGATTTCTCAGTTATGACAAGTGTACATAGTAAAGTAAGATGTTAACATTAGGGGAACTTAAGTGAAAGGTAGATGGGAGGCCTGTGTTCTATCTTTGCAACTTCCATGAAATCTGAAATGATTCCAAAATTAAAAGTTTGCTAAAAAACAAACAAACAAACAAACAAACAAAAACTAAACTAAACAAGCAATGGGGAAATTTAGCTGATACCTTTACCCCCCCTCATTAAGATGAGGAATATGGTGCTGAATTTAAAAACTAGAACACATTAACAAATAACTAAGCCCAGGAGATAATTTCCAGCTCCTGTTCCTGCTATCTCAGAGTAGATGGCCCCATTAGGTCCTTGCATACAGTAGGTGCTCAAAAAATCCGGACTGCATTGTCTCCTGTTTCCAACCTGCAGGCAGCATCTGGGGACAGAGGACAGTGACAATGTCTCTCTGGTTCCCAAAGGCAAGATTGCTCTCATAACACAATGCTCAGCCCCGAGAACTGGGCAAGATGAACTCCTTACAGGTTCTCTGCCCTTTGGGCTTCCCACTGGCCTGCTCACCTGACTCTCCCACCTCATTTCACTCCTTAGACATTCTTCTCAGCCCAGCTCCTTCCCTCTGGCTGGTGTTTTATGGCTCCTTCACCATAGTTCATTTGGCTGAAGTCAGCAAACGTTTATTGAGTGAACCCCTCAGATTCAGGTCATTCAGTGTAAGTTCTACATTTTCCCTGCCCTTCACCTCCATCATCTCCCCTGTTTCTTCCCTTTTCTGTGTCACATGAAGAGATGTCCTTCCTCCAGTCCCAGGCCAGTCCCTCTTTCTGATTTTGCTCTGAACCCAACCCCTGTCTCCTCAGGAAACTTGTCCAACACTTAGTAAACACTCAAAAGATGTAATTTTCCCCCTTGTCTATGTCTTCTCCTTCCATCTACTGGCTCTTTCCTCTGAGTCCAGAACATTCTATAGCTTCTGCCTCCCTTAAAAGCTCAGCCTTGGTCCTGGGCACCTCAGATGAGTCCTGACTACACTCTCTCCACGCAGCCAGACTGTGTCAAAAGGCGGCTTCCATGTACCAGGTGTCTCCTTTCCATCACCTGCCAGGTTCTCCCCACTGCCCTGTTGCCGGTCACACTCCTCCTGGACAGTGACCTCTTAATTGGCAAACTTAAGACATAACTTTCAGTCCTTATCTTGCTTGACTTCACCATGAAGTTTCAAATTCTTGACGAGTCTTTCCTTCTTGAAACATATTCTTTATCAGAAAAATCTCCTTTTCTCAGTTCTCCAGTCAACTTCTCAATCTCCTTTTGCTAGTTCCCTCCTGTTTCTAACAATGGAAACAAATCAGCCAACCCAAGCAAAACAAATGATAATTCATTGGAAAGACATGGGGAAGGGAGGTGCTTACAAGTAGGGGAGCAAAAGTGGAGGACCAGTCTTGGGAACCAGCAAAATCAAGGACACACCAATGGCCTCACAAAAGCAAGAAACTGGAAGTCCAGTGACTCTCAGGGCCAGAAAAGCCTGTCAGGATGCTGCCACGGCTGCCATTCTTGCCCCGCTGTCACACAGCTACAGCTGCGGTGAGTGCCTCTGACAGTTCTCTTCATCCTGGGGCCACTTGCTCCAGAGTCAAGGTTCTGGGAAAAAGTTTGTAACTGACCCACTTGGGTTATAGGTCTTTCTCCTGTTGATTTGTGAGGCCACAGAGGAGTTACCCTCCTGCCAATTCTTCCTGTAAAGGGGAAGAGGTAATTCCTTAAAAGGAAAAAGAGGCATGAATGCCAGCTGACCACGCAAAACACCGGCACATTTCCTGAGCACAGATTTTGTACATTGTATTTGTAGTATTCCATATTCATTGTTCTAGCATCACTGTTGAGTTTAGGTGCTGTAGAATAGGTGTTTTTTTTTCTTCATTCAACTTCGTTTTAGTGGGTCTTAAATTCTCTGACAGATGTTTTTTGGTTCAGTTGTTCCCATTAAAAAGAGCTGGGTTTTCTACCTAATAAAACTAAAAAATGAAAAAAAAAAGTGCTGGTTTTAAGAACGAATAACATAAAGCTGCCACACACACACACAACAAATAGTCCACAAAACATTCTCCTTTCTATCTGAAGGTTTTAGGATGCGTTGTTATCATCGACCAGTCTCATTCTATTAAACTTAAACGGCAAACTGAGACACTTCTGAGATGGTTCTTTCACCGCTGATTAAGATCAGGGTGGCAGGTATTGGGGATAATATCCATTTAGTCTTCTGAGCTTTCTGGGCAGACTTGGTGACCTTGACAGCTCCAGCAGCCACTGCTTTGGTGACACCCACAGCAACAGTCACGTGTCACAAAAAGCAAAATGGCTCAGACGAGGATCTTCAGAGATGCTCTCAATGAATTTGCCAGGACCCTTATCAGTGGTGGCAGCATCACCAGATGTCAAGAATTTGGGGCCATCTTTCACCTTTTTCTAAGAATGATGATCAATCATCTCCTTCGGCTCAGCAAACTTGCAAGCAGTGTGGTCTGTGTGACAATCCAGCAGAGGTGTGTGGCCAGCACTGATGGGCCTGGATGGTTTAGGTAACCACCTGAGTCAGGGGGCCAGCTGCTTCCACTGGTGGGTCATTTTTGCTGTCATGAGCCACAGTGCCACCACAAACATCTTTGACAGACACGTTCTTGACGCTGACACCCACATTGTTCTCAAGAAGAGCCTGGCTCAAATCTTCATGGTGCATTTCAGGAGAATTTCCTTCAGTTGTACCACTGACTGGAGCAAAGGTGATTAGTGTGCTGGGTTTGAAAACACCAGTCTCCACTTGGCCCATGGGGACAGTACCAACACCACCAATTGTGTGATGTCCTGGAGGAGCAGACGCAGGGCCTGTCACCTGGACACGTTGATGGCAGGATGCCATCCCGAGCTTCAGGCAGTGTGGTTCTACTGGTATTGCCATCTCTATGGCTGACTGTCTGTCCCTCAAATCAAGGTGTATTAGCACTCAGCTCCAGCACTATTCCAACCAGAAACAGGCACAAATGCCACTGTGTTGCGTTGGTAGCCTATTTTCTTAATGTGGGTTCTGACTTCCTTAGGAATTTCCTTGTGTCTTGTCTGGCTGCAGGGTGGCCCAGGGGAATCCATTTTGTTAAGACCAGCAATTAGTTGTTTCACACCCAGTGTGTAAGCCACACATTTGGAGATACCTGCTTCAAATTCACCAACATCAACAGCAACAATCAGAACAGCACAGTCAGCCTGAGATGTGTCAGTGATCGTGATTTGATAAAGTCACTGTGTCCTGGGGCATCAATGATGGTCACACAGTACTGGCTGGTCTTAAATTTCCACAGGGAGAGATCATTGGGGAAACCACACTCACATGCAGGTTTCAGATCAAGAAATGGGACATTACTCTCCCCTGCCCTCTCCAATGACTATCTCCTCCCAGGGTGACCAGTAGCCTTATTTCTAACAGCAACAATTAGTTTTGCTTCTTTTTCTGGATCACTTTGGAATTTTAAATTTTAAAGGCTTAGATAAATACAAATATTTATTAGTATTGTATTAGTCCAAATTTTCAAAACTCATTTAAGAATGTCAGGTAGCAGGGAGAGTACAGCTCAGTTGCAGAGTGTGTGCTTAGCATGCATGAGGTACTGGGTTCAATCCCCAGTACCTCCAGAAAAACAAAACCCACCTAATTACCTCTCCTGAAAAAAAAAAAATAAATAAAAGAATGTCAGAAAGTACATCAGAATTAACATTAAAATCCTAGCCAATAACTTTAACATTCAGAATTATCATACTTTAAAAATTTACCAGATTTCAGTATTAAAAACTACAGCAAAATTGCCATTTTTCTCTACTCCTCTCAGAAATCCTACAAAAGCACAGGGAAGATGAGAAGCAGAACCACAAACATCACCATCACTGAAACTAGGAGCCATCTGAAACGCCTCAAGTAAAAGCAGAAAGGACCACCAAAAGCAGTGAGGAACCCACATCCGTAGAGGCGGAGGAGGATGCTCACGGCCGCAGATCTTAGGAAAGGCCAGCAGAGGGCGCTTCTCCAAGGGGAGGGTCGCACCCTGAGAGGCAAAACAATAATCCCTTGTTTGCAATAAGCCTGGGGATGTGTGGACAGCGCCTCGTCCTCACAAGGACAGACACGTGTTCTGGGTATGGATTTGCCTCCCTTGCCTGAAGGGCTTCTGCTAGCACTGCCTTTCCTAGACTTAGACACTGCTGGAACGCGCAGGTCCAGGAACCAAGGAGAGGAGGTGGGAGTGGCTTCTCCCACTCTAACCCCTAATACTTCGCTGGAAGAATGTTCTGCTTTCCTGGCCAGTGATCTGGGGCTCAGTGGGTCCAGAGGTCCTAGTGCCCAGTGGAGAGATGTGCAGGTCAGGAAACACTATCATAACTCTATTCAGTTGGAAGCTGAGGCTGCCCCATGGCCATCTGGGACTCCTCACGCTGCTGAATCAATAGGCAGAGAAGGGGATCCTTGTTATGAGCTGAATATTTATGTTACCCCAAAATCCACTGGTAGGAGCCACAGTGTTATGGTATCAGGAAGTGAGGCTTTGGGAAGTAATTAGTTTCAGATGAAGTCCTAAAGGTGGAGCCCCATGATGTGTACTTATAAGAAGGGGAAGAGTCCAGACAGCTTTCTGTCTCTTCTGTCTCTGTCTCTGTGTCTCTCTCTCTGCCATGTGAGGATACAGTACGAAGGCAGCCATCTGTGAGCCAAGAAGAGAGCTCTCACCAGAACCCAACCACCCTGACACCCGATCTTGGACTTCCAGCCCCAGAACTGTGAGAAATGAATGTCTATTGTTTAAGCCACTCACACCATGGTACTCTGTTATAGCAGCCCTAGCTATAACAGTCCCTTAACTTGGCCTTTGTGATCAATGTGACTATAGAGAGGAAAATGACTCTGCTACTAGTGGAGGAGAAAGGAAATGTCTGGAATCCAAGGATTCGATGGGGGCACATCTTAGTGTGAACTTTGTCCCAAAGACCTGGTCAATGGGAAAGTACAGCAATCTAATAAGGATAGGACCACCAGGAACTCAGGTCCTACAGGAATAAAGATTTGAGTCTCCCTACCAGGCATAGAGCCCTTCCCAGCTGGGCATAGGAGGAACATGGAATACGAGATGGAAGAAGGCAACTTTGATGAACAACTTAGACCTTGTGGCCATTTGTAGGGGAAGCCTCTAACAGCTACACTTTATGTTAACTGGAATTTTTTCCTTTTAATTTCTACCTTATATAAAGAGCGCTGGTAGTAGCTTATGGTTTTGATAGTCCTTGATTCCTAGCTGTATACTCTTGGGCAAGTTACTTAACCTTTCTCTTATCTCTAAACTGAGATAATAAAAGTATAAACTCATATGTGTATACAAAGATTTAATACTCAGAGCAGTGCTCAGTAGGTGCCAGCTATTATTATAATAATTATTGTTATCAACAATAGGTACTCTTATATTTCATTGTAACATTAAACAAGGCAGTTCCCAAATTAGGAAAGGAAAAGTTTCCCAATATTATTATCATTCATTTCAAAGATCATTTATTGAACTACAAACACATATTTATGGGGAATGTTCCAAAATTTGGAATTAGAATGTTTTAAATCCTTCAAAGTTTATTTATAAGATGTCTTTTTACAGTAGTACTTGGCATAGTCATAATAGGACAAACATCCAAGAGAATGGTAGAAACCCTAAGTTCAGCATAATGATGACCTCTGGGAAGGAAAAGAAATTGGATTAGGGAAGGACAAAGGGCCTTCAACTATGTATTAGTTATCAATTGCTAAAATAAATTTACCCCCCAAAGTTAGCAGCTTAAAACAATAAACATTTATTAATCACAGTTTCTGTGGCCCCAGAATCTGGGAGTGGTTTACCAGGTGATTCTGTTCAGATCTGTCAGGGGGAGGTGTCAGTCAAGCTCAGGCCTGGGGCTGCAGTCTTATCTGGAGGCTCAACTGGGAGAGGATCTGCCTTCCAAGCTCGCTTACCAGTTGTTGGCAGACCTCAGTTTCTCACTGGCTGTTGGCTGAAGGCTGTAGTTTCTTCCTTGCCATGGGTCTCTTATGGACATCCTGAGTGTCCTCCCACCATGGCAGCTGACTTTCCCCCAGAGTAAATTATCTTAAAAAAAAGAGAATGTGAACCCACTGTGAGAGTTCAGTCTTTTTATAACCTAATCTTGGAAGTGTGTATTATCACTTACTCCATATGCTATTGGTCACTCAAACCAGTCCTCCTACAATGTGGGAGGGGACTCCCCAGGGTGTGAGCACCTGGAAGTGGGCCTCACTGGGCACCAGGTATCTTGGAGATTGGCTACCACCAACAGTATTTGTAATTTTTTTAATATTAAAAAAATGAAGCATATATGGATAAGTTATTAAGATTTAATAAAACTGGGTCATACTTACACAGGTATCCATTATCTTATTCTCAGTAACTTTCTGAATGTTTGTAACATTCTGTAATAAAAATATTTTCCCCTTAAAAATGCTCAGAGGAAGACACACCTCAAATAACAATGACAAAGAATCCCAAAGACAATTTCAAGAAACAGGCATTTTCACAAAAGTACAAGAAGAAATGGTCCTGGTGAATCAGGAAATTATAAGAAGGGAGTAGACTGAGATGAAAGGACAATGGAATAAACAACAAAAAACAGCTAGCTAGTAAAAATTCCTTATTGGAAGGAGCCAAAGGCAGGACTGATGCTACTGAAAATGAATTCAGAATGAAAAGGGAAAAGGTAAAGAGATAAAAATGATGAGCAAGAAGATAAAATACCTGGACGATACAATCAGATCAGTATTAAGAAAGGAACAAAAGAATAGGGATATTTGTCAAATTTCCACGTTGAAATGGTACGGGTGTACATATAGCCATAGCTCAATATACCTGAAGCAAAATAAAGTCTTATGCACCTGACACATTTGAAGTGCTCCCTGGAAATGAGGAATACCAGTAAAATGAAGATGATGACTAGATTGCTATTATTCAACAGTTTGGAAAGTTCTCATCAATGCAACACAGAAGTTATACAAATATTTGAGAGGAACATTGTAAAATGACTATAACTCAATAAAAAAAAGTTTAAAAAATATTTGAGAGGAAGAGGCAAAGTATCATTATTTATAGATTATACAGTTTTCTGCTGGGAAAACCCAAGGGAATCTATGCGAAATAGTTTGGAAAATTTTGTATATACATGAATTGGGATATAATCAATAAATATGGATATATACAAATCAGTAGCTTTTCAATATACCAACCCAAACCAGTTAGAAAATGTAAAGAGAAAAAAGATCTTTTCCACACTCCCTAAGAAATAAATTTAACAAAAAATGCTTAGAACTTAGATGAAGAAAATGATAATATTCTGACAGAGGGAGAAGACAAAGAAATGTAGAGATATTCCATTTTCATGGCTAGAGAGACAACACATGATTGTTGTCAATTCCTTTATAAATTAATCTATATTTTAATGCAACTTTAGTGCAATTTTAATTCAATGCAAATCCTGTTGGATTTTTTTTTAGTTTAGCAGAATAATCCTAAAGTTCACTTGGGGAAAAAAAGCTCTAATAGCCAAAACAATTTTTGAAAAGAGAGCTATATTATAAGATCACTATAATTATAGCAATGTTCCAATGTGGGCGTATAGACTTAGAAATAAGTAGATGAAGTAACAGAGAAGAGTAGAAAGTCTAGAAATAGACCTACATTTATTAGGAGTTAATACTCTCCATGTTAAAGGTGACATCTCAAATTTGGGAAAGGATGGATTTATTTGCCAGTTGGATTAGACAACTTTCCAGTTATTTGAGAAAAAAATAAAATTAGATTCTTACCTCATACTACATACCAAAATAATTTCCAGATGGAATCAAGATTTAACTACAAGCACTAGAAAAAAAATATACATATAAAATTTTGAGTTAGAGAAAGTTTTTGTAAGCATGACACGAAAGACACAAGAGACATTGTTAAGCAAAAGATGGATGGATTACTATACAAAATTTAAAAGTCCTATGGCCAAAAAAGTCACTCAAAGGTTTAAAACCAAACAAAATTCTGTGAGGAAATATTTGCAATATATATATAGTGGACAAAGGGTTAAAATTCTTAGGCTATAAATAGCTCTTAAAATCATAAAGGAAAATACGATCGTCTTAATAAAGAGACAAAAAATACAAACAGGTCACTAACAAAAGAAATTCAAATGGCCAATAAATCCATGAAAAAATGTACAATATTACTAGCAATCAAAGAAATGTGAATTAAAAGAAAGAGAAAATTTAAAAAAATAAAAACTCTTCAGAATAGCAAGGATATCAAATATTGATGATTTGATATTCCCCTGTGGAGAAATATGCATTATTACATGCCCACACTGAGTAATGGTCAGTGTAAGCTGACACAAGATATCTGGGGGACAGTTCAGCAATATATAGCAAAAATAGTGAAATTATTGTATCTTTTGACTCAGTAATGTAATAGTCTAGGAATTCAGCCATCAGAAATGCTCATGGAATCCAATATTTATTAAAATGAAAAGATGTTGGGAGGAGGGTATAGCTCAGTGGTCAGAGCACATGCTTAGCTCTCACAAGGTCATGGGCTTCATCCCCAGTACCTCCATTAAAGTAACTAAATAAATAAGCCTAATTACCTCCCTCACACACACAAAAAATGAAAAGATGTTACCATAGCACTGAAATTTTAAAAACCATGTCATGACATATGTATATACCATGATCCCATTTTTATATAAAGTAATTATGTAGCATATTTACATGGACATATATGCATAGACAAAAGCCTGGAAACTGATACCAACTCAATTTGATAAATATCAAAATATTTATAGTAGTTATTTCTAGACAGCATGATTATAGTTGATTTTTTTCTTATCTGTAATATCTAATTACTCTGCAATGATACATGTTACTTGTATAAATGTTAAAGGCATTTATAAAGGAATGGAAGACATCACAAAAGAAAGCAATAAATTTGACTATATACACAGTAAACATTTCTTATTTAAGACATCAAAAATTAATAGCTCAAGCTACAGAACACTTCAACACCACAGAATTTCCCTCCTCCCTAATACTCCTTCCAGTCGCTACCCATCCCCAAGGATAACCATATCCTGACTTTTAAATCCATAGATTATTTTGCCTACGTGTGAATTTATAGACATGAAATTACACAGTGTATATACTCTTCTGTGTCAGACTTCTTTTACTTGACATCATGTTTATGAGATTCTTCTATATTTTGCTTTGGTAATTGTAGCTCATTTATTTTCATTGCTGTATAGCAATGAATATGGTTCAGGATTTTCTCCCCAGGAAGTATCTGGCAATGTCCGGAGACAGTTTAAATTCACATAACTGAAGGTGGGGGGAACTACTGGTATCCAGTGGATAAAACCAGGGATACTGGTCAACATCCTATAATGCACAACAAAGAATTGTCTTGCCCAAAATGTCAGTAGTGCTGAGCTGGATAAACCCTGCTCTATAGTATTCCAGCACGTCTCAGTACATCCACTCCTCTGTTGAGGCAAAAATGGAAACAGCCTAAAATGTTCACAAATTACTAATTGCTGAAATGAGGGAAAACTATGCAGTTATGAGATTTCATATCTACAAAGATTTTATAATAATATTTTAACATTTTCCATTGAATAAAACCTGAGTACAAGACTGTATACATGACAGGTGAAACGGGGAAGAACCTCTGTCAGGGTGTAGGATCCAAAACAGTGGGGATCCTCTGGTGGTACCTGTGTGAAAATGCTAAGAAAAAGCCTGGAAGGAAAAACATAGGAATGTTACAGTGATTGCTCGGGTGATGGTGGTAGTTCTTGTGCCTACTCTTTTTTTATTTTCCTTTTTTTTAAAATTTGGTAGGGGGAGGTAATTCAGTTTATTCATTTATTCTTAGAGGAGATACTGGAGATGAACCCAAGACCTTATGCATGCTAAGCAGGTGCTTTACCACTTGAGCTATACCCTCCCCCCTATTTCAAATTTTTAATCACAATAGTGTAGAGTGATAGGAAAATAAAATAAAGAATTAAAAAGCAGCTACTTACCCTTGTCTATGGGAGAGTCCATCTATACGGCATTGAGGTTCTCCAGTACCAGTCGGGCCTCCTTCCCTAGCGCGCCGCCCCACTTCCTGTAGCTGGGTGGACTCACACGCTTTCTCCTGCCACCATGCCTTTGCGTGTGCTGTCCTCTCAGCCTGCAGTGCCCACCCTCCTTGGTCTATCTGGTGAACCCCAATCATTCTTTAAACCAGAGTTTATGTGATGTCTCCTTTCTAACAGGTATAGTTGATTTTTTTTCTTATCTGTAATATCTAGTTACTCTGCAATGATACATGTTACTTGCATAAACGTTAAAGGCTTTTATAAAGGAATGGAAGACATCACAAAAAAAAGCAATAAATTTGACTACATACACAGTAAACATTTCTAACAGGTATAACTTTTGAATATTGTCCTTAACACTATCACTGAATGTTATTTCCTACAGCAGTCTGTGAGCCGCTTGAGGGGAGGATTTATGTCCCAATATTCCAGGACCTAGCCCAGTGCCTGTGGGAGTAAACCTGGCAGCTATCTGTGAAAGCCTGAAGAATCTGGGGAGACCCTGGTCCCAACCAAGATGGTCCTGAAATAGAACCAGAACATGACCCCGATTTACCCAAGGGGGATCCAAAGCAGTTATACTGTACTCTTTTTGAAGAATGATGATAACTGGTATTTCTGGCTTCTAAAACACCTGGAACATAGTGTTTTGATACCAACTGGTGGACTGCAATTCAAATTGGACAGTAACAACCCAGAGTTAGCACAGACCTCACTAGTTAAAGGGCATGATCCAGAATAAGACTGCCCTCATTTCAGAGGACTGCAAACAAATTTAGATCCCTCTCAGGTTCCGCCCCTCTTTCAGGGGCCTCATTTATTTACATCAAGTTTAACGCTGTTAGCAGTTCACAGTCAGACAACAGAGTGAAAGTATTAAATTAGAAAAACAAAACACCTGAAACAATATTACAGTAACAATTAAGAACAAATACCTGACAACCCTGGTAGTGTGACCCACGACTGATGTGTTTTCAATTAAATCCCGTATTGTCTCACTGTGTCCCCTTAGTAATACATACAGGGCCAGGCCCCCCAGATCTCCCCCTCTATGCACCCACCACACATACACCTGCAGAGCATGACCTTTGGTATAAACATTAAACAAGTTTTAAAGAATCTGAATCATATGTTTTAAGAACAAAGTTCTATCAACCACCATGAAATATTCAAACTTATTTTTGCCAAGCGAGCATAAAACTAGGGTTTCTCCAGGGATAGTCATTAGAGAATCAGACTGCAAAGAAGGAAAAGTGTGGGGTCTACCCAGGAGGAGGGGTTCTCAGTCAGCCTGTGCATGGCAAACACATCTCTCAGTTTTGATCGTTCTCTACAACTCACAAAAGTCAGGAAAGTTCTATACTTATGATCAAAATTTTATTATAAAGGATATAAATCAGAACCAGCCAAATGAAGAGACATATAGGGCAAGATCTGGGAAGGTCTCAAAAGCATAGCTTCAGTGTCCTCTCTCCATGGATCCAGGTGTGTTACCCTCGTAGCATGTCAATGTGGTCACCAACCAGGAAGCTCCATTTAGTTGTCACTGGGGTTTCATCAAGCAGTCATGATGAATTAAATCACTGACTATCCGATTGAACCTAATCTCCAGCGTCTCTCTGCTCCCTGGAGGTCAGGCTGGCTCAAAGTTCCAGCTCTCTAATCGCATGGCTGATCTTTCTGGTAACTAGCTCCCATCCCGAAGCAATCACGGGGTCCTCCAAGACTTACCTCATTATCATAAACTCAGGTGTGATTCAGGAAGCTCATGAATAATTAAGATGCTTCAATCACTTGGGAAATTCCAAGGGTTAGAAGGTCCATGCCAGGAACCTGGCACAAATTCTTTATTATACAACACACAGTAGATGCTCTACAAATATTTGCTAAACAGAAAGATACACTCAAAATGCCAGAAATTGGCACGGAAGAGGAAGGCAGTTAGGCTCTAAGATTCTTCCACCTGAGATGTGAAAGATGGACATATTAGGCTATGAGAAACCAATACCTTTAAACATTCCAACCATATGACGAATTCCCCCGGGGCTCAGGTTTAAATTACCAAGCACCCTGATGATAATTTGGCTTCCCAGGTGACTTGTTTATAGAAAGAAAATACTAGCCAGGCTGACCTGAGCATGCAGGTCTGCCTGAGTCGATGTCTCACTGTAAATTAATACAGTAGCATTTTGGCTTACATAGTTCAGTCTCTGAGCTCTTAATGCTTTCCACCATGAATATGGCTCTGAGCATGCAAGCCATATGCTGCCCAAGACCCAGCCCTGGACCCCGGCAAGTTCTTCCAGGCTGGTGCCACCCTGGAACCCTCTAGGAGCCCGTGGGAGATGTCCACTCTGCTCTCTGCCTCTACATTTCAGGGTGTGGGCTTCAGGGCATTCACAACATTCCTGCAACAGAAGAGTTTCGGGAACACCCCAAACTGGATCTGGGTGACTTGAATATAATCTCAGGCAGCTATGTCTGAGATGTGGTTGTAACTGAGAAAGCTTAAGCCTAATTAATTTTATTCCACTTGACTTAAAGGATGAATATGTGGAAGAAGGGAATGTAAGGACATCTATAAACTCTAAACTCAGAAGAATGAATTTCAGTGTTTTTCAGTCTTGGTCAGCATCTGGAGACACTGACTCTGGTGTACAAAAGCCTTGTAGTGACTAGAGGGGTATACTCCAGGAAATGGAGAATATGCTCCTCTAAAACTTGAATGAGGGCAGATTAGCCCACCTTCAATTACAATTCTATTTAATGCTCAATAGGCAAACTTCTGATTAATAATTAGACCTCTCAATCACCTTTGCAAGATCCTCTCTATTGCAAATTAATAAGCGTCATTCTGGTTTATACATCTGCTTTTTATGAGTTTGGTTAACATGAGTTGGTCCCATAAATCTGATCCCTTGACAAAATTGAGTTTCAAGCTGAGGAAAGTTGAGGACCAGACTACAGACATAGGGAACTCCCTCCAACATATTGTTAGCCTGTGACTAGACAGCCAGCTCCTCTCTAGAACTGATTTATCTCACTGCAGCACTCAAACCACAAACACACCTAATTCAGGAACCTGTTCTACAGTGTCTTTGAATCATGTACTCTTTGGATACCCCCAATGGCCAGGACTTCATTGTCACAATCCTTCAAAGCAGCCTGCTCTCTTGGAGATCTTAGTTAGAATATTCTCTCTTAATCTGAAATTAAACCTATCACTTGAAATCTTCTACCTACTCATTATTATCCAAACTATAACATGTTTTTGTGTGCCTATCCCCAGTTCCTCCAAAAGATCTTGACCATGATGGAGTCCAGCCCTTTCACCACCCTATTTTTTCCCTTCTAGCTGTCCAGTGTCTTTCTTGAAAACATGATCCCCCTGCCCCTCCAGCAAAAGTTTGTTATTTCTTTTAGCAGCTTCATCTCACTGTTGGCTCATGTGCTTCAGAAAAAAAAAATGCCTTCATTTCAATGCATTTCCCCTTCTTTTTGGATTTGAAGCTGTTGAAATGAGATACAGGTCAGTAAGGTTGTGGGTTTACTATGGTGAGCTTACTTATCCCTTTGGTGAATGCTGTTTCTGTTCAATCTGAGGGAAAGGGTCCTTAGCTTAGGACCTAATATACAGAGCCATTTCAAGAATTCAGACCTAAGTAGGGAATGAGTTTTTCTTAGAAAGAAAGAAAAAAAAAATCCACCTTTCTTGAGGAGATGAGCCATCACTAGAGAGCTGGGAAGGATTTTTACTTCTCGGTCCTCTTGCATCTGGTGGGTAAAGGGCACTCTTATGGGCTTGATGAATCTAGCCAACTAGATACCAATTTCAATTGGGGGGAGGAGGAGGGAGAAGAAAAACTCTTTTATTGAGGCTTTTTCCCCCTTTCTGATTCTAGAATATAAATATTGTATATATAGTAAAATAGTGTAACCAAACCTAGGATGTAGTGACTTGGTTCCTCTCGGAATCCCTGACACATTCCGGGACGTATTTTCTGTCATCTGGAATCGCCTCCCTTCCACAAGCCCAAACTGTCTTAAGCACTAATTTGCCTATTTGTTGTTGATTTAATCTAGAAAAACTCCCTATCACTCTTTCTCTCCCACCCTGTCCCTCAGCCCCTCAGCACCCTTCTCTTCACTGGCCACCTCACCCTCGCCTCCTCCCCACTCCTGCCGGCAAACCCACACGGGTTTATGGTGTAGGATTTGATGCTCTTATTGCTCACAGATCACAGGACAGACGTTCCCAGGGACAACTTTGAGAGGCCAAGTGTTCGTCCCCCTTAGGAGGTGGGAGAAATCCCTGCAGCTCGGTTTTGTTCCAATGGTCTGTTCAGTGAGTGATTCCCGTTTCCCCAAAGGCTGCCCCTCATTAGCATGAACGGGGGTGGGGGTGTGGAGAAGGGGTGGGGGGAGAGAAAGAGCAAAAGCCCAGGCTCAGTTTTAGAGCCTGGGAACCGTGTCTACAAACATGACAGCTAGAGCTTTCTGGCTCCTCTGTTTGATCGTTGGATCATCTCCCGAAGCCCCAGTGGCGGAGAGAAAAGGTAAGATCGATGAAACGCTGAGCCCAGGGAGAGGGGCTGGGATCCGGGGGTGGTGGTGGTGGGGAGAGGGCGCGATGAAGGGCGGGACGAGAAAGGGGTCAGGGCTTGCCAGAGAGAAGACTCCAGGTCCGTGTTCGTGTTCCAAAGGAGCAAAATGTGTCCCCAAGATTGTGTGTGTCTTGGCAGCCTTTTCGGAATGAAGCCAGTTCAGCTACTGAAATGATCTCGAGCGAGCCGGGCAGGCTAGAGAAAACTTTGCATGTTAAGTAGTTGCTCCATCACGGAGGAGGGAAAGTGTCAAAAGGGGTCGTGGCGCGCCTTTCGGGAGCCGTGCCGGCCGGGCTCTCAGGACGCGGCGGGCGGCAGGCGCCGGGAGGAGCGCGGGGTCCGCCCTGCGCCCGGGTCCCCGTCCCGCAGGCGATCAGAGGCGCTGGGTGGGTCCCGCCGGAGCTGGGGGCGAAGGGAGCCGAAATCGGACCTTTCCCCCCTCTCCCTGCAGTCCCAACCAATGGCCTTGGGACACCTGAATCTTTAAAACACACACACAATTTCATGTATGAGATGAAAATTACTGAGGGAATGAAGAAATAAGAGGTTCTCTGCAGGGAGGTGCTTTTGTTTTGCTTTTATTTGGATGTTCTGTTCGATTCGCTATCTCTGGGAAAAATAGCTTCCGCACCTCACAGGGCAATTTACTTTGGGTTATTTTTCCACATGGAAATTGAATGACTTCAGTGGCATTTAACCCAAATATCAGACAATCTTTCCCATGACAACAGATGGTGATATCAATGGGGAAGCAGTTGTGAGGTCAACAGTTGACAGCCAGGAATTGGATATCCACCAGAACTTTATTCAGCTGTGTATGGGCAACGTTGAACATAATGAGTCAGAATCAACCTCTGCAAAAACATGAACTATAACTGGCGATTATTGCCGGGTGAAAGCTGATTTTAAAGGAGACTGTCAATTTGGCGAGATAAATCACTTTAAATGAAGTGATGCAAGAGCTGCAAATGGGCAGACCCAACTCTTCCATGCCAGAGGAGAAATGCTGCAAACCAGACGTTAAAACAATAGAAAAATAATGACGGGCTCTTGAGCCGGTCTGGAGGGCACTGGGACCCAGGAAAACGGGGAGGTGATATTGTGTAACTGGGCATGGAAAGTTGCCCAGCTTCTAAGCTGGCTGAAGTTTGCTCACCAACCTGCCTGCAGAGCTGGGGAAAATCACTAATAATTTCAAAATTTTGTTTCCATGCCATGCCATTTAGGAGATTTTTCTCCACATGGAAAGGGGGTAGGGGGGGCATGTAAGGGATTTGTGTGCTTTTATACTTAACCAGGGGCCTCTGCCTCCCAGCCATGCTTCAAAAATCTAAGTTGTGGTTTACTAGTAAGTGGTGTCCAAGAAGCCAGATAAAAATCCACTCACAAGTGCTTGATTCTGCAGAGACCAAGATGACAGTGTAAACACGGATGGGAAAATCAAATAGTTCTGTTGTCAGGGGCGCTTAAACAATCAGGAGAACCTGTAACATGAGACCTTTCCCTCTGGATTTGCTCTTGGTACTTTCTCAACAAATTGTACACAGCAAAAAGGCGGATGTATGTGTGTATGTATATATGTATGTCACACACACATATAAAAGGGCAAAAAGTTTGTTATTTAACCAAAGTTGTCAGTTATGTTTAGTTCTAGAACAAACAGGTTGCTGTAATTTTAAAAGCTATTGAGTGGTGAGGAAAATGTTCTTAGTTGGCAAGACCCTCACCTCCGTCTTCCTTTGGGGCCTAGGAAACCTGTGCTCACCAGAAGCGAAGGAAGCTTCCTTCTCTTAACCCCAGGGGCGCCTTCCTCGACCCCCTCCCGTTCTCTTTCCTTCACTTCCAGGTCTCCTGGCCTCCCCATCTCTCCTCTCGCAGGTGTTTGCTGAGTTTACATTGTCCCCCATCTCCTCTCTCCTCCCAGAGCCCTTTCTTCTTTCCCCCAATCCGCTTCTCCTCCTCTCCGCAGCCTCGTCTCTGCCTGCCTTCTCTCTTCTCTCAGCCTCCCTAGCCTCACCTCTCCTCCCCTCCTCTCCCCTTTCGGTCTCCCTCCACTCTGGTCTCGGCCTCCCACTTCTTACCCTCCCGTTGCCTCCCGTCCCCTCTCCGCCTCCCCTCCCCTTCCTTCTCCTCTCTGCCTCCTCGGCCTCTCCTTCCTGATGGCCTCCCTGGCCTCTCCTCTTCTCTCCCTGCAGCCTCGCCGCCCCACAACAGGAAGCCGGACCCCGGCGGCAGCCCGAGTGCGGAAGAGACGCGGGGGCCCCAGGCGCAGCCGGTCCCAGAGACCCCGCGACGGCCGCGTGCTGCCGAAGACTCTCCCCGCGCCTGGTCGGACCTGCGGCGCCGGAAGCCCCCGCCGCCTGCCGAGAACCGGGCCGGCTTCCGGGAGGCCGCGCGCGCGCCCGCGGGCCCGCCCAGCCCGCGCCTCGCGCAGGCCGAGAACCGCGCTTCGCCGCGCCGCGTGCCCGCACTGGAGGACTCCCCGCGGCGCGCGCGCGCCCGGGCCCTGCGCCTCCCGGCCGCGCGTCTCCCCGCGCGCGCCGCCGAGGCCTCCGCCGCTCCCGCCCACCCCAACCGGCCGCGCGCCGCTGCACCGCCCCCGGGACCCGCGCCCGCGCCGCCGCCGCGCCTCGGCCCCCCGGGAAGGGAGGACGGAGAACCTGGCGCCGAGCTCTGCGCGCGCGCCTGCAGGGCGGACCTGGACGAGCACGAGTCCTACTGCGCCAGCGAGTTCGGTGAGCCCCGCCCGCACTCCTCCCGGTCCCGGGCTGCCGAGCTCGGGCCGCCGGGCGAGCCTTTCCGAGCCAAGAGCGCCGGGCTGTGCACCGGGACCCCTAAATTAAACCCTACAGAAACTCACCCACTCGGTCCTGCAGGCCCTAGACCCGTGTGGACTATTTCGTGATTTGTTAAAAACGCACTGGGGAGAGAAAGAGGAAATGAAAGCTATGCATTTCTCCAAACTCTTTGTTTTTTGAAAGCAGCAGTGAACGGAATCGTGCATGATGTGGACGTGCTTGGCACAGGGATCCGGCTGGTGACTCTGCTGGTGGACCGGGACGGGCTATACAAGATGAACCGCCTGTACATCACTCCGGACGGGTTTTTCTTCCGAGTCCACATGTTAGCCCTAGACTCCTCCAGTTGCAATAAGCCATGTCCAGAATTTAAACCTGGTATTGAAACTGATCTAAGTGAACATCTTATATGTGTACTTTATGCCACCATTTATAACTTGGATATGCCCCAGCCTGGTCTCAATCGGTCACCCCAGTACCTTTTTGGGGGAGAGGGATATCCTAAAATGAATGGAATTTAGGCGACAGGTATTATTTCGGCTACTCTATGATTTAAATTCTATCAGCGACCCCCCGCCTCGGGCTGTTAAAGATGGAAACACCACGGATAGTAATAAAGCAGGCACTCAGTAAAATATTTGTTGACAAATGGAGTGAATGACGGAATACCGTTTCCAGAAGGGATGCCTAAGGAGCTGTTTAGACTGAGTTTTTAAGTGTTGGGG
The DNA here is from genome assembly GCF_048564905.1 of Vicugna pacos. Lineage (NCBI taxonomy): Eukaryota > Metazoa > Chordata > Mammalia > Artiodactyla > Camelidae > Vicugna > Vicugna pacos. Next base: position 50,708,300 of record NC_133002.1, read on the forward strand.
GTGGGGGGTGGGCGTGAGAGTGTGTGTGTGTGTTTGTACAGGGTAATGCCCAACCCACTTTCTAGATATGTTCTCTGTAAAATCCCACTGTTTCATTGTGTTTAGGACCTTTGTTTCGTAGTGTTGGCTATCTGCAGGCTGAATAATCTGTTTTATAACAGTCACTAGGCTGTTTCCACCTGTTGCCTGAGGGTTAAATGTCTGAGATTCAACAGGTGCAGCAAGATAATAGACTCAAGCTTAGGCATTTCTTAAAGGCCTTATATTTTCTTAGAGTTTCATGGAATTTAAATGATGCTATGAATTTATAATTTGACTTTTTTTTTTTTTTCAGGCAGCAGGTATATTGTGATGGGCCACATCTACCATAAGAGAAGGCAGCTACCTACAGCTCTGCTTCAGGTCCTGAGAGGGCGCCTCCGACCAGGAGATGGACTGCTCAGGAGCAGCAGCAGCTATGTGAAAAGATTTAACCGAAAAAGGGATGGGCAAGTGCAAGGGGCAATTCACACCCAGTGCATTTGAAACATCCCAGCCTAGTGCGGTGGGGTGTAGCTCAGTGGTAGAGCATGAACTTAGCATGCATGAGGTCCTGGGTTCAATCCCCAGTACTTCCATTTAAAAAAAAAAAAACCAGCCTGGCATTTCTGGATCATGAGACTTGGAATTCAGCGATAAGGCAGGAGGTTTATCCTCATGTAATGGGATTTTCCTTTAGCTTAGGGCACATAGCTCCTTTAAGAACTAGTTGCAGAGTTCAGACTCTGATCTTGAAGTTGTCACTTTCTGATTCACAAAATGCTTCTTAAATGGTATGCTTCTAAGCTCCGGGGCAAAGTTATTCAGCTGTAGTGCCGGTCAGTCACAGAGCTCAGATAACTGACCTGTCCAGTTAACAGATCACTGCTTCATGTTGTTTATTTTTAATTATTTTAATTTAAATACATTCTTCCGTAGAAATAGTTCACAAAAACACTTCCTTGATTTTAAATATACAGTTTTGAATAGTTTATATCTTGAGTCAAACCAAATTTTATACTAAAACCATCACATTTAAAATTCTGTACATAACAGTTAAGTGCACTAGTCAGACATATGAAATGTCATTTAGATCACATTTAGATCGAACACTAAAGTCAGAGCCCAAGACAAGTATTAGAAGTTTTACACTTAAAAGAGTACTGAAGGGCTTAATTCAAGCAAACAAGTGTTTGTTCTAACAAGTGTTCCTGATGTACGAAGATAGAAGATACAGTTTTTCACACCTCCTGCTTCTAAAATCATGTTTGTGCCATACTGGCAGCTATCCCGATGCCAAACATATTCTGGGTATATCTGATGTCATTTTTCTATTAAGACCAAGTATCATGTTTGTGTTTATAAAGCAGTAAATCTTGCCTTGAAATCAGATCTTGGATGCAGCTGGTTTTTTGGGTTTTGTGGTTCTTTTTTGTTTTGTTTTTTTTTGCTTTTTAGCCTCACTGAGCCCCAAAAGGTTTGGGAAAAAGCATTTCTCAAACTTACTCCAAAATCCCTGGAACCAATATTTAATGACGGCTTGCAAACATGTGAATTTTAAATGTTTTCCGGTTGGCTTGAAAAAGATTTCATCGCTAACTGAATTTAAGATTAATTTTATACCTGAGTCTATAAAGACATTAACAATTTTTTTTTCAGAAGACCAGGCTGTGCTGCAGTTAAATTTGAAACACTGTGAACAGACACTGATCATCCATGATTGAATATTAACTACCTCAAGAAAGGATAAAAAGGAACCGCACTGAAGAGAGAAAAACAGCCCATTTGGTCTCAGAGGAGATGCATTCGGGAGCTCAAGATGTGTTTTTAGTCTGTAATAGCACACAGGGTCTTACGCTGTGAAGCCTCTGTCCTGTCCTGACATCCTGTACATATTCAGTTCTTCTGTGTGGCCATTGAAGACCCATGTATACCTTGGCAAACACAGGCAGGCCAGCTTTTTAGAAACTGCCTCATTAAAATTAAGGCCATCACTGAAGCCCAGGTTTGCAATGAAAGATAAGTGAGGTGCAAATGAGGTAGACCAGCTGTGCGTCTGGGGGTGTACTCGGGAGGCAGTGAACGAGACTGGGAATTCCAGGTTAGGCAAAAACGTTTAAAAGAATCTCAATATTCAGTCAGTACCTTGGATACAACCTTTGAATTTTATGGAACATTTTAATTCACAAATTCACTGTAGTTCCTAGTCCTTTTGTCCTATTGATAGATTTTCCTTAGCACATGGGTTTGTGTTCTGAAAACTGAAGGATTAGGTGCACAAGTCCCTCATCAATAAAATACTCTGTTGCCAAGAGTAACTCAGCATGTTCCTCCTTCGACAAGCTGTTAGAACTCAAGCAGAAAAATGTTTTTCTTTTGGTAGGGAAAGGTCTATAAAACATATGCCTTTTTTTTTTGGCGGTGGCGGGGGGATGACTAGCTTTTTACTGTCTTTTAATTAAAGATATCATTTGATACTGTTAGTTTATATTTCTCTTAAAATCATTTTTTTAAGTTGATCAAACACTTGTATATGCAAACACCTAAAAACTGACCCACTACCTACAATGTGTAACTTCAATTTCAGGTACAGGACTTTATCACAAAAAAACGTAGCACTTATTTGCCCTTGAGAGACCACCATTCTCATTCTAAGGACAACAAATATGAGACTTATGGGTAATAGCCTCCGTCATGAGGCTGTGTGTGCAGATTTACAAGGTCATCAGGCTGGCTGTTTAATATCAGAAACACACAAAAGATGCAGGGCAGTTGCCTAGCAAATGAAGAGAAATAGGGAAAGAACTTTTATTCAAACATTCCAGGAAGGCAGATTACATAAACAACAGCAAATCTCAGTGTCTCTTAATAACACTCCAGGCCACTTGAAATATAAAAAGGTAATTGTTTTACTTTAGAAAATATCTCTGAAAGTTCATATATATATTTTTTAAACTACTGCAGGGCATTAGTTGAAATAGAAATCCTGCAGAATTTGGGAAGGTGAAAAAAGCCTGACCATGAAAATACTTTTTATGAAATGGTTTCAAGGATTGTGAACTTGGCAGATGAAAAATAAAAGGCATTGAAAATACTTTCAGCAGAGGAAATCTATTGATGCAAATGAAGTATATTTACAAGCCCAAAGACTGGGTAGAATCTGAATCCCAACAGTATAACAAATGTGCATTCTACTACTTGGAATATTGAAGGCAAAATAGCTGTAATATATGTATCCCATCTGAGTAGCAGAAGCTTGTCAAATATTCATAGAAAAGCAACTTTTGAAACTCATAATATGTTATAAGAATGCATGTTTTTCCAAGAATTACTTTTGAAAGACTAAAGCTCTGTACTTGATAAAACTGTAAAATGCCTGTGTATTTATATGGTGATAGACTTTGCAAAAGGCTTTATAATACTAAATACACATACGAAATTAACATGTTCCCAGTCTGAGGAGTCCCATAAAATTTACCCTTTTTTATACACTTTGGCAGTGCCAACATTTACAGAAAATATATTAACCAACCAACCATTGTTTCTTTAGAAACTGCACCAAATCCAATGTCAAAAACATTACTTTATTTTTCTAGGATGAAATGTCCTATTACGTACAAAAAGAATTGCTGTTTAGAATTTGCCACAATCTGTTAAAAACATAGCAATCTATTGCCTACAGGTAGGAAAGTTCTTGCCGCAACAAGTTGTAAATGGTTAAGCCCATATATATCTGTATCTGTATATATATGAATAAATAGTACAGAAATACTGTGACTTGATGAGATGCAGAATAATTTTATAATTCATTAAAATGTAGGATTCTTGCATCAGCACAGTGCATACAACATGTAACATTTTTTAAAAAGTAAAAGGACAAAATAACCTACATTTGACTACTTCCAATGTTAATATTTTAGGCAAAAACTTTGTTTCCATGTTTTCAATATTGAGCAATTAGTCTCTTTTGTTTGTAAGCACAGGTTTAAGTGACATTTTTATGTACAAAAAGGAATGGGCTTCATTAGATAAAATTAACCCGGAATAACTGGTACACCTGAGCCTGTAGTAAGAAAGAATCAGGAACGGTAGCAATGTCTTTCTTTTAAGAAACTAAGATCCGGGCAAGGTTTTGCATAGCAGGGCAGTATTAAACAGAAGGAAACTTTTAAAAAACAGTAATTAGATAAATTCCAGAACTTGGTAGGACAAAGCTAATACGAATTAGTGCAAAATCTAGTAAAATTTTTGCAAAGCTGCGTAAACCAACTATGGCAGATCTTACAGACGCTATTATTACAAGGTAGAAATACAATGTGTGAGGTTAGGACACTGAAAGAAAAAACAGGCAGAACACACCTTCCTCTGCTGTTTCCATTTCCCCCCCTACTACTTACACTACTTTTTCTTATGTGGAAAAAACCCCAAAACAACTCAACCAACAAACAAAATACAAAAAGGATGAAGTCATCTAAAAAAAAAAAATCCTTCATAAAATATAAGTAGCGGTCTGTAGCTGGTAACTTGCCTGGTGTCATATAATGCACAGAGGAAGGCAATGCGTATTTTGTCACACTTCCTTTTTTATTAGTCCGACCGATCGATGCAACAGGATTAGCACCCCTGAAGATTTTTCTTCGACGTGATGACAGTGGGCTGGGAACTAGAAAATGAAGGACCACTCCTACCCTGCAGAAATCCAGGTACAGTCAGATCCTTCTGCCTTTGATTTACCTTGCAGCCCTCCCTTTCCCCTCAAAGGCTTACAGGTAATCATTAGTGCACATTCAAAGACACCGTCTGTGGGAGAAAAATTGTCTCCATTTATTTTGTTTCATATACATCCATAGTTGAATTTTAATACAAAAAGAAAAAAATTAGAATCTGACAAATGTTTACAAACAAGATACCTTCAAATAGATTTTACTCATTTTAGCCTGGTGCAGAGGAAATGACAAATTGGACTGTTCTATTCAAGGCAACAGAGTCTGTAGTCCAGGACCACTTTGCCCAACCTTTATGCAAGCGTAATTTTTATCTACCATGAACAATAAACTCGTTGATTCCCAGTTGTGTGTTTGTGCACATGTGTACATAGCAGCTCCTTTCATAGAAAGAAAAGACATCTAGAGGTCGTCTTGTACTTTTACCTACAGGAATCATGATAAGATACAGAATGGATTACATGTAACCGGGGCTGGATTTTATAAGAAAAAATAATTAGCTGACAAATGAGGGCAGCAATAAAAAAGCGTCTTTTTTGCAACAATAAATAAATACAGTCAAAAGTTTTCTGTGAGACTCTAAACCAGCTTCTTCACTGAAGAGCAGACGTGGCATTTCCATGGAGTTACACTTGACCCCATATTATCTTTTTTTCTTGCTTTCTTCTTTTTTTTTTTTTTTCAATAAACAAAGTTTTCCCGCTTCTGCCACAAGAGTAAAACCATTTGATCTTGACAAGATAATGGTGTCGTTGACTTTGCTTTTCCTTTGTCCGTTGGACAAAATTGGCCAAGAATATAATTGGACTGTTATGACCAATAAAAACGAAGTTTAGGTCAAGTCTTGTCAGGATAACCTGACTAAAAACATCTGGCTCCTTAATTTAAAATAGTTCAGACAACCAGATTCTTGCTGTGTTTTATGTTAGGTTAACACGGTGAACTTTAAGAAGCTGTAGACTGCAGTTTGTTGTTATGAGACCTACAGAATACAGAAAAAAGGGAACAATTAAGCACCCTTCATTTTTGAAAACATGATGCTTTATGTGGACGCCAAGGTCAGTCTGTCTGAGGGAAGCAGCCATGTACTTTCATTCACCCTTGGCAAGCAATATATGAGAACAAGTAAGAAATTTTTAACCTATAATACTAAAATTTCTCACTGTACACTAAACATGACAATTCACTGGAAAAAGCCAATATTAAAAAAGGTATAAATATATATATATTTATGTGTGTTTGTCAAATACAACATTTTTAGACACAGGGACAAATAGAGACATTTACAGAAACATTACCACTGAGGTAAAAAGTGTGTGTGCATGAGTGTGTATGCGTGCATGAGTGTGTGTGTGTGTGTGCGCACTTATTCACATTGAGCTGGGGAAGATGAAAGAAAAAATGTTGAGAAAAAGCAGTATTAAAAATCACATGTTTCTATCAAAGTCCAGAAAGTCTCCTTTCTAGTTTCACAGTTTTATTCACAACTTTCGTTAGTAAAACAAAATTACTGTACAGTTATCAAGCATGTTCTGTTGCAGTAAGTGTATATAAATACAGTATTCCAGGAGTTTACAATTCTTAAATACATTGTTCAACATGGCTGCTAGAATAAATTGTTTACTACTATACATCTTTTTAAAAAAACATTAAAAAATTGTATTAGCTAATCTGAACTTTGGGGGGCAATTATGAATTAGGTAATCACGTGGTACAATAAGAGACAGAGTGACCCCAACATCCAGTTCTGATTCCAGTTAAAAATTCAGACTAAAGATATCACAATCTGTAAGAAAAGAAAGAACACGGATGGCATAAATGGTGAATTATAACAAAGAGCAGTTATGAAAATAATGCCAGAGAGCATAAATTTAAAATGGAGAGAATATACGGCAAATACTGGAAATCCATAAATAAATTTCAATGACTGGCTACATGTATGTTTCATTCCCCCCTAAATCTAGAAATCAACAAAAATTCCCTAACATCTCTTCACATTTTATTTACTTAAGCAGATGTGAGTATACTTGTCAACTGGCTCCTGTGCTCTTTAATAAAAAATTATATAGGGGGGAAGGTATAGCTCAGTGGTGGAGCGCCTGCGTAGCATGCACGAGGTCCTGGGTTCAATTCCTAGTACTGCTATCAGACAAACAAATAAATAAGTAAAATTTAAAAATTATATAAACTAGAATATAATAAGAAGCTACATAAAGTAACCAGGTGGCAAGCTCTCCTAAGTGGCCCCTTTACTGTGCAGAACTCCCCTCGGCAGCGGCTGCTGCCACTCCCACCCGGGGTTCTGCCTGTGAGCCCCTCAGCAGGGTGGGATTCAAACCCCTCAGCTGCCACCTCACAGTTACCTTCAAATGCTAAAGCCTTTCCAATTAAAAAAAGCACTCTGAGAAATTGAATCAGAGTAATAACTACATGAGGTACGAATCAAAAGCACGGAGGGTTTATGGTAAGCTGCGGCCCCGTCTTGTCTTGCCCAACCTCAAGACCGAGCTCTCCAGCATCAATCACTTTGAACTTCCAGTTCTTTGATAGATTTCATACACTGCTATCTTATATTTTATATTGTTTAAATCCTGTTATGGCAAATGAGAAATGAGCTCATGTAACCATTTCCCTCCTCCCTTCTTGAGTCCAAGTTTTATTTCTCTACAATTTAAAATTAAACTAAAGTTAAAATGCAGCCTTCCCAGGCTTTGTCTACAGACTGATTCTGAAAGTCGAAAATCAACGTACTGTTAACATTATTATGACTAGGTAAGTACTTTTCTCTGTAGCACCTACTCTTTACCTAAGAGGGCATTCTTAGTGACCTACACAACTTTTTGCTTTTCATGGAGTTTCTAATTGCCTTTCATTTCCCCCCTTACATTCTTAAATTATCTAATTTTTTTCCCTCCAGTCACATCCCTCCTGGGAGGGCTCCGTTTCCCTGCTCCAACTTGGACTACCTGCTGCACAGGCCTGCCGTACAACTGTCACCCTGCGTCAGAGTAACTCCCATTGCTCTCCTGAAATCCGAGGTCTTCTGTTTTCTTAATTTGCTTCTTTATTTTGCTAGTGCACGTCTTAAAATAACTTGCTAAAAAGGAAGGATGCACAGGAAGGAGGCCCTTTCTGAGTCCTTGTGTGACTTGAAAATGTATTTATTCTGCCTCTACAATTGGTTGTTTGCCTGGACAGACTTCTAGGCTGAAAGTCATTTTTCCTCAAACTTTTGGATTTATTCCACTATAATCTTCTAGCATTCTGTGTTCTTAGAGAAAAGCTGATACCAGTCTAATTCCTGTTACTTTATAGGTTGCTTTATCCTCTCCGGAAGCTTTCAGAAGAGCTTTTTGTCCTTGGCATCTGGAAATTTTACACTCCTGTGTCTGTGGGGTGGACCCTTCCCATTTGCCCAGCTGGCCTGTATGTTTGTTTATCAACTGTCCTCATGGTTCCCCGGCCCCGCCCTGGCTCGGTCTTCCTCTCCCACAAGAATGTAAGCCCCACAGAGAGCCGGAACTTTATTTTAGCCACTGCTACATTCAATATCTGACACACAGCAGGGGCTCAAGAACCATTTGTTGAGTGAATGACTTGTTCTGCCTGGATTTGTTCTTGGGCCTCTCAGCTGGGTGGCTCTGGCAATTTTTCTTATATTAGTGGTCTTTTCATAGTTTCCTATCCTCTGTCTGTCTTCTCTTTCTGGAATTTCCATTAAGTGAATACTGGGTACTCTGTAACATTTTTTTCTTGTATTTTTCATCTCCTTGTCTTTTTGTTCTTTACATTGAGAGAGTTCATTGATTTGAACTTTCAATGCTTGCAGTAAGTTTAAATTTTTTCCAGTTACTCTTTTTCTCAGATTGTTCTTTATTCCTAATATCCTGTTCACCATTTTGAAGTTGCAATATCTTCTAAATTTTCTTTCGGGACATGATTTGGAGGCTTGCTTTTAAAGTTCTCTTTTGTTCTCTCTGGCGTCTATTTTTCGTTACACTGACCTTTCTCTTTCACACTGAAGGCCTTCCTTCAGTATCTGGCCGTTCCTGGCTGTCCGTTCCCACCTAAGAAGAGTAAGTTAACAGCCCGGGCAGGTGCCTGGAGGGCCCTGTGCCCGTGTGTACAGCTTACTGACTGGCAGGCTTTGCTTTAGACCAGAGTTTCTCAATCTCAACACCACTGACACTTTGGAGCTGGATAATTCTTTGTTGTGGGGGGCTGTCCTGTGCCCTGTAGGATGTTTAGCAGCATCTCTGGCCTCTGCCTTTGAGATGCCAGTACCACTTTCCACCTCCAAGTGTGCCAAACAGAAATGTCGCCAGGTTGCTAAATATTCCTTCTGGGGTGGAGGTGGGTGAATTATCATGTTGAGCCACAATGTTAGAAAGAGGGAGCCGATCCTTCAGAGAGCAGGGGATTTTCTCTGGGTCCAATTCTCTTCTGTCGACCCTAGTTCTCTGCAGACAGTTTACTCTCTCTCTTTGGAGAAGAACCCTGTGTCCCTCCGGTTCTTTGGGCTTCCTACGCAGATGTGTACACAGGGGTCAGGGAGGGTGCCTGGCCCGCATACAGAGATTCAGTTGATTCCTCTCTTCTCTTACTCTCTGGCTTTCTACTCTGCTCTAGAACCTCTGTGTTGGAGGCCGTCTGGGGTCCTGTGGGTGGGAAGGCTGCCACCTCTGCTGAGGAGCCCTCCGGGAGGGGTCTGGCTGCAGCCCACCTGCCTCCAACAGCCGGCCCTCCTGCATCTGCGCTGTGCATTCCAGAATCTGCTGAAATCTCCTCAGCTAACTAACTTCTACCATATTCTTTTCACTACTCTGAGTTTATCCCTTTTTATTCCTTTATTATTAGCTTCCTGTGGACTCTGTCATATTGTCAGTCCTCTTATATTTTAAGTTTCACAGCTAATGGGTTAACAGGTAATGATAAAAATAGGAAAGCTTTAGAGATTTGTGAAGTCTACTGGTCTATATTGCCTGCCTGCCTGCCTGCCTGCCTTCCTTCCCTCCCTATAGTTTTTGATTCCTTTGCTGAGAAGGAGACAGGATACTTCAGTTGGGCTTGTCTTTCACTTGCAGTTTATGTAACGGACTCTAAAATACAGTCCTTGATCTACCTTGCTATAGGAGAAGGAGAGAAACAAAACACCTTAAGGGTTTTTCCTAAAAATTACGAGGTACAGCACTGATTCTTACATTTTGGTATGCACAGTCCCTTCGGAGTTCATCAGATAATAAAGATGCCCAGGCCCCCCATCCCGGGCGAGACCCACCCTCTGACTACCTAGGGAGGATCAAGCTTGAGCGCTGGGGGCTGGGGGCTGGTGAGCAATGAATCCTGGGGCTACAGAGCGGTGGCAGCTCTCAAAAGAAAGGAAAACAGGCCTCTGTTGAAAGGAAGAAAGTCACCGGCTTGGGAAGGAGGGGGAAGAAGGGGGTGTTCAGAAACAGAAGGCGTGAAGATCACAGTACCCGAATACCATGCAAAGGTGCTCGGTGCCTTCATGTTACTACAGGTTCAAAGAAAAGGTCTGTGGACTTAGATTAAAGTCCAGTTTTGCCTACAGAAAAAATATCCAGGAAAATAAAACACTTTATGATTTCAAAGATACAGCAAGCTCAAATGAAAGAGAAAGTGCTTACATGTCCTCCTCCGTGGTCTCCCCCTTACTCTCCCCTACAGAATAGTCGTTTTTTGTACTTCTGTAAACTCAGTGAGAGCAAGAACTCTTACTGTTACCTTTGTAAGGGCCCTGTGGCATTTAAGACAGTATCTTACATTCGTATGTTGTTTGTATTTTAAAAAATGATTCAAATTTTAAGCAGATCATAAAAACAAACTCAGCAATTCCTCATGACTGAGTCTGTCCACTTGTCCTTGACAGTATATCATAATGCTAGAGTCTTAAATTTTTTTTTTTAAGATTCTTTATTTGCAGGTTTACCATAAACTGCATTGGCTGTTAGGACAGTATAGAATCTGAAGAGCTGCATTAATTCAGCGCACTCAACACATCTGCTTACCTGCTAGCCTTGAATCCTTTCAATTTCTGCACAAAGAATGATTCAAGAACTTCTGCACACTGGTAAAAAGGGGAGTCACTTGGATTGTAGTAACGACAATTATCAAAAATTTTGGTCATATCTGCTACAAATTCCGTCAGCTTTTCATAATATCTTCTTTGTACTCTTTCTTCCATGGTGGCAAGGTCTTAAAAACACAAAATGTAAAAGATTTTCAAAGCTTTAAGGTTGTTCCAATGTGAATACTGCCCGCAGTTCTGACAAGCAAGAAAACACGTATCCTGCCCAAGCAGTCCTGGAACCAACCAGTTTACCAGCGAAGACTACTCAGCAATTCACGAAGAAAAGAGGAGCACTTTTCCAATCTTGTTTTTGATTCGGGGTCCAAAATATAAATCTTGGTTACTGTTAAGAAAGGTCTTTATGTTCGGTTAACTAGAGAGAACAGCTCTTTTGGTTTGAGATAAAGGAAACACTGTGCCAACATGATCAATACATATCTAAGTATACATATTTTCACATGCAAACAATTAATTAAGTATATTACATATACAAAAAGGAGGAATCCAGAATTAAGAACAAAATGAAGGTATAGTTCAGTGGTAGAATGTGTGCTTTGTATGCATGAGGTCCTGGGTTCAATCCCCAGTGCCTCCTCTAAAGAGAAATAGATAAGTAAATAAACCTAATTACCCCCCCCCAACAAAAAACAAAAACCCAAAAAACTAAAATAAAAATCAATAAACCTAATTACCCCCAAAAAAACTGTCAAAAAATAAAATTTAAAAAAAGAATAAAATCTCTGATTTTGTGACCCTTGTATTAGACTTTAATAACAATTTTTTTAAAAAATTTTTATTGTTATATTGGCGATGAGTGATATTGACTTACAGATTATGTTGGTAATGATATAAAGTGTCTACTTAAAACTTAAGGGAACAATATTAGCTGATATGAATAAAGATGCTAGTATGTAATAGCAGAGATAGGATGGAGAAATGACAAAAATTATTAGGGTGGTACACAGGTAACTATTTTGGAATATACTGACCTAAATCTACCTGAAATAACATTAGGTCCTGTTATGTTTGAAGGAAAATTCCATATCCAACAGGACACAAAAATCCAGGAGAGTAAAAGGCCAATGATCCCAAATCACTCTAGGACTGACAGATTGACAGATAATACAATTCCAAACTAAATCTCAATGATTATTTTAGAACTTGAGAAAATGATTTGAAAGTTCAGTCAAAAAATAAAAGTTTAAGATTATCTAAGAAAACACTTGAAAAATAAAACTAATAAGAGAAAATTTAATCAAGGAGACATGAAAAACATTATAAAGCCATGATAATGAAAAGCATGGAGGACACAAACATCAGTGGAACTGAACTTAACACAGGAACAGGTCTAACTGTATTCAGCATAAGAATTTCACGTATGTTGAGGATGTCATTTGAAATAAGCAGAGAAAGGAACAATTCATTAATAAGCTGGCATGTGGCAACCATGGGGCAACCTGTATTTGAAGAAAAATTCTACTTCACACTATATGCCAAAGTCACCCTGGTGGATAAAAATTTAAAGGCCGAAATAAATGTAATTCATCACTGAATTATGCATATAAAAGTGAAAATGGCCAATTTTATGACATACACACACACACACACACACACATATATTTAACACATTCGTCTTTGATAGTTTCACTTTATGTAGATGGGGGAAAAATGTGTAAACAAGAACACTGCAAAAATGCACCCCGCCTGATTAAATTCCAAACAAAACCCTGGGCACATCCATCCTGTGCAGGTTACGTAGGCTGTACAGGAAAAGGACTGCTTAACACATCACCCCAGGATATCACCATTTTCCTACTGAAGTTCTAGGTACTTACTGATTGACTAATTGTATCAAAGTATGTGAGTGGTGCTTGGACATTTTATGATTCCAACTTAACTAGGTAACCTTTAAAAAAAATAAAGTACTTGTAGAATATATAGCTGAATATTTATATATCTGGAGTAGAGAAAAAGACTAGAAGCATGACTTTGAAGGTAGAATTCATAATAATTAATAGATTTGAACTAAAAAATGTGGGGGGAGGGTATAGCTCAAGCGCTAGAGCACATGCTTACTTAGCATGCATGAGGTCCTGGGTTCAATCCCCAGGACCTCCTCTGAGGATAAATAAATAAATAAATGTAATTACCTCCCCCCTCAAAAAAAAAAAAAAAAAGTTAAAAAAACTATCATATGACAAAAAGCTACCATAGAACTTTTAAACATCCCTAGTATATAAATAACTCTTAAATAACATTGACAATGAGCAAAATGGCAAAATACATAAAAAGGAAAGGCATGTAAAAAAAAGTTCAGTCAGCACGTCACTAGTTACTGAGATACGCACAGCCCAAGAGTCATTTCCTTTGTCCAAATTAGCAGAAATTAAAAATGGTAACATCAGCCTGTTAACAGAGGTCACCTCTAAGGGAGAACTTGAGAGTGGCAGGAAATTTTACATTTTACTCTCTACCTCTCTGTGACACCTGCATTTGCACAGCAAACACATTACTTTGAAATAAATATTTGCAAAGCAAAAATTTTCCCCTCAAAACTGTGATAATGCTCAAAGTGTTTTCAAGCATGCAGAGAGACGGCACAGATAAACATTATCAGTGGAAACTGGTTCAGTACGCTGAAGTGCAATCTGAAAATATTTATCAAAAGCCTAAAAAGTATATACACTGTTTGACACAGAAATTGTAATCGTAGAAAGCAGATGCGCAAAGATGTTCACAGAAGTGGCATTTATATAAAGTAGCAAAAACTGCACACAACTGAAAAATCTATCATAGGGAGTGATTCACTATCTTAATTTCATATAATTAAAAACGCTCTAACACCCCAGCTGATGTGAAAAAGGTACTAACAAGCTTACAAAGTATGTTTTAAAACACGATATTCCCTATAACCCTGTTTCTGTTTAAGAAAATAAAAGCCGCTGATCTTGCTGGCTCCTCACACACCTACAAGAAATGACTATGTTCAATTTAGTCTAGACCTTTCCAGACATTTTCTGTGCATCTCTAAAAATGTTTGGGAGACCCGAATTACCTTTATGCACATAACTACATAAGATGATGTTTATCTTGGTGGTAATAAGAAGGAAAAGAAAAAGAGAGGAAAACATTCCAGCTCTTCAAGAAAAGAATTTTGGTTAAATAAGTTAAGGCATATTCAATTTACAGACTATATAAAACCATTAAAAAATGTTATTGAAAATTAATGAATGACACAGGAAGATGACTGTTAGACACATTTATTATATGACCTCAATTTTCTCACACACACACACACAAGAACACACCAAAATGTGATAGCATTCAGATCCAAAGTGTATTTTATTTTTTTCCTATTTCCTAAGTTTTCTATATTTTATTTTATTTTTAGAAGCAGGATTTATCTATTTATTTAAATAAACACCCCAGGTACTTTCTCAAAGATTATTCACATCTGAAATACGTACAATGATTAATTTCTTCCATCTTCAACATCAGGAGAATACAAGTAACAACTACTTATTTATTAATGCTTTTTCCCCAAAGATAAGCCCTCATTTATCTCTTCTTCATGGTTCCCCATCTTTGAAGTTGCTGTCAAACACAACTCTTTTCTTTCCTTTTTTAAAGAAAAAAAAAAAATCCTCGTTGAACTTTAGTTCCTTTAAAAAATTCTATGTTTTGAGATGTATTACTTTTATGTGCACAACACATAGATCTGATCTATGTATATGCTGAGAAATGACCACCACAGTAAGTGTATTTAACATCCATCACCACAGTTACAAACTTCTTTTCCCTGATGATGAGAACTTTTAAGGTCCACTCTCCTAGCAACTTTCAAATATCCCCTAAAACCATTCCCACTGAAAAAATGCGTAGTCGGCCCCTCCCTGGAGTATTTCCATCAGCTAGAGCCTGTCTTTTGGCATTTTGGGGCACCTTTACCTGTGCTTTGACTTTTATAATTTCTTTTGCAGATAAACTATTTTTAATATAAGCAGCTGCAGGTATTTATCTTAATACAACCTGTAGTTGTTATTTATAACTGTTTTTTCCCTGGGCTTAAGGCTGCATTCTCTTGGAGCTCTACCTTTGTTCTCCTTCACGAAAGGATGAGAAAGAGGTGACAGGGAAAATGGGAGGCTCAAAATGACCTCAACCCATTCACTGGCTTCATTCATTACATAGCTCTGTTATACCACTTTGATTTAGCTACTCCTCGACTGATGGCTATTTGTTTCATTTTCAACATTTTTGTAATGATAAACACTGCTGTGATGAACAACATGCTTGTGCACATGTTAAATACTAAGAAATGAAATTGCTGGGTCCAAACGTATGCACATTTGAACTTTAATACGTACTCACATTTTATCCTATAAGTGCATACCAGTTTATGCTCCCACCAGTCTTGATCAACATGACCTCAGGATATATCAATTGTATGGATGATAAGTGAAGTATCTGCTGAGACTTCTGAAAAAACTCCATACTCAACTCAAGCACTTACCCATAGGCTCCTTAATCACACCGTAATAATCTGGTGCATCATTAGGATCCACTGGTTCAAGGAAAGGCCAGGCCATTTTATGGGCCTGTAATGAAAAGAAAAAAGGCATCGCTATTGTCAGGTCGAAATAATAATTCCACTCAAGTTTCCCATTGGAATTACTGCATCAATCAACCCTTAAACTTGAAAAGTCAGCTTTAAACTTGAGAGATGAAATTATTTATTCTTAGATGATTTTGCTCTAGTCGCAGATTATCTCAGATGAGCACACTCCATAGTAACAGTTCTCAAAGAGTGGTCTGGGGCCTCGGCATGGAGTAGGGATGGTGGAGTGCCAGCTTAGGAGTTAAGAAGTCTGCGCTCTGGTCCCACATGACGACCTGGGTGTGCTGGCAATGCTATCACACCTATTAAACGGGGGTGGGATGGGTGCCTAGTGTGGAATGGATACCCCTGCAGGCTAATGACGTGGCAGAGATGTGATGTTAAATAACACTCAAGCACACATTGAGACGACTGCTCCCTTTTCAGTTTTCTGTTCTTCTGATTATGATTCCAACAGGAGAAAGTGCCATCAGTAGAGCACGCATATCTTGAATACACCTCTAACACTTGCTAATTTTGTAAGCCATCCCCATCTCCTTTCGTTTTTTAATAAGGGAGAGAAGGTTTTGGGTCAAAGCCTTAGATAAGCATTTGTATCTCACTAGAATTTGATCAAACCGCTTTTCAATCTATGGTGGAGAGAAAGTTTTCTTTAAAAATTAAATTTAGGTTAAAAAAATGAGCCATTTTAAATGTGAGTATTAGATACACAACAGTTGAGCTAGCGTGTGGTAAACCTTGTGACATCGGCACGTGAAGGACTGAAGTATGCGGAGCACTTCACTGGAGTAGCTGGCAGTCAGTAAATAACCAGGTACTCTAAGACTGGGAAGTTCAAACCAAGAATTTAAATGCCGAGCTTTAAAAGCTGTGTACAGAGTGGTTCCTCACCTGCAGAGAACGCAGCACCCTCTTCAAACCCTCATAATCTTTCTCCGTGAGCGGCGTGAGCACTGTCATGGCATCCTCTGTGGACTGGCACTGTGGACAGACATACTCGTCAATGAGCTCTGCCTCACTTTGCAAGATGCCAACGCAGCGCCCGTGGTACCAGTTCTGACACCGATCACAGCCAATATAAAATCTGCAAGATCCGAAATGGAAATGTGAGTTCAAAACAGACGGGATCGCGTTACTTACAATTTACTTTAAAAATTAAAAACATGCATCTGAAAATATTCTAACCCTGAGATATAAAATAGTTTTAGTATTATAATTGTTTTAATATTTTTGAAGACTGACATTCCAATGTGTTAATTTAGTATTTCTGATGTTAAGAACAAGCAGTAAAGGTTTAAGAACACTGTCAAAATTGGAGAACTAATATGAAGAAAAATGTAAAACGTTTAATTGACTTTAAAGCTCAAAACTAAATAAAGACAAAAATCTTTCAACTAATACCATATCAAATGGGAAGCTGATATTGGCCACCCAACTGGGAGCTCAAAATCCTAAAAGCTAAACAGAATCTCAGAGCTTATACCCAAATTAGTGTTTTTCTAACCTGCAATAAAGCACCATTTCAAAACACTGATAAAGTCCAAAGAAGTCAGGCCATTTTAATCTCATTAATTTCTATATTACATATTGAAGAATCAAGTCTACCATTAAACCACATTTTCCCCAATGCATCTCAAACATTCACTATGAAGCAACATAAATTTTGAAGGGGAGGTAAAGAGGGAAGAAGAGAAAAAATTCAAAAGGAATTTGTAATGTAAGTGTATAATATATGCAGAGAAATATCTTGCTTTTTATTTTAAAATAAATAAATAACCAGTCAGAGCAATTTGGCTTCCTAAATTATTAAATATGATGCTCTTATCAGAACTCACTGTGACTCATCATAAGGTGTTCTGCAGATACAGTACAATTCCTCACTGTTGCCCTCTTGTGCCCGTTTACAATCATTACAGATGTACACATCCATTTTCTTAGCCTCCTTTTCTGTGATGCCAACACATTCTCCATGATACCAGTTAGTACAAAGATCACAGCCAATATAGAACCTAAAAGTATTCACAATGAAAATGACAATGTAATTGTCATTTTGAGCTGCACGGTACGTAAATCTGTCTTCCCTGTCCTGATTCACGTTCTTACAGGATAACTTTCTGCAATGAGTCAGCTAAACATCCTGAATCCAACCGTTCTAACCCTGACAAACTACAGCATCTGACACTGTATCGAGTGTGGAAACATAAAGTCACTCACATCAATTTCAACAAATACACTGTTTAGTGAAATGTGGGTCTTTAAAAACATACTGGAATTTGAAAAAATAAACAACACACTGATGGTAATGTCTCCCTCTTAATGAATGTGTATAAAACTGTAACAGGCACAAAAAAACCAAAGCCAAAGAATCAAAGACTTACATCTGTCAAACCTATGCCACAGAAGCCATTTCAAAATCAGGGCTATTTCTTAGATAGGTTTGAGAATGTATCTCACAATTTAAATTTGAAAACAAAGCAAAGCGCAAACACCGAGTAGAAGTTACACTACAAGGAACATGCAGGCCAGCCAGGTGGAGAAGATAAATGGTCAAAATATGACATGAAGAAGAAAACTAAAAAAGGCACATGTAAGTAATTCAGCTTCTACCAAGCCTTCTAAATAAATACTGGAATTTAATCTAATTGTAACAGATTATGACATGGGCCAGTTGTTCAGTTAATATGATGTGTGTGACAATGTGGAGGGTGGCCAGGTTAATTAGCTGGTGAGGAACTACTTCATTTCAAAGCCAGGGAGAGTGTGGAGAGCGAGGTGAGGATTGTTCTCTAAAACCACAGGAAGTTCTACAGGATGGGGCTGCACCAGTGTGCAACTGCGGGTAATCACAGTCAGTGACTTAACCCTCAAGGCTTTTGTAATGTAAGATCTCAAATGGCGAAATGAAAAGCAACTCTATGGCAAACACACAGTGTGCCTACAAATGCTGACAGGTGTTCTGTAGGAACGCCCTGTCAAAGTCATGGCAAGAAAGAGCAAGAATCACCGGCCTTGCCGAGCCCCAGTGGTTCCACTGAGGTATTTCTTGGCAGATTCACCTAGAGGAACGGAAACAGTTCTCAAACTTCAAACTAACCTGCTTTCGGAACATAAAGGAATGACAGACAGTTGTGTGGGTTATCTACCGCCACTTTTTTCTTTTGAATTCTGACTCCTGCATGATTTTCCCTGGCACAGGTGGAGGCCTTCAGGGTGTTTTTGGACATTGCCTTCACCAGGTGGTGGCTGTGTGTTCTGGAAGTAAGCTCAGGACCTGAGTTTCAAGTTTTAGTCACTCACTAGATTCCCAAATCAGACTTGTTTGGTACAAGAGATTAAAAAACGCTAACCCTTTCCAACTAGAACAGGGAGTGAATGAATGCGGTATGCTGAAATGTTAAAAATGACAAATCAAAAAATATAAAATATCCACAAAATAATGAGGCAATCTCAACAGAATGAGCAAATGTACCTGTGTGCCTCATTTTATGCAATTTAGGTATTACAAAAAAGTTCTGTGTGAAATGAATTTCTCTGATCTGAATATTTTAAATAGGCCAAAGAAGTCTGGTTATTTAAATAAATTCCATAAGCAGATCTTTTTGGAAAGAAAGTAAATCACGGTCTGTTTTGTTCTATAAATCATTTAGAATAATTTGCTTAAAGGGAGGCACAACTGCATTAGACTAAGGGGAAAGTTAGTTAACAGGGTTCTACCTTTTATATTGTGTCTAATTTCCCATAAAGTAAGACAATGAAAAGTGAAGATGCCTAACTCAACATACAGCTAAATCTACCAACAGGAAGTTTTGATGCAGCACCTGCAAACAGATTGTAATTTAAATAGCACCACTAAAGCAATTTCAATGTTACAACTTGAACATCATTAAAGAGAAAGTTTTACTTTATAAATTGATCAGGCATCCACTTATGGTAGACATTAAGGATTCCTAATTCTAAGTGATATTTTTAGCATGATCAGATAAACTTTTTGGTACTGTAAAATTAACACTGTGGTTAATTTTGGCTTTAAAAGGTTGGCCTGCATTTGAACGTTGAAAAGGGGAGCTAATTATCTAGTTGAATGACAGTAAATGATAGAAAAAGAGTATAATCATGTTTATGGATTAATGTCTCTAAAATCTTGTATGTATCACCAAGTACAAGTCACAACTGTCAAAAACAGCTTCCAGGTGCCAGGCTTATCAAAATTTTGAGTGTCATACTTGAGGAATGGGTGAAAGAGACATTTCTGTTCCCAAGAAGAAAGTGGGAACTTTTGACAAAAATAATGTTCGGTCATAATATTTCAGTACAAAAAAAATCCAGAATTGCTTAAAATTAAACAATAAAAACCCCAAACCACTCAACTCAAAGCTGCTCGCACCATTCATTCACATCTAGGTCATCTCTAAGATCTGATGTAACCGTGGGGTTATGAAGGTTTTAGTCTCAATTGTGGGCAGCGATAATAACACACCTCCTTCTCCAGACAGCATCACTGGAGTTAATCCAGAGAAGAGAGGAGACAGCAAAGGAGCAACAGAAAGCTTATTTTTGACAGAAGAGAATATGATGAAGGACAAACAACAAATCATGAACACGTGAAATAACAAAGCTTTATTCTAGTGTCAGGGTTAAGAATATCAGATGCAAGACCGCAGATGAAACATTCTACTTTGAACTACTTTGATTTACACTGCTACTGAGATACTCATTTTCTCCAAAACTGGAAACTTAACTAAACTTTTAAGAAAATGAACTGGAGCTCAAAAAGATCTACTCACTTAGATTCATCGTAAGGCGTTTTACAGATACAGTAAAGCTTTGTGTCCTTCTTGGTTTCCTTTGAGGTAGTAGAGATCATTTTCTTCTTCTTGGACTTGGAGCTTGAGTCTCTGTCCTCTTCTCGCTTCCTTTTCTGGGAGGCCACAGGCAGTGTGGCCGTGGCCGTGGCCAGGGGGCCCAAGTGCTGCGGGGGAGGCGGAGGCGGGGGCGAAGGCGGAGGGGCTGGAGGTGCAGCAGGCGCTGTGGGCGGGGTGGCAGCTGCTGCTGCAGCCTGCACCACGTCTTTCTCCTTCTTAATCTTCAGGTCCCTCCTGAGCTCTTCCTGTTGTCAGTTAAAGACAATACAAGACTGTCATTCAACTTAGGTAATGATCTAGCCCGAGGATGTTTCCTCACCACCCTTGTCCAAGTAGCTCCACAGCTCAGCCTCAGGTGAGGGAGTGGTGCTAGCTCCGAACAAGAGGGTTCTTACTACACCTGAAACCCAACTGAAACAATGGGAAACAGAAAATGAAGATCATACGACAACTAGAAAGCTGCTGGCTATCTTCAAAGGAGGTCTGGCAGAAAGATGAGCCAGTATCTAGGAAGGCCGGCCCCTCCCGAGGGCCCGTGTCCTGTCCCGGCCGGTTTAGTCGTTGCTCAGGACGTGATCTCGAGGGTCCTCACCCGCTGGCTGCTTTCTTCCAGCCGATCTCCTCTGTGTCCTTAGAGTGAGGCTGGACACGAACTGAACTCGACACTCCAGACGTGGTCTGGCCAGCCCAAAGCAGAGCAAGACAGATGTGCCTTGTTTGCCGGGCTTTTGTGTCTGGAATTTAAGACTTTAGGGAGAGCTATTTTCTCAATACAAAGCTTGCCATGAATTAAAATCCGTACTTTTTCCCACGTGAAATGTTTTAAACACACCTCTGCTACCCAGTGCTGTAACTTATTCTTAGAAATGATGATTAAAGCAAATTTCATTTCCCTAGAGAAAAACCATGGTGATTGGCTTCCATGAACAAAGTTGGTGTGAATAAGTCACACTATGACCAAGCTTTAAAACAGCAGAAAAATTCTAACAAGTAAACCGGAATGGTCCTGGTTTAAAGAAATCTCTTTCCTCTATCTAGAGCCTAGACAGTCTCATAAATGAGAAGACACGCTGTGTGACTATGCACGAGCCCTTCTTTACTTAAAAACAAAGCCTGAACTTTTTCCTAGGGAAGAAAGTAAATCTTGAGTTTCATTTTCCTAAATAATATAATGTGTTTGTAACATTAAGAGATGGATTTTAGGAAAATCAAGAGTCAATAGTACAGTGGGTATACAGTTTGACCCGCCCCTTCAAGGACATACCAAGGACAGTAAAATATAAAAAAGAAAAAACTGAAAAGACAGTCATGTCTGAGTAAGATGTAAGTGTCTACACAACAGAAACACAACGCCGTGAACAGCTGCAGGCCTCCTGGGCTCCAGACTCACAACTGGGAAGTGGTGGCACTTCTACAGGGAGATAGGGACGCAACAGGCCTTGGGTGAGGCTGGTGACAAGAGCAGGCTTATGTTAAGGGTGGGCTGTGCTGCCCGAGGCTTCAGGGAGGAAACAAAATCAGAACTCCTCTCCCTTTAATACCAAATGCAAAACCAAATGAAAATATGTAATGTAAAAACAAAACAACACAAAAAACAACAAAAATCAATAATGAGCCTGAATTTATTCTAAGTGTGTAGGTTTTATAGAACAATTTGACAAAAGCGTTGCAATGTGTATAAGGTACTCAAGGAGCTAAATGAACGTCTAAGTTCTATTAAAAAATGAACATGAAATTATTTATTTGAAAAGACAAGCAGAGGGGGACGGAGGAGGGATGAAAAGGTGGAACACAGGACATTTGTAGAGTAGTGAATCTATTCTGCATGATTCTGTAATGATATGATTCTGTATTCTCTATGCAACACGGTTACATGACGTCACGCACTTATTAAATGCACAGAACAGCCCCAACACAGAGTAAAACTTAATGTGAACTATGGACTTCAGTTAGTTAATAGTAATGTGTCATTGTTGGCTTATGAATTGTACAAATGTGCAACACTAGAGCAAGATTTTAATAACAGGGGAAGCCATTATTAACATTAATAGTTAATATTATATTAATAACAGGATGGAGGCCACGGAAGGAGGAAGAACATATGACAACTCTGCTTTCAGCATAAGTTTTATGTAAATTTAAAACTGCTCTTAAAAATAAAGTCTATTAAAAAAAAAAAAGAGAAGCCGAAATGATGCAAGAACAAGAAGATACGAAGGACCAATCATACCTTGAAAACAAAAAAATTAAAATCTTTATAATTAAAAATTATTTTAAAAATACGATAGTATAATATACATTCGAATGTTCCTCAAAGTAAATCATCTTAGCAAAAATTCTACTCATTAAAATAATGTGAAGATTTTCTTTCCCAAAGTATAATTTTTCCTCCTCATTGGATAAGTAATACGCCATCAGAAAGCACATGATAACTGTACACTGGTATATCTGCAGTGGGAATGACATTTGTAAATGGCTGCACAGTATACTGAATGCAGAAAAATGTTCAGTTTATGTTGTCTCTGGTGGGATTCTGCTTTTAACATGTACATACATTAAAAATAATACATACAAGACACACCCTAAAATTATTTTAAAATGCTTATCTTTGAGGGGGAGGGGGTCACAGGTTACTTTTATTTGTTGGCCAAGGAAACTGCTTTGAAAGACATCTGAAAGTACATGTCCAATTTATTTATTTCTATCTAAGGGATACAGACAACAAATACTTCCCCACTCTATGCAGAGTATGCAGTGGGAACAGTATACGTGATAATCACTGAGAATTTCCCCGAAGAAATAAAAACAAAAAAGCACCAAACCTCTAGTATTTTGTTAAAACTGCAGTCCACGACATGGGCACTCCGAAATGTATTTAACCCAGTGGTTCTCAGCTGAGGGTGATACTGGTACCTCTAGAGAGTGTTTCAGAACGTTTGTGGGGACAAGGTCGTTTTTTTGGTGCTTACTATGAAGGGGATGCTACATTGGGCACCTGCTGTTAAACTTCCTACAGTGCGTAAAAAACTGGGCTGTCAAAAAGGCCCAAAGTACTCCTGTTGAGAACACTGATTATCAATCTCTTCTTTGTGAACTTTAGGTTGATTCCAAATCTTTGTTACCATTAACATTCGTTTTGTCCTTGCTCAGATTGTCTTGCCTAATTGTCTCTTAGATGCACTTCTAGAAGCGGAATCATGGATCAAAGAGTCTCCACATTTTACAGTCTTGATACAAACTGATGTTCTCCAGAAATATATGGTATTATCTCTAGAAAAACAGTATTTTCATTTCTTTCACTAGTAGGTCAGTTGAATATCTTTTTATATGTTTACTGGTATTTAGCATTTTAAAATTTGAAATCTGCTTATTTATGTGTCTAACATATTCTTCTACTACAGTATTTTTCTTTTTTTATTTCAGCTTTATTGAGGTACAACTGACAAGTAAAATTGTAAGATATTTAAACTGTACATCATAGTGACTGGATATCCGGATGTCATCGTGAAACGATTTCCCTCACCTAGTTAATTAGTGTTCAACTTTTCTTACTGACTCAGAGCTCTTGAACTTTCTAGGAACACTAATTCCACTATAAATGCTATAAATTTTTTTCTGTTTGTCATCTGTTTTTCAATGTTGTTTCTGTTTTGTTTTTTTTTTCTATACAAAATTTTTCTGCTTATGGCAATCAAATCTATCTTTCCTTTGTGCCATTTGGGATTTGTAATGCATAGAAGTCGTTTTCCCCACTTCAAGATTACAAAAATGACAATCTTGTTTTCTTCTGTGGCTTCTGTGGTCTCTTTTATGATCTGAAATGAATCTGAAGGTGGGAGGTGGTGCTTTACGTAGTGCTAGGCTGCTATTATGAGCTGGCTCGTTCGTTTTCGTTTACTTTGGTAACGACTGTGATCTCAAGATTTATCTAGTAGCAACTACCTTACTGAATTCTCTCCTAAATTTTAATAATTTTCCTTTGGGGTTTTGATGTAATAATCACATTATACACAGTAACAAATTTTCTCTTCTTTCTTCTTTTCCTGGCCTAACACATTACCTAGAAGTTCCAGAGATGCTAAGTAAGAATGTTGGTTTTCGGCATTATTTTCTGGTCTCTGACTTTAGTGGGAAGATCTCTCATGTCTCTGAGTTACATGCAACGTTTGTTAGTGGGATGATCAATGTTCTCTTTTTAAAAATATTTCTCACCTTCTTAAAATGCATAAGGCACTTTTAGAGATGGTTTAGGTAGTCTACCTCTTTTAAAAAGCTGTTTAAACATGTATGAATAGATGTCTTCTTTCACTTTTCAATACAATTCCTAAGTAAGCAGAGGGTTAGCCATGCCTGCAGGATCAGTTACAAGTCAAGGAAGAAATCTGGTCTTACTTCATGGGCACACTTTATTTTTCTTTCAACATCATTTCGCAGTTTCTCTGTCTACTTTTCTCATGAAACTTGGCTCCTGCCAACTTCTGGCAAGACTATGCCATAGAAAATAAGAGCTACTGCCAAGAGGGTCCTCAAATGTTTTAATCAAGAGACTAACCTCTCCAAGTGGCCAGTCTAGCGATGACAACGTACTTACAGATACAAAATCTCTGTCTTGTCTCAAAAGACATGTCACTTTTTTTCACTCTAGGGACAAAAATGTAAATTCTAGAAAAGCTGACACTGTAAACTTAATAAAAATTTCAAGGGAAAAAAAAAAGAATAAAATGAGATGCTACACACTGGATACAGGAGGAGAGGGAACACCTTCTTACCTGTACTTCAATTTGTAGGTCTTTGTCCAGCAACGCTCTCTTTTTTAGTATTTCGGCTTTAAGCTGCTCTTTGTGTTTGAAAAGCAAAGCAGAGAGCTTGCTAGCATTCTGTTTGCTGCGTTTCTGCTCCACGCTCTCTTCTCGCTTCCGTTTTTTTGCGGCCTGCTTTTCTTCTTTGTCTATCTTATCCAAAATATACTTCATCACCTGGTTACACACAATCATTCTAGAGAGAAATACAAAACCTATGTAATGCTGGGCGTTTCATTCTGAAAGGCTTAAGACATGATTTTTCTATGTCTACAGCTGATAAAAACTTTCGGTGAGTGGAAAGCTTCAAAGAGTGATTCAAAACAGTTATGAGCACCTATTGTATTAGTGCTGAATGTTCTCATTTAATAAACTTCAATCAAGACAAAAAAATTTACAAATTCAGAACTCCCGTGCCCTGTACATGAGAAGAAACTGAGACACAGCGAGATCCTGTGCAACCGGGTGATAAGCATTTCTCCCTACCTCTGATTCTCTTCTCTTTCAGCTGGAGTCATGGTCTTTTTCTGTTTTAAATGTTCTATTACAGCATTATGCTTCATCACCACCTTCAGGACAGAACAAAATCCAAAAGTGTGTATTTCATAATGGCTACAAGTCGGTATACAGGTAACAGAAATCGGAGCACATGAGAGGTTTTCCAAAGAAACTGCAAGAATTTTATATCACAGTACAAATAAAATCAGAGCCACTGTACAGCCCGAGTGCTCACCAGGTACTGGGCACTGTGCTAAGGGAACCGCTTGATATTACCTCATCCATTCCCCAGAACACTGAAAGGTAGGGACACTGAGACATAAAGAAATTACTAACTTGTTTGAGATTAAAAAATACGGCTGTGATTTTAACCCAGCTCTCATTCTCCAAAGACCATGTTGTGAACATTATGCTCTCCTTCCCAGGCATTCATTTTACCAATCCCCGCCTTCTACAAAGATTAGGGTAAAGACAGTTGTAATTATTCTCGGTTCATGGACCACACAGTACTAAAAGCTGGATAATAATGCATTTTAACATATTATATGTGATGTCAATTTTATAAGAATATTATACCTCTTAAATCCCTCTGCTGTTTAAAACATGCTTCTAACAATACCATATCGTAATCATCAAACTTGCTAAGAGACTAGATATTAATTATTCCAACTAAAAAGAAATGATAATTATGTGATGTGATAGAGGAGTTAATTATCGCTACAATGATAATCATATGACAATACATAAATGTATCAAATTAACAAGTCATATACCTTAAATTCACACAACAGTATACATCAAATATGTTTCAATAAAAAATAGCGTAACATAAAAAGTGCTTATATAAAAAGTGCTTCTACATACATGACCTCATTTAATCATTACAATAATCCTGCATGGCTGAAAAGAGAAGAGGGTTTTTATGACGATATAGCTGAGGGGAGGTGAGTGAGTTTCATGGACCGTGAAAGGGAGACCCAGGAACTGAATGCTGGTCTCATGACTTGGGAACACTTGAAATCCACACTCAAACTCCTGACCAGTGCTGAGTGGTAAATGCTGCAGATGCAAAGAAAACTTCCTCCAGTGACACCACAGGACATTGTCATACGTGCGACTTCATTTTAAGGAGAATAATTCTCACTCATCTTAACTGCCTTATTTCCTAAGATGCTACTACTGCACGATGCCACTTTTATTTAAGCTACGCAGTAAAAAGTACTTAAAACTTGTTTACAAAGGTGCTGCTGGAAATACACATGAGTTTAATCTGTCTGTAGAATTTGCTTAGTCTACATGCAAACCAAGGAATGACAACTGCAAATAAATGCAAACAAATTGCTATGATGCCTTTAAAATCTTAAACCTTCAATTTTGTATCAATGATACTTGAACTCCTAACTCCACTCTTCCCATCTTAGTTCTCCCAAAATGCGGGTCGTTTTCCCGGTAAGCACTGACGGTCTAAATCTAGTAAGAGCTCCAAACCGTAATAGTCATTCAGTACGTTTTGGTCAATCCAGTGCTGCTTCTAACTCGAAGCATCAATGACTTTAGTCTCATTTAAGGAAAGCTAACACAACCAAACACTAAGTCTAATGCACAGCACAATAATTCAAGCTACTGAACATGCTGCTTTCACTTAATGACTTTACCTGTTTCTGAATGATTTCACTTTGATTAGAAGCTTGGAGGGTGTGTTCCCGCTTAATTTCTATCTGTTGCTGTTTCTTCTTTTGCTGCTGATCCCTGAGTTGCTGAACCCTTTGCAACTGCTCTTGCACACTGGCTGCCTGCACTGTAACCACATTCTGAATCTGGTGGGTCTGCACAGGACTGCTTGGCTGAATTTGAATGGGCAACTGGAGTTTGATCTGCTGGGGCACCCCACCTTGCTGAGCCTGTATCTGAGCCACAACCTGCGACTGGATCTGAGAGAGAACCTGGACTTGTGGGTGCAGCTGCGGTACAGCGAGGCCTGGGGGCTGTGGCTGCTGTACTTGAGGCTGAGGACGGGATGGGGATGAAACAGTAACTTGACTTAACGTTTGTCCTGATGAAAGAGTTTGAGTTGAAGACTGTACCTGGGGCTGTGACTGTGGCTGGCCCTGGGAAGGTATCGGAAGAGATGTATGTGGCTGAATTGGAATCGGTTGTGAGGCTGCGGTCTGAACCTGGGACTGCTGTCCGGGAGACACTTGGGATGGAGTTGATGGACGTATTCGAGTCTGTGGTGGACTTTGGACGCGAGCAGGAGACTGTCCTTGGACATTACTCTGAGGCTGACACTGCACTGCAACTTGGGGTTTGGATGGCTGTGCTTGGGTGGGCTGTGCTTCAGGAGGGACATGGGATGCAACAGTTGTTGGGGTCTGAGCTTCAGGCTGAGTCTGAACTTCAGGCTGAGCTGGGGACAGGGGCTGGGCTTGGGGCGGGGGCTGAGCTGAAGGCTGAGCGCTCTGAGCAGTCTGAGGCTGGGCTTCTGGAGGACTCACACTCGACGACTGAGCTGGTGGCAGGGTTTTGGCTTGTGGCACCTGTGTCGGGGGTGATAATTTACTCTGTTTTTGTTCACCTGTACCTGTGAAAAGGAAAGACCAAATATTTCTTACTCTAGAACAAAAGACTGTGGTTTAAGAAGAATTTGAAGCGGATTTTCCAAAGGTGAGAATTCTGTATTTCAGCACGTAAGACTGATGCCTTAGAAATGCTCCAGTTAGAAACATGTGGGTTAGGACTCTCCTAAGCTGGGAACGTGGACCCTGCTCACGGCCACCCCCTGCACATTTTTCTAAGTCTCCAGACGGCTGGCTTCTGAAGCAAGGTGCGGTCTCTGGAAATCAGCCAGGTCTGCTGGTCCAGGCTGAGGCCACCCCACATTTCTCACCTATGGCGTGAGGGCAGCCAGCGACAGAGGCCTGCGGGAGGAGGCTGACAGTGTGGCTCTCCCTGCAGCTCTCCATCACTGGTTCTGAGCAGGATATGCCCGCCTGCCCTGAGTGCACCTCCACGACTCAATCAGTGCCTACAAGGCTTGGAGGAGTAAGTGTGGGCACAGGTATCGTGACATTTTCCTGTTTTGTGCCACCCCCCTGATTTCCATATTTCTTAGGGAGGATGGTGGTGACAGGGAGTCTGTAAGGGCAAGAGATCTTGTCAAGATCTTGTGAGGCTGACCAGTCAGCTGGCAAGTTCACGGGCGTGAGGCTCAGCCTCTCAGTGGTAAGCACCAGTGCCCCCTGCCCTGTCTGTTAGCCCAGCGACTTGTGATGAGAGCATGCAGCACTTGTGACGATCCCCAAGTCCTACCTGCTGCTGTAGTGGAAACAGTGGTGGTGGTGGTGCTGGCGGCTGTGGCTGTTGTTGCCAACGGGGTAAAGAGGAATCGCTGCACGGTACCATTTGGCATCGCAGCCTGCATCAGCTGCTGCCCTGGGCCGGGCAGGACCGTCACCCCTTGAGGTATCAACTGCAACTGCCCAGTAGTTTGACCTTGTCCTTGAATTACTACCGTCAAACCTTGATTGCCACCCTAAGGAAAAAACACACAACATGTAAATAGTCTTCGAAGCATCAATCTGCAAAGTATACCTTTTTTATGTTGAAAAATATAAAATAATGAAAATATGTATGTTAATGTCTACGGAATGATACCAAAAAAATTGAGATAAGCCAAAATAAGAATATTTAACTGATGTTTAGTGGGAAACAAAATGAACTAACAATCCAGAGTTCCAGCCCAAGTTCTCCAAATGGAGAGCCAGGTATCTACAAGCAACAGCACATCTCTGGATCTGTATTTCCCAATCTATAAAATAAGGGCATTGAAGTGAATGACTAAGGTCTCCACAGAATTCTGATTTTAAACCATATTATTTATATTCATATTATTTTATAACTTTCAAAGCATCTTTAGATGTAGTGCCTCAGTTGAGTCTCATAATAGACTTGTGAAAAAAAAAAAGACTATAAAGTAAATAGCTACTGTTCTCACTGATAACTAAGTGAAGCCTAATTGTGTGGTTTTAGTCTCAATTAAAATTGCTGAAAATGTGAAAGCCTTAAAAAAAAAATAATAATAGACTTGTGACTTTGTGGAGCAGAGAGAGAAAATATTACTACATCTCACTACCAACTAGAAAAATCAAGTGAGAAAGCTCAGGTCCCTTGCCCAAGTTAGAGGCCAAGTTCAAGGTGTGACAAAATGAAAAGCCCAGGTCTCCTAGATTCAGTTTTTTCACTAAGACCAAATGACCTAGGGTGTGTGCTAGTGTGTGCTGGAGGACAGAAAGCTCAGGGTTTTAGACGTGAAATGCAAACACCACGTCGGGAAGGTCACTAGTATCAGTCGTCATCAAAGTGGGACTGGGCTCTGAATACTCTGTATGTACTGTTCTGTCCAGGACTTCTTAATCCTTAACCACCAGGAACATGGTGGAGAATTAGAAAACAAACATAAAAACAACCCACCCCAGATTCCCAACAGCCAGAACTAATGCTACAAAGTTCATACAACAATACTAAGCTCCATGGACTTTCTTTATTCATGAGTCCCTTACTCTCGCTTTTCTACAATATTTTTGTGTACATTCAAAACTACATAAAACACCAAGTGCTGTTTAAAGAATAATTATAAAGTGAACATCTATAAAACCAGCATTCAGGTCATCACTGCCAATATCCAAGAAGCCCCCCCAGTGACCTGCTCTCATCTTAATTCCCCCATTTCCCCTGAGAGGTAAGCATTGCTCTCACTGTCACAATAACTGCATTTGTTCATAGTGGTACCACTCAGGTATAGATCTTTACAGGGACGAAGGCTCCTAACTTCAGGAGCACCATTCATGAAGACCATGATGGGGATGGTGGCCCCTCCAGGGAGGCAGTGCAGCAGCCCTGTATCCCTAAACAATACAGCTAGTGTTGCTTGTTTCTGAATGTTAACACAAACAGATCACAATGTAAGTTTGTTATCTGCTTCTTCCGCTCAACGGTGTAGTTCTATGTGGCTATAGTTTGTTTATTTTCATTGCTGTAGGAAGGTACGATTTATCTAACTGATTACAGACTGACATTTGGGTTGTTCCCAGTTTTTGACTCTTAACAATGCTGCTGTATATTCATGACCATTATCCAGGTGCTCAGATGAGTAAGAACTTCTCTAGGGAATACACCTAGAAGGAGCACCACTGTGACCTGGGGCGTGCTCGCCTCTGACTTTGCTTTGGTTAAACCGATTCATACTACCCAGAGCTGTGTGTAGCAGTTCATTCTACTCCAAGTCTTTGCTCTCTTGATTCTGTCTGACACTTTAATTTATACCAGTCTCTTAGGTATATGCTTTTAATATGTGTTTTCCTCATTATTAACAAAATTCAGCAGTTTTCTGGATTTGTGGACATTTAGATTTCCTCTTTTCTCATCAAGTTTGCTTGCTCTTCTTTTCTCCTGAGCTATCTGAATTTTTTTTCCCTTCTTAATTTGTACTAGTAATTCTTCATTCTGGGTAATAGTCCTTGGTTGGTTGTATCCATACCTTCTCTCATTCTTTTCATTCTTTTATAATATTGATGAACTGAAGTTCTTATTTTTAATGTTGTTGAAATTATAAATCTTTTCCTGTATGGCTAGTATTTTCTGTCTTTAAGAAAGCCTTTCCTACCTTCTAAAAGTATAATAGTTTTACCTTCCACAGTCAGGATGTTTTTCTTCCTGGAACTGAGTTTATGAGTGAGATAGTGGTCCAATTTCATGGTTTCCCACGTATGCTCAATTGTCCCAGGACCATTATTAAAGTCTTTCCTTACAATGATCTGCAATGTCATGTACCAAGTGTCCACAAATGTCTGGGTCACTCTCTGCACTTTCTACTGTTTAGTATCTGTTGGTCTGTCTACCTTTGTGGCTGTACCTTACTGTATTAAGTAGTGAAGCACTGTAGTAAATTTTGATATCAGGTTACCACATGGGGCAAATCCTCCTGTTGTTCAAAAGTGTTACAGATATTCTCCATCCTTTGAACTTCCCTAAAAATTTAAAAAATCACCTTGTCAAGTTTCAAAATATATCTCTTGGGATTTTGATAGGAATTGCATCAGTCTATTGATCAGTATTGGAAGAACTGATAATATTGAATGTTGTAAGGAAACAGCTTAATGTACTCAAATTTTATTTTTCCCAAGCAAATTGGTTAACTAATAAAATTTTAGTGGTTAAAAGGGTTACCCATCTTGGTGTTATAACTCATGATCTAAGGACTCTGGATAGGTGAGGGAAGTATTTTTGTTTGACCCCAGGAAGCAGCCATTTCTTACAATAAGTACATTTTAAAACTTCTGAGAATACGTCCATATTTTAAAACTTACAGCAAGAATAAACAAGATCATTTCTAAAGGTAAAATGCCAGTTACATGACTTACGTGGCCCTGCGTTAGCTGAGTGAGTTGAGCCATGGTCAGCTTCACCTGTCCTTGCTGGGGGCGAGGGGACTGGGAGGCTGAAGACTGCAGATTTGCACTGGGTGCTCCTGAAGGTAGCCCCTTCTGCGCAGGTGCCGAGGGGACTGTGCTGGGGGCAGAGATCGCAGTGGAAACCGGCTGCCCTCTGATGATCTGCGTCACCACCTGCTGAGGAGCACCTATGTGAACAGCAGAACATTAGCGTGCTCACGTGCCTTTAGCAGGAGGCTGAGGTGAAACACTGTTCAACACTACAGATGAATGCATTCTTCTGAATTTTCAGTAAGATGCACAGGACGCCAACAAAGGCTACACCCAGTCACACACCCACACCCAGAGGACCCTGCCTTCACTCAGCTTGCTGACAGCCATTCTCCAGTTCCTGCTGTCTGTAGCAGAGGGGAAGAAACAATTAATGTTCTTCCTATGAGTCTAAAGCCAAAATGACAATAGGGAAGATTGAAGAGAGTATGTAAAATGTGTCATTATTAGGCTGCCTTTCCTTAGGAATATAAATTTAAAAATAAGATAATCTAATTATAATTAATTCATGTGATTTTAAACAAATTGTACGGAATCTGTAATATTCTGAGCCAATTATATTTATATATGAGCTTTTCTCATTGCTATTTGCCATACAGCTTGGAAGAACCATGAGGGCAAGAACCCTCTGTCTCCAATTCTAGAGCAACGTGCTCAGCAAACGCTTCCACAGTTACTGTTAAATAAACATTCACAGAGCAAATGAAGTTTAACTGAAATGGCTCTACAACCTTCTAAAAATTTCAGTTTCTCATTCACCTTGATGAAATGGAAGAGGCAGGTAGTAATTATTTGGTAGCTAATCTTACATTTACAAAGTCTGAATTCATTATGAATGAGTAAAAAAGCCACAGTTCTAAAGGTTTGTATTCACTTCCTGTTTTTCCTTCTACGTGTATATATGTATTTCTGTGTATATTTCTTTTAATGACCAGAGTTTAATACTGCATTATGTGTAAAACTGAACCTATGCTGACATTTAGAACACTTTCCCTTTTTCTTTTTTTAAATAACATCATAGTGAAATCCCTGCTTATAAATTTTTAAGTGCTTCTAATTATTTCCTTAAAACAAACTCCTCCCAAAATTACTGGGTTCATAGTATGAACATAAGATAAAACTGAATTTTAGAAAGGTTATACCCAATCATGTTCCCACCACCACTGGGCCCCCACTTCACTAACGCCTGCCAATACTACCACTGGAGTAACATATCCCAGCAGTCAGAAACAGTACGACAGCATTACAGTATCTGTATTTCTCCAGTCGGTCTAGTTTCCTTTGGTATCACCCTCCTAAATTCTGGTGGCTTGTAATATGCTTTAACAACTGGCAGTGTAACTCTTCCATCATTACTGTTTCTTCTAAGCATTTCCTGGTTATTCTCACCCATTTATTCCTCAAGATGAATCAAAAAACAGTATATACAGACAAGTGCTTGAATGTGAGAACCTCCAGGGCCCAACACTTTGTCCTTGTACTGCAGTTTGAGGAACAGTTCATGAGAAGTTACTCTAGTTTATCACCTGGTATTGATACGGTGTCATCATAAAGGGCTGGTACTGACTGATTACATGGTGGTCATTCAGATGATCCCCAGTATGTTCAGGTTGATTTATTTTGAAATTATCAATCAAAATGCAAATTCAAAAATAAAAACTCTTTTTTAAACATCCTGGGAGTGTTCAACTTTGGGAAAAGCTAGTGTTGTGGTAGGAATAGGGGTAAGCAGACCTGCACACACTCAGACACACACCGCCCTCCACTTCTTTGACCGTAACTCTTAAGACCCACCAGCCCCACTGGCCACCTTGTTTTTTCTACAACATACCAGACACACTCATATGTGAAGCCACATATTCACATATGCAAGTAGACACGTGTTGCAGCTACATAAGGCATTAAGAAACAAAGGCTCTCTACATGTAGAGTACCATCTGGTAATTTACCAAATGTTTCAGTTATCTGTTATTACCACTTATCATCTTTAAATGTTTCTTCTTCTTTACATTAGTTTTAGCTTTCTTTTTAGTTAGCTGCCTGATGGCTATTTTTAAGATTTTATTTATTTATTTTTTAAAGGTTTGGGGGGGGCGCATTAGATTAGGTTTGTTTGTTTATGTATTTTTTTTGCCTTTTTATTTTTACTTTTTTGCACATTCACATTATATTGCATGTAAATACACATATACAGTATATTACTTTTTTTTAGTTTACATATATGTGCTAATTATTGTTTCTAAGAACAGATTAGATCTTTAGCTTTTTAAACTTACACAGTTATCAAAGGAATAAAGCCAACTACAAAATAAGAATCAACAGAATGCGGTAACCCAATCACAAAGGACAGTCAAGTGTGCTTACACATATTCAAGAAACCAAAATAATAATTAGTTCATTTGTTCATTAGTTCATTTATTATTTTTTTTCCATTTACTATTTTTTAATGGAGGTACTAGGGACTGAACCCAGGACCTCGTGCATACTAAGCATGCGCTCTACACCCTTCCCCATACCCTAACGGCTATTTAAAACAGAGAACAGATGCTGAATTTTATCAACTGTCCCTGCAGCATTAACTGAAATAATGAATACTACTTTCTTTTCTGGGGTAAATTTTGCTGAGACACTAGGAGATTGCATTAAAAAAATATGATACTATGTTTTATATTATATGCCAAAGTTATAAAATGAATGGGAAAGAATTAGTCTTTTCTTCCCTCTATGCCCTGAAACTATTTTTTTATAAGAAGGAAACAGTTTCCTAACCATCTCAAAGAATTTTATCCATAAAAAACCATGAGATGTGGAATTCTTTTCTGTAGGTAATACTATGGAAATTATCCAAATTTCTTTCCTTGATACATCATGAAGACTTAAAAATTTTAAGCACAGTATATAATTATATCTTGTCATTTGAATGGACTTAGTTCCTAAGTACGGACAGTGAGAATTCTCAGTGTCTTACTGCAAGGATACCTGTTCATAATTTCCTATTTTAAAAAGTTCATTCTGGCTTTATAGCATTTTCTCATTCCTAATTTTTTGTAAGCTAGCATTTTGTTCCCTTTCCTCAAGATTAAACTTGCAAAAGAATGATTTATTTTAATAATAGTTGCCTTTTCTGTCTTCTAATCATTACTTGTACTTTTATTTTACTTCCTTCTTCCTGTTTCCATTTGAGATTTTTATTTTTTTTCTAACTTTTGATGAAGGTTTAAAATGTGGGTTTTTTCCCTCTGTTTTGTTCACCAGTGTGTTTCAACCGCTTAGAGTAGGTGCTCAAATATTTGTTGAATGAATGAGTCTGCCTCTCAGTCCAGCTCTGCAGCATGGCTTAGTTGCTGTTTAACTGTTTATGATTATACATTTGATGTTTCTTTAACATAAAAGTTACTTTTGAGAATATACATTTTTAGGGTTCCAAGCCAGTAAAAGTTAGTATATTATCTTAATATTAATTCCCAACTTTACTACAAAAAAATGTAGCTTATACACATTCTACTTTTTGGAATTCATCAAGGTTTTACCTATGGCTCATTATATGACCATTTTCATACAAACAGCTCATAAATATTTAAAACTAATGTGTTTCGTTAAAGGTACAAAGCTGATACAATCTGTTTCTGCTTCTGTTAGCCCCTCCTTGATTTCAAATATCTTTTGCTTTATATACTTCAATGACATCTTATTTAAAGATCCAAGACTGCATCTTCATCACAATCTTTATCTTTAAGCCAATAGAAAATGACCCCCTTGGGGGAGGGTATAGCTCAAGTGGTAGAGCGCATGCTTAGCATGCACAAGGTCCTGGGTTCAATCCCCAATGCTTCCTCTAAAAAATAAATAAATAAGTAAACCTAATTACCTACCCCTGCCCCTCCAACAAAACAAAACAAAAGAAAATGACCCTCTTTGTCCTAGTTACTGTTTTTCAAACACTGAATTCAACTCTGTCCAGTTATTAGTAGGACTGTTTTCCATGTCTTCCCTCCGCCTCCTTTCTTTCCTTCTTATTTATTTATTTAATCTTATTGAGTTATATCTTTCCTTCTTTTTTTGTCGTTTCATGTATCTTTGACTATCTTTTTATTTTTTAATCTTCTGTGGTAATTTGCTTTTAGGTATGTTTATCATAAATGTACAGCTAGTTTTTTTTTTCCACCCAATCTTTACAGGCTCCAACTTTTAATATGGAAGCTTTAACTTATTTACATTAATGAAGGGCAGGCGTTGCCTTTGTAATCTTGTTTTATGGTTTCCACTTAAATGCTTCTTAGCTGTTTCCTTGATTTTCTCTCTGTCTTTTGCCACACAGACTGTTTTTCTTTGCTCGTTCTCTTTACTTCAATGATTTCAACGTATATATTACATTTACTAGAGGTTTTAAAAACATTTTTGATAAGCATACTTGGATCTGTCTTTCTCTTACTGACAATGCCAGAAATGAAACAGACTCTATGGAAGCATCCCATGTTGGATTAGAAATTTAGTTTGCTTTGAAGTCATAATTCATATTGGTATTTTCTAGTATGTACAGTGCCAAATACAGAGTACTACAGATCTCCTGGACTGGCTGTCTCCATGCAAAATAATACTGGATAGAGGAATACCTGGCTGTACCATCACAGGTGTTCGAATAATTGCCTTTCCTAGTGTTGACTGCTGGAGTGGCGTCCTAATCACCGTCATACCAGGGCGGATCTGAGGCCCTGTGATTACCTGAAGGACAATGAATTAAAATGTTTTTAAAAGATTAAAGCATGATAGACTTAGAACACAGATCTTTAAACATTCTATACTGATACACATGCCCAGAGAAATGAAAGAAGCTCTTGGACATTACATTTTAAATTATATTAAGCATCAGAACAAAGATAGAATTTTGAAGGAAGAGAAGAATGTAATTCAAATGAGATCACACAAAATTCCCCATGACTAATACCAAGAGCCTACACACGAAAAAGAAGGAACAAGACCTGGCAAAGGTCTGCTCTACAACCACCGCAGCTGCTCACAGGAAAGTGTTGAGCCCTGTTTCCCTGAGTTCCAATCCCATCTGTAACCCAGAGAATGTAAGAGCAAGATCAGAAGAAGCCAGAAGTTCCTTCACGGTTTAAAGGAGAGACCACAGAGCATATCTGAGTGTTCCTTTAGAACATTCTCAAGTCTAAGCACTTTAAACCTTTTCCATGACACTAGTGCCAAAGAAATTCTGTGTCTCCCATGTGTGCATGTCGCCTGACAGGCCGGTCACAGTGCTGGGGTCTGTATTTTCCATTCTTTCTTAGCTGCACAGCATATTTCCCCAGGTGGTCCAGTGCTGACCATTGTTTTCAATAAAGGAATCTTCTTCATCAAATCCTGGAGAGCAATTCCTACGACTCATAAACTACACTAATGTGCTATTAACTAGATGTTAAAAATTAACAGTTCATTAGAAATATTACTAACAAACTTTTAAAAAATCAGTACTTTGTCACAGATTAAGTAAAAGGCAAAGACAAATTAGAAGTTATATTAATCCTGGAAGAGGTCACTAAATAACAACTTCCACCCGATGTGGTTGACGCCAAACAAACCTGTCAAGAATTCTTACTTGTGAAGTGCCTGCTGTTCCTCCAGAGCCCGGGGTGTTGGGCCTAATTGTGACCGTCGCCGTCCTGGGCTGGAATGAAGTAAAAGTTTGCTGACTTGTACCTGTACTCGATGGAATGATACCCAGGACTTTCTGCTGCACTTGAACAACGCCTTCAAAGAAGATGAAGAAGTAATTAACAACGGCCCCTTTAATGAAAGCATCAGGTGGTGCTTGGTTTCTGAGGAGAAACTAGGTGTGGCGGGGGTTTATAGTGGGCTACATAAAATGTGAGATCCAAGGGCTGAAATCAGTGAAAAGGAAATGAAAAATAATGGCGACAGTATGATCTGGCAAATGTGAATTAAAACTCTTCACATTTCCCTTACCTCCTTGCGTTGCTGGCACATTTACAGCGACAATCTTGCTGTTTGCAGGAAGTGGCAGTTTGGTAATTACTTTTCCTGCCATAGTGACTGGATTGCCTGTAATTTGGAACGTCTGACCTGTGCTGGCAATGGTTGTAGCAGATGTGGCAGCTGTGCTGGTGGCTAATGGGGTATAAGACATTTAATAAGCTTTAGATTTAAAATAACCAGCAACGTAGTGACTTCTAGGAAGGCACCAATGCATGAAATGTGGCTCATTTTGTATTTTTAAGAAAAACATTCCTCTCCACTCAACGTAAGTGAACTATGTAAATGTTGAAAGTGAAATAATGTAAGAGAGGAGCTTCACTGATGTAATATTATGAATATTATCTGTAACAAACCAACTGTTACAGTTTGTTCAATCAGCTGCAGAAGAAAAACAGTTTTCTAAAGAAACATTTCATTTCAGTAGGTAAAGGACTGAAATTTCTTTTTCTTGAATGAAAGCCATCTTTTATTTATTCACAGTCGTGTACCTGAATTTGACTGGCCTTGCTTAACCCAGGTAGCAAAGGTCTGATGGAAGTTCTTGTTCTGCTGGAATGTTACTGTAGCTGGAGATCCAACTTTAGTAGTTAGTACCATTTTAGTTCCAGTTGTAACTGAGCCACTTATGGGGGCTACCATAACTTTCTGTGCTGGAGAGATGGTACTAGTTGTACTGCTTGTTGGGGAAGTAGTGGAAGCTGCAATCACTGTAGGCTTCTGTTGTTCCAATCGTTTCTAGAAAAGTCAGGGAGAGAAATCATGAACCAAAATCATTCTAAATAAAAATATCACTCTGCAGGAAGTCCAGCCATAATTCCTCCCAATCCAAGAAACTGCACCAAAATTCTAAAGTATTTTACTCTGAAAACACGCCCATATATATTTACATTTGATTTAATTTCCTGATGAAGGCAATACTTTTTTGACTCTTAAATCACATATATTTTATTCAAAGTAGTAAGTTTTTCGTATCAAAAATTTTGAAATGATCAAGTTTTTCCAGTCTGTGCAAAGGTCTAAACTTTCAGACTGAAAATATAAGAGACATGGGTGATCTTACAGGAGACAAGGACACCTTGCTATTCAGCAGTTGGGTTTAGAACAGACAGCAATGATGGCACCTGTAAAAGGATTCTGTCTTACCACAATGTTAATCCATCCAATCATAAAGAACACGTCAGCATTTAAATATCACTATTCCAAACTGACAAAAACCTGCAATCAACCAAGCTAAAAATTATAAATAGCTTTTCTAGACTTGGGTTTTTCAGTTCAAACATTTTTACAGAAAAATCCTTCAGATTATTTTATACAGAGTAGTAACATCTGATCTTTCAGACTACGAGGTTATCAAAGACAATTTATGTATCTTCTCCCATAGTTTGCCACCTTTTCCTGACAGCTTATCAACGTGACGGTTTAAGTTTACACACGTAAAAACTATAGGTAGCACTGTCTGCAAACCTGGTGGTAGATGCTTCACCTTCATTATTATGCTCGGACCAACCCAAGGAAGTTGCTGGTACTGTGATTTAAAGACGAGGAAACTGAGACCCGGAAAGGCTGTGTAAGAGGCCCAAGGCCATAGAGGCAGTAAATGGTGGAGCTGAGATGTACACGAAGATCAAATTCCAATGCTGAACTATTTCTTGCCGTCGGAAACTGCTCACCAAAGACATCACACACCCAGTCTTTTTATTGTTACTTTTGTACATGTTCCCTATGCCTGAAAATAGTGTGAAGTATTTTACATAATTTCTCATTCCTCAGAAGAATAGGAGTTTAGTTTTGAATACTTAGAAATACCAACTGATTGAGTCAGTTAAAAGAAAAAAGGCAGGAAGAAAACTAAACACATATTTAGTAGTTATTTTCTGGGGATATGCCTTCAAAAATTGGAAATAACTACCTTTGTAAGTAAGCTTTTTAAAGAAATTTAAATGGGTTACATGGGGAATGGAACCAATATTTTGTAATAACTAAATGGAGTTTAGTAACTTTTAAAAACTGTATAAAAGTTTTTTTAAATAATAAAAAATATAAGGGGGAAAAACCAAATCACAGATTTGGCATTTAAACAGGATCTGCTGGGTTTGTGCACAAGTTCAAAAAGGCAAGTTGGTCATTACACTCTAGCTGTCATTATTTCTCAAATTTTGTGCCAGAAAAAAAAGTTTTGATCATCTTCATTGCTAAATTTGGAAAGCATATTAAAATGAAGATTGACTTGTGTCATTAAAAACAAAAATTGTGAAGTAATGTATAAATTAGGCATATCCTGCTTCTAACGAATCAGGCTACATCCAGGACGTATGGCCATCACCTCAGAAACTGACACACATCGGAAAAGCAGAGAACATAACGCTCTAGGGGGACTTAGAGGGTTAATGCACCAAGTTCAGGTCCTGACTTTCAGCTGCCAGAGAAAAAGCTCATTATCAGCTTAAAGAAACTGACCACCCTTCCCCTCTCCCCTGCAAAGTAAAACCTTAGGTTACTTTGTGGAATGACAAACCACATCCACAAATTGAAAAACAGCTGGCCAGTCTTTCTATGAATAGACAGACAGACGTGACTAAACTCGAAAAGGCTGTTATATCAAATTTTGATTAAATCAAGACAATCCCCTATAGTGGACCACTGTAAAAGATATATAAGAACTTGAAAAAATATTTCATACAATGTGAGGGAAAAAAGGACGTTTGCAATGATGAGTTTGATTTATTTATATAATATCTAATTTTTAAGCAGTTATGTATAACTAAGTTAATGATATCTATTTTATCTATTTCTATTTTATTTATATCCTGAAAATTTATATACATATATGCAAGTTTGGCTAAAAACTTTTACAGTAACTTTTTAATGAATGAAGGAGTAATTATCTCTTATGGGTCCCTAAATAGTCAGGCACACATGGTATATCATAGTATTGAATTATTAAGAAACCACAGCAGTTTGATGATCACGAATTACAACAAACTCTTATAGTTTTAGTACAATTGGCTTTTTCACACACTACAGAGGTTTATGGATTAGAATTTTGCAGGAAAAAATTATCTTTAGAAACTAGTCACTGAACTAGAAAAATAGTAAGAGAAATCATATTTCAAACATTGTTCTTTTAATACGTACACTTTTTGCAAAACCGCAGCTTGGTATATCCCAAGTTATTTTCAAGTACTAAAATTAAGATATATGTGAGATACATTTAAAAATAAAACCATAGGAATATACAATTACTGTGCTTTTAGTGTGCATGATTTTGGCTAAAGATGTCAATTCATTGCCAGGGGGGACTGGTACCAACTCCCCCACCTGCTGGGCAGCCAATCGCTGCTGTTTGAGGTGAGCCTCCATTTGGGCCTTGAAGTCCTCTGCCTTCTTCTGTTCACTAACCTTAGCCTGTTGCTCAACTGCTTGTGCCTTTTCTTTCTCCACCCTGTAGGGAAAAAAAAGAGGAACTTATCAGAAACCATAGGAATATCACAGAGATATTGTGGGTTTCGTTCCAGACTACTGCAATAAAGCAAATATTACAATAAAGCGAGTCACTGATTTTTTGGTTTCCCAGTGCATATAAAAGTTATGTTTAGGCTACAGTGTAGTCTATTAAGTGTGCAACAGCATCATGTCTAAAAAAAATAACGTATATCCTTCTATTAAAAAATATTTTATTGCTAACAAACCCTAACAATTATCTGAGCCTTCAGTGAGTTGTAGCAGTAACACCCAAGATCACTGATCACAGTTCATCATAACAAATATAATAACAACGAAAAAATCTGAAATACTGTGAGAACTACCAAAATGTGATTCAGAAACACAAACTGAGCAAATGCTGTCGGGAAAATGGCACTGACAGACTTGCTCAATGCAGCTATGCCACAAAACTTCAGGTTATAAAAAAACACAGTTGTCAGCAAAGTGCAATAGCATAAGTATGCCTGTACCCCATCAGGCATCAGCAATCTAATATTAAGGGAAATCTGGTTAAGTTTCAAATCATGCAAAAAGTATAAAATTATTTTGATGTAAAAATAAAACATTCAAATTAAGATAATTAGAAACTGAGAAGTGGATAATAACTGTTAAAAATTAGAAAACAGGACCCTTAATAAACAATGCACAGGTAGCAAAAAGGTGGGAGTAAAATTAGGACGTACTGAATAAGCTATTAGAGGGGTAATTCTTCAATTCGGAAGTGCTGAGAATCTTCAAATACCTGATCACACGTTAGCTGTTTCCTTACCTCTCAGCAAACGCCCTGATCTCCCATAATTCCAATTCTTCCTCTGCGACCCAGGTTTCGATAATAACAGGGCCAGTTTGCTTGGGCGTTTCTGGTCTCTTTGGTCGCAACGCACTTGATCGAAGGCCTTTCCTCTGAGGGGTAGGTGTTTCTTTGGGGGGGGAAAATCAGAGTATTTTAAGTAATACAGCTTCTAAAATTATAGTACTTCTGGCATCTCCTCTTATGAAAAGCAGGGATTGGCAAGTGTTTTCTTAAAGGGCCAGATGGTAAATACTTTAAACTTTGCAGGACAGATGGTCTCTGTTACAACTTCTTAACTTGCCTTTGTATCATAAAAGGAGCCTATGACAATATGTAAGTGAGTAAGTGCGGCTGTGTTCCAATCAAACTTTATTAGCAAAGGCAGATGGTGGATCAAGGCTCATGGGCCACAGCTTGTTGGCCTGACATAAAAGCCCTCTGAGCCTTACACAGCCCGTTCCTCTGCCCAGAGCACTACTGCCGGGCCCCGACCCGCCCTCTACTGTCACCTGACCGACGCCCACTCCACCCTTCAGACCGCAACACGCACGCAGCTTTCTTCCAGCAGCAAGGGCGTGCTCCTCTCAGTTGGGCTGGGGGCCCCTGCCATGTAGAACTCTGGCAAGCTCTATTTCCCTGTCACGGCACCAAGAAGAGGGACTGAAGACTTACCAATGTAAAAGAGGGATCTGAGACTATTAAGAATAGATATAATCTCCCAGTGACAAGATTTTAAAAATAAAAAGTAGGGAGAGACGAGCACTAAACCTCCCCATATGTTCAGGAAACAGGGACGCAGGAGAATCACAGGGAAGCAACAGAAGGAAACTGAAACGGCAGTAGGACCTGGGCTGCATGAAGAGCTACAAGAAGGGTAATTAAAGGAGACTGCGGTGGTGTGCGCTGAGGAGACTGTGCGCTGAGGAGACTGCGCGCTGAGGAGACTGCGGCGGTGTGCACTGATCGAGACTGTGCACGCTGAGGAGACTGCGGCAGTGTGTGCTGAGGAGACTGCGGTGGTGCGCGCTGAGGAGACTGTGCGCGCTGAGGAGACTGTGGTGGTGTGTGCTGAGGAGACTGTGCGCGCTGAGGAGACTGTGGTGGTGTGTGCTGAGGAGACTGTGCGCGCTGAGGAGACTGTGGTGGTGTGCACTGAGGAGACTGTGCGCGCTGAGGAGACTGTGGTGGTGTGTGCTGAGGAGACTGTGCGCACTGAGGAGACTGTGGTGGTGTGTGCTGAGGAGACTGTGTGCACTGAGGAGACTGCGCGCTGAGGAGACTGTGGTGGTGTGCGCTGAGGAGACTGTGCGCTAAGGAGACTGCGCGCTGAGGAGACTGCGCTGAGGAGACTGCGGTGGTGTGCGCTGAGGAGACTGCGGTGGTGTGCGCTGAGGAGACTGCGCGCTGAGGAGACTGCGCGCTGAGGAGACTGTGGTGGTGTGCACTGAGGAGACTGTGTGCGCTGAGGAGACTGCGGCGGTGTGCACTGAGGAGACTGTGTGCACTGAGGAGACTGTGGCGGTGTGCGCTGAGGAGACTGTGCTGAGGAGTCTGTGGTGGTGTGCGGTGAGGGCTGCAGGGTCAAGACTGAAGACTGGTCAGGACTGCTTTCTTCCATCTATGTCTCTGCCTCTCAGCTGAGGTGTCTACTCCTATCCCAGGCCAAGGTTGTTTTAATTTTACTAATATTTCGTATCTACTAGGACAGGCACTCTTCAAAAAAGCCATTCCCAGTCATTTGTCCTTCAAGATGAACTTCTGACTTAATTCAATCAAGATTTGAAAATTAAATTTTTACTTCTGGGGACTATGAACTTCTATAAGCGAGTAAATTTCTATCTATAGACAGCATTTTCTTTTTATATATTTCTTAATAGATTTTTTTCCTAAGTATTTTTATTGCATATACAAAATTGATTTTTATTTATATATCTTGAATCTGGATCCCTTACTGG
This sequence comes from Vicugna pacos, assembly GCF_048564905.1. Lineage (NCBI taxonomy): Eukaryota > Metazoa > Chordata > Mammalia > Artiodactyla > Camelidae > Vicugna > Vicugna pacos. The sequence continues at coordinate 50,752,638 of NC_133002.1, forward strand.
ACTCTTTTCAGTGTTAACAACAGTTTTGACTCTCAAGTATAGCATTATAATACCTTTTCTTTGCTTCCTTAAGAACAGGGGCTGGATCCCATTCTTCTATGTACTTGCCACCTAGAACCTATCATGCAGGTGTCTATAAATGTTCCCTGGGTAACTCTTTATGCCTCTTAGGTTGTTTCTACCCTGAGCACTAAAGCTTCACACAACAGCAGCTTTAATCCTTGAGTCAACAAATCTTCACTAACCACTTACGTCTCAGATTCTGCAGCCGGTTCCAGGACTACAACCAGACAGACTCAAAGCCCGCTGTCTTGGTTGACGGTCTGGTGTGAGCCAGTGCTCCACGCCTTAATCACAAGAGGTATTGTAACAGCTCTTTGTACCCCTCCTCTGACGCTGTGTGCCTAGTGGACTCTTGGCTACGTTTACCAGTTAATTATCATTTAAAAAATAGAATAGTTTGTGATGAAAAAGTATTTTTTCAAAAGTTGAACAAAAAGTTAAGGAAATAATTAGAATCAAATTTCAATTCATGAAAGATACGGCTAACAGATGAATGATAAAAGAACAGAATTCTTTCTGTTCTTACCTTTTGGTGCTTCTGGAACTCCAATGGGGCAAATGATTTTCCTGATACAATATTCAGATCGAATGCCATAAGGACCAACATCTCGCCTCTTAATTATTTCAGTTGTTGTGATTTCAGTTTCAGATGTTTCTATGATGATTTAATTCACATAGTATTAATAACCACCCAAAATGTTCAGAGACTAAAAAGGTACAGCATCTGGTGCTTTAAAAAAGAGATACACATGGAATAAAACTTTGGAAACATTAGCTTAATGAATGACTGCAGGACCACTGCTGGACTGCAACAATACCTCCATACAAAAAATTTGTAAACTGAGCAAAATGCTGTTCGGGAGCAGCTCAGTTCCTAGCGGTAAAATTCAGTCAAAATAATAAAAACCCTAGGAGAGAAGCAGCAAGCACAGAGTCCCAGATGTCCCAGTTTAAATGATTTATACTCTATGATAAGAAGTATCTTTTAAAAATTCACACTGGTTCTCACATTAGTGACTCACCTTTTAAGCTGAAACCCCTATGTGGCCTCCAGGATTTGACAGCATGTGCTGCCAAACTTTAGCAAAGGTGTATTTTTTAAATACTAGCATTATATTTCAATAAATAACAGACATGCTTAAAACGAAGTGAACTGTTAAGTGATTTTCTCTTTTAAACTTAAATTAGAAACTAACAACCCCTCACCTGTCCGTGTGGTCCCTCCTCCCGGAGGAGCCTTGGCCGCCATGTCATCCCATCTCAGACTTGCCCACAGTAACCGCAACATCAGGCTCACTCCAGCTAAGGACTTCACAGTCTGCAGCCTATACCTGAAAGAAAAACCCAAGAAGAATCATGTATGTATGTACACACACACACATACACACACACACACACACGCACGCACACTCTATTAATAAACTGAAGGATTCTTTCTTGTTCTCTTTACGACTTCAATAATGATTATACGGTCTCGTAAGCACTCTGGTTATTATGGATCCCGTAATGAAAGAACTCTTGTTTCTAGGCATAACATGCATCTAACAATTTTAAAAAGGGCTGCAGTCACTTCAAATGCCATATAAATTGGTAAAACAAGCATGTTTCACTGTCAGACTGATATGGCAGCAATTTATAAAGATTTGATACATTTAGCCTAATTCCAAAAATGTTAGAAAAAATATGAGTAAGAGCAAATATGGAGAAATAAATAATTGTGACTGAATGTGATAAGAGTTCTGAAGAAGGATAAAATCTTAACTGATTTTTGCTGCAACAAACTGAAAATGTTTAAAGTTTCTCAAAAAGCAAAATAAAAGCAGGAAGACCTCACAAATTCAGTAAGACCTTTCCAGACAGAAATTTTGTATTCAAATGGTGGTTCTACAAGAGTACCAGGTGATGAATACTGCTAATACTAATAATGCTTTAACAACATTAGAATAGTTTTGGAATCCTATGATTAATAATAAAATGACAGTGAGTAATAAAAAAGGACATTACTATGTTAGTTACTAATCAGAAGACAAAGGAATCTTTGTGCTCAGGTTTTTTCTAAGCATTGTGTGAAAGTTACTGAACATTTTAGATATTCTTTTAAAATATTAAAAACACATTTCAAAAAGAATTTATAACTGCAGTGAATATAATGTCTTAAAATTGAGTTAACCACAGAACATTTTAAAGTAGCCCTAGGCTGTCAATTCTCTATTAGTGGTCTTTGTGTAATTAAACACTTCGCTGACATTTCCACACACTTAAATGAATACAATAAATTGACTGTAGTGTAAAGAAAACTTATAAAATGAAAATAATTTCCTCCTCTAACAGAAGTAGAAGGTAAATCTGAGACAATTTGTATTTGAAAGCAATGCTTTCTATTCTTAATGTTAAGTCAGAAAAATGAACAATGTGAGAAAGAAAAAGCTCCAGCCAAAAAGTTACCACAACTTCTTAACTTCTCATCTCCACCTGTGACACCATTATTTTCTTCGTTGTGCTATCACCCTGTGAATCCTCTGACTTGGACAGATGGTTCTTAAATTAGACAGCAAATGTTAATTAGTGCAGGGATGTCCTGAGATAGGGAAAGTGTTTGTCACTTTCAGACCACACCCTACAGAAATGCCTAGGGAATTTTGGACTCATGGGAGAAAACAAATGAATATTTATTTGGAAAGAGTTTCTTCTCATGCTCTTTCTTCTTCCTCCAATCACTCTCCACAAACAACTTTAAAGCAACTCTATTTTACGATGGAAGTAACACCAGGTGGGGAACACACTTCATGCATTACAGCCTATTCATTCAAAAAATACTTGAGTGTTTTCTCAAATAAAACTAAGTGAAAGGAGCTGGGGACACAGAGATGAATTATAATCCCTTCCTGAGTCAGCAGGAGCTGTCACAGAGGAAAGCACAAGGGAGGGGCATCTGATTTGGTTTGGGGGTGGGGACTGGAGCTTCCCTGGAATCTCAAAGGACAAGGATGTGGGAGCAGCTGATCAAAGGCAAGGAACACACATGTGCTTCGGGGGAAGGTGTACAAGAGCAGACACTTCTTCCGAGAAACCAGCTCCAGTGTACTATGGCTGGAGGGAACGGATGTGGAGCAGCAAGAGCAGGCCCAGGAGAGGAAGGCAGAAGCCAGAATGAGCTGCACCAAACAGGAGGATTAAAGAGCACCTAAGACAGTCTATCAGGAGATCTCTGATAGGTACCCCACGTTGCACTGGTTGTAAAGGGCAGTACTTCTTGTGGATGTGGTTTACAGGTGACAATGCTTTCCCCCTCCCAGTCCTGCAGCAGGTAACACCACAGCTCAGTCAGAATATTCACAGGACAGATCTGCATTTTAGGAGGGTCCTTTTGACAGCACTGTGGAGAAAACTACTGGTTCAACTGATCATGAAACACAGACTCAGGGCCTGGGGGAAGGGGAGCGAGGGGGAGGACAGAGGGGAGGGAAAAAGAGGCCCTGATGAGTCGATGGGACAAATTTCACTTTTCCAATACTGCCCAGCCTGAACGTTAAATTAATAAAGATCAAACATGCGCCTTTGGCATTCTTAGCTCCTACTCTAAGCATCAGACATTTTATTCAAGAGTGAGTAGAAGAATGCATTTCACATGCATGGTTTCTACAGCGATACATTTTTTTTTAAATGCATTTTTAAGTCAAGAGTAATTTACGTATTTGCCCATGCCTCCGTTAGACAGAAGAGATTATGTTTCTCTCAACTTCAGCAAATTAAGACGTTAGCATACATATGAAGGCAGTATCTGTTTAAAACGTACAGGAAGGTATTTCCTTCCATTAAAAAATGACAAATTAACTAAACAGATAAAACTGTGCCCCCAGTGCATATTGAAACATAACAATACAAGGCTTCTGAAACCCAGCCGTGCAGAAAAGGGCCCTGGGCGACAGGTGAACAGAACTGCTTCAGAGAAGAGTGCTTCCCAGTTGAGCCTACCTTCCATTTCAGAATAGGAAAGAGCAGAAAGGTCGGCCTCCACAACTGCCAGGTCACTCTACTTAAAGTATTTGTACACAGTAACTTTTCCAGTGGGAAAGAAGTTACCTGCAGGACAGTCAAGGATACATTTTGGGACCGCTCTCAATGAAGAAAGCAGAAAAGTGCAGAGTAATCCTACAAATCCATGAACTGTAATGGAGAGTTCCTTGATTCCCTGCAGGATTCTGCAAATCCTTCATTGCAGGCCCTGCAGAGAAATTGTACTTTTCAGCTGTCTCTATTGAATGTGTAATGGAGTGATGATATTTTATTTCAAATCAAAAGATGAGTTATTAAAAACTTGGTCAAACCAACTATGACTGGTCATTTAATTAATTCCTTTATAGAGAGTACTCATTTACATTCTTTTTTCATTAAAAAAAAACTAGTTAATATAAAGGAAACAAAAAAAGTATGATTTTTAACTTAAAGAAACTAGAACCATATTAAAGACACAGAAATGAAGCCTAAAGTGAAATGGAGTCTGCTCGGGAACTTGTCATTAACTTCAGGATCCTAGCAAAATCTAACTGCAACTAAGACCCTTCCTGGTTTCTGAGCATGTCTCACAGAACGCTTATGTTTTCAATGTTCATGTTCCATCCTCTTCAATCGTAAGGGCAAAAAGATAAAAAGACAAGGACATGAAAAAGGACAAAGCAAGGACAAATATGTGAAATGTGATACAGGAGATAAAGTAGTAGATTGGGATTTAGGAAAACCAGGCACTATTCCTAACTCAGTCCCTCTGTGGCCAGAGGCAAATTATTATGCATCTATAAAAGATAAGAATTTCTAAGATCCTTTCCCAACATAAAACTACGTGATCTTACAACTGCCAACACTACGTACTTATGATTCATCCCCAAAGCTTAATGCCCAGAAAATTTTAAATTAAGACTGTTTCTGGGTTTAAAAAAAAAATCTCTTAAGGAATCTCAGAGGTTACTTTTTCTCACAAAAACAACAGAGAACCTCAAAACAAATCATGCAAATAAATTACATCAGGAAGATTTCCACATTATAATGAACTTTGTGTGATATACAGGCATGTTTCCTATGTCTTATGTTTTTATGAATCACCTTGTAGAAATAAAATACAAACATTCCAGAAAGCTGGTGATTATCCAATTCTGTGATTATACCTCACTTTCAGAGCAAACACATGGCAGTAACTTGGGAAGGTTAGATCACAAAAACAACTATGTTTGACTTGTCTTGTGAAAAGTGAAGTTGAGTTTCATTTAAAAGATTCCCTTACACTGTCAGTCTTCAAACATTTTTCCCTAATTAAACTTTAGTACCTACCAGCTGGCCGAGTTAAAATCTCTCTGTACCTTATTTCCATTACTAACTTTGCCCATTAAATGCAGACCTTTCCCTGTCTTATTGCTATTATCTCATAAATGAGATATTCTTGTTAGATAATTTCTTTAAAAACTTTCTCCCTCCCCCAAATACGTTTTAAAGTACATACCTCCAAGTGATACCAAAGGTTGGTCTAGGAGAAGGATAAGGCCATATATCCAAGGCAGGCTTTGCATTGTAATTAAAATAAGGGACTTCTCGGATTCCTCCTTTCCTGGCCAACTTTTTTAAGTCATCATTAGGCAAGACAAAAATGCTCTTCTTGCTGCTCTTGGTGATAAACTTTCTGTATGACGGCAGAGCTGTACCCGAGCGAGTCTTCTTGGGTCTTGAAAATTTCATGAGTTTCACTTTGTCTCTTGTAGAATATTCTTTGCTCACAGTCATCGATGTTACCAGAGTGCCTCCTGCAGTGGTCAGCGAGTCTGTCACTGTTGTGGTGACCACAGTTTTGCTCTGCTCCTTCACAGAGATGATGTCCACACTGCTGCCTGTGCAGGGTGTGGAGAGCTTTGTTACCGTGGTAGTGGTGGTTGTGACAGTGGACGTGGCAGAATTTTCTGTGGAAGAGACCACAGTCTGCTTATCGCCTTTTGCTACCTTAATTACGGTCTTTGATTCTGTGGCCACTGTGGATGTCATGGTGGTGACTTCTGTGATGACTGTTTTTCTTTTAGACTCTCCATTGACATTTTCATCTTTGGTGGGCAGGCCATTTTCATCAATAAAGTCAGTACTGAGGTTAGATTCCTCTCCAGAAGTAATAATAGGTGATGGAGTAACTTTCTTAACTTCAGACGTTTCAATTTCCATATCTTCTACCTGACTGACTGAGCTGCTTTCTGGACAAGACGGCAGAGGCATGGCAGCTTGTGCACTTTCACACTCTTTGGCTGATGGCAGCATCTCTAGGTTATCCGTGTAGTTGCCGTCAGCATCTGAAGATCTCAGTGAACGTGATTTTGTTTCCAAGTTGTTTTTTTCATTAAAATCTTCCATGATGACATCACCATTCATGAATGGCTTTACAGAAGATTCTTTCACAGTCAAAGACTTAATATCCTTTTCGGGAATTATTTTATTTATATTATTAACTTTTGGTTCAACGTCACCACTTCCTACTTTACTCTCAGAGATTTCTTTCAAGCATTCACCTTTCAAATATACTTTAGGCTTATTATCTTTTCCATTTATTTGAAAGGTACTTGCTTTCTGGCCTTTCTTTTCAGACTCCCGGTTTTCATTATTCTTTTTGTCAGCAACACTTTTCAGATTTATTTGATCGACACATTTATTCACTGGTCTCTCCTCTAATTTCTGATCTTGACTTGGTTTTTTACCATTTGCTTCATTTACCTTGCCCTGCAGCCTGCTGTCACAGTTTCCAGTGGACTTATCTGAAACAAACTCACGCTTCAATGGTTCTAAGCCTTCAATACCTGGTTCTTGAGTTATTAACTGTTCAGAAATACTTTCATTGCTACTCTGAACAATCATATCTTCTTCACTGCTGTCTTGAATAGACATAGTATCAGAACTATTTTCCAAAGTGCTATTATATTCAGAGTCACATCCCAGTTTTCCTTCAAAGTCTATTGCTTTGGACAGAGATGGGATCTCTCTATCATCCGTACTTTTAGGTACTGATGGAAATAAAGGGCTCTGGGAAGGAGAGACAATGGTGTCGTTATCCTCCTGTATGAGTGGTTTTTTGTTTTTATAGATCAAAGTACCAATTTCATCTGCACTGGCCAGTTTAGAGTCATCAATGAGAAAATCACTTCCTTTTGCTTTTACCTTACTGGGCTCCTGGCCTTTACTGGCAGGTTCAGAGAGACTCTCTTCTATGTCATTTCGAACAGAATTTTGTTTCTGACAGTTTGTCTCTGGGCTCTGAATGGAGACATCATCTAACATTTGATCTTTTGAATAAGGTTTATTTGTTGTATAAGCAGGATCACTGATTCCAAGAACTGAGGAATCACTCTGTGAACATCCTCGGATCAAGTCTTCAGATTTATCGTTACTTGCATTAGAGCTTTCTTCTTGTCTAAGCAAGTCACTTTGACACTCTTCTTTTACTTTTGTTGTTACTGGTGACTCAGAGAGACTTTTCAAAGAACTTGTGCAAGTCTTTCCTATACCCTTAATTCCACCCTCCAATTTCATTTTTTCATGGCGTTGTTTTTCTTCCAGTGTAAACTGCTTAATTCTTCTTTCAAGAAGTCCATCTAGTTTGGATGATTTGATTTTCTTTTTATAACTAGTCCTTAGATGAAAACCCTCACTGACATTGACCACATCTACTTGAGAACTTTCCTGACAATTTATATGTGACTCTGTTTTCACATCATCATCGATTTCCATCGGTTCTTCCTTAAAGGATTTATCATGGTCAGAATCTAAAACTTCTTTCACATCTGTGAAACAAAGACATTTATATAAATGCAATTTTTAGATTGCATGAAATGTGGAATTCATGTTAATATTTTTATTTTAAAAAATACCAGTTTTTCTCACTTTTACACAGATCTTAACTATAAATCTCTATATGCTTAAAAGTTCCTGATATGATTAAAATAGGTCAATGGAACAGGCTAAATTTTATGAAAGGTTAAAAAACACACACATTCCAAATATTTTAATATTCTGATTTCTAGTATCTAAAACTGATGGAATGCCACAATGAAAAATTATGTAGTCTGTGATAGCTACTGTATATACCAATACTTTCATGTAAGATTTTGCAGAGTATTTTATGGTTATAAACAATTTTTCACAAAACACAATGGAAGTTCCTCAAAAGGCTGAACATAAAATTATCTCTTGATCCATCAATTCAACCCCTACATATTTACCAAGGGAAGTGAAAACATATGTCCACACAAGAACTTGTAGACAAATGTTTATATCAGCATATTATTCTTAATAGCCAAAAAGAAACCCCAAAGGTCCATCAACTGATGAACAGATGAACAAAATGTGACATATGGAATGTTATTTGTAAATAAAAAGGAATGAGGTCTTGATACATGCTACACCACGGAGGAACTTTGAAAACATGCAAGTGAAAGAAGCCAGACACAAAGGACCACATACTACATGCTTCCATTTACAGGGAATGTCCAAATACCCAAATCTACAGAGACAGAAGGCAGACTGGGATTTAGGGACGACTGGGGACTGACAGCTAGTGGGTATGAGGTTTCTTTTCCAGGGATGAAAATTTCCTAAAATGGAATGTGGTGATGGTTGAACAACTCTGTGAATATACTAAAAACCACTGAATTGTACACTTTAAGTGATGAATTATATGGCATATGAATTATGATCCAAAAGAGCTGTTATCAAAGAGACAATGCAGTACCTCTCCTCTCGTGTGAACTAGATCCAGTGAATTCTCATATCACCCCCAGGCTCCCTCGACCCTTGACTCTCCTTACCTTGGTCCTTTTTCTCAGTAATCTTTGAAATGTCCATTTCACTTTGGTCTGCTCCTTTCGCAGCATCTGAATCTTTTACCTCGCCTTTCTCAGAATCAGGCTCTGTTTTTATTTTTTTTGGACTTCGTGGACTTTTTCGTCTATCTGATTCATCCATATTTTCATCCATATTATTTTTAGCTAAAAAACAAGTATATAGTAATTACAACTATGTAAAACAGTAGCAACTTACTTTAATACCTCTAGTTCAGTGGAAATTATCAAGCATATTACAACAATTTATACTCTATTTTTTATTTAAAAAAACAAAAAGCACAAGTTGAGGATACTACATGCTTTCTTATATGCTCAGCTGACCTAAAGCACAGAAGGAATGACTACATTTTAGATATACTTCAGAAACGTTCACATATGAGACTATTTCAAACTGTTCTTTGGCTTCAGAAAGTCTGCATCAGTGGTTTCCAACGTATTTTGTATTACAGAACCATATCACAATTGGATAAACACTATGATCCCCTAACCCAAAAAAAAGTACACACACAAACTTTAATAATAAGAAAAATGTCAATGGATTCTTGGATAGCCTTGAATTTATCTATGAACTCCAAGTTAAGAACACTTAAGTCTGTATCACAGAATAAAGAAAATAACCAAATGCAATATGTAGGCTTGTTTGGACCTGATTTACTCCCAACAGCAAAAAGGCATCTCTGAGACAACTGGGGTAAATGGAATATGGACTGAGAATTAGATGACTAATATGTTAAATGTTGTCAACTTTGTTGAATGTGATAATGGTATGATGGTTATGGAAAAAAATGTCCACTTCAGACAGAGATATATACTGAACTACTTTTGGTAAGTAACATGATTTCAGGGATTTGCTTTAAGTTCAGGGGGAAAAAAGCCCAGGAAAAAAAGTGGGCAGAGACAATCGAAAGAAAAGTGATGGAATCTGATGACTGTTGAAGATGAATCCTGATTACATGGTAGTTCATTATTCTATTCTCTTTTACTTTAGTGTAGCTTCAAATTTTCCACAAGAAAAAAAAAATCAAACCCACAAAATAGAACTGTTGTCTAGATGAATCTTCCTGGGGCTTAGTGGCATTTCCTACTTTTCATTTTCTTCTTTGAACCCAAATATAGCAAGGTATACTTATTTCTTATTTAAATGAATGATTCCTTCCAGAAAGGTTTGGCTGAGGGAAGGGAAGAACGCAAAAAACACACTCATATCTGTTCAAGATAACAGGATACTGGTGAGAGAAGAAAAGGATCACAGGTAACAAAAAGGATAAAAAAAACCCTAAACTGATGTTCTCCTTATTGGATGCTTTATAGTTATTTCAGAACTGGGCAATATTTTTCTCATGGTTTCAAGTTGCTCAAAAAGAGCTTTGAAGCAATCAAAGAGGAAATAAAAAAATACTTCCAAAAATATTTTCAAAAAATACTTTCAAAAATACAAATGAAAATGAAAACACAACAATTCAAAACCTCTGGGACACAGCAAAAGCAGTTCTCAGAGGGAAGTTTATAGTGACACAAGCATACTTCAGGAAACAAGAAAAATCTCAAGTAAATAACCTAACCTTCCATCTAAGGCAGCTGGAGAAAGAAGAACAAACAAATCCCAAAGTTAGTAGAAGAAAAGAAATCATAAAGATGAGAGCAGAAATAAATGAAATAGAGACTAAAAAAACAATAGAAAAGATCAATGAAACTAAAAGCTGGTTCTCTGAAAAGATAAACAAAATTGATAATCCTTCAGTCAGACTCATCAAGAAAAAAAGGGAGAGGGCCCCAATTAACAAAATCAGAAATGAAAAAGAAGTTACAACTGACACCACAGAAATACAAGGAATCATAGGAGGCTACTGTGGTCAACTATACGCCAACAAAAATGACAACACAGAAGAAATGGACAATTTCTTAGAAAGGTACAATCTGCCAAAACTAAACTAGGAAGAAACAGACAATATGAATAGACCAATTACCAGCACTGAAACTGAATTCGTAATTAAAAACCTCCCAACAAACAAAAGTCCAGGACGAGATGGCTTCACAGGTGAATTCTACCAAACATTTAGAGAAGAGTTAACATCTATCCTTCTATTCCAAAAAATTGCAGAGGATGGAGTACTTCCAAACGCATTCTATGAGGCCATAATCACCCTAATACCAAAACCAGACAAGGATATCACAAAAAAAGAAAATTATAGGCCAATATCACTTATGAATATAGATGCAGAAATCCTCAACAAAATACTAGCAAATTGACTCCAACACTGCATTAAAAGGATCATACAACACGATCAAGTCGGATTTATCCCAGGGATGCAGGGATTTTTCAATATATGGAAATCAATCAATGTGATACACCACATTAACAAATTAAAGAATAAAAACCATGATACTCTCAACAGATGCAGAAAAAGCTTTTGATAAAATTCAATACCCACTTATGATTAAAACTCTCCAGAAAATGGGCATAGACAGAACATACCTCAACATAATAAAGGCTATATATGACAAACCTACAGCTAACATCATACTTAATGGGGAAAAGCTGAAAGCATCCCCTCTAAGATCAGGAACAAGACAAGGATGCCCACTCTCACCATTTTTATTCAATTAGTTCTGGAAGTCTTAGCCACAGCAATCAGAGAAGAAAAAGAAATAAAAGGAATCCAAATTGGAAACAAAAAAGTAAAACTGTCACTGTTTGCAGATGACATGATACTATACAAAGAAAACCCTAAAGAAGCAACCAGAAAACTTCTAGAACTCATCAACGAATATGGTTGCAGGGTACAAAATAAATATACAGAAATCAGCTGCATTTCTATACACTAACAATGAAAAGCAGAAAGGGAAATTAAGGAAACGATGCCATTTACCATCATGCCAAAAAGAATAAAATACCCGGGAATAAACCTACTCAAGGAGGCAAAAGACCTGTATGCCGAAAACTGTTAAGACATTGATGAAGGACATTGAAGACGACATAAACAAATGGAAAGATATAATGTGTTCTTGGATCGGAAGAATCAATATTGTTGAAATGGCCATACTAACCAAGGCAATTTACAGATTCAATGCAATCCCTATCAAGTTACCAACGACATTCTTCACCAAGGTGGAACAAAAAATGGTAAAATTTGTATGGAAACACAAAAGACCTCGAATAGCCAAAACAATCTTGAAAATGAATGGAGCTGGGGGAATCACACTCCCTGATTTCAGACTATACTGCAAAGCTACGGTAATCAAAACAGTATGGTACTGGCACAAAAACAGACACATAGATCAATGGAACAGGATAGAAAGTCCAGAAATAAACCCACGCAAGTATGGTCAATTAATCTATGACAAAGGAAGCAAGAATATACAATGGAGAAAAGACAGTCTCTTCAATAAGTGGTGCTGGGAAAACTGGACAGCTATCTGTGAAAGACTGAAAGTAGAACATTGTACACAAATAAACTCAAAATGGATTAAAGACCTAAATGTAAGATCAGATACTATAAAACTCCTAGAGGAAAACAGGCAGAACACTCGTGGACATACATTACAGCAATATATTTTTTGAACCAGCTCCTGGAGCATTGCAGTTAAAAGCAAAAATCAACAAATGGGATCTAATTAAACTTAAAAGCTTTTGCACAGCTAAAGATCCACCAACAAAACAAAAAGACAACTTACAGAATGGGAGAAAATATTTGCAAATGATGTGACTGACAAGGGACTAATTTCCAAAATATACAAACAGCTCATACACATTAATGTCAAAGAAAAAAGCAACCCAATCCAAAAATGGGCAGAAGACCTAAATAGCAATTCTCCAATGAAGACACAAGAATGGCAAATGGGCACATTAAACAATGCTCAGCATCGCTAATTGTCAGAGAAATGCAGATCAAAACTACAATGAGATATCACTTCACACCAGCCAGAATGGCCATCACTGAAAAGTCTACAAATGATAGATGCTGGAGAGGGTGTGGAGAAAAGGGAACCCTCCTAAATTGTTGGTGGGAGTGTAGACTGGTGCAGCCACTATGGAAGACAGCACGGACGTTGTTTAGAAAACTGAAAACAGACTTAACACGTGATCCAACAATCCCACTCCTGGGAATATATCCAGAGAAAAATGAAATTCAAAAAGACACATGCACCCCAATGTTCACAGCAGTACTATTTACAATAGCCAAGACATGAAAACAACCCAAATGTCCATCAATAGATGACTGGATAAAGAAGATGTGGTACATATATACAATGGGACACTACTCAGCCATAAAAAAGAATAAAATAATGCCATTTGCAGCAATACGGATGGACCAGAAGACTGTCATTCAAAGTGAAATGGGACAAAAGAGAAGGAAAAATGCCACATGACATCATTTATATGAAAAATCTAAAAAACAGTGACATTAATAATAAGGACACAAATGAACTAATTATTATTTTGATTTCTTGAATATGTATAAGCACATTTGACTGTCCTTATGATTGGATTACTGCATTCTGCTCATTTTTATTTTGTAGTTGGCTTTATTCCTTTGATAACTATGTAAGTTTAAAAAGCTGAAGATCTAATCTGTTCTTAGAAACATTAGTACATATATGAAAACAAAAAGTGCAGGATACTGTTTGTATGTATTTACATGCAATATAACGTGTATGTTTAGTCGAACAGTAATAATTCTACATAATAAAAGTGGGGGAAAAGAGAGCTTTATATTACTGTGGTAGCCCCATAGACAACTATAAAATGTCTGTTTCCCCCCCCATTTACAGTCTTCTTGACATAAAGAGTATTAACACATATCCTTTACTGAAGCTTATAAATTAACGTGCAAAGCAAATGCCTCTGGGATAGAATAGAGGTCAGATAAGGGACACACAGTCAGCAGCCAAAAAGTGAACACTCTGGTCTGGTGATGCTAAGTCAATTACTCCCTGAACTGCATTTCTCTGTTTCTCAACTTACCTGTGCCTCTATCAAATGATCAGATTAGATTAGCCATTATTATAGGGACTAATAGTTCTGAGGTTATAATCAGTATAACCCATATTGATTTATGTAAACAATATAAAAATATACTGTCACCTTCACTCTAATTCCTACTGTGTAGTTGAGCTACATAGGTCAAACCAGCAGAAACAATTAAAACAAAAGCCATCTGTAATTCTAACTACTACATGGGTAACTGGAGCAACAAAATGGGAATAAAGAATTATAACAACTTTTGGGAATTTATTATAATGGACATTTAGTTTGAATATAATCAGATAATGTAAGTGAATATTGAACATTTCTATTTAGCAAGTAGAAATAGTTACTAAGCATCTACTATATGCAAGCGGGGTAGGTATAGCTCAGTGGTAGAGCACATGCTTAGCATGCACGAGGTCCTGGGTTCAATCCCCAGTACCTCCATTAAAAAAAAAAAAATACTATATACAAGATACTGAGTTCCTAAAAACTAAATTCCAGTGAGTTTTATAAAATATGTATTTTTTTCTGCTAAAAGACAACTCAATGATAACTTTCCCACATTAACAGTTTCAAAAATCTACCAGTCTGTGTTTCACCAGAACCAATCACACGGAAGCCAAATCAGTTAGCTAGGCACATAGTACACAGTACTTATTTGGCACTGTAGCACATGCTTCACATGAAAGAACACATCACACCATAAATCAGCAAATCATTCTGCACCATGAACAGATCTGCTTCTGAAAATCGCTTGGATAAACAAAGGAGAGACAACATGGTAGAGAGCAAGGAGGAGACACAGGTTGTAGCCAGGAGTCTATCACCCGCTACCTGTGTGAGCTTCATTGCGTCACTTAACACCGTCATCTCATAATTTGTTCATGTAACATGAGTTTCAAAATATATGGTCTCTCAAAAAGGCAGTTCACCTCGAGAGTTCTGTGGTTCTAAATAAAATCATCAGCAGTAGCAAAAACTGAGTTAATACCTCATTTGTGTAATCGTGTCACGCAGGCCTTTACCGCTTTCTTTCTGGTTTTGTTATGTGTTACAATGCTGAGGCTACCCGATGTGATACCTCAAGATGTCAAGCAGTACTGAATTTAAGATCTGACAAAAACAATTAGGTGGCTGAGGGTTTTTTTCCTTTCTTTCTTTTTAATAAGCTCTAGACTGTAATTTTTTAAAGCTAAAATCCTAGGTATCAAAATCCTGTGAATAAAGGTAATTTAAACATTTTTAGAGTTTATAATTATTAAACTATATTAGTAATTTTGCACATTCTATTAAGAACTTCAGAAAAACACTTTTATCCAAAATGTAGTCAATATACTACAAATTTTTAATAAATAACACAAATCAGAAACAACTCCGCAGGAAAAATAACTTTAATTACTTACTTCCTTCTAACGGCCTTCTGTAATTCACATTAGTATTGCCTGGTAATTTAGGAACAAATCTATAAACGTGAGTTTTACTAATCCAACTCCAACCACCATATCCTGTTACTCTGTATTCCTCTCCTTTTTGTTTCCAAACCTGGTATAAATGAAAACATGCTGATTAAGTAAGAATGAGAATGTTTTATAAAGCACATGTGGTTTTATACATTTTTACCAAATAAAATCAACAATCAGGCAAATTAATTAAATCTAGCAATCAACTTTATTTTCAACAAGAATCAAAGATTTATGAAAAACCTTAATATGCCTTTCTAATACAAAAAACGTAAAACAATTTTACATTTCATAACAACTTCAACAATCTGGTCTAATGATCCACTTACATTCTACTAAGATAAAGCTATGCTTATAAAATTGCCAGAAAGATTTACTTAATTCCAACTATATTAATTAAAAGACTGACAAAAGTAACACAAAATTGTTAAGTGTTCAAAGTTGCAGATTCAAGGTTTCAGAAATGTACCACTCAGCCATAAAACATAAAATAATGTCACGTGCAGCAATATGGATGGACCTGGAGACTGTCATTCTAAGTGAAGTTGAGTCAGAAAGGATAAGAAAAATACCATATATATTCACTTGTATGTGGAATCTAAAAAAAAAACACATGAACTTATTTACAAAACAGGAACAGACTCACAGACACAGAAAACAAAACTTATGGTAACCAGTGGGGGAAGGAATAAATTGGGAGTTCGAGATTTGCGCATACTAACCACTATATATAAAATAGACAAACAACAAAGTCCTACTGTATAGCACAGGGAAATATATTCAATATTCTGTAGTAACCTATAATGAAAAAGAATATGATTCTAAGTGAAGCAAGCCAGAAAGAGAAAGAAAAATACCATATGAGATCACTCATATGTGGAATTAAAAAAAAAAAAAGAACATAAATACAAAACAGAAACAGACTCACAGACATAGAATACAAACTTGTGGTTGCTAAGGGGGTGGGGGGTGGGAAGGGACAGACTGGGATTTTAAAATGTAGAATAGATAAAAAAAGATTATACTGTATAGCACAGGGAAATATATATAAGATCTTGTGGTAGCTCACAGCAAAAAAAAAAATGTGACGATGAATATATGTATGTTCACGTATAACTGAAAAACTGTGCCCTACACTGGAATTTGACACAACATTGTAAAATGACTATTACTCAATAAAAAAATGTTAAAAAGAAAGAAAAAATATGAAAATGAAAATATATATGTATATGTATGACTGAACTATTATGCTGTACATCAGAAACTGATACGTTATAAACTACAATAAAACAAACAAAACACACGCACATATACAAGAAATGCCTAACACAATTTAAAAGATTATAATAAAATTACCTGATGTTTAACTGGAAACGTATATTTTACCCATGTAGCTTGTTGCATGGTTTCTTCCTCTTCTTGTTTTTTCTCTTTTTTTTTTACTTTTTCCTTTTCCTCTCTTTCAATTGATGTCATCCTGTGTAACCTAAAAGTACATGGATAGAAAGACAGAATACATTTAACCTTGAAAAATAAACAAAGGTAAAAATATCATACTGAAAATTAAGAAGACAAAAATAAAGAATGGTCAGCTATAATCCCACAACCCAGATAGCCCAAACTCACAAAAATAAATAGATGTACAATTCCATAATAGGAAAAATCAAAAAGTACAAAAAAGTGAAAACAAAACATTCCCATATGCTTCTCCGTAAGAAACATACTCACTTACAACTTATTCCTAAAACATTTCATGCGTGCACCAACATTGTATTTACATAAAAGGGATATTACATTACAAATACAACTACACACTTTTTCATCGATGAGTAACTGCATTAGGAGATCTTTCCATATGAGAAGATAAAAGTATTCTTTAAAAAGACACATTATTTCCTTTCCCTAAAAGACCAACAAGTTCCCAAACTTTTATTTTATCAAGCAACATTTCTAATTCTAGCCAGCACTCAGGATTTTACAGCCTTCACAGGGTCCACTAACACAGAACTCAGGACCAAGTAGCATGTGTCTTCCTACAACCACAGAGAACGGGGCTCACGGGGCTCCTTTTTGGGTGAGGGGAAGGACTGGGCAGGAAGGACCACACTGACTATGCATTAATCATTAGGCACAGGACATAGACCACACTTTTTTTTTCAGGCAGGAAGATACATTACTGCACCCACCAGCAAGGAGATGGGCAGGCCCGGTGAGGTTCTACTTCAAGGTGACTAGTCTACATTTTTGTGAACGGGAATATGTCCCTTAAACGGGAACCTAACCAAAACTTACGAAGGAGCTCCTGTCTGTAAGAGCCCCAGTGGGAGAACTGTTTTTATCACACCCGACCCAGACGTAGCCCATTTTAAACGCACAGCTACACGGAAAGAATAAAGAGATCTTTTGTTAACTTGGGGGAGGGGCCGGTGCTAGAAAGGTATGAGAGGAGATTCAATTCTTTTTATCCCCATCTCTCCACCAAAAACATCCTCTGTCTGTCCATTTATCTCCAAGTTTTTTTAAAAAAGCTTTGTGTCCCTGTGAGTACAGGACCGTAGAATCTAACATCTCCCAGGCTGAGAGCTCATATCTGTTAACTGCACACAAAGAGTATAGCAAAGTTCTTCATTCTCCCACAACTTGGGAGAAGAGGAAAGGAATGGATTCTCACTGGGCACTACTCAGACTCAAATACCATAGACCTGTCACCACTCCTGGAATCAGGCAATGGGGCAAGCTCTGTAGGCACAGCATGGTGGATGACCTGACAGCCTCAGCTCACCAGGGTCAAGAGGGAGTGACTGAGCCAGGACCAAGTAGTACTTCTCAACAGAGTTTTTGTGGGCTCAGCTTCAAACACCCAAAGCCAGGTCCGGCACAGCAACTTTGCTGATGGTGGCCAGGAACAGAGCACTGTGTGGGGAGCACACCAGTGCAGTGACACTCTGGGAACTCACGGCTAAGCTGGGCACTCAGTTTGTGCTCTTGGTGTTTGCCCGGGAAACAGGTCCACTTTCATCACCAAATACAAAGGCTTCACTTTGTTGAGGATGCCAGGCCAGTGTGGGGAGTACTGTAGCTAATCTGGGATGTTAGCTATCCCAGAGTAAATTCTATTGTTCTCACTACCTCCAAGACAATCCTGATGAGAAAAAGCAGCAAGAAAAGTGAGCTCTGAAGGAGTTCAATCCCACTTGGTTGAGCAGAAATCTCGGCTACTGCTAGCAGCCTGGAGGCCCCAGGAAGGAAGTTCCATTGCGCTGGTACCACACAGCCTCCAGATGCTGCTCTGTGTTGGCGGGCGCACCAGGTGGCAGGTGTTTCCACGCGCCCCAAGTCAACAGAGAGCCGGACCAGGAGTGTGGACTGAGCCTCTACTCTGTTCCTGTTTGTCCTCCACGTGGTGCACAGGGTTTTGTTGTGTTTCTGTTCCTATTACAAACAAAGCTACAGGAAACAATGGTTTATGTCTGTCTTGGTAAACTTGAGGAGTATCTCTTTATGTTTCCCAGTGGTACAACAGAGTCCAAAGACTATTATACTTAAAATGCCAACAAATGGTGCCCAACTGCTCTTCAGAACCGTACACTTCACACTGCCATCAACTATAAAGCCACCCTGCTTTCCCACACCTTCACTCAAGTCAGTACGAAACTTCCAAATTATTACCCCAGTTAAGAGATAAGAAATACTGTATCGTTGTTTTGATTTACATTTCTTTAATTATGAGAGAAGTAACCATTTTTTTAATGTCTACTGGCCTTTCATATTTATTTTGCTGCCAAATGCCTGTTCAAATCCTTTGTCTTGTCTGTAATGGACTATTAGTCCTTTTCATTTATAAAAGGTCTTTTTCATTTAATAAAAGGAAATTTTCCATTTGTAGCGCAAATTTTTTTCCTCAGTTTGTCATCTGTCTTTTGAGTTTGATTATAATATTATTTTTCCACTCAGAACTTTAAATACATATATCCACTTTTTTCCTCTATGGCATCTGGCCTTTACATCTGTTTGAAAAGAAAGTATCACAACAAAAACATAAATTAATCCATGCTTTCTTAAGTTTTTTTTGTTATTGTTTTTAAGAGTATTAAAAAAAATTTTTTTTAAATCCTCGTTTATTTGAATGTTTTGGCCGAGGCAGAAATCCGGATGGCATGCTCCCTCCTTCCTTCTCCGACAGGCAGTGCTGTCAGAGCAGATGCCCTCATGGGTTCAGGTCTTTTTCCGGATTCTGTTTGATTCCACTGCTCTACTTCTTCTGTAGCACAAATTTATTCTGATTATTGTGCTTCAAAACACATTTTAATACCTATCTGCTTTATTTTCTATTACCTATTTCCCATTTCTTGCATTAATTTTTCTAGGTGAAATATTAGTATCATTTTTGTCAAACCCCCTGCCCCGCCCCCAAAGAGGAAAACTCCTACTCACAATATAAATGATTATTAATTCTAATAGACGAATTAATATACTGCATGGCATCTTTAGAAAATGTAATATACATGCCTAAGCATGTGAGGTGTCTTTTCTTTTACTCGAAGTATCCTTATATCTTTAGTAAAGTTAATGATGATTTATTTACATAATCCTGAATATTTCTTGTCACATTTATTCTTGGTTGTTTGACGTGTTTTATTGTTGCTGGGACATTTTCTTCATTATAATTTTTAAAAATATGTATTGTAACCAGGTTAAGAAACAGAAACTTACCAATATCCATTACATCCAAAGCTAGGGTGTCCCACCCCCAGGTAGTCATGATCTTGACTACTGTGTTCTCATTTCCTCGCTTTTCTTTACAGTTTTACCATCTATGTGTGCATCCCAACCAGTATAAAGTTTGGCTTTTGAAAACTCAATAGCAAGAATAAAACTAGCGGCACAAGCAAGAGCAATATTGTCATTATCAAAAGAAGGGTCACAGGAAAAAATAAACTTGTCTCTAGATCACAGTTTACAAGTTAAGAAACCTCTTACGATGAAATCAGAGGGCAAGGGCATAAGCAAGGCCCAGAAGACAGTGGGCTCACCACTCTCAGGCTACCTGGCAGGACTGCGTGTGAACAAGTGCAGCCCAGAGACGGACTCTGAAGTGGGCTGCACTGCACCTCCTGCTTTCCTGCCTTTCGAGGATTCTATGGTGTCACAGGTGGAAATTCTTAGTTCTCCTGCGCTGACTTGGGATTTGGCCTTCTTGGGTAGGAGACCATCCGTCCACCTGCAGTACTGCTTCACAGTCTTACTGGTGCTGTATTCTCTGTTGTTCCCCTTGTCCCTGTGGGTTTATGCTTTGAAGAAATCCCTTTGTCACAGTTTTGGTAAGTTCAGCAGGGAGCAAAACTAAACGTGTTTACTCAATTTGTTATTTTAACTCAGAAATCCCACTGAATTTTTTGTCATGGTTACTGTTTGTATGTATGACACCTATTCCTCAGTATGGTGGCCACCTTATTTAATTTTCATATTATTTTATAATTTTTTGGTTAGTCTTCTTAGGTCTTCTGTAATTCGATCAACTACACAGAATTGTTCCTACATTTACTAATATATACACATTTTATTTCACTTGGTAAAATTCATTAAATAATACTTTTAAGAAAAGTTAAAAGATAGCAGTAACAGTAGGCATCCTAAATGTTAATAGGAATGCTTCAAGAGTTCAATCAAAAAGCATGATGGGGAGAGGGTATAGCTCAAGAGGTACAGCGCATGCTCAGCATGCTCAAGGTCTTGGGTTCAACCCCCAGTGCCTCCATTTAAAAAAATAATTAAATAAATACATCTATTTAACTCCCACTTTCCGCAAAAAAAAAAAAGTGTGATGGTTTGATTTGAAACACAGCTTTACAAAAAAACAGCCATTCATCTATATCTATTTAATTAAGTTTTTTTAAAACAAAGAATTAATAATGGACTTATATCTTCTCAATAAAGAAATACCTCCTCGACATTTAATGAGATAATTAGTTTTCTTTCTTTGACTTCTTAAAATAGCATGGTATTAATAATCTCCTGAGAATAGACAAATCTTCCACACTTAGGGGGATCCAATTTAGTAATGATTTATTATTCTTTTTATTTACTTCTGAATATATTTGCTAATGTTTCATTTAAGATTTCTTGAATATGCTTCTATTTGCTATTAATTATTAATCAATGATAAATATTTACAAAGGAGACAGGGCCATAATTTTCTATTTATCTACTTCTATTTATCAAGTTTTATACTAACAGAAATAACAATGCACAAGATTTCCTTCTTTTTCTATTTTATGTAACAGTTTAAATAGAACTATCTGTTTCCTAAAATTTGAAGAACTTCCTTATGAAATCATCTGGTCCTGCCCATCTCCTTACTGACAGATGCAGTAACAGCCTTCAAACTGAACCTGAAATCCTTTTCCTGCCTGAGAATAGAGCATGGCCTATGCCCTACTGTCCAATGGCTGGGGTCAGCGGGGTTCCTCCTCCCCAACCCTTGCCCCACCCAAGAGGAGGAGCCCAGTAAGACACTTTCCCTACGGACGTAGGAAGCCTGAATACTATGTTAGTGGACTCTGAAGGCGTAAAATCTCCAGTATCAGTGAGAGAGAATCAGAAACAACGTTTGGTGTGTCCCCCCTTTTTATTCTTGATACTGGTTATTTGTTCTTTGTCCTTCTCCTCTTTCCTGATAATCTCATCAGAGGTTTGTAAGTTATACTAGTATCTAAGGTACGACTGCTTACTATTTCATCAAATATTTAGTATCTAGTATTTGTCAATATTTCCTTCCTTTGGTTTCACTCCTTGAGATGCATGCCTAGCTAATTAATCTGCAGTTTTTCTTTTTCAGTATAAGCGTTGAAAGCTTACCAATTTTCCCTGGGCAGTCTTTAGTTGCATCCCACAAATTTCAATTCATGTCGTATTCTCGTGAACAGTCATTCAAAATGTTTTCTAGTTTCCATTATGATTTTCCTTTGATCATTTATTTATTTAAAAGTGTATTTCTTAAGTGTCAAGCATACAGCCCTTGTCTTTCTTTAAACTTTTACCACCAATGTCTACATCCTTAAACAATATTATAAGATTATATTAGCTAGCATAGAAGCTTTTAAACTTTATATACACAGACTCATACTACATGTATTTTTTAGGAAAAGAACTGTTTTACTGTGTTACACATTTCTGAGATTCAATCTCACTGACTCACGTTGCTCTAGTTTTTTTTACTGCTATATAGCAGTCTATTAAAGAGCCACACCAATTTAAACATGCCTGACTATGGGCATTTAGGGATTATTACCAATTTCACCACACTATAAGAAACATCTTTTTTACATGACTCCTCACATATAGACATAAGATTTCGCTCAGGTATTAAGTGAGGAATAGAATTGCATTCTCAACTTTTATTTTTAAGAAATTGTTTTCTAAAATGGTTATAGCACTTAGCTCTTTTATCAACAATGTATCAGAATTCCCTCCCTATTATATCACAAATTTTTCACAATTTAATGGATATGAAATAATAGCCCCTACTTTTAATGTGCTTTCCCCCACCTTAAAAGGGAGGTTAAACATCTTTTCATGTTTCTTGGCTATTTGTGTCTCCTCTTCTCTGAATTATGTTTATACCTCTGGTCTTCTTTTCTACTAATTGGTTTGATTTTTTTTCGTACTAAACTATAGAAGTTCTTGAATATACTGTGTATACTAGCCCTTTTTGATTCTATTAAAATAAAATAATAAAAATACCTTCAACCAGTCTATGATTCAGTCTTTCAGGATGATACACTATTATGAAACTCAGAAAACAATCCACTATTTACTGATAGATACATAGGTAATAAAACTACACAGTAAAAGGAAGGGTGTGACAAAACATAAATGTAAAAATTATGATTATCTCTCCAGAAAGGCAAAGTGATGTGAATGGAAAGTAGATACAATGATAATGCTATTTTCATACCGGGTGGTGAATTCACAGGTGTTCATTTTATTATTATCTATTATAGCTTATATATTACATGCAATCTTATGTATTACATATTAAACACAAAGAAGGTCATTTGCAGTATATGCAGACACACAGATATACACATGTACATGCATTCAAATCTGATAGATAATATTCTTATAAACGAAGAAATAAACATACCCGCCTTAGGTACGTTTGGGGAGATACTGAATGAATTAGGAAGGAGAGAAAACAATCAGAAGAAAGAAAAAAGGAAGGAAGTATAAAGGGAACAGGGGGAGAAAGAAGGAAAGAGAGGCAAGGAAGGAAGGGAATGGAGAGGAGGAGGGAGGAAGGAGAGAACCTTTGCTCTAGTGTTATAAAGACAATCTCTTAATTTTCTTCTTAGAGTTTTAAAAGTTTTGATTTTCACATTTAGAAGTTACTGGTCTATTTGCTTATTCCACAGTGTTACAGCTGCCAAGTAAGTTCTGTTACGTGTGAGGGCAAATCCTTCTGCACCTTGTCCTTCAAATTTACCTTTTCTGTTATTGCCCTTTTCCATATACGTTTTTCAACTATCTTGTGAAATTCTATATAAAGGCCAACTACGTTATTAAAGTGATTGTACTCTGTGTATTGACATGAGGGAAACTGACACTTTCAAGACACTGAGACTTCCTATACATGGACATGAGATATATTTCCATTTATTTAAGTATTCTTTAATGTTTTTCAACAAAGACTTTATTACCACTTTTTCAAAAAAGATCCTGCTGTCAAATCTTTACTACTGAATATCACAATAAGCAAACATTTTATGAATAAAATATTTGGTTGAATTTCTAGATATTTCCTTAGGGTCAAGTCTTAGAAGACTGTCACCTAAATGTGTGTGACCACAGTAGTGCCAAAAGTGGAAGTCTTTATATTAACTTCTAATTTTCCTGAATCATAGTCTCTAATTTTTAAAAATTCAGAGTATTCTATTTGATCTCATCATATTTTTTAAAAAAAGTTCTTTCATACATATTACTAGATGTGTAATACTAATACAATTCATGATATAATTTTATAACTCTTGTAACATGTTTAAGACTAGTCATAATGAAAAACCAGGAAGGGGGGGGAACCTGATGTTTTTACAAAACCTGAATTGCATCTTTCATTAGAATGTTTAATATTTAGAAACAAATTTATAAAAGGCATGATTTAGTCACTTCAGTTACATTTGAGTCCTAGAGTTTTCTTTGGCAACATGTAGCTTAGTTTTAGCTCTCAAAGTGTTGATCTCTGCCATCAGAGACCACCAACACAAGTTTCAGGATGAGCACTGAATAGGAGAATGTTGTGACAGAACAGTTTGGGGCAAGTCTGGAGGTAAAGGCAAGAACGAAAAACAGAAACACAGGCCTCCCATCTGCCTCTGACTCTCCCCTTGCTCTCCCTGCCAGAGAAATGACAACAGTGAGGACAATAAAGGTGTGCCACCCTCTAGCTCCCCTCTCCCGGGGCACACTGTCCATAGCACCTTAACTTAACCCTGTTTTCTTTAACCCCAGGAGAATCAAGTCTATTCTGTTTGTGGAAGCTTCTATTGGTAGTAGCATTACATTCAAAATAGGAGGGAGAAAGGAGAGAGAAAAAAGTATCCATTATATTAATGGAGGGAAACACTACAGAAAACTGAGAGCAACCCTTGGCAGATGACAAATATTTAGTAGGCGTATTAACTTTTCTTGAAAATTTTTCATAAGATAAAACACAGAGGTAGAAGGCAACACAAAATACATTCATATAAAAAAAAAATTGCAGCAGTATACCTTTGGAGTGGGCCCTGGAGAGGGGAAGGGAAGGTAAGACTGTTTCTTATTTTTCACATTGAATAATAATTTTTTTTTACCATAAGCTTGTATTATTTTTTGTAATAATAACTTTTTAAAGATTAAAGTTAAAAAAAAAAAACTCCATTAGGGCTAAAAAGTAGGCTCAAATCACAACACTTCTCTCTTTTGCTAACCATCTGCTAAAGTCACACAGATCAGCATGATCCCTGGCCAGACACTCAACTCTAAATAAATCAGATGCTTAGCACATTCTAGAATAAATATTCAAAAAATATGAGCATTCTTCCTATTCAATAAAAATGTTTTTTATTTTAGAAACTACTTTTAAGTTTCATATACCTGATCTTTTTTGATCTTCATTACAACCCTATATCATAAATAAGAACTAATGTTCATTTATGTTTACATCTTATAGAGGAGGAAAATGAAGTCAAGAAGAGTTAAGTCTTTAATACGGCCTTCTAAACAGATTAACTTTCATTATTCATAGACTAACATTCCCAGAGGGAGTCTAACACACCATTCGCAAGGCTCAGAATTCACTTACCTGGTATGTCCTAAAGATTCCCGCCATATTGGTAGCATCACAACTGGCTTAACTGCACACTCCAAAATAGCTAATGCCAATGCAAATTCTCTGGGTTTGCTGCACATCTGAACAGCCTTGATCCAATTCGCCCTATATTTCAGAAGGAAAAAAAAAAAGAACAAGACTTCACCTTGTTGATCTTAAATTAAAAGCACAAGAGTTGTGATTTATGATGACTTCATCTTACAGGGCATATGTTTCTAGGCTAAACAGGTATAAAATAAACTGCTACTGGAAGTCTCTATCTCATAGAATAATTGATTTTGAACAATGAAAGGAATCCCAGCAGTCAGTTAGTCCTCCAATTCCTTAGACCTTCTATAATGTTCTGGAACTTTGTCTGCCCTCCACCTGGTTCCAGGAACAAAGACTCCACTTCCCAGAAACATATCAAATATAGCTAATAATGCTGGCTCAGGAACTTTGCAAGTACGTTCATATCCCTAATATCCCCAGTGTTTTGCTAACTAAACTGACTTCATTCAATTCATTAATAATGACAGTTTAAAGAGTGCAGCTGCAATAATCATTTTATAAATATTTACTATACTCACAGCAATAAATAACCTTTAGCTTCGTTTACCTGTGTGAAGCCCAATTGGGATGAAGAAAGGATGAAGGGATATTGTTTTCCAGTTGGGTGATAGTCAGTCTCAGAGTAGATATGGTAAGAACTTTGGACCCATGGACAGAACCATTCCATTTGAACTCCCCAGCTGGAGTCAGACAGAATTTATGTGCAAGATGTCTTCTCTTATCATGGTCTTCTCTGTGCTGGTGCTTATTCAAAGCAAATGAATTGGTGGAGTACTGATTGTGGTAGACGCGGTATTTCCCTTCTTGACCCAACTTAAAATAATTGTTGATATTTCCCTTCATGACCACTTCCTTTTTGGTGCTCAACCGTGAAATTTCTCCTTGAGAGTTAACTACCAGTACCTGACCAATAAAATTAAAATATTCCATTATTCATATCAAATATGTACATTTGATCAACTATCTTTTAATATCGTAATTTATCATTCGAAATAAGTTAAGATACATCTTATGACTAAACTTTTGAAGTTTAAAAGCTAAAGCGAATTGTTTATAAACAACCAAGATACGCCTGCAAAAAGAAAGAAAACTAATCTAATAAAGCGCCTATTATACATCAGACATTATTAAGTACTTTCATGTATCTCAAATAAACACATGAACTAAATGTGTAGTATGTAAATTGCTTGCCAATCATTATTTTTAGCTTATAATATATACGAGTTAGGGACAAAAGAGGGCATTACATGTACTATTCCCCCAAAAATATATTCCTAAAAATACCTTTTCTTCTGCTCCTTTTATCTTTCCAGCTTAAGATGAGAGCCCGTGGACACAGTGAAATAGTGTTTCAAACAGCTGATTCCAACCCTTTAGTGGACTGTGAAATCCATAGTGGGCCTTATTCAGCTTTTTAAAAATGAAATATAATACAATAGACTAGAGGAGAAAAGAAAATACCAGAGTGCTTCCTACTTAGTAAGGTAAAATACTATTTCAGGGAACTTTTGAATGTGTGTACTGGGTTGCTCTGAAAAGTGTCCAACTGAGGGTCAGGGTGAAAAAGCAGCTTGAAAGCTGCTGCCTTAAAGCCGAGTCCATGATGGTAAAGACACTGTATACTGCACTTCTACCCTGCAAATAATTCTCAAATCTGAGAGACACAATTGTGACCATTATTCTATCACTACGGCTGTCTGGGTTACCAAATGCTCAGTCTTTTGTTCATAATCCGAGCTGAGGTGCTGTGCTGTTCTACACACTGTAACTGCCGTCAAGGGGCAGTCCCATCCTTTACCTGCAGGCTCACTGAAAATGATCATAGCTAGCACTGAGCATGAAGTCCTTAATAAAACCCACAAAGAGCCCACTCCTTCCCATACGTTGGAAAAAAAAAAAAGGCCTCTCGCTCTTAAGAATTACATACAATAAAATTAACCATGGGGTAAGGAAATATATCACCCACTTAACAGCATTTCTATGCATGGACTGAAATGTGGGTTGACAACTATACTTATTTGCTTGTTTTGGGGAGGAGGTAATTAGGTTTATTTACTTATTTATTTTAACGGAGGTGCTGGGAACTGAACCCAGGACCTCATGTGTGCTAAGCATGTGCTCTACCACTGAGCTACACCCTCCCCACTGACCATACTTATCATGATACGAACCTAACACTTTCAATCTTGTTACCCACCACGCTCTTGGAAGTCAAGAAAATACAGTTCATAAGTAATCTACAAACTTCCTGCCCTGATTTTTAAGGTACAATAAATAAAATTATTTTACATTCCAGAGGATTTTGTTTCAAACAGAAAGAACACACCTCTTTGCCCTCCTTAAATAATTTATTTGCTTCATGGGCTGCGGCTGCCACCTGTTGGCTCTTCAGCTGACTAAGTTTGCTGTCTGGATTCCGTAACCGGGTGATGATTCGAGTTGAACCAGATGCTCCTCTTCCACCTCCAGGAGACTCACTTATTTCCCCATTAGACTTCTCTGATTTGAAATCACCTGTTACCAAATAAAAAGTCAAAAGTAACTGCTAACAGTAGGTAAACTATATATAGTAATAACACGCTACTTATCCAAAACTACTATCTGGTGGACATCTAAGATCCAGAAAATAAACAGAAAAAGTCCTTGAACAGCCAAAAAAATGTATTAATTCTTAAAGGTTTTACTCAGAAGAAAGTATATAGAATTCTACTGTGAATCATTTATTATTTTACAGAAAATTCAAACATGCCAGGTTACCTGTTTCAAAGTTCATTTACCAAAAAAGAGAAAGGGTTGCTACAAATTTGCAAGTAACAGACATAATAACTCAAAAAGCACACTAATAAAATGTTGCCTTATATATTCATATGGATTTCTGTATTAAAAGTAAAGGATATAATTAATTTTAGAAAGATTTCTATTGAAATTTTATTTAAACACCTAATAGTTTAAAGCTTATAAACATAAATGCCAAGTGAATTTTCTCTTAAGGAAACTATCTGTGTGTGCAAGTAACTGTACATGTGAAAATCAACTGCATTAGTTTTGTTTCTAACATAATAAAGGTCTCTCACATTTTCACAGGATTTCAATTTTTAAAAGTGGTGGATTTCACTGCCAAGAAGCAATTTCTGTTTTTTCATGAATCTCACTTCAGCTGAAAACTTCTATACATTCTAAAACTACTGCATCTCTGTCCAATTTCCATTGGCCAGATAGTTGAACAGGATCTCATTTTTCTTTTTTAATGTAAAGCTTTTAAAAACTAAGACAGTGTGGCACTGGCAAATGAAAAACCAAACAGAAAATTTTACTGTTACATATTATAAAAATGACATTTTGAGTAGAGGAAACAATTAAACTGTGGAAAATGGCTACCAATTTTGAAAAATGTAAAAGTTAAGACAATACAGGAAACATCTATTAACTTTATGTGTTCAACACCCCTTCTTTACTCTGGGGAGATAACTCTCCCCCCACCTCAATCATGTGACCCTGCTAGGGCTGCAAATCAAGAATCTTGTCCACAGTGACTTTTCCAGGACTGGCTATGTGGTCCAAGCCAACCAGCATCCTATTTCAATTTTTAAAGTCTGGAGCTGGAGAAACAGTCTTGCTTTTTGTATTAGTGAGCAAAGAGGGTATAAATTAAGTTTGGCTACGTTGACCCCACAACATGGAGAAAGTTTTCAGCAATACAATAAGCCCATCCCAGAGCAGGGAAGCATCTGAGAGGAAGACCCATGACCTCCTCTTTTGGCTCCCAGGGTCCAGTAACACACCCAATGCTGTCACTGCCTCTGGACTTTTCAATTTAAGGAGCCAACAAAATTCCCTTTTTAAGCAAGTCTGGTAGATTTCTGTCCCTTGCAACTAACAAATTCTAAATAACCCAGTAGAGTATGTTAAGATTTTGGCCTCAACATACGGCACTGACTACACCAAGATGGAGCAGGAGTCCTGAGTATCTTGCCATCCAGGCTGGAAAGCCAATAACCTTCGATTGATGTGTGGTAGCAAAGCAGTTGGTTAGATTATCAACAATTTTCTCCTGGGTCTCATACCATGATTCTACCCGTGCTGGATTTTGATGCCAACATGTTGAAATACAGTGGCTACTTGTTGGGACCACTTTTGAAATCCTACAATAAAGACGTTTTCGACATCATTTGGTCTAGGTCAGACTTCCTAAAAGCAGAAAGGGAATGGCACTGCATTTTTTTAAAAAGAAGCCCCTCAATTTAGAACCAACAATCCACCACTGCTGAGAGTCAGTCCTTTGCAATTTCGCTAAATTTGGTGCAAAGAAGGGAAAGGAGCAGAAAATTCATCCCTGGGGGTAAGACCAAAAGAAGTCGAGAAAGGGAACAAGGTTGAGGTGGAGGTCACTACACACGCATCCTGCCCAAAGGCCATATTCCTCAGTTACAAAGCAGCGAATCACTGTGGTACAGCCTGCAGGCAGAGTACAGAGCAGCTTTTACTCCAACCTCTGTAGCTCATTGTTTAATGTTATCAGGAGGCAGGGGCCCAGCCAGACTTTGTTCACTTGAGGGCCAGGGCCAGTCTGCTAAGCAGACAAACTGGGCAAATAGAGGGGGTTTACCTTCAGGTGTCCTGAGCCAAGTTTCTGGGCATTAGGTACTACCTAGATTATCTAGGCAATCTATAAGGGGGTGTTACTGCCAGAAAAACTCCAAACCTGTCAAACTGGAAAGTATAATTATTCAAACCTACAGCAATTTCCAGCAGCCCATCCCTGACAGAAGGCAGCTGGATCTAGGCTGTTGTAGCAGAATGGCCTCCAGAAGGGGGATCTTCCCATAAGTGTCTCACTTCCATCATCCCAGAAAACCAATGGAAGCCAGATTTATCAAAGAACATTGTCCACCATCAGAATAATGAGAGTTACAAGTAGTTAAATTCATAATTTGGCTCATAAATTATGAGATCGAGCCAAGCCACATCCAGATGTAATCAAAAATAATACAGAACACACAGAAATCCTAAAAACAATTAAAATCATCAGATGTACTTCTGGGAGAGAAGTTTTTGAAAATTTTTTCAGTTGTGCTTCAGGTCTTTGCATTATGTTTGGCAGAAGCCATTTCTGAATTTGAATACATACGTCTGTGCTGAGCTCGGGTGGAACTGTGGCTGTTTACTGTTTCCTATCTTTACCAGCATCTCTCTTTCTTCGGAAAACCATTCCGACCTCACTCAAATCCTGTATTTTTGATGGAGCCATCAGTCATAATACCTTGCCTGCCCTGGCCACAAGAGTGGGAACAATATGTCCAAGATAGGCCACTCAAATTCCTTCCTCAAGGACTTTTGATTTGAAGCAGGAGTAGGGGCCTTGCCTTTGGGTCACAGACCTTGGAAAGATATGAATACAAACCGCTGGTGCCATCTTCCCTGCCACTTGGAAAAAGCCTGTCTGTATCAGGAGAGAATGAGGTTAACACAGAAATATATGCAGATCCAAAAGGTGAGACAGAAAGAGGAAAACGGAAAGAGTTTTGATACCTGGGGGTCCAGTTACGCCTGATGATGGCTTGGACTTCCCAATTATATGAGCTAATTGAATTCCCTTTTTACTCAAGCTAGTTGAAGCTGATTTGGTCACTTGCAATAGAAAAGGTCCTAATTAAAACAGATCAATCTCATACTATATACAAAATTATACACCAGAAGTATTAAAACAGAGTTATAGAAGTATTATGTAAAATTACTGTAAAATATATGTATATTCTTGGGAGAGGGATGGTCTTCCTTAGTAAGACATAAAATCCAGAGAAATCCTAAAGAAAAAGATTGATAAATTTAACTGCACAAAAAATATTAAAAATTACGTATAAAATAAGAGTTAAAAAACAAGCGATTACTATGTAAGTATATATGTGAAATCAAAGATTAATACCTACAATACATAAAGCATTCCTAAAACTCATTAGGGAAAAATACCAAAACTCAACAGGAAAAAATGAGCAAAAGGTATGAACAAGCAATTCACAGAAAGTTTAACAAAAACATGAAAAGAAACTCAGCCACATTAGTAAGCAAGAATATGCAGATTTTTAAATGAAGTACTTTTCACCATCAGCAAAAATGTAAGAGACAGGTGATGTCAAATACAGGTAAGAATATGAAGAAATACATATGTATATAAATTATTGGCATAAATCCCTTTTAATGTACAATTAAACAGTAGACATCACTATTTTAAAAATGTACCTACCATATGATCCAGCAATTCCACTTAACTGTTTCTATACTGTCAGAAATACTTGCGTAAGTACACAAAGATGTATGCTGAGAAAGTTAAAAAGCACCACTAGTTGTAATAATGGAACAGCCTAAATGTCCATTAATAAACAGTAAATGAATTATAGTTCATTTGTACTGTAGAGTACCATGCAGCAGTTAAAAAAAGAGTAAATTCAGTTGATAACATGAAAACATCCCCTACATGTATGACTGACTGAAAAAAGCAAGATGCAGAACAATACATGCAAAATGATCCCGTTTATATATGTATTAAAAAAAAAACTTTTTGTGAACACACATGTAACTGTACGGAGAAAGATATAAAATGTTACACACCAAATGACGGTGGTTACCTCTGGGGAGGGGGTGTGAAAAACACACGTTTTTTCATATGTGCTTGTATTTTTTTTTTAAACAAAAACAATGAACGCCAGTTCTACTTGTGTTAAAAAAAAAAAAAGAAAAAAGAAAAAAGAAAATCTAAATCTTCCCACCCCCATCAAACTTTTATTTTAAAAATTAAAAATTAAAAAAAAAATTAAAAAGTCTGTTTCAATGCATGAAGTGTATTCTTACCTATCTCTTCTTGAATAGAGACAGGTGTATGAGACTCTCTTTCTCCATTTTCAGGATCATCAGCTGCCTTAGCAGATTCACTCTGGGAAGAATTTAGTTCACTGCTGCTGTTACTGTTTTCCAGATTAGGCTGGATGGAGGTAGTGGTAGCACTAGTGTTACTGCTGTCACATGTCTTGTTAGGTTCTTCTAGAAAAATAGAATATCTGATTTTTAAATTGGAAATTACATCAAAATTACTAATTGTCAGAAAAGACATTTACTTGTTCTAGGATTGCATTACAAAGCTAGATTTTAAAAGGAAGAGCTGCTCATGTATGAATAATGCAATGTATGAAAAGAAATTTGCAAGCAACACCCTATGAATTGCTTCTTTACATCTCTTAACATTAACTCAGAGTCTTATCACCTTAGTCTGCAGGACAAAGCAGACAATCTTCCAAAATAATAAAGTGATATAACTATCTCACAAAACTTATGATGTATCAGATACTGCAGAAGTGATTTTGTTGAGATAATCTCTCAAAATTTGACATTTATATTCTCAATTTTTAGAAAGTATTCAAATATTAGAAACAGAATTAAACAGGATTATTTATCTCTAAGGTTTTCTGCCTGAATTCTACACCCCTAAATTTTACTAGAAGGTAATGCCTAAGTGGCTGTTAATTTCAAGAACAATATAATAGTATCACTAAGAGTATATAGTTCCTAAAAGTATATCAGAATGAACACTGCTGTGAAAAAGCCGAGGTCTTTCCACTGTAGTTCAGAAATCTAGATTGACACAACATTGTAAACTGACTACAACTCAATTTAAAAAAAAAAAAAAGAAAGAAATCTAGAGCCTCTCTGTGCATTTCATTTTGCCACTCTTAACGTACCTTTTAAATCAATCACCTAAATTAAAAAGTGGTTGATATCACAAAGGCTATCTGTTATGTATCATGAGCTCCTAAAATTTTTTTGTGGAAAAAACCCAGCAACCTGATAGAAAAATGGAAAAGACGTGAACAGTGACAAAAGACATGAAAATGGCCTTCAAACATGGAAATAAACTCACTTAATTCAAACTAACAGAAATGAGAAGTAAAATCATTTGGAGAAATGACCTCCCAGCTACCAGACTGGCAAAAAACCTCTCTCACAGTACATTCAGGTAGAGAAGCAGCGGGTTAGGTACTCCCACACACTGCTGAGGGAGTGCAACATCGTGCAAAGTGGATAGAAGGGAACTGACAGTAACTAGAAAAATTACAGATGCGTTTGGTCTTCACCTAGAAATCCCATGTCCAGAAATCTATCCCAAGACATACTGGCAAAAATACTCAATTACTTTTTTACAGAGCTACTCACTGCAGCATTATTTAGAAAGGCAAAAGGCCAGAAGCAAAATGCCCATCAGTAGGGCACTGGCTGAATAAAAAAATGGCACATACGATGAGATATCATGCACCCGAACAAGGACTGAGGAAATCATTGTATCTACATATGAAATGATCTTATGAGTAAATGTAAAAAGAAAGTTACAGGATACTACTTACAGCATGCTAACTGTGACAGAAGGGAAGAGAAATATGAACTTATGGACATATGGTGCTTTTATTTATCAAAAAACATTGGAAGAATAGCCAAAAATAAATATTAAAAAATGGCTACCTATAAGGAAAGGGAAAGAAATGGCTGCCTAGAGAGGGAAGGGACAAAGCTAAAGATTATCTGAATATATAGTTACACAGTTTGACTTTGGAATCATGTAAATGTTTCCCATTTTAAAAAAAAATTAAAGTTAGAAATGCAATCATTAAAAACTGAAAACAAACTGAAACAAAACAAGCTAACTATATATGAAGTTGTCAGCAGTAACCATACAGAGAAAAAGATTATTTCAAGTGAATTTGGAGCACAGTATTCTGACTGTACGTTCTTACTGGAAATATGGTATAAAGACAAATTAAGAGCTGCAAAAAAAATTCTAAATGTCATTCAGTAGTCTTACTGTGAGGAATATTGGTATTATGAAATTACTATGATATTTAAACCATTTCCCCTCATTACTATTATTATTGCAAATCAGGATATTAATAATTATATTAATACTACAGTATTATTATTAATGAACATCCATATCGAGATAAAGCAAATACACTATTAAGTTACTGCTGTTAGGAACTAAGGCTTTTGGTATAAGGGAAAAGATACACAAGTGTAAAAACACAAACTAAGTATGTAATCTTTGATCTGAATTTGAAATGCCAAAATGAATTGGTCTTTTTCTGTTCTAAAATACGTATTTCCTAACACTACCACCAAAAAATCTGAGAGGCAGTGAGAGCCCAAGAGCAGTAAACACTCGTGGGCCCAAATTGTAGTCTCTAAATATTATTCCCCACTAGAAGGGACCAGGGCTTCTTGCAGGTCTGGGGTAGGAAGTGTGTAAGCTAAGCCTCAGACGTCTTACTCTGCCAAAAAGCAAAGAACCTTAAGGAGGACTACAGGGATCATGCACAGCAAAAGGACTCAAAAGCCAACAGGAAGGGGCTCCCAATGATCAATACAAGCAAAATGAATGGTAACGACAACTGACTGAAACACACTGAATATATAAAGACCCACGAGTTCAGACAGACATGTAAAATGAGAAAGTTGTGCCCTTCCCGCAAAAGTCCGTAACTCATGAATCATCACTGAAGATAATTGGACACCAACTCCTAACTCTGAAAATCAGATTTTAAGAAAAATAATTAAGCATTTACTCCTACTCTAATTATATTTCAAGGTATTCAAATAGCCTTAATGAGGGAAAATTCCTTACAGAAGAATTTCAGTTAAAAAATACTGAAAAAATGATAGAACTAGAAATCACATAACTTTCAAATAGATAACTGATTTTGAAATTCACTGATCAATCTCAGCGTTTGTAAAGGTAAAACATACAGACATCATGAGCCTTTTGATGCAATATGATGGGAAATACCTAGAACATAGTTTATGAAATATTCTTGCCAAAAATACTTGAAAATGAATTTAATCAAGACTTTAAAACAAATTAAACAACACTAGGAAGAGGAAAGATAAATCCTGGATGTGGGATATTCCATGGAGGATATCCTAGGATCCTTCAGCAAATCAACAGCATGGGGGGCTGCGGGGGAGAAGAGAGAGTCATGGAAGAGAAGAGTGCTCTAGATTAAGAGACTCAGTAGATATAAAAGCAAATGTCATGTCGTATGGGGATCTTATTTGGAGTTATTTAAAACACAGCAAATATTTAACAAAATCTTTAAATGAGAAAATTTAAATTGACTGGACAGTAGATGACATTAAGGAATTGTTGTCCATTTTACTAAAATAATAATGGCACTTAAATTATGTAAGAAAATGTCCATATTCTTCAGAGATGTACGTAGTACTGATTATAACATGATGTCTGGGATTTGCTTTAAAATACTGCAGTAGGAAACAACCCAAATTCACATCAACAGGAAAGGGGATAAATAAACTGTGGTATAGTTCCACAGAGGAATATTATAATGCAGTTACTATGAAAGAACTCCAGCAACATACATTAGTAACATAAAGTGAAAAAATTAAGACCCCCCCCAAAGTCACACTTAACACAGTATACTTAACACAACACACTTGCTATAAAGTTTAAAACAACCAAAACAGTTTTTAGCAAACCATGTAGATCAACTCAATGAAGCAAGAGTATGTGAGTTACACAGCACTTTGACCTCCAGTATTAACAGTCTTAATTCTACTGGATTTCCCTTATAAAAAGGAAACAAAATGTTAGCACAGGATTCAGAGTGACAATCACTGCAGGCAGGAGAGAAGGATGCAGGGGATGGGACTAAGGAAGTGGTCTGACGCAGGTTAGTTTGAAAGCAGGACTTAGCTTTTTGCTTTGGGTGATAGGTTCCTAGATGTTTATTTCACTAACAAAGATAATTTCAAACATGAATGAATAAATTAAGGGGGACTATGAAATGACCAGTGATGAGTGCAATTAACTAAGGACTATGATTTATCTAATAGTGCATACCTATGGTCAAAGGGGGACATTTAAAAAAATTTGGAGCCTCCTTCCCAAAAAAAACAAAATATCAATGATTTTAAAATCTAAGTGTTAGATCTACGGGGGAGGGGTCATCATACTATTTTCAATTTTTGTGCATGTTTGAAAATAAGAACTTCTGTGCATGTTCATAATAAGAAAATTTTATATGAAAGACAGAAATGGCAAATTTAAAATCTGACAGCTGCAAGCCAGTAATATAATCAGCTAACCCATGTTGGAAAACGCATATATTTGGAAGAAAAGAAGTCTCACACAAATAGCATCAAATTCCTCACTAATCATTCCTTTCACAGCTGTGGCTCTGGTTCTGTAAAGCGCAGTATTCCTAATCTGTAATCGTCTAAAAACCATCTTCTCAAGTAATGCAACAGCATAGAAAGACATCCCCTCATTTATGAGCTCAAAATTCAGAGTGCGTTTTCTCACAGAACTGTAAGAAAAAGTGATTCGATTCTAGACCAGCCCACAAAAAAACTTTTTTTTAGCATATAATACACCCCAAGCATGGTTTTAACTAAGAAAATAATTCTGGGATAGGAATTTCAGAGATTCGGACTATAGATATCTTAAAATACTTCAGAGAAAGTGCTCTCTGATATTAGGAAGATAATGGAACTTCATAAAAGAGCAGGCAGACAGTCCCTCATCAAGGTGTTCTAATCTAAAAAATCCTGTTAATCCACTGAAAGCAAACTGAGTTCAGAATCTATCCATTTAAATTTTCAAGGCGTTAATGAGCTAGGGACTATTATAACCCATAATACACAGTTCTGTTAATTTGTCTTAAGTGGAAAACAGTGTATTTCCTCATTTCAGTTTAAAATGCTGACTTTGTTCTAGAACTCTTTACTTCATTAAGCTATAGGATTAAAGAAGTCTCAAGCATTTGCTTCAAAACACCATAAAGAAGATATCACCTGCCACAAGTCCTCATAGTCCAAAAATTCTAGACCAGACGCTAAAACCAAACATATTAAAAAGAATAAGAAATAAAAGAGCAATATGTAGCTACAGAACCTCCAAAAGCCATTTTCAATCAATTCAATGAGGAAAAAGTATGTGGGCAATACATCAGTTCAGCACCTAATATTCAAAAGCCTCTTATATCCACTGAGTTTCCCTTGTAATAAAACTCAAACCTAAAGCAAAGTACTATCTTTTAAGATATCATTTATCCCAAAAAGTTAAGAAATACGTTAAATCAACATGTCTTACAGTTCAACATTATAGATGTTAGAGTCGCAATACATCCATGGAAACATTTTCAAAGCAATTAAAAATAGTTATGGAAATAAAGCCAGTTTTATCTACTGCTGATGTTTTCTTAATCCCAGGTATTAAATCTAAAGGCATAACTTAAATAAAACAAACGCTGTCTGCATTATATGTCTGAATACAAATTCTCAATAGTGAATTTGAATTTGAACTTAAAATACTGGAAAGACACACTTCCCTCTTTCCCCTTATAAACTGAAAAATCAACATTCTAGAACAAAAAGCTTCAAATCTAAAATCCAGAACAAAAGTGTAATTCTGAAATTGGGCTTTTTGTTAACTACAAAGAAGTTATATTGAATAATAAACAGCACACTTGCTGTAAGAAGTCATTTTTGGCAGCACAATTATTTTCATGAACTGAAATGAAGTGTCTGGAGTGTAGACACAGGGGGACACATGTGAGAAACAGGTATTCAGAGATTAACCATATAAAGTGATGTTTACCAACATTTCCCAAAATATGGTCTAACTTTTCAGTTTAATCTTCAGTCTCAGGCACATAAAATCTTTCTAATCACTCATCATACCCAATTTGAAATCATGAAATCTGCCCATTTTTCTGATGTTCTCACTCCCACAGATTTTTAGACTATAGATTTCTAATTTTTTCTCTGCATAATGCTGCCTGTCATAAGAAAATGATAGCGCTCTCTGGTAAGACTTTAAAAAATATAGTTTGAAATTCAAAAAATATATTTTATATAAAGATATTCTAAAGTAGAGGTATTTCTAAAGAGATTTTAAATTCTCAAGTTATTTTTACAGATTTTTCTATTCCAGAAAAGATACACAATACAAATACTAATCAAAATAGAGCTGTTACAGTTTAGGAATATTATTACAGATAAAGGACATTACACAATGATAAAGTCAGTTCAAAAAATATAAAAATTATGTGTACCTAACAACACAGCTTCAAACTACATAAGGCAAAAACTAAAAATATTCAAAAGAGAAAAAGGCAATCTCACAGTAAATAGTTAGAAATAACATAAAAGTATCTTGCAGGGAGGGAAGAAAAATAACAAGGATTTGAAAAACACAATTAAAAACCTTGACCTAATTGTCCCATACTGCACCCAAAAACTGAAAATAAATATCCTCTTCAAGTGTATGTGAGATAGTTAATCAATGTAAACCAAATGTTGGACCACAAAACAAGCCTCAACAAATCTTAAGGGACATAAACCATATATAGATTGTTATCTGACTACACTGGGTTGAACTAGAAATCAGTAACAAAACGATAACTCAAAAATCTCCAAATGTTTGGGTATTAAGCAATACATTGCTAAATAAGCGATGGGTTTTTTTTAAAAAACACATCATAAAGGAAATTGGGAAATATTCTAAACTGAATGACAAAGACAAAATTATATATGAAAATTTATGGGATGCAGCTACAGCAGTACCTAGAGGGAAACTTACAACCTTGACAACAGACATAGAAAAATAAAAACTATAAATCATTAAAGCATCCATCTTAAGAAGCTAGGAGAAAAAATAATAAAGAGGGTATGAGAAATTACTGGAGATAGTGGATACATTTATGCCATAGATTGTGGCAATGGATCCACAGTGTGTATTTCTCTCCAAACTCATCAAGTTGTATACATTAAATATGTACAGCTTTTTGTATGTCAATTATACCATAACAGAGTGGTTTAGGGGGAAAAAAGCGAAGAAGAAAAATTCACAAAAATGAAAAGAAAAGGAATGTAATAAAGATTTTTTTACAACCAGAAAAAGCATACTAATAGGATCAACAAAGCCAAAAGTTATTTTTCTTTCAAGACTAATAAAATTTGTTAGGTCTTGTGAAATGATTAAAAAAGAAAACAGAGAACCAACTTCTGGATAAAAAAGATAACATCACTACAGATCCTGTAGACATTAAAAGGACAGGATGTTACTATGCCAATGAAATTTAAAATTTAGATGAAGTGGGTAGATTCCTAGAAAAATGAAAACTTACTAAAATTGACACAAGAAAACAACAGAAAATATGAATAACCCACAGTCTACCACAGAAATGACATCTACAGTTAATAACTGTCCCACAACAAAAACTCCAGGACCAGATGACTTTAGCAAACATTTAAAGAATAAATGCCAACCCACAGAAACTCTTACAGATAAAAGGAAAAGTGGGAGTTTGTACCAACTCATTTTATGAGGCCAGCACAGTCTAGGCACCAAGTCCTGACACAGACACTATCAGAGAAGGAACCTATAAGCCAATCTCATTCATGAAAGCGGATGCAAAAATCCTAAACAAAATATTAAAAAATCGAATACAACAATACTTTAGAACAAAAATATATTACAACCAAGTTGTGTTTATTCCAGGAACATGAGATTGGGTTAAAAGTTTTAAAAAAATCAACACAGAAACTTCTGCTTTCAGTCAAGATGGAGTAGAGGGACTGGACTGACCCTGACCAGTGATACAACCATAAATAAAAGAAGAGACCACTTAATAGAAATAAAAGAAGTGACAGGCACTTCAGAAAAGAAGATATCCAAATGACACATACATTCGTATACATACACACACACACACACAGACACACAAAATATGACATACACACACATACACAAAAAGGTGCTCAACATCCTTAGTCACCAGGGAATTGCAAGTTCAAATCACAATAAGATATCACTAAGTTCCTATCAGAATGACCAAAATAAAGAGGAAAAAAAATAAAGGCAAAGAATTACATAGTATTCTTAAAATACATAGAGAAATTCTTTAAGGATTCCCATCAAAGTATTAACTATAATTCCTGATTTTTGATGAGATCAGCAGTGTTTATTTTCTTGTTTTGCTCATCTAAATTTTCTAATTTGTTTTTCAAAAAATACATATAATACCCTATAATAAATTTTTTTCATTTTTAAAAATGGCAAAAGGAAAGACATGACATTCTTGGTGTGATGTAACTTATTTTGAATATAATTTTAATTTTAAAAAGTTTAAAATATTTATTACTGGTTAACTTACATTTCCATGTCAAAATATATCTTACAAAAAATGTTTATGACAATGGTTTACTATCGTAACATTATGGTTTAAAATGTTTAAAAAAACTTACATGACCACATACATGCAAACGTAAAATTAATCTGTTAGTAAATATAGAACTGGAATGGTCAGATCATTCAACATTGAGCCATTAGTATGTAAGTACTTAAAACCAAAATATCTGCCACTATGGTTTGATGATTAAAATATAAAAATAAGTCTATTAGACAAAAACAGCTAAATGAACTTTTTAAAGCATGAATATTATGATGAGTTTCAAGCACTAAATGCAAGAACATTTGTCAAACTCCAAATGTTAGGTGACAATTTAGCAATAAGGGATGGCACTTATGTAAGCAAGCAGCATGAATGAAAACATACTTTAAAGTTTTAGGTGACATTCAGCTTTTACTCAAAAGGGAAGGATTTCCCCCCCATTACAGAGGCATTGATACACTGCCGTCTGTACCTGGCACATCCTGGGGGAGCTCAGATGCCACCTTCTTCTCTGCCATGTTGCTGCTATCATGGGTTTCTGAGAGACACCCCACAGGACTCCTCCCTTCAGAGGGACTAGTCTCTTCTGAAGAAGCATTTGTTGTGTTGTCGCCAAGATTTGCTGACACAGAGTTACCTTTATCCCCAACTTCTGTTGGCTCTACAGTAAAATGCACAACAAAACTTTAAAGATATCCTTTAAAACTGCTTTAGGACAAGTGGCCACATTTAGTCAACTATGAAAAATGAATGATCATCAAAAAACCTTTTACTCGATGGCCATTTTGAAGCAATTAGATTCTGGGATAGTTCTGCAATAGGTAATCTAAAAGGCATTTAAGAATATTTAATATATCAAGAATGTTTAAAAAGTTAATTTTAAAATGAACATATTTTATCACATACCAAAGTGCATATTCTGGTACAAAAGTAGTATTTTTTTCACCAACAAATCTCACAGGGAAATGGCACCTTGTTAGAAAGTATAAATAGAGATGGGGTATAACATTATAGCAAATCCACCAATATATTAAAACTCATTACGATGATTAAGCATGCTATAAGGAGGAAATGTAAAATTAAATAGCTGTTTATAATAAAAAAGATTCATTTTCATTTTGCAAGCAAAACTGGAGACTTCATAACACTGATGAAATATTTCTTTTTAACCAAGTAATGCTTTTACCCTCAGATTTTCCTTGCTCAGGATCGTCATCTGCTGTTTTGTCATCATTGTCTTTTTCAAGGGACTGGTCTTCAAACTCCTCTCTGCTTTTCTCAGTGTCTTTGGAGTTATTCTCAGTCTCATTCTTGTCCTTTTCTATTTCTTCTGGGCTTCTAACAATATCAATGTCTCCCTTTTTTGCTCTTATGGATTCCAAAATTTCTTCTACAATAAAATAAAACATTATGTTTCCATATATACCAAATATAAAAGTATTACAAATGCCACTTAAGAGTTTTAATAGAAGTTATTAAAGTTAAATTTGTTAAAAGCATTAGAACTATGAAATAAGGGTCAAGATTACCAATAAAATTCTGATGTTTAGAAAACTCAATCAATTTGTTTATCTTCACTTCTAAAAAATACATGCTAATTACAGGCTCTAATTTCTTTTAAAAGAAAAAAGAAAGAAAGAAAAATTAGTCTACCTCTTAAAGCTGAGATTGATAGAGATTACTGTCATATCCTCTGCCATATGAGAAAAACTGTAAATTGACACAGACTGGGCAGTGTGGGACAGTGACAGAAACCTAGAGACGCATGACCTAGACTTGAATTAGCTATGTGAGCCTGCAAGCTACTTGACCCTAAGGCCTCCACTGTAAAAAGAGAAAACAGAGGCGCATTTGGAAACATTTCTCTCTGCAGTCCCTAAGTTTCTGCTCACTCAATCCCTAAGGGCTCTCATCTTCTTTCAACTTGGGCAGAGTAATATACTACAGTCTGGTGCAGACCACAGGGACTCCTGGATATTAATGATATTCTTTGGGTTATGGTCCATTACTATCATTTTTTATTTTGTTGCTCAAACTGTTCCAGCTTTGGCCATTGGGAGCTTTTCCAGGTTAGACCTGTATCCTTTAACCATCATTCATTCATTGATTCAGTATTTTCGTACTTACCAGGACTACAAGATGCTCCAGACTCACCTTGTATTTTCCCTGCCCCAGCCCTACAATCCATCACCTCTCAAGGAGCCTTCTTTTTTTTTTTTTTATAAATCAGAGAGTGATATCTATCAGAGAATGATGTTTAGAAGTTATGATCTGGGCACTATGTGTACTTGTTACAACAAGGGTGTCACTGCTTCTACACTCTCTCCATCAACAGAGCTAGGAAATGTACGCATGGATGCTAACCCATGTATATACACACATCAATTGCATCTCTCTGTCGGGGGAGGGGGGTACCTGTGTGGTTCATTCAAGCATTGCTCTGTTGTTTCTCTAACTTGTCTCTCTGACAGAAGTTCTGCTTTCATTATCTACAATATATCTATTTATTTAGTCACTCCTATTATACACAGTAAATTAGTTTCAGAGTTGCTAAGCTGTACTCCCATGAAAAATAAATTTACCAACTAGAGTGCAGTGTTTGTGAACAAGAAGAAACATGTTTAATGCCAATGACATGCACTCATTAGACTTCTTTTGGGGTTTTAAAATTTCCTTTGTTTAAATGTTCTCTACTTTCATTTTCATCAATATTTCTTAAATTGTAGGTTTCTAGAATGTTTGCTAGGATTGAAAAACCTTGTAAAGTCATCACTGAAAAACACTGATCTTTCTGGTAAAATGATTACACTTGAGGTGGTTGGAGTTGATTCCTTACTCTCTCTCAGTCTCTATTCCTAATTCCTTTAAGAGTTAAGAAGCCAGTGATTATATGATCATGTAAGTCAGCTATAGGGCAACAATTTCAAAGAGAGGAATTCCAATTGTTATATTTTCTATCTTCCTCTTCATCCATGTCATCCCAGGATCCTTTTTTACATCATTTCCTCTC
This sequence comes from Vicugna pacos, assembly GCF_048564905.1. Lineage (NCBI taxonomy): Eukaryota > Metazoa > Chordata > Mammalia > Artiodactyla > Camelidae > Vicugna > Vicugna pacos. Next base: position 50,796,654 of record NC_133002.1, read on the forward strand.
ACCTGTCTGTACGCACTGCTTGTAGTTCCTGTGTGCCCTGGCTGCATTTACTCTTGCTAAGTACACTAAACCTATCAATGGAAGTATCTCATCTCAGTCACTCTTTTTAAAAGATATTTATATGTAGAAAAAGAAATTATAAGTACCAATCATCTGCTTTTCTTAGAGCCATGTTATTTCTTACTTTCAGACATAGCTCCACCCTGATCTTCAACTCCCAGCTTTTCCCAACCAAACTCTTATATCCCTCTCAATTTCCCTAGTGTCATTTACTGGAAGTGAACAACATTCTTTTTTTTAACCTAATTATTAGATGACTTAAGTTAGATGAAAAGCACAGGCAGAATGACCAAAGGTCTCTGATTTTCTATAAAGGTTCTAGTTTCAAATATTCTCTCTTGTGAACCACTCTATCAAGCATACACGTATTTATCAGCCTATATGTGCTTGTTTTCAGTTCTAAAACTATGGTACTCAGAGCCATAGAAAAACAGACCAAAAAAGTCAGGGAGAGAAAAAATATACATATTAAAGATGAAAGAAGAAATAATCAATTTAGGTTATAACGGATCTACAATAAATATGCATAAACATATATGTCCTATACATTGCAGGAATATTTCAAAACTATACAGAAAGAAATAACCTAACAGATTTTAAAAACTATCTCCTCTTAGAAAAGTTTATTCCAAAAATAAACTTCCTTCAAAGAAGCAAAATAAAGCATTACAAAACAAAATCACCAAAAGGGTATATGACAAAATAAACACAATAAACTATTTATAGTTACAAATATATAATAAACTATAGAATCCAGATGATGGGCTTATGGGTGTTTACTGTATAATTCTTTCAGCCTTCTGTACGTCCGAGATTTTTTTGTGAAATATTAGGAAAAAACAGAAAAGAAAAATTCAACTATCAAAAACAGAATTAAACTCTCCTCAAGTGGACATATATGTATATAAAAGCCAGACGGCTAAACATCTCAAAGGATTTATACTATCTGAGAAGTTAAAAATGTCAAGTCGTAAGGATGAGCTGTGATTCTGAAATCAATGTTATGATACCACAAATTATTCTTGGCTATTTCAAAAGCCCAGTGGCTTTTTTTTTTTTCAATCTCATAAAATTCCAAGTTAAACAATACCACTAGATAGTATTTTGGGTATTTACCTGGGCTGGATGCTCCTAAACTGACTATCATAGCCAAGATGTTGGTTGCTAGAGAGAGCAAATAAAAGTAATGGTGGCAAACCAGTGTTTTAGTGGGGGAATCCCTCTATCTGAATGTTTAATTCGTTGCCAATACATTCCTTAGAAAGCTGCTGAGAGGATTAAAGGCTTGTAAAACACCTAGGTGAACACCTGGCCCACAGTAGGTACTCAAAAATGTTAGTTTCCCCTTCTCTTCCCCATCAATTTTCAATTCTTGTGAATCCCTCCTCCTCTAGTACCACGTTGGTTGCACCTTACAAAAAAAAGAGAGGGGGAGAAAAAAGAAAAAAGGAAAAAAAGAAGAAAAATGTCACTCTTTGTTTAGATCTCACTGTTAAATCCAAGGTGCAGTTTACCTTATTTGAATTAACTCTAGTTTTATTAAGAGGGTGGCTGCACACAAACCGTGGCCTAACCCTGGCTCTAAGAACATATTGTGTCCTAACACTCAGAGCTCTCTCTGCTAGCTTCCATTATTATAAAACGCTTAACTAATTTTACAATTTTATACACAGACAAGCTCACTCTAGAAAATTCTAATTCAACACACTTGATAAAAACAACTTCACATTGCTTTTGAGGGGACCACATGGTTCTTCACTATTGCACTAAAAGCTGAGAATGCAAGAGAGCAAGAAGGGATTTGTCAATTTTAACACCATGATTCATGAAAAGAAATTAAGAGGGGAAGTAACCTGACTGAAACTTATAAAACTTTCTATTATTTGATCTATAGTATGGAAGGGAGTGAGACAGGGATCATATGACTGCGATTAACCTCCCCAAAGAATTCTGATGAGTAACACTTATCTGATGAAAAAAAAACCCAGATCAAATAGAAAAGTACTTCCAATGACCAGGTATGAATAAACATAGTCCTTGGTAACTAAGTCTGCTAGTTTCTGAAGACAAAGTATATTTGTGTGCAACAGTATTTGTATATGACAGCATATCATTCTCCAAAAATAATCATGAATTCGAGAGAAAATTGATGCAGTATGTATGAGACAAGCTTGGATATAGCTGAACTAAATACACTTATTAAATGTAAACGTTCCATTTTAAGCAAATAGAGAATGGGGAAAGTTTTTAGTAAATGGAGAATGGGAAAAATAGGATTATATGCAGAGCAGAGAATATATGTAAAAGAGCAGAACCATGCAGTTAAAGAGTACTTTCAGAGTCCTACCTAATCATTTTACCTATATTAAGTCTAAGGCACTATTAGAAAACCCATGTGATACTTATTAAACCTGCACAGCATATGTCTGGCAGGATTTTTTTAAATAGCATTAATCTCTGTCTCTGGAAAAGAGACTTTTCCAGTTATAACCTTTTGTACATAGGCATTTATTATCTGTTAAAAGCAAAGAATTTTTAAAAAGCAAAATGTTGAGCAACAAAATAAGTTAGTAATTGTAATACAACCCAAAGTATAAAAAAATATATCCATGAGTCCATCCTGATGTAAATGACTGAATAAATAAATGAAGAATAGACAAATCGCCTGCGCAGAAACATCCCAAATAATGTATGTAGATAACTGCTCCTTTGAGGTGGAGCATAACTCCTCCGCCCTAAGTGTGGGCCATGTGTAGTGACTTTCTCCCAAAGCACAGGATGGATGGGAGGAATAATTTTACAGTCGAGTAACCTGACAGACACTGCCTCAACCAGAGGATGAAGGTTAACATCAGCAGTGATAAATCATGTTGATAGCAGGTACTCTTGATAAGATGATGAGACTGGCATTTCACCTCTGTGGTCTTTTCCCCCAAAATTCACAACTCCCGGCTAACTATGAGAGCATGAGACAAATCCACCTTGAGGGCATTCTACTCAATACCCGAAAAGTACTCCTCAAAACTTGTCAAAGTCATCAAATAATAAGGAAAGTCTGAGAACCCGTGACATTCAGGAAGAACCTAAAGAGACACGAAGACTAAATATAATGTGGTGTCCCAGATGCGATCATGGGACAGGAAAAGGACATTAGACAAAAACTGAGGAAATCTGAATAAAGTACGGACTTATTACAATATATCAACCTTGATTCATTAGTTATGACAAATATACCACACTAATTTAAGATGTTGATAACAGGGTATATGAAACCCCCTGAACCATCTTAGCAACTTTTCTGTAAGTCTAGAATTACTCTAAAATTAAAAGTTTATTAGAAAAAAAGAAAACAAAGAGTACATTTTAAAAGAACACCAGGTCTCATAAATAAAAATAGGACTCCCCAAAAGAGTTAATAAAACACTTGAACTAAAGAAACAAATAAATTGGGAAATATCAGTAATGACCAAGGAAAGATACAAAACACTATAATGCACAGGATCCCTCATTTATGCCAGGATGAACAAAGTTCTCTTGGGAAAATGAAATACAGAAGTAAAGCAAAATATTCATCATTTTTTAATGTATCTTCAAATTCTGCAGTGTTTTCATACCAAGAGTTTATCACAAATTGAACAAAAAGTAAAATGAGGAAATTTCCCTCTCACCATTAGCTGCCGCCAGAAAGGATTTGTTACTGCCCCGAGCCTTATTGGTCAGGTCTTCAGTTATGTCCATGTGCCGGTGAATTTCTTCACGCATTTCTTCTAGAATTTTGCAGAGTTCTGCTTCCCAGTATTCTTTGTCTAGACAGTCTATTAATTCTGCAAGCTGGACCTTTGTGCTGTAGTACCAAATTTTCTTTTCATTTTCATTTTCTGTATCTTCTTCTCTGTTTAAAAAGAGCAAAAAAGCACTTTCTACATTAGATGTAGAAATCTATCCAGTGAAAGTTAAAATACATTAACTCAAAGGTTGTGCACTAAAGCTCAATATATTTGCTCACAAGAGATGCCCTCAAGTCTCATTCAAACTCAAGGTATTCTTTATTTGAACAACCTCTAATTATTTTGAGTTCCTAGCCCAAAGCAGCTTAGGATAAAAATAATGTGCTTATAGTTGTGGGAAGAGATGAATGAGTAGAGCAGCAAAGAAGGCTATCTAAAAACATGACACACAGAAACAGGACCTTAAAATTCAGGGCATGTGAGTACATGGTGCAGGACAGTCTTGGTTACACTTCAAACAATTTTAAGATCATCACTGTAACAATATGATGAGCAGGATTTTTAACCAGAAATATTTAAACTATGCTCAGTATGTGGCAGGTACAGAGCAGGGCCACATTACAATAGTTTAGAAACATTTCCATCAAAATGGTGTAAACGTTCTGCTAAATTCTGGTCCTTGAGCCATCTCAAACAAGTGACAATGTCTCATCTCTCATCTTGCCTTATAAACAATAAAGATCAAACTGGAGAGAGGAGCGGCTTCCTTTCCTGCTTAAATCTCTCTAAAGACGCCACTCACTAGTAACGGAGGTGGAGACTGCAACAGGGTGGTCGCTTCCAACACAAGGCAAGTTAACGTCTAGGACCAGATTTAGAAACACTAGTATCAGCAGTTCTCTCTCTCAAAAAGAATTCAGGAGTGTGTATGAGGTATCTGACAAGAAAGAGTCTAACTTTCCTGTCTACTCAAAGGCAAGCGCAAGGCGCTGAAAGAACAGAGCTTTAAGAAAGGTCTGGCTTTAAACAGGCAAGGTCACTTATAAGATACGTGAACGTGGACAAGATACAACCTCTCTGAGCCTCTGAGTCATTTTATTCACCTAACTGTGTGTCATGCTTTTAGATATTCCTCTTTGCTGCTGCACTCACTCCTCTCTTCCATGACGATGAGCACAATATTTTCTCCTAAGCTGCTGTGGGCTAGGAAATCAAAATAATTAGAGGTTGTTCAAATAGAGTGCCTTGAGTTTACCTAACAGATAAAATGGGGATAACAGTACCTGTCTTCAGAGCCAGTGCAAGCTATTATAAGGTAAGTAAAGGGATCATAATGAGGCATCTATCATAGTGCCTGGGCACATCATTAGTGATCAATATATAGAAAATATTACTATTACTAGAAGGGTAGTAAATCAATTAAAACTTCACAGAATTCCAGGAATGAGTCATTCAATAACTCTGAAGAAAGAAGGGATATATTAAATCATGGTAAATAAAAGGCTAGCAAAACCATCAAAAGTTTTAAAGTTGGAAAAAAAAGATTAATAAAGGGTCCCTGTTATCTAGCTCTGCTCTTTGAAGAAGGCATCCGTTGACATGAGATTAGTATACTCCTCTGTTAGAAGCTTTTTACAAAAATTTCTGAAAATCATTTTTTTAAGCTGCTGGAGATTTCACCCTACAATGGGTATTTCTACTGACTTCTTATCATTGAGTGATGACAGTGGCCCTATTCCAACTTAAAATGTTAAAGATGTCAGACTCCTTTAATCAAAAAGAATAAAAAGCTTTCCAAGGGTAATACCATAACAAAAATCTAAGTGGCAATATCAAATCAGAAAGTACAGGGGGGAAGATATAGCTCAGTGGCTCAGTGGTAGAGTGCATGCTTAGCACACACAAGGTCCTGGGTTCAATCCCCAGCACCTCCATTAATTAATTAATTAATTAATCTAATTACCCCCCACAAAGTACACAGTGAGCTTTGACCAAGCATAAGAATTACAGGACAGCCTAATTCTTTATTTTCTAAGATATCAATCTTAAGGATTTCCCTTGTTACAAAGATACTGAATTATTTCTTTAACTGTTTGGTTTTCCCTCTTTATTCAGAAATATCTACAAATCTCAATGGAACAAGAAAAATATTCTACATAAAAACATTTTTTGGGGTAGAAAACAATTTATAAGCATAAGATTTCAGCACGAAAATGAGATGTCACGGGAACAAATTTAATTAAACGGACAAGCAACTCACAGACTACAGAAAGGGTCTCTAACAACTGACTAACTTAGTCTGTACTGGCATCCACAGAATTTCCACCTTAACAGAGAACACAATTTTACATCTTGACAGAGAATTCACAACTTTATATGGTGGCAGTCCATTCGAGACTGGAATTGGTCTTTCAGAAAGTCTTCCCTTTAAATGAGATTACACAAACCTAATGTTTTCACCAATCAGTCCTGGTTCTGCCTGCTAGATTTCTGTGAAATAAACCTAACACCTCCCCCACACACAGTTCTTCAAATCTTTCACAATATCTATAATTTTACTCTGTTTTTTCTTTTCAGTCCAAACATGCTCAGATACTTCAATCACTCCTCTTACAGCATGTTTTCCAGTCTTCACTGCCCTGGTATTTTTGCCCAGATGTACAGTTTGTCAGTGTCCCTCTGGAAATGTGATGTTATACAATTATTTTTTATTCTGTTCATCAAAGATAATACTCAACACTGACAATTTTTTTCTTCTTGCAGCTGCAGAAGGATAAATTCATTAAAAGCATAAAGTAGCAAAACTGAGTGAATAGTAGCTGCTAATGCTTTCAAAGAAAAGTTGCTTTAATATTGATCTACTTGGGCACATTCACACAGTTTATATAACCAAGATTATTGTCATAAAAAACTGTAAAAGTGACAACAGCTTTCCTATACAAATAAACACTGATGTGTATGTGTATTCGGTTTTGGAGTTAGAATGTGGACTCTCCAGAAGTTCTGCCCCCACAATGCCTACAGTGTTCTTTCTGCACACCCCAACTGGCTGGCTTCTCGAAAGTCACGGAGCAGCGCGAGGAGCCCACTGGGTGGCAGGGGAGGATAGGCTGAAATGAAAATGTTTGCCAAAAATACAATTAAGAGCAAACTTATAGATTATATGCCTGCATTTTAAAGTCTGTTTAGCTTTTACCGAGGCAAGATAAGAGGTTAATGACTAAAAGTAAGTTTTGAGTTTCGTTTCTAAACAAATTCACAGAAACTAAGAGTGAGGAACGCAAGGTGTAGTGGGCTGAATAGTGTCCCACCAAAACATATGTCCCCCTGAAACCTTACAATGTAACCTTATTTGGAAACAGGGATTTTGCAGGTGTAATTAGCTTAGGATCTTGAGATGAAATCATTCTGGATTTAGGGCAAGCCCTAAATCAAATGGCTGCTGTCCTTATAAGAGGAGAGGATTTAAAGAAACCCGTGAAGAAGGTGATGTAAATGCAGTAGCAGAGTTTGTAGTGATGTTCCTGTCCATAAGCCAAGAAACACCAAGAAGCTATGCCGGAGGCATGGAACTGAGCCTCCAGAATCATGACAGAATAAATTCCTGTTGTCCATAAACTGAATAATTTAAAACAATTTGTTATGGCAGCCCCAGGAAACTGATACAGATTTTGATACTGGGAAATGAAGTGCTCTAAAACAAATACCCAAAAACGTAGAAGTGGCTTTGGAATTGGATACTGGGGAAAGGCTGGAAGAATTCTGAGGCACTCATCAGAAAACGCCAAGACAGACTACCCTGAGGAGACAGAGGTCAACAGAGATTGGAACTAAGCTACCAACAAGCCAAGGAGCTCTTGGGGCACTGGAGGCTGGAAAAGGCAAGAAAAGAATTCTCTCCTAGAGCCTTTAGAGGCAGCATGGCCCTACTGGCATCTTGATTTTAGACTTCTAGCCTCCGGAACTGTGAGAAAATTAATTTCTCACTCTGCTTTGTTACAGCAGCCACAGGAAACTAATGCAACTCGAGAGTCAGAGATTAAAGACAAAAAACTCGGTCAGGCGGCCAGAGTTCAGTTAAAAGCACACATTATGGAACCAGGATGCCTGCGACTGAATCTTGATTCTGCCTCTTCCTAGTTGTGTGATACTGGATAAATTACTTAACCTCTCTATGCCTCAACTTTTCCATTTGAAAAATGGGATGACAGTACTTATACCAAAATGCTGTTGTGAGGAATAAGCAAGTTAAAGTATGAAAAGTGCTTAACGCACTGACAGCACCCAGTGGGTGCAATATACAGGGTTGCTGCTGTTTTCCTCATCTTATGAAGCTGGTGATATTTACACTAAAACAAGTAGTTACAAGTGGGCTGGGTGTTTAAAAAAAAAAGTGTTTCAGGGTGCAACAGGGAGGGAAATTTAGGGGAAAAGCCCTAGGAAACAGCATAAATAGGTTAAGCAGGCTGAAAGGTTTCTGGGTATTCTAGTTTGCTTTTTTATTTTGTTGTGGGTGGTAGGAAGCAAAAAAAAAAATTAAATATACAAAGTTAGGGACCTTTTAACCTTCTGCTAAGAGCAAACAGAAGTATGTAATTAAAAGGTTTTTCAACTTAGGGGAAACAGAATTGGGGAATGGAGAGTTACATACAGATCAGTTTGGAGACTATTAAACTAGTCTAATTGAGATGATGTGGACAGTGTGAAAGGAAGGAAACGGATTCGATATTTAAAAGGTAATTAAAAAGTATAACAAACAGTATACTCCCAGGTCTCTAGCTTGAGCACCATCTTACGATGGTGATCTCATTTACTAAGATGGGAACACTGAATGAAGGGGAGGTAATGGGGGCAAGTGATGAGTTCAGTCTTAGACATGTTGTATTTGCTGTATTTGAGGTGCATGCTATGCGGACACGTCTAGGAGGCTGCTGGATACACAGGCTGGAGATGGGCACAAGGGTTACAGATTTAAGTCTGATGGCAACTAAGCCAGCAAGTAAATAGGCGGCTTACAGCTAGAATGAGGAGGTGTGGCTGGGAAGTTGTATAGGCTAAAAAGTATACATCAGCTCTTCTGGAAAATGAAAAAATGCAGAGTTTTAAAATGCTGTGCTCAAGGTAATTTTATTCAGAATGGACAGTGACAGGAAAAGGTGCTGATCTAATTTGGCAATGTCTATTTCACTAGAGGTCCCAATTTCACAGCAAAGGACTGACAGGATGAAAGCAATATTTAAGAAAGACCAGCCCTTTTATATACTAGACTGAGGGGGGAGGGTATAGCTTAAGTGGTAGAGCACATGCTTAGCATACACAGGGTCCAATCCCCAGTTCAATCCCCAGTACTTCCTCTAAAAAATAAATAAATAAGTAAACCTAACTACCTCCCCCTGCAAAAAACAAAACAAAACAAAACACAATATACTGGACTGAAACTTATCTCTAAACTGCTCAATATCTCGGCTCCTCAGATCACAAACTCTTATGTAAGAATGAGTTTTCTTTCATTCACTAACCTGTACAAATAACACATTTTAAGTGAGTATTAAACAAATAAAAGCAATAATAGGAAAACTGAATTTCTATAAATAACTACTATGACAATTAAAAAGTATTCACTGCCACAGACTTGTTTTAGACATGCTCCTCCGTCCTTGGGCAACAGGTCCATTGATTCATCATTTTAAGCTTCTGGGCTTCCAGGGAGAGGATGTATCAAATCTCCACACAAGTGTCAACTGAGCAATTTACATAGTTTCAAAACTTTCGCAGGGATTCCACATATCATCTACCACAAGGGGGCACTTAAACAGAAACTATTTTCACCCATCTTTTACAAAGAGGTAAAATCTTTCAGATTTACTGAAATTATTGACAAGGAACAGCTATCACTAGCAATCATATTTAAAGTTTTGTATTTGACTTTACAAAGAAAAACAGTCAAAATGTCACAAAACTTTAGAAGCTGAAAATACAAAGTAGCTCACTCCCTCTGACCACATCTCTACAAGATTTCCAAAACCAACCCTGCTCCACACCCTGAGTGAGGTTGGCCCTCTGCCTTCCCACATTTCCTCCTGACCTTCCCACTGACCTGCCTGGAAGAATCTCTTGAAAACTCTCAGGAAAGCACAAGCCAGACTAGCACCAAGAGTCTGCTGGGCTCACCTTCTCCTGGGAGACTGTGGCCAGTAACGGCAGCACTGACCTTTCCTTACACAGCTGGTTTGTTCTTGCTGCTCCATTTTACATACAGATACAGTAAAACTAAAGAGAAGCAAGAAAACCCTAACGCCACAGTCAGGAAGGAGATGACCCCGGGTGGGCTGCAGGGAACCCGCCGAGGAAGGCCCACCGCGGCAGCCGCACTGCACCCAGCGGCACACAATTTTCCGTCCTGGGCACTGAATACAACGGTGCGTATTTTCCTTTATTTTCATACACCCTTCTTTCTTTACAATTTTAAAAACTGTTTTAGTCGTACATACTCCTTCAAGTTGGAAATTATTTAACTACTGAACTCATTATTAGAACACAAAGTTTTATGTCACATCAGCAGCGTAGCTTCTCTACAGCAGTCTTGAAGGAAGCTGGCTTAATTTTAAACACATATAAAAATCAAGCCCAGATTTACTTACATTATGAGTCTTCGGTTTAAGAACCAGTATTTCCTCCGACTTCTGTCATACCCAATAGGTTCATGTCGAATATATGGTTTGTTTTTTTGGATTTCAGCAACACAGTCAGTCACACCAGGCACCTTATGTGCCACGCAGACCTCACACTGCCACTCGTCCTCTGGCACCTCCTCCAGAGGCGGCTTCACACACTCCAGGTGGTACACCGCCGAACAGGTCTCACAGCAGAGCAAGTCCCCGAGTTTGTGACAGACCCGACAGTGGTCGTCATACTGGATCACCCCTTCAGACATCAGCTCCTCACGAGCAATATTCGTGGTGAGAAACTGATCGACTAAGAACTGCAGAACTTTGATTTTGTTTTCCACTGGTCCATACGGATAGTCCTCGGCTTCCTGGTAAGGAAGGACGTGGTGGTACTCCTTGTCACTCTCACAGTACACACGCAGCACCTCTGGCCACGTCATCCCATCGATGAAGTACAGCGTGGAGTTCACGCTGTCTTTCAGATCAGCAGGTCCGAAGGTAGTATTGGAAGTGTCTTCTTCACGCAAAACTGCTTTCAGAAGCACGACGTGCATCTCTGCCATCAGTGTACACTGCTCCTGACTCACCAGAGCTGCACAGAAGTCCTCAAAGCGAAAGGGAGACAACCTTAAAACAGTGCCAAAGTTCCGCAGTACCTCATAAATGGCAATGACATTCATTATATGCTCGTTAGGCACCATTAAATCCTCAGAGGACTTGGGAAATTCAAGGGGCGGGATGTCTTTTTCTTCCAATATTGGAGAACGAGGCCGATGTACTCTTGGTTTTCGCCTACCTGTAAATAAAGTAATAGTATAATTACAAATCAGTACATCAGTTCTGCCAACTAGGGGTTTTCTAGTTTCTCCCATTTGGACGTACGCTTCAAAAAAGGAGAGAAGTATATTTCTATTTTTCTAATACTGACAAGTTAAAATAATATCAAGAAGCAGTGATTTAGCTCTAATTGTTAAGTCTATAAAAAAAATCTAAATTCAAAAGTTCCCCATTACATCCCAAACTAGAAGTTCAAAAACTGTAATTATAATCAGCTCTCAGTTACCTAGAGGGGCTAACTGGTTTACAGGTAACCATGATAAGAAATAACCGCGATCTGTGAAAGATCTGACAAGAACATAAATGAGAAAAAAGATGTCCATGGAAGAGAACAGGGTAACAGATCTCACACCATGTCAGCTGCACTACAGAAACGGCTCTCGACAACCAGACAGACGGGAAGTCCTCCGGTGCAGCAGCCCCGGCCTCTGCCAGAAGCGCCTCCCGAGAGCCCTGTGCTGGGGAGTTCCGCAGTGGAGCACAAGGCTGGGGCTGAGGCAGAAAGGAGGGAGAGGTAAGTAGAGTTTCAATACTGGGAGGCAAAGGGGCGTGGGGTTGGGGGTGAGGCTCACCTAGGAAACAGACAACAGATTATAATTTTTAGCTGTAAATTAGGCAACAGTAGATGGCTGTTTGACAATTTACGAGGTGTGATGTTCAGACCAGGTATATGCAAGTATGTATGTAAATGTTTCAATACACAGCACTCGAGAGCTTAGTCTGCAGCTAGCATGCAGATCTCACTTAATCCTCTGAACAAGTCTATGAGGTATTTTAATGAGAACACTCGTTGAAAGAAACAAGTTTCTCCTAAACTGCTATGCCTGCATTATTATACTTTCCAATGATGTTTACAGAATAGGAAATGTATTTTTAAAACATCAGAATTAATTTTAATGAGATTAATTAACATATAATTCATTTTTGTACAATTAAGTTTAATTAACCATGATTTGAGGTTACTGGTGACTCTTAACTGCCTCCTCCCTCCCAGATTCCTGCACCCTCCTCCCCTCTAGCAAACTAAAAGGGAACGTGGCACCAGGAGAAGAAAGTATGCTGAAGAACATAAAAGTCAAGATCTTTTAACTTATACAATGCACCGCCAATATTCATTCATTGGAAAGAAGATTTTTCCAAATAAGACTATATCCATTACTTTCTGTAGAAAAAGCCCAAGGGATCGCTCTGGGCCAGACTTTGCTGGTGAGTCTTTACAGTAAGAAAGAAACCTCCATTTCAGCAAATTTCCATCTACACAGATGCAGTTTTCATAAATTCAATTAAATCACAGCATCACCACATCAGAAGTAAGCATCGTGATGGATAATCCAGTCCATTTCACTGTCTTCTGGAAATTATCTGGGTCTCATCCGCTTAAGTAAAAATGAAAGAAGGCAGAGAAGGAGTAAAAGGGAAGACTGAACTTAGAGGAATACTATCCTCAAACAAGACAGAAGAAACACAAGTCACTAAACCTGCAGACAAACCTGCTTACAGAAATAGCCCCCATGTTCCTCTTAGCTGTTTATGCAAAACACTGTCAAACAGAGTCCAAGTAAAGGATTACAAAAGGAAAGGCTGGAAAAGTAGTTCTAGGACCAGAACGCAGCAATCCTTAAATGTTATGTGTAGTCCCTTGTACAACACTTTATTCTGGCAGTAATGAAGGTTGTTACAGGTTTTCTGAGCAGGGCAGGGATTTGAGAAGAATGTTCCAGGAAGACTTCTCTGGCTTCAGTGTATACAATGAATTGGACAGGGAAAACAGACCAGACAGGGCATCTTCTGCAATTACCTAGAAGACAGAGACCTGGATTCAGAGTCTGGCCGCGAAACAAAGAAAAAGATGGATAAAAGAGACCTTATAAAGAAAGAAAGCAACTGATAAGGAATACATCACCATCACCTTAAGATTTAACTCTGGTACCATCTCCTCCAAAAGATTATTCTAACTCCCACAAACTCTTCTGAGTTCTGGTAGTCTTCTTTGAACCATCTGTTACCTTGTAATCTACCTTTTGATGGTATCTATTCCATCTCCCCAGCTGAACACCCAACACTTATGCCAAAGAAAGATTTGGCATGTTTCTTTTATGATAAGCACTTGCCAGCATCATTCCCTTTAGAGAATTACCCTTTCCCTACACTATGAGATTCTAATGGGCCCCCAATCACTGTATTCTATCTCCTAATCACTGGTGTGGAGACATGACCCAGGGCAGGTCAGCAACAGTCTAGCCTGGGATTTTAGATTCACATGCTGAGTGAGAGGTGCTCTGAAGCACTCTCTTTCCATGAGGACGGCCAAAAGCTCTCTGTGGCTAACCTACCTTCACCTCCCTTGTGGGAGAAAGGAATAAGGACAAGAGGCAGAAGTGGGAGGTAAATAATGGCAACTCAAGAGTGAGTACCGGCGGAACCTGTCCTTCAGATTTCCCAGTGACAAATCCCAAAAGCCATTCCCTTTTTGCTTAAGTGAGTATGTTGGTTTTCTGTCACTTGCAAATAATAGAGTACTGATTAAAATAGTATATGATACTATAGATAAGCCTTTTCTACTGAGAAACTCAGTAAACTGCTCTTTAAAGACTATCAATGAGAACAGTTAATGTTGAGGAAAGTGCTGATATTACTCTTTTGTAAGGTAGTAACAGAAATATTGCCTAAATTAGTTTAATGTCTAATTTTAAAGTATCAGCTTCTATAGATTCTGAAAGATTTTGGATAATCATCATATCATTCTGATTTTTAACAGTTCATTTAGCTTTATATTAAGCGAAAGTCTATTAGCTTTCTGTTAGTTTTAGAGGTAAAAGGAAGAAAGGCAGAAAAGATCCATAAATTCTACATTGCATATTCTCTAGCTGGAAACCACAAAATAGCTTCTACTCAAACTCGACTACATACTACTAAACAATATGAGCACTTCTGAAAGTTAACATTAAATATTGGTAAGTTTACTCTGAAGCATTATTGGGAGGGTCTGAATTGGTTCAATTTTTAAGAAGGCAACCTGGCAAAAATCTATCTGAATGCATATTCCTCTGAGCCAGCTTTTCTATCTCCTGGAAGTTATCCTTCAGATATACAGACATGTCAATTTGAGTAAATACAAAAATACCTAATGCAACAGTTTACACAAGCTGAAGTTCTGTGTGTATTTTGTGTTTTTCTTCTTTTTAACCTAAATATATATCAATACTTAAATGAATCACAAATTATGACACATCTACACAATAGAATCAAATGTAGCAGTTGAAAAGAACAAGGTAAAAATCTTTATGATACATTATTAAGTGAAGGAAAAAGCTAGCTACAGAACAATAAACAGAACGTCATGTGAGAAATTAGAAACAAAAAAGAAAAAGGTGGCATATATACATGAATTATATATGTCTAAGAGGTCACACAAGAATCTTTTTAAAATAGTTGCTCCTGGGGAGGAAAAATGGGCGAAAGCAAAATAAGAGAGACTAATTTTTTTTCTTACTTTTTTTATATTTTAAAATATCACATACATATTTTTATCATAATATTTTAAAAGAAAAATATTGGGCAGGTATCTATACAAACATTTAACATTAATATTCAAATCAATAAAATGATGCTGCAAGTAATGGCTACAGTGGTTTTGTATGAATACAAATAAAAAGGTCACTACGCCAAACTGAAAGATACAGTATGCTCAGTTTACTGAGCATAGATTATAGTGTATAAAGAGAAAGCTCATAAAATTAAACCTCTTAAGCTCCTCAACTGTCAATCATTAGTACTAGCAAGCCAACTCATTTCAACTATTCATATTATGCCATTGAGGATTACGCTTATTACCATTTTCAACACTAATCTAATATCTAACAGATAGATTATATTAATTTTCCTGTATTTAAAAAAAAAGGATTAATGTCAACCTCACTTGTTATCAGGAGAAAGCAAAGTAAAACCACAATGAGATACTGTTTCATACTCATCAATGGACAAAAATTTAAAGGTCTATCCAAACAAACTTTTAAAGCGGAGAACAAAAGAAACACCAGTGTAGCAATCAGTGGGACTGTAAACTGGTACCACCACTCTGGAGAGCAGTTCAGTAAGAGTCAGGTTAAGATTGTGCATATAACCCTGAGAGAGCAGTTTGCAAACTTTTTGCCCATGATCCAAAGAAATACATCTTACATCTCAATACAGTACACACAGTGCCCAAAAGTTCTGCCACTACTATAGTTTCGATTGTAGTAATGCTACACTTACTATATGCCTTATACTAATATGTTCTCCTCTATCCTATTCCAATCTCTTTCTGCTTTTAACATATGCTGGTTACAGCCCAAGTTTGAAAAATACTTCTCTACAGAAATTTTCCTTATACATATGCAGAACATTCAATATTGTTTATAAAAGCAAGCAATCAAGCTGAAAACAACTAAAATGTACATCAACAGAGAAATTATTACATTGTGGAACATTCACTCGATAGAATTCTATAGAGCAGTCGAGGGCTCCATATGTCGGCATGGATCAATCATTAAAAAACCATGAAAGAAACAAACAAAAATTGCTACAAAAGGATAAACAATTTGAAACCATGCAAAACAGGTCTTATCTATTACTTATGGAGATATGTATGTGTGTACAGACTAGTAGTTACTATCACCACTAGAATGTAATCTCCTTAAGGACAGAGTTTTGTCTATGCTGTTTGTTGCTATAAATTGTGGGCAGCACATAGTAAGGTATTTAAATATTTATTGAAAAAAATCAGTAGTTCTTAAGTGCTAACCCATGCAATTACACAAGAAAATGATGTCTTTACATGATTTCTAGATGTCAGAAATGCATTTTTACTCTTCACTATATAATTAAACAGGACTACAGTGAGAGAAGTCCTAGGACAGTGGTCCTCAAACTGGAGAGCTGATTCTGATTAAAATAGCTTCTGATGGGGGGGAGGGTATAGCTGAAGTGGTAGAGCACATACTTATTAGCATATACAAGGTCCTGGGTTCAATCCCCAGTACCTCCTCCAAAAATAAATAAATATGTAAACCTAATTACTACCCCCCAAATTAAAAAAAATTAAAATAGTTTCTGATTCAATAGGTCTAAGACAGAGTCTCAATTTGCATTTCTAAGAATTCCCATGTGATGTTAACTGTGCTGGTCTGAGGCCCATCCCATAGTTTGAGAACCACTACCCCAGAACTTAGAAAGGTCATCCCTCTGAGATCCAGCTGAGTAAAAATTAATATACCACAGATGAAATTCACCAATTCCAGTTCCCTTCAAACCTTGTTTCTCAAAATATGACTGGCATTATCTATGATGCTTGCAAGAAAGTCAGAATCTCAGGCTCCACCCCAGGCCTACTAAATTAGGATTTGCGGTTTCTCAAAACCTTCAGGTGATTCATACACACGTTAAAGTTTGAGATGCTGCCTTGAAACAGTCTATCCTAAAACTAGAAATGCAGCAAAATCACACGGTAAAATGTTAAAAGCAGAGTGTCAAAATGCAACCCCAGAACAGAATCCAGGTGAAGCTCAGTAATCTGTATTTTTATCTTTCTCCCCAAATAATACTGATGTGCAGCCAAGTTTGAAAATTACTGCTTTATTGAAACTAGATATTCCCCCTACCAAGCAGAAAGTAGGGTTTTTGTGCAAACTCAAGCAAGAGAACTGAGTGGCTGCCTCAGGAGGTCTGATTAAAATAGGACTGATGTGAAAGGAGGCTGAAGACTTAATCAAAGACATTAAGAAGCCTGCAAAAAGAAAATGCTAAGGATGGAAAGTGGTCTGCACGAATTGTAGGGCTGGGGGAGAAAACCAAAGAGCAAGAACTCGTCAATGAATTTCCAACACGGTCCAGGTTAAGGAAGAGAGCTCCTTGACTGAACAAGGATTCTGGCCCACGTGACAGATTATCACCTTAACAGAACAATTACGCTATGTATAGATCCTTTATTTAAATGACCTGGCAGTCACTGAGGCAAAACTTTCCACTCTTTTGAATTCCATAACAGAAGTCTACTTAATAGAGTCTACAGGGATGCTCGATGCTGCCTCCGAGCTCTGTGGAGGAACCAGTCAACAATGCTCACCAGGTGCTAACTGTTGCTTGAGGACCTTTTCTACACGCCTGGGTTTTCAAAATATACACTGTGGGTACAATCTGTATTTGTTAATATCTCAGGGTTTTCTTTTTAATTTAAAATTTTCTTTATACATTTTAAGCAGCTATTGCCTTAATTTGGTAAAGCTGTAAGAAATTCTAGACCTTTTCCAAGGCCCTGATCAAATGTCACCTCTTCCATCCTCTCCTGTGCCTCTGGCTCTGTGCTTCTCTGACACTGTGTAAGGCGCTCCACTACAGTGTGGCATATTTACATAACAAGCAATTGCTCATGTGCCCCCAGCTCATTTGTTAACTTCTTGAGAGACAGACTGTGTTTTATTGTAGTAACTTAAAAAAATAAAATGTGTTCAACAAATGATACCCAGAAGCAAAACTATCTACAGAGGGTGGGGGTCCAGGGGTGAAGTCATGCCAAGATTAATATCCAGATGCCACTGCAGATTTCTCAGTTTGGTTTATAAACTTTTACTGTATTAATTCTAAGAAGACTATTTACATAGCGTTTTCAGACTTCTAGACCTCAGAACTCTATATATAACGTGTGTTTCTATCGGGAAAAATGTAATGTCGTCCCCCAACTTCTAATTGCTATTTGAGAGAAAGATGGACACTCAGTAACGCTACAGGGGTGAGTGAAGTTTGTTTTCAACAGAAGCTAATATTCAACACCTAATAAAATCTAATTCTTGAATCTATTGTTACACATAAACCATGAGTGGGATAACAAAAATAAATCACCTGTAATACATTTACTAGTCATCTATTTAAAATTATGAAACTGATTTGTCCAAAGAAACAAGGATTCCCTCTTTGATCTCGAATAGTGTCCCAATCTAGTTTTAAGGTTACTACTCACAAGGTTGTGCTCATCCAGTGAGTCTCTATTTCTCTCCATTCCTTATTCTTTCATGCCAGTAACAGGAAAAACAGTAGCTAGCTTTCACAAACGGCTTCCTATGTGCTGTACAGAGGAACTGTGCTAAGCACATTTAAATGCATTATCTCCTTTAAACTTTGGATCAACTTCATGAAGTAGGTACTATTACTATCACCTTTTAAAGAGGCATATACAAAGGCTGAATGACTTGTCCAACGTAACACAGCCAGTACCACTAAGAGTTACAACTAACATACAAGTTCACCCGTCTCCTAAGCTTGGGCTCTTACTGCATTAGACTTCTCCCATTGCTAAAAAACCACCTGAGTTAACCTCTCAGGCAAAAGGCATTTGAGACCTAACAAGTGCCCTTTGTGCAAGTGGGAGAAATAGCAGATAAAGGAGATCAATGACAGGGTTAGAAAGTACCCGCCTTGAAAGCAAAAATTTTAACAAGTGGCATCATTTCAAGTGCTTAACACCACAGGTGACTAGTGGCTACCATACTGGACAGTACAGATACAGACCATTTCCATCACCACAAAAACTTCTTTGGACAGCCCTGGTCTAGGATTACATCTAGGGACTATTGCACAACTCCACCGGGTTAACAACACAAGGCTAAAATACATTCAGTACCCTCTCTCTTTAAAACAACTGCAAAATACCTAATATATTATCTGTGAAATTCCAACAAAATAAGAATTCTATCAAAATTGAAATAAAGATATGAATATCAAATAAAGAAATCCACATACATACACACACAGATGAGTAAACTTACAGAACATGTGGTACTGCGCTCTAAAGAAGCACACTCCCAAACTGGAAATAACCCAAATGTTCATCAGTAGGAAATGGGTAAATACAATGCAACACCATATAGTGCTTAAAGACAAATGAAGCAGATCCATCAACATGGATAATGAAAACTTTTTAAAAGGTGAAAAAAGCAACTTAAACACTGAAAGACCATCCATGTAAAAATTTTAAACATAAAACAATACCTGCATACAAACATATATAGTACGAGCACAGAAACAGGACTGGGAATGATACACACCAACTTCTGGAGACTGAATACCTCTGGAGGGGCAAGGAAGGAAAAAGGAGAGTAGAGGTTAACTAAATCTGTAACATTATGTTAAAAAGAAAAGAGAAAGCTGGAACAAATAGAGAGAAAATGTCAATTATTAAATCTGGCTAGTGGTAAAGAGTGTATATCCTACATTATTTTTCAAACTTTTCTGAATGTGTAAAATATTTTCTAATTATTTTAAAAGAAAAAGTTACCTATATTTGAAAAGTTTATTTACACAGAATTACCACCAAATTCCATCAACCATTACTGAGTATGTTACTTTCCATTTATTCAAGAAAAATTTTCACTGTAGTAGAAAAACAGGGAAAAGGTGAAATGTTGGCTTTAACGAAAGTTGAAGTATTTACTAATTTCTTTTAGCCTTTAAAAAATAAAAATGCCTTTCATATACCTCTTTAGTTTCTTCTCCAAATAAAATATGCCTCTAGAACAGTTCAGTAAACATTTTAAGTAACATTAGCAAAGAATCTTGCTTCCTAAACACCTGGCACAAAAACAATTATGATGTAAAACTTCTTCGGTTTTCACAATGAATTAAAAAGGAACCCATCAATAATGATCAAAAGAAAGGAAAGAGGTCTTCAAGTGCCAACTAATAAATGAAGGAATAAAAATTCAGAAAAATCACCATTAGGGAATCACCACTGTAATAAACTGATTCAGCCAAGGCCCATTAATGGATGCTAAAACCACTGGATACAGGATATTCTCACAGTATCACCCCACAAATTACAGATTAATTTCAAAGGGGAAAGGTACTTTTAAAAGGCAGACACAACCTTTACAAAGTGATCAAACTTACTATCAATAATGGGACAAACTGATGGCATGTCTGCAGGTGAGATGTGCAGAGGAAGATACCTCACAGAGCATTCTGCCAAAAGTATCTAAACTGAATCTATGGAAAGCAATCAGATAAATCCAACACTGAGACATTCTAAAGACAACTGGCCTAGACAATTAAAAAATATCACTATCACAAAAGAATCCTCCCCTCTCCAAAAGTGACAGAATGGCTCTAAAGGAACAAAAGAGATGTCAATTAAAAGCACTAAGTGATCCCTGATTGAATCTTGGATAAAGAAAAAGAATAAGGAAAAAAAAAAAGCAATAAAAAGCAAATGGAGAAATTTGAAATAGAAGATTATATCCACGTTAAATTAAATGTATTTTCCATTGTTTTAAAACTGAAGTATAGTCAGTTTACAATGTTGTGTCAATTTCTGGTGTACAGCATAATGTTTCAGTCATACATATACATACATGTATTCGTTTTCATATTCTTTTTCATTTTAGATTACTGTACGATATTGAATATAGTCCCCTGTGCTACACAGTAGAAACTTAGTTTATTTTATATATAGTAGTTAGTATCTGTAAATCTTGAACTCCCAGTTTATCCTTTCCCAGCCCCTTTTGCCCTCCCCTCAGCCCCCCGGTAACCAAGTGTGTTTTCTATGAGTCTGTGAGTCTGTTTCTGTTTTGTAAATAAGTTCATGTGTGTCTTTCTTTTTTAGATTCCACATATGAGTGATATATGGTATATATCTCTTTCTCTTTCTGCCTTACTTCATTTAGAATGACTATCTCCAGGTCTATCCATGTTGCTGCAAATGGCATTATTTTTTTCTTTATTCTTTTTATGGCTGAGTAGTAGTCCACTGTACCTATATACCACAACTATTTTATCCAATCATCTGTCGATGGACATTCACGTTGCTTCCATGTCTCGGCTATTGTATGTTTGAGTTCTCTATTTTTTATTTTAGTTGGGGAGGTAATTAGATTTATTTATTTTTAGAGATAGTACTGAGGATTGAACTCAGCTCCTCGTACATGGCTTTACCACTTGAGCTATACCCTTCCCCTTGTCTATTGTAAATAGTGCTGCTATAAACACTGGGGTGCATGTACCTTTTCGAATTAGAGTTCCCTCTGGATATATGCCTAGGAGTGAGATTGCTGGATCATATGGTAAGCTTATTTTTAGTTTTTTAAGTAATCTTGATACTGTTTTGCATAATGGCTGCACCAAACTACATTCCCACCAACACACACTGGCCCCCTTGATCATGCAAAGCTCTCTGCCTCCCCACAGCTGTTCTCCCAGCCTAGAATACTTCCACCCACGCTTTCAAGTGGCCAGCTACTCACTCATTCATGTCTTTTCCCTCATAATATTCTACCACATTTATAACTCTTATATTTTCACTCAATTAACATATGCTTCTACTAGACTACAACTTCCACAACCACCGGGACTATTTTTGTTTGGTGTCTCTGGCCCAATACTTTAATTACAGTGCCTGGCACGTGGTAGATTCCTGAGTAAGTAGCTGCTGCATGAATTAATAAACCAAATAAACTGCCATCAGACTATATAAAACAAAATTATAAGAAATCCAAGGAGAAATGGACAGAAACAGAATAGCAGCAGGGAACTAAGACAAATCTTTTTGACCTTCACAGAGCTAGTAGACTGAATATTTACGCGGAATGCAGGTCAGAAGTTCTAATGTCCACAGAGAGGAAGCAGAAGAGTGGGTAAAGTGGACAAAGGCGATCTACATGGTCCATTTAAACTAGAACCAAGCTAATCAAGGAAAGGTGGGAGTGAACACAATGAATAAAATTGGCAATGACAAAGGGGAATTTGCCACAGGTACGGAAGCTATTAAAAGAATGTTAATAAAGTTTAAATCCTGGGTGACAGAATGATTGTTAGAGAATTACTAAACACCAAAACTCAATCAAAAAAACAGAAAACAAATCAGCGATGAGAGAAAACGAAGATGTCAGTGAGCCCCGCCCATAAAACAGCACCCAGCTTGAATGGTTTTCAAAACATTCCAGGGGACAGAAAAAGAGAAAAGTTTTAAAGTCCTTTTATAAAACCCAGGGTAACAGTGACACCAAAACCTAAGAAGACATGCACCCTTCCCTCCACAAAAGAAATGATGGGCCAATCACAGTTCTCAAAATAAAATGAAAAATATATCTAAAACTGGTAAATAACATTTCAACAAAAATAAATTTTAAAGAGCAAATAAAATCCAGAAGCATATTATGTGTAAATTACTTATGAAAAATTAGAGGATACATACCTTTTAATCTGGCAATTTCCTTTCTAAGAATTTACCATATACCATACTCATATGTACATTCATTCTGGCAGTCTGCAATAGCTAAAAGCTGGAAATAACCTAAATGTCCACCACTAAAGAACTGGTTAAAATAATAAACTATAATACTGTACTTCTGCACAAGGGAACACTATGCAGCTCATAAAAAGAATGTGATGGTGGGGTGGTATAACTCAAGCGGTAGAGCACACGCTTAGCATGCATGAGACCCTGGGTTGCATGAATCCCTATTATCTCCTCTAAAAATAAATAAACCTAATTACCCACCCCCACCAAAAACAAACAAACAAACAAAGAACGTGGTCCAAGGCCAGTTAAGACAGAGTACGCTCACTTGAGTGAATGACTCTACTAAACTACAACCGAAAACTCTGGACAAAATACAAAAAAACAGCACCAAAGGATTCTGGAGAGAGGGAAAGAAAAGCAAAAGCACAAGACAGGAAGAGGAGTCAAAACTTCAAGCAGCAACAACAAACAACAAGCAAAGGTTTGTTTCCCTATTTTCTCTCCTGGAATAAACACGCTGACAGCGCATCCACGGCAAGAAGCACGAACAGAAAAACTCCAAGACACCCAGTCTTTCAGGCAGAGGGCTGAGGAAAGGGTCCCCTGGGAGCTGGAGAGTGTGAGGGGGACTCCCTGTTTGGCTGTTATTTCCATCGTTTTATCCCTCTCTGGTCCCCGCCTCAATGGAGGCTCCAAGTACAGAAACTGCAAGAAAATTAAACACCTTTCTGGCCAGTCAATCAAGAAAAGGGGGCCCCTGCAAGCCAGAGTATGGAAGGAATTCCAGAACATACAGCTGAAGAAGAACCCACAAAGCAGCGAGAGAAAACCAGCATCACATGAGAGAACATTAATTCAAATAACTGCAGAGAATGGGACATCTTCAAAGCACTTAGAGAAACATCAACCCAGAATTCTATATCCTTCAAAAATACCCTTCAACAATTAAGGCAAAATGAAAATATTTCAGATGAAGGAAAACTAAGAGAATTTGTTCCCTGACATCCTGCTCTAAAACAATGGTAAAAATGGTAAAAACAAACAGAAATGTTACCAGAGTGAAAACTGGACCTTTAGGGACAAAGGAAGAGCAACAAACATGGTTAGTATGTGGGTAAATTTAAAAAGAAACAAAAAAGGGTTGTTTCAACTCTTAAACGCTTTAAAATACACATAATGGTTGAAAGCAAAAATGGTAACATTGCCTAGTGGGGCTTTCAATGTACGTAGAGTCTGATGCAGAGGGCTGACCGTACTGTGCCATTTTATATAAGGGACTTGACATCCGGAGATTTTGGTATGCATAACGGTCCTGGCGTTCATCCCCCACAGACACGGAGGGACAACTGTAGACATATATGACAATCTTAACACTGGGAGGGGGCTAGGATAAAGAAATCTCTATCGTTGTGACACTTTTACATTTTACTTAAAGGGATAAAATACTAACTATAAGTAAATAAATACTTTGTTATCCTAGAGGAACCACTAAAAAATAGCATAGATATAACCAAAAAGCTAATAAATTAAAATGGAACAATAAAAAAGACTCACTTAATCCAAATGTAGGCAGGAAAGGGAAACAGAATCAAAAAAGAAAAAAAAAAAAGAGAGCAAGAGAGAAAGAAAAAAGGGTTAGATAAACTAGACACCTAAATTCAATCATATCAATTATATTAAATGTAAACAGTCTGAATACACTGTCAGAAGACTGGATTAAAAACAAAAAACAAGGAACCCCTTCAAAACATGACATAGTAGATTAAAAGTAAAAGGGTAGAAAAAGATATACCATGCTAACACTATTCAAAAAGAAAAAAGCTGAATTGGTTATATTAATACCAAACAGTGGATTTTAAGCAAAGAATATTACCAGGGTAAAGAAAGTCATTTCATAATGATAAAGCGGTCAAATGATCAAGAAGACGAAACAACCACAAATGTTTATGTACCTAATAAAAGAACCACAAAATATACGAAGTATAAACATAGAGAAGTGCAAGGAGATAGAGAAAAGTTTGTAACAACAGTTGTAGATTTTAGCATTCCTCTTTTAGTAAACATTGAAGAGGTAGATGGAAAACCCACAAAGATACAGAAGATCTTAACAACACTATCAACAAACTTGATCTAATTGACAATTATGGAACACTCTACCCAACAGCAGCAAAATACATCTTCCTTCCAAGCACACAAGGAACATTCACCTGAACAGACAATATTTGTTTTGGGTCATAACACATACCTCAAATGACTTAATTTTTTTAAACATTTAGCCATACCTAGGTACATTCTCTGACTATATGGAGTTAAATTAAAAACCAGTAACAGAAAAATATCTGGGCAATTCCCCAATGTCTGAAAAGTAAACAATGCATTTCAAAACAATTCATAGGTCAAAGAGTTAAGTCACAATAGGAATTAAAAAAATACTGTGAACTGAATGAAAATGAAAATACAACCAATCAAAAATTGTGGGGAAAAGCTTATAACGTGCATAAAGGGATGTTTATAGCAATAAACGCCTAGATTAGGAATGGAAGGTCTCAAGTCATTGACTGCAGGGTAAGCTTCTACCTTCAGAAACCACAATAAGAGCAAATCAAACCTAGAGCAAGCAGGAGGGAAACAGAGTAGAGCAAATTCAATGAAATTGAAGAGAGAAAAATTACAGACAGAAGTCAATGTATCCCAAAGCTGCTTCTTTTAACAGATTAATAACTAAACTGATAAACCTCTGGACAGACTGAACCAAGATAAAAGAGAGAAGATAAGTTTCAATATCAGGAATGAGAGAGATGACATTACTACGGACTCTACACATACCAAAAGGATAAGGGAATATTACAAACCACTTTATATTCACAAACTGGACTCACAATGAAAGGAGCCAATTTCCTGAAAGACATCAATAATCAAAGCCCACTCAAGAACAATTTATATCTGGAATAGCTTTCTTTGTATTAAAGAAATTGAATTCACAGTTAAATATCTTCCAACAAGGAGAACTCAAGCCTAGATAACATCACTGGAATATTCTACCAAATGTTTAAGGCAGAAATACTTAAAATTCTACACAATTTCTTGTAGAAAACAGTAAAGGAGGCAACTTTCCAATGCATTTTGAGGCCATCATTACTCTGATATCAAAATCAGATGACATTACAAGAAAAAAAAAACTACAGATCAATATTCCCCATAAACACAGACATAAAAATCCTCCAAAAACACCACATATATGAATTCAGCAATATATAAGGATTCTACATTGTGACCAAGTAGAGTTTAACTCCTGGAATGTAAATTGGTTCAACACTGAAAAATCACTCAACATAATTCACCATATCAAAAGACTAAATAAGAAATTAAGAATAAGCACTCACCAATTTAATTTTCAATCTTTATTAAATAACTACTATGTACTACTTTGTATAGAGAAAAAATAGTCAAGACACTATCCCTACTTTCAAAAACTGTTTAAAAGCTACTTATTTAAATAAATAATTGAGTGGATTCTACAAAGAAAAAAAAAAGAAATTAAGAATAAGGAATACTATACAAACAAATCAACAGCTGCAGAAAAGAAATCTTACAAAATTGAACATCCATTCCCGATAAAAATTGTTAGCAAACTAGAAACAGAAGAGAACTTCTTCAACCTGAAAAATCTGTAATAAACAACATAATTAATGGTCAAAGACTGACTATTTTAACCTCAAAATCAAGAACGAAACAAAGATCACCACTCTCATTTCTCTTACTCAACATCATACTAGAAGTCCTAGCCACTGAAATAAGAAAAAGAAAATCCAGCTTGGGAAAGGAAGACATAAAGGTATCATGCAAGGTAACATCATTACCAATGTACAAAATTCCAAGAAACTGCATTATCCAATTTTACTTAAAAAGAAAAAAAAGTACGCATGTAAGTACTCACGCATATGCATACACACACACATTCACACAAAGACAGTTGCCAAAGGACAGTAATCAAAATAATAATGTTAACTTCTGAGTTTTATAAATTTTTTGTATTTCTTTCCCGTTAAAGGGAAGAAGCAAAAATAAAATTTGAAGTTCTTACTAGATTTTCAGAAGTGTTATTTTAAAAATTCAAAGCTTTTTCCCCCTCATCTAATTATCCAAATCAAAGATTAATGAATGTCAAGAGCTCAAGGAGGGGCTGCTATCATGCTACAGTGGCAGAGCTGAGTAGTAGCAGCAGAGACATTCTGACTCACAAAGCCTAAAATATTTACTATCTGGCACTTTAAGAGAAAGCTTGCCAATCTCTTG
Source organism: Vicugna pacos (assembly GCF_048564905.1). Taxonomy (NCBI): domain Eukaryota; kingdom Metazoa; phylum Chordata; class Mammalia; order Artiodactyla; family Camelidae; genus Vicugna; species Vicugna pacos. The sequence goes on from NC_133002.1 coordinate 50,823,512, forward strand.
CCCAGTAGATCATCTCGTCCAGTCGACACTTTACAGGTCAGTAAACTAGTAAGGTCCACAGAGGAATGACTTCTCTAAGGTCACATGCAAGTAAGGAGTAATAAAGAATTCCATTTCCCACTTGGCCAGAAAACTCTCAAAACAGACATCTTCTCTCCATCCCCCTCCCCAGTCAGAGCTAAATTTCAGGCTGCCATATTACAAGTAAGTATATTTAGCAATAAATTAATAAGGAATGGACTTTGGGCCTAGTCTGCATTCAAGAACACCTGCTAAAGTCAGAGTAAACTTTGGTAAGTTCTAGAAAAAGCCATATAAACACAGATCAGGGAAGATTTAATAGGTGATGGGAGTATACCCTGGGTCAGCCTACTAGATGTACCCCAACCATACTACTCCTCGGAATCCACCCACAGAAACACCAGTCGGGGTGACTAAAGATACAGCTCTAGCACATTTAGATCAGCACTGTCTGTAAAAGCAAAAAGGGACACAAGTTCCAACAGAGCTAGTCTTTTCAAGACAAATAAACTTTAACAGCGAATGCAGTTACATATTAATAAAGAAAAAAGCCACTTCATGTCTTTACCTTATATACTTGGACTATGTAGCATTTGAATTTGTGCCCCCTGCTGTAAACAGTCTCCACTTTTAGGTTTCTCCTGAAATGCAGGGAAGATTTATAACTCAAGCTATTTAGGCAGTTAAGGATAATAATATATCTGGATGAATGCAATCTTCCAAGTTTACAGAGGATCAGAGATCTGAGGTATTTCACCCAGGTAATTCAAACTAAAAAGTTCAAATATATATCTGAAATTGCAGTAAAATCACTTTTCCTTTTTTTTTTTTATCGTTTGGATAACACTTTGAAAGCAGAGTACAGTCATAAGTTGGAGAAAAGAGTAATTTACTAAAACTTCAAGGAGTGTGTGAACTAATTTTGATGTCCAGAAGAACAAGGAAAGCTGTACGGACAGGAAGGGATAAAATTTTATTAGCTATTTTAAATGTTGGATTATTTCCTCAGACAAGTCTCGATGTAGCTATGCAAGCATTAGAAGGAAAAAGGACAAGAAGAGAAATTCCATGCAGATTAATATGTGCATTTCTGAAATGCTTTTTAAGTTCCATAAATAGAATATACTATAAACAGACCTCAAAGGAGGCAATGTTAACACACTGAAATCAAGCAGGAAGCCATGACAGCAAAATGTACAAACTGCACCTACTGAGCACTGCCACTCAGTATCCATCACCTGGCTGTGCAGTCTCCAAGTGTGTGAATTCTAGAACACATTCACAAGTAGAAAAGAGTCTAAGAATTAGCTTTCTTAGGAAATCTCCTGAGGTTCCATAACTGCAACTTAACATCACTTAAGTAACAAAAGAATTCCACTCGAAAAGTGACACCTTTTCCTTGAAAACTATTAAAGTAGTTAAATCATTTGTCCAGAGATTTCGGAGAAAGAGGTTTTATATAGGAGAACTCAGACACACTGAGACACACCAATATGTGACAATTCTGTTCCAACACCGACTTTTAAACTTTTACAATATAGGAACTCTCTGAGTTATCAAATTAAATTTCTCCCCCAAGTTTCTGAATTTTAATCCTTCTCCCTCCTGCCCTACATCTATGAATTAATTTTATCAGGACCACGGCAGAGTTTCTAAAACTGTTAGCTGACCGCCTCTTCCCCCAACCACGGAGAACAACAATGATGCCCTCATCCCGAAGATGATCCCAAGTCTGACAGGTTCAACAAAGGAGGACAGCCAGAGTGCTGGGGCTACCCAGGCTGTGCAGGATCAGGAGCAAATAAAAGACCTGAGGAGAAGAGAAGCTAGGTCAATTCCCACACGCTAGCAGAAGCAGACTGACTACAACAGCACAGTCAGTCCATCTATGATGGTATGAAATGACCCAAATGTTCTACATCACACGTAGCGACTGACACCTGAAATGTAGCTAGGGCCACTGAAGAAGTGAAGTTTGAATTTTACTTAATTTAACTTTAAGGGGAGAGAGTACAACTCAGAGGTAGAATGCAGTGCTCAGCATGCACGAGATCTGGGGTCAATCCCCAGTACTGCCATCAAAATAAAATTTTTTTAAAATAGTAAATAGCCCCATGTGGCTAGTGGCTGCCAACCTGGACAGGGCAGAACTAAGAGTGAAAGGATTTTTTCAGACTTGTACACTCAGTTCAATAATTACCTGTGCCGCCTACCACATACTAGAGGTTGGGCCAGCACTAAGGAGAGGGAGATGAATGAGACCCTCCCTGCCTAAGGTAGGTTCTAATGAAGGAGACAGCCAGATAACCACAGTCCACCTCAGTACAATGTCTTAACAGATAAAGACAGAATGATAAAGGGGTTGAATAATCCTTCCTAAATGTTTAAGCACTCAATAACAGAGCCTCAAAATACATGAAGACTTACAGAACTCCAAAGAGAAATAGGTAAAGCCACAATAGTTGTAGACATCAACATTCCTCTCTTGGAAATCAACAGAACAGGCAGGTGGAAAATCAGCAAGGATCTAGAAGAACTTCACACTGCAACCACCTCGACGTGGCGCTTACAGAACACTCCACCCACCAGCAGCAGAACACACCTTCTCTCCAAGTCCTCTAGGGAAGTTCACCTAGCCAGACGATGTTTTGGGGCACAAAACAAACCTCAAAAATTTTTTTACAAAACTAAAGTCATACAAAGTATGCTCTCTGAACATAATGAAATTAAATTAGAAATCAGTAAAAGAAACTTAAAACATTCCCAAATATTTGGAAACTAAACAACATCAAAATGTACAAGGCCCTGGTGGGTAGGGAAGAGGTAAGGGAACTCAGTTCCACCTAAGGAAAAGCAAAGGGGGACCAGAGAAGGCAGGCAGGAGAAGGTGACGGATGTGTGACTGGGCGTTCATCAGCGCAGGTGTGTGAGGGGGACTTTCCCAAAGAATTCAGTAATACTTGACAATCAAATTCAAAGTAAAGAAAAATAAGTTGTAAATAAGAAGAGAAATAAAGGAGCTTTAGAAGTCAATTCAACCTTGACCTCCTTCTCTACCACACCCCCTCTAACCAATCTGTCATTCTAAGTCCTAAGTTGTTTTCTGAATATTTCTCTCCAAAGTACAAGGTGTATCACCTCGTCAACTTCAGCTTGATTCCCTTCATCAACTCTTCCCTCACCCCAGTTCACTCTCTATTCTATAGCCAGAGGGACTTTTTTTTAAATCCACGAATCTGATCACATCACTCCCGACTTTAAAATCCTTCATGGTTTTCCCTCCTGCCCACTGCACATGGGGATCCTAAGACCTAGAATCCTCTTTCCCCTTCTCGCACCCGGCTACTTTAATTTTGAGGTTAACTGTCACCTCTTTGGGGAAGTCTTTTCTGACACCCCTCCCCCTGCACAAGAAATGATATGACTTGCTCCCTGTGGAAGCAGTTCTCTCACTGATTCACTGGCTCTCTTCCCTGCTATATCAGAGCAGGGACCATATCTGCTTTATTTGTGGCTACATTCCAGAGAGGGCCTAGCATGTAGCAGGTTTTCAATATTTCAATCTTTTGAATACATGAACAAATCAGTGAAGCAACAGAAGATGAGGCAGGTGGAGGGAGGCAAAACCCAAGTTGAGATTGTCCACATTCAGTAAAGCACACATCATTTTCCCACAAAGGAGTGTTAAGAAAGGGCATGACACCATCAGATCTGTCTCAGAGCCGGGCAGTGTGTGCAGAAGACGGACATGAGAGGAGATGAACAGACAAAGGAGGTGGGGCAGACAGGGCAGCTCCGTCACGAGGCTAAGTAAAGTGTAGGGAAGACCTGATGTGCAGATGAACAAGAGAGCGTTCAGAAATCTAAAAGCTACATAAGATGTAAAGTGAACAGGGCCTGTGACAAGCCTGGTGACATGGAGGCTGAGGCACAGGGAGGAGTCCACTGCTTCCTCACTCTGACTCGGGCGACTCAGTGGGCAGTGCCGTTACTCACCGAGCAAGGACACGGGAGGCCGGGAATTCTAAAGCACCAACTCTACTTGGAACATCTGAATTGGATGGGCCTACAGGACATCTGAGTGGAGGGGTTCAAGAAGTATTCACCCATCCACGAGTTAAAACACAGGAAGGAAACCGTGACAATGGAGATTTGGGTATCAGGGGCCATGAAACTATTAAATCTTATTAGTAGTCAAAAAAATGCTAATTCAAACACGAGAGCTTTTAACCCACTGAATGCAAAGGTGGTTTACAAATAATCAATGCTGACCAAAATGGGCACTTTCATACACTGCTCGTGGAAATACATTTATTACACTTTTAATGCAACAATATACCATATTATATATATAATAATATGTATGTAATTATATATTACCTAATATATATTATATAATATTTCTAATATATTAATAATACGTAGCAAAAGCCTTAAAAAAAAATCAGTAATGTGAAGCAAGATTTCTCTAAAGATTTAGCCACCACAGGTAATCACAGCAAACACACAGTCAGCCCTCCACATCCACGCGTTCTGCACCCATGTGAGATCACAAGGGCCAACTGAGCCACACCATTTTATATAAGAGACTTCAGTACCCACAGATTTTGGTATTCATGGAGGGGTCCTGGAGCTAATCACCCACAGATAGTAAGGAACGACTGTACACAAGAGCTTAATCATTTGGCAGTGCCCTACGATGGAATCTTACATGAAAGTTATCATATCGGCCCCCTTCTATTCCAACAAATCCTACATACCAAGGCCAGATTATTTTTCAAAAAAGCTCAGCTTTATTATGACACACTCCGGTTTTAAAACATTCAATGACTCTACATTGCCTACTAAGTACAAATTCCTCAGACTGGCATTTACTCAAATTGGTCCAGAATGTAACCTCCACGTCCCCAGCCTTGTCTCCTCCACACTCAGACCACAAGTATGCAGTCCCTGAACAAGCACCCTCCTGTCATCTTACATTCACCTGCTTTCTCTTCCCATTCCACCTTCACTTGGAGAAATTCAACCCAACTTTCAAGGCATATCTCAAGTTCAGCCTTGTTCTTGACACTATTTCTGACCTCCCAAGTTGGCTAGGACCTCTCTCCCCAATTTAATTCTCTGTTTTCCTTACAGCATACTGTAGTCTGCCCCATTATCTTACATTTATGCACTATATTATCATTCCCTCTTCAAAAGAATAAAGACCAGAGAGTAGGGACCACCTCTTATCCACACTGTATCTCTTTGAAGCTTTTAACACAGTACGTTGCATACTGAATAAGTATTAGATAAGTTATATTTTAACCGTTCTAATCACATTGTAAAGAAATACTACATGAGACTTCAGTTTCTATATGGCGAATACGTAACATGAGTTAATATCCTTTCCCTCTCAACACTTGGTAAATTGACAGCAAAGAAATACAAAAAGTAAAAACAGACTAGAACAAAAAGAAAAGAGCCACAATGAGATATCACCTCACACCTGTTAGAATGGCTATTCTCAAAATGACAAGAAATAGCATGTGTTGGCAAGGACGTGGAGAAAAGGAAACCCTTGTGTACTGTTGGTGAGAATGCAAACTGGTGCAGCCCCTACAGAAAACAGTATGAAAGATCCTCAAAAAATTAAAAATAGAATTATCATACAATCCAGCAATTCCACGTCTGGGTATATACCCAAAGGAAAAGAAATTACTATCTCGAAAAGATATCTACACCCCTACGTTCACTGCAGCATTATTTACAATAATCAAGACATGAAACAACCTTAGTGTCCACAGGTGGATGACTAGATAAAGAAAATGTGGTGTGTACACACACACACACACACACACACACACACACACAAATACGGAATATCATTTAGTCATAAAAAAGAAGGAGATCCTGACACTTAAGACAACATGATGGACCTGAGGGCATTACACTACACGAAATAAGTCACATAGAAAAAGACAAATACCATACGATCTCACTCATATATGGAACCCAAAAAACAATAGCAGCTCAGAGATACAGAGAATAGACTGGTGCTTGCCAGAGGCAGAGGATAGGGTGTGGGGGCAAAATAGGGGAAGAGGGTCAAAAGATACAAAGTGCCATAAGTCATGGGGCTGTAACCTACAGCATGGGAACTATAATTAAGACTGCTACATTGTATATCTGAAAGTTACTAAGAGAGTAGATCTCAAAAGCTGTCATCACAAGAAAAAAAAAAACACATCTTTGGGAGGCAGGGAGGAAGGAATAGATGGAGCACGAGGGATTTTTAGGGCAATGAAATTACTCTGTATGATATTATAGGGGTGGCTAGACATCATTATGCATTTGTCAAAATTCATAGAATGTACAACATTAAGGGTGAACCCTAATGTAAACTATGGACTTCGGTTGATAATAATGTGCCCATGTTGGTTCATCGACTGTACCAAATATGCCACACTGATGAGAGATGTTGAGGGTAGGGTAGTATATATGTGTAGGTGGGAAGGATTATATGTGAACTCTATTTTCTGCTCAATTCTGTTGTGAATCTGAAGCTGCTCTAAAAGAATAAAGTCTATTAAAAAACAAAACAACAACAACAAAAAGCAAACAAACAAAAAAAAAACAAACAAAAAACACATCTTTGTAACTATGTATATAGACAGATCACTTGCCAATGTATCAAGCACCATCAGGATGTTGTACCCCTGCAACTAAGATAATGTTGTACGTCAATTATACCACAATTAGGGGGGGAAAAAGGCTGGCTCAGGGTTTCTAACAGGTAAATTTAGTAGAGTGTGTCTACGCAGAGGGGCAGGCCCTAGTCACCTTCCCTCACCCAGTTTCCCAGCATAGTGGACGCCCTGAGACCCCTACTCCCAGCCCCAAGCAATCTCCCCTTAAGAAACCAAACAAACAGACTCACAGGGGAAAAAACTAAAAGAGCGCAAGAGAAAACAAAAATACACAAAAACTGATCTGGGGTTCCACTGTCCAATTACTTCACAGTGAAACCCACGAAGTGCTATCCAGTGCTTCATTCCCCATAGGAACGGCTAAGAATCACGGGCATCTGAAATCAAAGAGAAAACTAAAACAGAAGAGTGGGATCTGAAGAAACACAAGACACTGAAGAAAACTGCAAAAACGATGATGATGATGATGATGATGATGATGATGATGATGATGATGATGATAATAATAATAATAAATGTCCTTAGATGAGTGGATGTTGCATCCAAGAAGAGAATACTTTGAAAAAAGGAACAGAGAAGAGGGCTTTGGAAAATTGTGTATCATAAATAATTACTATGTTAGCAGAACTTTCCAAAACAAATAGCAAGAAAACCACCCAATTAAAAACTGGGCAAAATATTTCAACATTTCACCAATGATTTTCTTTACAGATAGCAAACAAGCACATGAAAAGATGTTTAGCAACATTCATCGTTAGGGAAATGCAAATTAAAACTGCAATGAAACATACCACTATACAGCTACTACAATGGCTGGAACCATCACCCACTGCTGGCGAGAACGCAAAATGTTTAACTAGAAAACAGTCTGGCAGTTTCTTAGAAAGTTAAAATACACTTAGCATACAACACAGTGATTCCACTCCTAGGTATTTACCCAAGAGAAATGAAAACCTATGTTTACAAAAAAAACCTAGAGGTGAATGTTTACAGCAGTTTTATTGATAATCTCCAAAACCTGGAAACAACTCAAATGTTCAAACTGGTGAATGGATAAACCAGCTGTGGTACATTCACATAATGAACTACCTCCCCGGCAATTAAAAGGAATCAACTATTGACACAAGCAGTATCCTGATTGAGTCTCAAATGCGTTACGCTGGGTAAAAGCAGCCAGACTCAGAAGACTACATATGGTGTAATTCCAATTATATCATGTTCAGGAAAAGGCAAACTATAGGGAAAGAAAAGAGACCAGTGGTGGCCTGGGGGGAGGAGGAGGGAGAAGGGCTGAGGACAGGAGTACAAGGGAATTTGGGGAGGTGATGGAACTAGTCTTTACTCTGAGTTGGTGGTGGTTACAAGACTGTAGGCATCGGCCAAAACTTAGAGTCAAATTACACACTAAAAAGGGTGAATTTTACTGTTTATCTAAGTTGTACTTCAATATGTTTTTTTAAATTATCAATAAGGAGAAATACAAGAAGATACTATATCAACAAACAGCATGCTATGAAAAAGGAACAGTGAAAAGAGTTTTTGGAAATTAAATATCTGATAGCTGAAATAAAAACTGATTTAATAGAAAACTTGGAAGAGAAAGAGAAAGAAATCTAACAGAAAGCAGACCAAAAGGACAAACAGATTAAAAAGAATTTAAAAAGATAAGAAATTTCATAGGCTTAGTCTACAAGATCTAATATCTAACTAAGCAGGAGTTCAAAAAAAAGAACTGAGCAAAGTTGGGGGAAAATTAGCATATCAGAGAAGACATTTTCTCAGAACTAAACAGTATGAGTCTCCAAATTAAAAGGGCCCACCAAGACCCAGACACACTGAATGAAAAAGAGCCACATCAAGGCCTATGATATCACTGCAGAACTTCAGAATACCAGAGACCATGAAAAGAGCCTAAAATCTTTAGAAAGGGGGCAAAAAACAAATCAGACATGAAGGAAGTAATCAGAATGGCTCTTCACTTCTCAACAGCAACACCAGATGCTGGAACACAACAGAGCAAATTCTCAAGTGAAACTGATTCTCTTATTTAGGATCCTATACCCAGCTGAACTATCTGCCAAGTGTTAGGACTGAAAAGGGCATTTTCAAATATATGACAAAAGAACAAAGGTTATTTCTCATGTACCCATTCTTAGGAGGCAACCAGAGATTGTGCTGAAAAAGGAAACAAACCAAGAAAGCTGTAGAACCCAAGAAACAGAATTAACATGGAAAGCAGCGAAAAGAAGTTTCAGCATGACCGACGTTCAACAGACCTAGAGAGCAACCAGCACAGGTGAGAGCAGAAATTCCGAGGGCTGCAGAGAGAGATCAGCAAGGGAAAAAAAAAATGGAATTATTACTTTGCAGAATTTGGAAAACAGTAAGTGGTAAGATATTTTAGACTTGACAGTGCACTAGGCTAGGTACACAGAACACTAAGCTAGTAAAAAAAATAAGGCAGTAACTCCAGAAAAATAGTTACAGTAATAATATTAGCCCATGATTTGACTCAACTGTGAATATTTACATAGATACAATAGTGTACTCTATCCCTCATGATTTATCCAAATATCGTGTTACAACCTTAAGAAGAGGATAAAGAGAAAGTAAGGATAGTAGTAACAGGGCTAAATCCTCACCATAACAAGTCAAGGGAGAAATGTCTAAAATTGGTAAATCAAATAAAAGCATATCTTTAAAAATACTGTGGTAAATCCCGGGGGGAGGGAGAAAAAAACAGCTAGAAGGACTGAAAGTCACTGCCTCTGGAGAGGTCAGGGTGGGAAGAGGTGCAGCAGGGAACCGCTTTTGTTCACCATGAGCCTTTCATACAATTTCAATGTATTTTACCTATGTTCATGTACTGCTTTGATAAGGATACAATGATGTGGGAACGTCTTGCTGTATATTAAGGAAAAACAATCTGTTTAACGTCATCCTAGTTATTGTATATTTTTAAAAATATGTAGATAAAAAGTTACAGTAAATGGAATAAAATGGAATATGTAGCCTGAACTCTATGAGGTATGTATCTCTCTAAATAAATTTATCTTTACTCAAAAAAAAAAAAAAGAATATACATAGAAATATGCCCAGTAATTATCTTTGCTCGGTGGGATTACAGATGATTATCATTTTCATCTTATATTATGTGTATTTTCCCAAAAGAGTAAATCTGCACTATTTTTAAATTTTTCATTGCAATTTTTAAAAAACAACCTGAGAATAGATGAGATGAGATCTCAGGGGAAGAGGGGCAGTGAGCCCAGAGGCTGGTTTGAAAACCTGGAGCACTGATGTTTAAGGAGCAAGCAGAGGAAGATGGCACAGAGAAAGGACTACCAGTGAGCTAGAAACATCAAGAGCACTTTTTCTACTTTAACTGAACAGTGTAAATAACTGAAGTAAGTGTATTTTTTATTATAGTTCTAGAATAAGTCAGTCATTAGGTAAACTAACTTTTTTAAATGGGTAAGTTAAACATTTAATAATTCTTTTCAAGAGGGGAAAACAAAGCTCTATTTTAATGTAGATTTTTACTTAAATGTGGCCCTCAAAATATTTTTATACCTTGTAAGTCAACTGACATCTTTCAATAGAATAAAACACTACCTCACCACATAGGAATTAAGGTCCCTATATCTTCACAGAACCTCCATCTTCAGGTCAGAAACAAATCAACAGACAATAATAGCTACTACTCATTGACTCTTTACCACATGCAGGCCCTGTTCCAGGCACTGCACTTGTGTTAACCCTTCAGCCCTCACAGCACCTTGACTCAGTACTGCGAGAGTCCCACCTCACAGAGGAGTGAGGTCCAAAGAGCTGAGCCAAATGCCCATTATCGCAGAGTCCAGACTCAAACCCAAGAGGTCTGGTTCCAGATCCTTCCATCTATAAATCTCCAAAAGTAAATAAATAAATAGACCTAATTACCCCCTCCCCACAAAATTAAAAAAAAAAAGCTGCATGCACCTCAATGTTCACAGCAGCACTAGTTACAATAGCCAAGACACAGAACAACCTAAATGTCCATCCACAGATGACTGGATAAAGAAGATATGGTATATTTATACAATGGAATACTACTCAGCCATAAAAAAGAATGAAATAATGCCATTTGCAGCTATATGGATGGACCTGGAGATCACCATTCTAAGTGAAGTAAGCCAGAAAGAGAAAGAAAAATAACATATCACTTACAGGCGGAATCTTAAAAAATGACACAAAATAATTTATTTACAAACCAGAAACAGACTCACAGACACAGAAAACAAACTTACAGTTACCAAAGGGGAAAGGGCGTAGCGGAGGGATAGATTAGGAGTTTGGGATTAACAGATACAACTACTATATATAAAATAAACAAGGTCCTACCGTATAGCACAAGGAACTATATTCAATATCCTGTAATAAACCACAATGGAAAAGAATATGAAAAAGTATGTATTTGTATATATATATTATATATATCTATTGAATCACTTTGCTGTACACTGGAAACTAACACAACATTGTAAATCAACTATAATTCAATAAAATAAATTTTAAAATGAGAAATATTTAAAAAAACCCATTACATTTAGCTATATGCATTTTAATTCTATCTGTATGATTTTACTTTCAATCTTTCAAAGTGAAATGTTCTGCCTCCTGAACCTTATCATTTTAAAGAACTGAAAGCATGAAAAAAATCAGAATAATGAGGGTCAGTGCTAAACGGGGCCAAATTATGAAGATGTGGCCATAACTGCGATAAACAGGCACTGAAGAGAGAGACCAAGGTAAGCGCTCTGGGAAGGACTCTGGGAAGAGAGCCCCAGAGAAGTGGGATTCGAGGAAGCCAGAGGAGCAGGGAGGGAGGGATCCACCTGATGCAAAGAGGGCATCAGCTAGGCTTTGCTCTTGTCTACGCCACCCAGATTACCGGTCTGCCACCACTACCACCACCTGCTCACCCTCCAAGGATCTGCAGTCACAGGTTGGACAAGGAGTCTTCAAAAGTAAAGAAAGGCGGACCTAACAGAAGAGACCAGAGTTCCTGGCCTTAATATCCCCAATCCTGCTGTGCACACACGTCAATACACAGCTCCATTCCAAACATATACCAGAAGAGTAGGTGAGCATGACTGTTCACAAGACCATTTTTACTGCACATCTCGGCACACCTCTCTACTACTCACAAAGCATGCTGTCCATCCTTTTAATAACTCTTTACGACCCTTGTTTTCTTTTAATTCTCATGTTTAACCTCAGGTACTGATACCTGAAAACAGATCTCATTAATTTAATCTCTTACAATCTTGAATTCCTATTGCTACTGAAAACACCACCATTCTTACAGAGGCATATTTGATGAATTCCTCTCTGTTTACACTTCTGATGCTGTCGAGGCCTGGAGAACTCCGAAGTACCCCCTGAACTGATCTTCCTGTCCAGGGCTACAAAACCGACCCAGATCCCCACCAGCTATCTGTCCTCTTCCAATCCATCCTGCAGAAGAGAAGCAATACTGAACTTCCTGACGACATCCCACCGAAATCATACCCCACTTGTTTCCAGATCTTCCAACGGATTCCCAATAGTCTCCCAAATGAAACAGATCTGAAATAGACTCGGAGAGGAGGGGAACCTTCAGAAATCAATTCCTCCAGGAATTCTCTCAATCTAGGGGGAAAGAGTTGACTGCATCGGTGATTTAACAGTATCTCTGTGATTTGATTTGGTTTTGTTCCATGCTCCTGCGTGGTGCTTATGGGAATACAGCATATCTCTTAGGTGCCCCGGGAGTGAAAAACCACTGAGGATCACTGATTAGCCCAATTCTTACCCTACAGATGAGGGAGGGAGTACAAATACCGGGTTCTCTAGGTACTGCCCAACAACGGAGCTTTACACTTCATTTCCTATTCACATTCTCAGGCTCTTGCTAAACCAGTTACCTAAGGCTGCCCGCACTTTAAAATCAGCGCCTTGGTTCACGCTGCTCCCTCCCTCCCTCTGTCCATCCTCACTGTCCGTGTGGCCATCCAGGAAGCACATGCCCACACCAACTCTGCCCTCCTTTAAATCTCCACTGCACTTTGCACCTCACTTGTACCAATCAAGAATTACAAGTATACTGAAAAGGTATTTGGTTGACACTAGTGGGAATAAATATTGCCAAACCAGTAACAAACTGTGCTTCAGATAAATCTGCAGTTCATTCACAGCATCTTATGCCACCCACCACAACTGCCATCATCCTTAGAGGACACAAATCACTAGCTCTCCCAGGACAAAACCAGGGCTTTTGCTTTCGGAAGTCAGCAGAGGTTCCAAATTTCAAAATACCAGCTAGGTAGTCTCAGACATCTTATACAGGTTAAATGCAAGAACTATTCTGTTTCAAGTCTGATTTAACTTTTTCGAATTAGCAAATGCTTGACTTCAAGGTGCTGTCAGAACTTCACCAACGTTTATTCAAAACAGATTTTCTATATAACCCTTCTCAAGGTACTGGCCAAGTAGGTCATAAAAGCTACAGGCTGAAATAACTCTAAATTTTCACAATAAAAATAAAAGCCTTATTCAGTCAAATGCCTTGAATTTAAGCAAAACTAGATGATTCCAATTTTTGTATTAACAAGTTATCATCTAGCAGGGAGGGTATAGCTCAATGGCAGAGTGTGTGCTTAGCATGCATGAGGTTCTGGGTTCAATCCCCAATACCTTACTAGGTATTGCCCAACAACGGCAATTTATTTTAAGTAAGGTATTGGGGATTGAACCCAGAACCTCATGCATGCTAAGCACACACTCTGCCAATATATATATATTTTTAGACCTAATTATCTCTTCCCTCCCAAAAAACCTTATCATCCCTATAGTCGGATTTGTCATGTAAGTACCTTACACACCCATTTAAACTTTTTATCCATAAAAGGAAAACATTTCACCTCTAGTGAATAAACTTTTTAAAATCTATGATTTTAAAAATTAAGCTGGTAACATCAACCAATGTCTTAGTATAAACAGGTATATTACCTACAAAGTACTCAACATATGAATAAATGAATGAGTTATTTCTTATACTAGATAGTTAATATGCTAGTACTTAAGCCAGCATTCTAGTTTACAAAATTTAATCAACTTATTCTAAATTACCAACAAAGTATACTTCTCTTTTAGCCCTGACAATAGAGCCGAATTCAAATCCACCATGAGCTCCTGGGATATCTTAAATCAGTCCTAAAATATTTTTCCTTCCAAAGCATGCACACATGTTTCCCTGACAGCCTTCTTCCCAGCCTTCACTGTCTAGGAGCACAGACAATAAAACTAATGAAACTCGTGCTCAGCCTAAACAACTCACTGGCACGTATTGTTATTCCAGGCAAGTGGACATATTCTAAAAGTTTACAACACAAAATGTATCATCTTTTTTACCATAAACTTGAGAAATAATGTTTCAAAAAGTAAAACAGCTAACAAGTTACCACCACCATGCAACGAAGAAAATGCCTAGCAAGCAATATGAAACAGCAGCTCAAAACACACTAACTCTGGGAAGGAAAAAAAAAAAAAAAACCACCACCACACTAACCCTGGTGCTAAAGCCATTCACTGGTCAAACTGTCTATCAAAATCTCATTAGACCAATTTTTAGTTTCCAAAATCCAAAATACTCAGGAATTACGGCACCCACTGAAGAATTATCAAAACTTCATCTATTACAAGTTGTCACCTACTAACAATTATTTGTCCAATCAGCCTCTGATGAGCACCTGCTGTGTACAAGTCACTGTCCTAGAGGTGCAGGGAGTATAAAGTTCATATAAGGATATACAGTCTTTAGTCTCACATAGATAGGGCCAGCACACACAAGGTACACTACAAGTGTCATTAGGAAAAACAAAATGTCATGGAAGTCCATAAAGATATAAGTATCTTTTTAAAAAAGGAAACCTAACCAACAAATTGCAGTTCAACTCAGCATATACAAAGCTCTCAGTCCTAAATATTACTTGCTAGACCTCTGAAGAGGAGTTAAAGTTAGCTGAACCACCCTGCCAAAACGCCTTAGCTCTGTCTAATCTGAAAAAACTTTCTCTGATAGTGTAATTCACCTTCCATGGGTCTTTCAATTCTGAGCTCTTGGTAGAAAGGACCACACATGATTTTTATAAGGTAAAAACTGTTACTATAAAAGATGTACTAAAATTAATTTGACAAGAAATGAAAAGTGGTGTGTAGTCCCTTCCACATACAAGACATACACTTGACACTTGATTCATTCCCTTAATTCTCCTGCCAGCTTCCCCCCACCCCCACCGCAAAGACAGGAAGATACTCCTACTGTCAGGCAAAAGAAATTACCTTTTTCATTTGCTGTCAGGGCAACCTAAATGGGTTCATATCTGGTTTAATACTCATACTCCTCCAATGAGTATTTAAGCATTTATTTAAAAATGGGCACATTTAAATCTAACCACTTCTACTAACCTAGTCTCTTTTAAAACCAAAGTGACACATCTTAGTCACTTTTCAAAGATTGTATTTCCTCATAAACTTTACTTGGTAAAAGTAAATCTAGATTCTAATTTCATTAATCCAGATTAACAAAAATATAAAGGAAAAATCTTTTAAGTTATTGCTACAAGTTAAATTTTTTTTCACAATTTAGTAAGCCACAACTACATATTTAATAGAAAGCAGCAACTGTGTGTGTGTGTGTGTGTGTGTATTGTGTGTTTTAAATAAACAAAAAACATCTCAGCACCTGCCTAGAGAAACTTTCTGAGAAAATAGGCGAGGAGTCACCATGGAGAAATTCATTACAGATCCAGGGAGGACTACTATCTCAGAAACAGAATGAAAAGAAAAAGTCATTTTACAATAAATCTCCCTATACTTCTGCTGTGTGACTTGGAAGTTGGTCCAAAAGTTCATCTTCGGTAATTACAACTGCTTGATCAACTATCCGCCCCCTGCAACAGGTGACACGAAACTGTATTTCTCAGGCAAAGCAAAGGGATCAAATTAGTTAAGACGCATGTTCTTGCCGTCTCTTATTTTGCATTTTACCAAAATGATTTTGAATCAGATGAAATACCCAATCTGTTTTGGCTTTGGTTTTCTGCTTTGCTTTTTAATCAGCCATTTACCAGCAACTGTTGCACGAGCCCATTAGCACTCAAGAATAAAAACAAACACACAGGACCAGGTAAAGCTCCCCTACTAACCCAACTGATCCATTTCCTTAACACAGTTTTAAAACCACACTGCCAGGCGTGTGAAGAGAAGCATGTTTTGTGTGTGTTCGTATGCCACAATCTGTCTAAATCCTCGATTCCCTTTTAAGGAACAGATATAGAATAAAAATCTAAAAGAAACCACATTAGAAATGCAAAGAGGTTTGCAAAACAAGAGGCTTCTTTCATTCCAAAAAACCAAACCAAAACAAGGAGAGAAAAATGAATGCAATGGATATGTGTGTGCCAAAGTTTCAATCCTGCCCGGTGGAGACACTGCACTGGCACAAATTTTTAAGAGGAAAAAAGAGGGGGTTGGGGGGAGAGAAAGAGAGAGAGCGAGTGTGTGGCCTGCGAACTGCAACAATGCAATCTCCATTTTGAACAATGCGCCTCTTTCCTCTTGTAAATCTAGTTTTTTGCCACTTGCTGTGCCGTCGCATTTCCCCTCTGTTTGGGGGGGAGGTGGGGTGGGGGGAGACAGAGAGAGAGTGAGCAAGGGGGGATGGGGGAGGAGGTGGGGAAGGAGTCTGCAGCAACTGGGCTGGGTGGGTACCTGGAGTGCTGCTATAGGTGCTATGGCTCCTGAAGCTGCTTTCCGTGCAATAACTGGCGTCGTCGTCGTCGTCTTCCATCTCCTCCGGATAATCGGAGTCATCGTCGTCCTCCTCCATCTCATCTTCCTCGTCCTCCTCGGAATCCTGGGTCTCCTCGGCGTCGCCGTCCTCCTCCTCCTCCTCCTCCTCGGAGACCATGTCCTCCTCCTCCTCCTCCTCCTCTTCGCTCTCGTGGTCATCGTACACCACTTTGTTGACGGCCCTCCGGGCCGGGGTGGTCCGGGCCAGGTGGCCGCCGCCGCCCCCGCCCCCCGTCCTGCCGCCCCCGCCTCCTCGCCCCCCCCGGCCCGGGGCGCTGGTGCTGGGGGGGGCCGGCGGCGGCGGCGGCGGCGGCGGCGGCTTCCTCCGGCTACTGCTGCCCCCCCTGGGCGAGCTCAGCCGCGTCTTGGGCGCCACCTCAGCCTGGGCGGCGGCCCACCTGCCCCGGCTGCTGCCACGGTGCCGCGAGCGGAGCCCCCCGATGGGTCCGGACGTAGGCGGCGGCGGGGGCGGCGGCGGCGGGGCCGGGGCGCAGCGCTCCGCAGCGGGAGCCGCGGGCTGCTTGGGCGGCCTGCCCCGCCGGCCCCTCATGTCGGAGCCGAGGCGGGGGGAGAAGGGAAAGCGGAGGGGGGAGGGGCGGGCGGAGGGGTGGCGGTGGGGGGCGCCGGGGCTGGGTGGGGAGGCCGGCGGGGCCGGGCGGGAGGGGCCCGGCCGGCGGAAGCGGGTGGAGGGAGAAGGCTCAATCCGAATTGCTGGGGCCCCACTCCGGATCGCCTTCAGCCGCCATCTTGTTTCTTCCCTCTCGCTCGGTGACTGGGGGAACCGACAGCGGCCGCAGGCCCGGAGCGCGGTCACGTGAGCTGCGCCGCCGACGAGCCTGGGACGGAGCGAGGCCGCGCGGCGGCCGCTAGGGGGAGCGCGGGAGCGCCGGGTCGGGGGCGGGGAGCCCTGGGTGCCTCCGCGCGGCGCTGCTGGACCGCAGCCGCCGGCGGCTCCGGGGAGAGGGGCGCTCCCTGGAGAAGTGCTCCGGGTCGGAGGCCTCGGGAGCCGACTGCTGAGCCTGAAACTCACAGGGCCTCCTTCCGGCGTCCACCTTCCCCGGCTCAAAAATGAGGGCGGAGAAGCCCCCAAATTCATCCCCCTCCTGCCCCTTTAGGGAAACTGATGCTGAAAGCCAGAAAGGGTATCGCGAAGAGGGGAGACTTAAGCGACCCAGGCGGCAGGGCAGCGTCCGCAACCGAGGGAAATTACCTGGGGGCGGGGAGAGGAGCCCCTAGAAATGTGAAACTCCGAAGGCTTGGTTCTAGAGAGTCCTGAAATTGATCCCAATGACAACTGCTCGGGGGCTGTGCCAGAAGCCACGCCCTAGGCTGCCAGACCCCGAGGGAGAGTCATTCTGATACTCTTCGGATGAAATCCCCACCCAAAAACCCTTGTATAAACTCCAGAATGCAACTATATTCCAGTCTCCTCCACCTTTCCCGGTGTCCCAGTTAGAAACTCGACCACCTCAGGAAGAACTTTCCAATTTCTTATTTGCTGTAGAAAGGGTAACTTCCCGCCTAAACCCTACTTAAATCTGTTGTACGTTTGTGTTATCGGGAAGTCATTTTAATATCTTTACCTGACAAGTAACCAAGTCTCGGCTTAGCCCGGGGAACGAATCATGACGATGAAATTTTAGGCTTCCCCAGACCAAAGCAGGGAGACAACTCGCGGTGGTCAAGCCAGTTCTGAGGCTCAGAGCAAGGTTTTATAAGCATATTAATAGGTATTGAAACCACCAAAAACTGGTGATTTCAACAGAAATAGTTAACAGGACTCTGACCACCAAGTGGCTTATTACAGTCTGTTTAGAAGGATAGACCACATATGTGAAATGAAAATGAAAATACAAGCATTAATTACCAAATTCATTATTCAATATAGTTCCATTGAGCAGCAAGGGTAGCAAACTTATGTGCCTTCAGGAGCCAGGCAAGAAATGAAAGTAAATCAAATGGGCAAGGTGAGGAACTTTGGCAAATGCTAGCTAGCGCCTGTGTTTTGTAAAAAGAGGGCAGCTTTCGGAATGGGGGCCTAAAATGGCCAGATCTTCAAATTTTTCAAGAGAAGGTGGAAATGTGTATTTCACTTGAAATCTCTTGATTTTTAAATATTGGTAACTGACAGGGTTTTTTTCCCCCCTTTTTTTAAAAAATGGAAGTACTGGGGATTGAACCCAGGACCTCGTGTGTGCTAACGTATGCACCCTATGAATGAGCTATTATCCTCCCTCCTGGCAACTGTCAATTTTTAAACAACACTTCGGAGTGATCAAAATAAATGCAGTTCAGATACAGCGCAGAGTCTACAAGTTTGCAACTTGTATCCTGCACTATATAAACAGTGCTATGTACTTAAATACAAAGATATTTAAGAACAGTGGCAGCCAGGGTGGAGGGTATAGTTTAGTGGTAGAGAGTGCATGCTTAGAATACATGAGTTCCTGGGTTCAATCCCCAGTACCTCCATTAAAAAAAAAAAAAATATATATATATATATATATATATATATATATATACACCTAATTATCTCCCCTGAAAAATGAAACAAAAAAAAAATGGTGACTGCCTTCAGAGTTTACAATGTAATAGTGGAGGAAACTTATTTTAAAATAGGTTCTCATTAGGTATTATAAGTAATCTGAAGATAATTTAAAGTGTACAGGAGGAAGGGGAAGGGTATAGCTCAAGTGGTAGAGTGCATGCTTAGCACGCACAAGGTCCTCGGTTCCATCTCCATCCAGTACCTCCATTAAAAAAATTAAATAATAAACCTCATTACCTTCCCCCCCAAAACAAACAAAGGACATAGGTTATATACAAATACTATGCCATTTTACACAAGGGACTGGAGCATGCTTGGATTTTGTTATCTGAGGGTGGAGGGGGAGGTGATCTTGGAACCAATTCCCCAGGGATATCCAGGGACCACTGTAAATGGAATCCAAGCTCTCAAGAGCTTGTCTTCCAGCTGGCTCAGTAGCTGTGTATTTCATCGGTCATTCCGCTATTCTGTAAAGCCAGCTGCTTCTGGTTGTTGGGGTCCGTAATAAGGCTAGTGAATCTGATAGGACCCTAGTTTCTTTACTTAGTTCACTGTAAATTTAGTTCCTTGGTTAGATGCTGTTATGGACTAAATGTTTGGGTCCCCACAAAATTCGTATGATGAAATCCTCCCCGCAATGTGATGGTATTAGGAGATGGGGCTTTTGAGAGGTAATTAGGATTAGATGAGATCACGAAGGTGGAGCCCTCATGAATGGGATTAGTGCTCTTATAAGATCATGGGAGAGTCTGCTTCCCTCCTCTGCTTTCCTCTATGTGGGGATATAAGGAGAAGTCGGGAAGTCTGCAGCCTGGAAGAGGGCTGTCACCAGAACCCAGCCACGCTGGCATCCTGATCTCAGACTTCTAGCTTCCAGACTGTGAGAAATAAATTTCCCTTGTTTATAAGCTACAAGGGCTATAGTAATTTGTGGTAGCAGCCAGAACTAAGACAGATACCATAACGGTAGAGAAGGTAAGTAAGCCCATTTAGGATGAGGTTGGTAAAAGCATGGCTGGTGGGCAAGGGAAATCCAAATTCAGTAAAAACCTCTTCCCAGTGAGGCTAACCACTCTACTCCCCATGATAGAAATGATACATTATAATGATTCCTTCAGCAGAAGCGACAGATCAGCCTTGCCGAGGAGAAGCCCGCAGTAAGCTCATGACCCCAGTAAACAGGCAATGGCTTGACTAGGGAAGGGTTCTCATCCACCTGACGAGTCTTCTTTTCCACAAATTTATTAACACTTCTTTAGCAGTGGGGACATTTTGATAACTATTCCTTTAGGCTAGAAATACTCACACTTTCTAGGTCTATTCTGAGAGGTCCACCTACATCTTTATCAGCTACATCCTCTCTCCCGAGCCTCCTTGTCCCCAGTCTCAGTCCCTGCCCACTTGGCCCATGAATTGGGGTAGAGTCCTTCTCAAAGCAAAGAGAACCACAAGAGTGCAACCCAAAGTTCTGCCCACTCCAAAGGTTTCCTTTCGCCACTTCCAAGACCACCTTCAAGACCACTTCCAAGTGCAGCTCTAACATCTTAGCAGACCACTCCCAGCTGACACCATCTATTAAACCAAGCTCAAATGTCTTCCTTAGTCACCTATGGGAGTCACTTCATGGACGTGAAGTGAGAGGGCAGTGGCGGTAAAACGGGAATAAACATGCAGGCGGATCTCGTTTTATGGTGCATCTCTCTACTGCACTTCGCAAATACTGCACTTTTTACAAGTTGAAGATTCGTGGCAACACTGCGTCAAGCAAGTATATTGGTGCCATTTTTCCAGAGGCATTATTTTTTAACCAAGCTAGGTACGTTGTTTTTTCAGACATACTGCACACTTAGTAGACTACAATATAGTGTAAACAAATTTTTATGCACTGGGAAATCAAAAAATTCACGTGATTCACTTTATTGCAACATTCGATTTATTGTGGTCATCTCCGAGGTCTGCCTGTACTGGGAGTTGCTCTCCTGTGCCTTCTCCAGGACCTGTTTAGGCCTGCTCTTCTATTCCATGTCCTCTTGGGAAAAGGAGAGCTACCGAGCATGGTATGGCTAAGTGGGACTGATACTCATTTCATGACAAGCTGCATAGTTTACATGGTCACCTGGTACTGCACGGTCAGGCTCTTGGTCTTTGCCAGGGCCCATAAGTAATTTAGGAGCAGTTTCTAAAAAGGGGGATAGTTAGGCAAAGAGAGCAAGGCTTTGCTCCAAAACTCTAAGTACAACATAGTGATGCTCTCTGGGGGGGCTTGACACGGACTCCATACAGCGTCCCAGTATGCAGCAGTACATAGAGGACCATTGTATCCACTGGGTTTTGAGGACTGATTAGCAGAACTCCTTGCACTGAAGCTGGGATCTGCTTAAGAACCTTCTGCTGTTCACTGTGGCTCATTGTTAGCAAGGTCAGGTCACTTGGAAAATAGTTTTAAACAGCAAACAAATGTAGAATACATCATCTTCTAAATCCAAAGATGCCAAGCATCCAGTAACATCAGAGGAAACCTTCGCACCCCACAGTCCTTGGACTCCTCACATCCATTATACGTTCTATGGCTCCAGCCACTCACTCTTCTAAAGACTTGTCTTCAATTTCAAATGACATGAGCGTTTTGTTGAATTGTTTTGCCCCTAGTTGCTATGGGGTGGTTAAATCTCCGACCTCAATGCTAAATGCATTTTCTCTCCTATCAGCCTCAAAAGACTAGACAGACAGATACAGACCACCCCCACCCCATTTCCCCGAGAGTCTATGGCTTACAACCACTCTGGTTCCAATTTCTTTATCAGCTGGGTTTTGGTTGTAAGCCATAGAAGTCAACATGGTCTGCTTCAAGCTCACAGAATCTCTGGGGATGCCCAAGAACCAGGCTCGGAGGCTACGCAGCCAGAAAATGTCCAAAATCAGGCTACAAAACCAGTAAAGATCTCATGGCTGTTGCTGCCTGGCACAAGGCTGAGCTTGTCCTGGTAACATCACCAATACTGGGCACTGGGCAAGGCCCCATCGCCCTGCTGGCTTCCAATTCAAAGGGTCTCGCTGCAGGGGAGGCCAAGGTGGAGTTTTAGCTCCTATAGTGTGGAAGATTCCTTCAATCAGAGGGGACATATATTGGGTGGGACTTGACACAGTGAGAGAGAAGTGAACCCAAGCTGACTTGGACTTGGGTGACTTGGAGGATGGTGTGTCACAGACCTGCAGTTAAGACTCAGAAAGTCAGCACAGGAGCTGGTTTAGGAAGGAAGTGATTAACTCTGTGACCTTACATGAGTCACTCAACCCTGACTGGGTTCCAATTTCCTCACAAATGTTAAGGGGGCTGGGTTAGAGCTGTACTTTCCAACCCTTTCACATTATAGCACCCAATGAAAACTAGAGGAATAATTAGAGGGACTTACTGGATGTGATAAAATGTTTTCTTTATAGAATAGAATTATAATAAAAATAAAGATTAAATGTGTAGCATTCAAGGAGATATTAAAATGGTGAATCTGCTAACACTTTTCCAAAAGCCATTTTTATTCAATGAACAACTTGAACTTGAATCTTGGTACCTAATTTTATATTCTCAGCTTTGTGTTTTAAGTAACTCATGCAATTCCTGATCGAGATTCTTTAACACTGATCTCTTTAAATGACAAGAAACCACACAGCAGTGGGTGATACAAAGAAATTTACAACCATCTTTCATAACCATTCAAACATTTACAACAGTAGAAATTATATTTAAGTTTTATGTAATGCTCTTCCTTTCTTTCACTAACAAATGTGCTTATAAAATTTCTTCTGGATTTTAGATCCAATCAAACTTGTTCATAGCTAGTATTTCAAAACAATGACGGAGCCCTAGTTTACAGAACACAGATACTGTTAGAATAGTCACTTCTCAGTTTGGACATCATCGGTGGCAAGTTGGCCACAAATAGACAAAACGATCCAACATAAAAGTATGTGAAGATGGAATTTCTGAACTGCCTGCACCGGAACTCCCACCACACACTCACTCAGTCACAACACCCTGACCACTAGGTGCTCCTCCTTGGGGACTCCTTGGGCACCTGGGACACAAGATCCTCCAGCATCTCTGTGCAGAACATGATGTGCCCTCCATCTGGCTGCCAATGGTGGCCTCTTGCTTACTATCAGACCCCACTTTCTTAGGGCCATCAGAGGCTGAGGCCATAGTGAACAGAGGTGACTGGTCCAGGGGCTCCAGGCACTCTCGGGGCTGGGAGGATGAACATCTCCACTGCCCACACCTCATTTGCCATGCACCAGTGTGTCACAGCTCACTAGTTCAGCAGGTCCAGATTAGATCATCGCTGTGTTTCCTTCTAATGCTAGTGTCTCTGATTATGATCCTGCCATGTTTCATATTTAGGTGGGCCAAATTTGGCTTATGGATGAGAAGATGAGGTGGAAATGTCTAGGAGACAGTTTGAAATGTGGACCAAAGCTCTAGCAAGATTAAAACTGGAGGTATAGCTTGGAAACCAGCCTCATTGAGATGAAAACGGAAGCCCTGTGGATCAATTAAACTGCTATGAAAGACAGTGCAGAGAAAGGAAAGAGTACGTCAGGTAGACCTTGGAGAATCCTTTACACTTCAGAGCCGGAAGAAGAGGAAGAGAAGTCCATTCAATGACGTAAAGAATGATCAGTCAATAGCAAGGTGGCTTTGCGGGAAGGCATAGCCAAATGGAAACCAAGGGCTGAGTGAGGCAAACCTCCAATTCTACTTTTCCTCCGATCTCTTTGACCACTCCCCTCAGTTTGTTTTGTGGACTTGACTTCCATTATCTATCGGCTCAAATGTCATCACCCTCAGGCTTCTGTCCTACTTACACATCTTCTGGACCCTCTAGCCCACTCCTGTGACTTCCGTTGCCACCCAATGAGCTCATGTTTCCCAAACCAGCATCCCTTGTGCAGACCTGTGCTCTGATAATCTGTTTCTCAAACAATCATTTGATTAGTTTTCTCACTTCCCTGGTACCAGAGATAAAAGTTCCCTGAATTCAAATACAAATATTCTGCTCACCCAGTCTTCTGTGCAATCCATCAGTCCGTATTGAGGGAGGAACACAGCCTGGCTCCAGCTAAGAAAACAAACTCCTAAATTTTTTTGCATCTTTGGAAGTATTCTGTGCTGTGAGATAGGGTTACAAACTTATTTCAATTTGGCAAGGACTTTCCCAGTTTTAGCACTAACAGCCCATCATCCCCTGAAACTTCTTGGGTCCAGGCAAACCAGGAGGTTGGTCCCCCTCCAAGGAGGTGCCCTTGGCAAGAACAAAGGCCTGGAGAAACAGTGACTGTGTCTATCAAGTACAGACATTTTATGAATACTGGGGTGACACGGGAAGCTGATATGCTCTAGCTACTCCCCAGGGCCCCCAGAACATTTGCAGAGGTCTGCAGGAGCAGGTGGGGGCAATGAGGTGGAGAAATTTCGGTACAAGGTGAAGGTGCCTCATTTAAACCCACCAACTGGAGAGGCCCCGGGGCTTTTGAAATATAATTACACAGCCAAGATGGCACCACATACACCATTCTGTCTAGGGTTCTTGTATCTGTCACAGTGCAATCCATTCTCACAATTTGATGGCTGCGTAACATCCCAAGATTTTGAGTTTGTTTCAAACTTTTTCCTATTATAAATAACACTTCATGAATATCTTTGAGCTAAAGGGCTTTTTCTGTATTAAAATGTTTTTCAGTAGTAATTTTAAATGATCACTGATGAAGCATACACATTTCGAGACATTATCTCATTTAATCCTCTAGATCAAAGCACCACTCTGGAGCAGGTATGATTTCCTTAGGTGGAAACTGGAGAGGTTATGTCCTTGGCCCAAGGTCCCAAGGCTAGTGCTTGATGGAGCCAGGATTTAAAACCAGCGCCACTGAAAACAAACAAACAAACAAAACCAACACCACTGTACATCTTTTAAAGCAGGTTGATGATGAATTCTGGTTAGTTCAAGGCCACACTGTCTCTTGCTTGGGTTTGCCCTACTGAGCCTCATTGAGCCTTGCATATGCAGCTCTTTGGTTTTGGTTATACGTGTTGCCCAGGTGATCATGTGTTTCTCTCTTTTACATTTCTCCCACTGTGTTGTATCTGCAAGTGGGGAAGGCGCCCCCTCCCAGGGTAGAAATGCATCTTACTCATCTCCTCCAAACATACCTAGCAGAATGGAGCAGAGACTCCAGAGAGGTGCTGTTGACCGTGCAAAAGGAGAATTAATGGATAGCCTGAGTGCGAAGGATTCTTACAGGATTGAAGGGACTGGAACGACTTGATGGGCTGGTGGTCTTGCGTGTTCTTAGAGGTGACATCGTCAGGGGCCGGGGGTGGAGGGGAGGGAAGGAAGGACTTGAGCCAGGCAGACAAGCTGTTCTGGACTGCAGGGATGGGGGAAGCCAATTTAGGGGGATGTGATTGCTACTTACTCCTTCAGCAAATATTTATTGAGCACCTGCTGTATGTTTGTAGTATATGCAATGCTACTTTGGGTGAGGTAGGGAGAGAGGGCTTCTGTGAGGAGGTGACTTACACAGTTCAAAGCTGAATATTAAAGAAACCACCTGAATGGGGAGTGTGTAGCTCAAGTGGTAGAGTACATTGCTTAGCAGGCAGCAGGTCCTGGGTTCAATCCCCAGTACCTCCTCTAAAAATAAATAAATAAACCTAATTACCTACCCCCTAAAAGTAAATAAAACAAACATTTTTAAAAACCCACAAAACATCTAGTGAAGATCTGAAGAACATTCTGAACAGACTGGACCCAGCACATTTGGGAAACACGAAGATTAAATCTTTTGGGGCAACTCTGTAATCTGGGGCAGGTTTCTTGACCTCTGTTTTGTCATGTGTGAAATGGGGGTGATTACCATACCCACCTCATAGGGTTGTTATGAGTATTAAATAAAATAATGCACATAAGGAGCCCAGTACAGTGCCTGAAACTCAGCAAACACTTAATAAAGGTTAGTGGTAAGAATTATTATGATTCTTTTTTTTTTTAATGGAGGTACTGGGGATTGAACCCAGGACCTCGTGCATGTTAAACATGCAGCCTGCCACTGAGCTATTACTCTCCACACCCCCGTCCCTTATTTCTTATTTTATTATAGAAGAACACAGAGAAGTGTGTGGAAAGTGACATGGAATCGTCCCGGGTTAATGCCCAGGAATCAGGTCTGGATTCAGTCCTGGGGCTACCACAGAACAGCATCATTTGTATAATTTTTACCTATCTGAGTCTTAGTTTTCTCAGTTGTATAACAAAAATAAAAACAGTACTTATTGTATAGGATAATTTGAAGAATTAAATGAAAAAATTACACATAAAGCATTTAACACAAGGTTTGGTAACATGGGAAGTTCTCAAAAAGTTTGTTTTTTGATTATTATCTGTTAAGTACTCAGAGGTTAAATCTCTACCACCCCATCACTCCCACCCCCAGGAAGAATGCCACAGTTCACATCAGCCCTGAGCCCTCCTCTGACTTACCCTTAAACTCTGTTAGCAAAAGTGAATAATCTCCGAATTACAGTGACAGAGCCTGAGATACTTTTTGTTCTTTCCATTCGATACACTTCTTTTGTAAAATAATTTTTTTCTTAGTTATACAAGAAAAGAATTAATATATTTCCCTGATTTAAACAGTTAAAACAGGGAGGAGGGTATAGCTCATGCTTAGCATGCACAAGGTCCTGGGTTCAGTTCCCTAGTACCTCCATCAAAAATAAATTAATAAACCTAATTACCTCCCCTACAAACACAAAAACAAAATAAACAGTTAAAAACGTTATAAAGTTCAAATCTAAACCATAAGGAGATCTGCTAGGATGGCTATAATTTTTTTAAAAAAGGAAAGCAACAGGTGTGGGTGGCTGTAGGGAAATCGGGACCCTTATATAGTGTTGGTGAGAGTGTAAAGTGAGGTGGCAATGTGGAAAACACTTTGTCAGCTCCTAAAGTGTTAAACATGAGTTACCATATGACCCAGCAATTCTACTTGTAGGTACAGAGCCAAGGGACTTGTAAACATGGTCATGCAAAAACTCGTACATGGATGTTTATAGTAGCTTATCCCTAATCGCCCCAAAGTGAAACTAACCCAGTGTCCGTCGACTGAGAATGGATAACCAAAATGTGGTATATCCATACAATGGAACACTATTCAGTCTTTTAAAGGAAGGACATTATGACGTATGCTACAACATGGATGAACCTGGGAGACATGCCAGAGAAATAAGCCAGACACAAAAGGATAAATACTGTATGAGTCCACTTTCATGAGGTCCCTAGAGAAGTCACACTCACAGAGCCAGAAGTAGGAAGGTAGCTGCCAGGTGCTGGGGGCGGGGAGGAGATGGGGAGTTAGTGTTTGATGGGTGCGGAGTTTCAGTTTGGGAGGACGATGCAGTTCTGGAGAGGGACAGTGATGATGACTGCACAACAGTGTGAAGGTACTTAACGCTGCCAAACTATACACTTTAAAATAGTTTAAATGGTCAATGTTTTATGTTATATATATTTTTCCACAATTAAAAAAAAATGTGCTTAACAAAAGAAGCCAGACACAAAAGGCCACTTACTGTATGACTTCATTTATGTGAAATGGCCAGGATAAGCAAATTCATAGAGACAGAAAGTAGATTAGTGGTTGCCAGGAGACAGGGAAGGGGGAGACTGGGGAGTGACAGCCAATGGTTACAAGGCTTCTTTTTGGGGTGATGAAAATATTCTGGAATTAGATAGTGGTGATGGTTGCACAACTTTGTGAATAACCTAAAACCCACTGAACTGTACAATTATTTCCAAGGATGAAGTTTATGCTATGTAAATTATATCTCAATAAAAATTAAGACAAGATAAATAAGTGGTACAAGGAATGGGAAAAAATATATAAAAGTATGCTTCAAGTCTTCTTTAATCGATTCCCCTCACCCTTTCAGCAACAAAAGTTACCCTCCACTGATATTATTACTGTCAATTAATAAGGTTTCTGGTCTCTTTTCTAACATTTACATACACATCTCCAGAGAAAATATGCAAATATGCAAGAGGGATCTGTTTTTTTCTCTGTGATTTTTATACTCTTTAAATTTTTTCTTAAAAATTTTTTTTGGTAGGGGAAGCAAATAGGTTTATTTATATTTATTTTTTTATTTGTTTAATGAGGATCAGACCCACACTCACTCTACCAATGAGCTACGTCCTCCCCCCTAAACTCTTTACATTTTCTTCTTTCACCGTCTGTGGTTCCGCAACTTCCTCTTTATTTTATTTATTTATTTTTTTCTCTCCATGGACTTTCTTGCTGCCTCATTTAAACTCTACTGAAATTGACCTAGTTTTGTCTTTCGTCAGATCTTCAGGAACCCATTCATTACCATTAAGAATGATCTAACAAGCTTTATGTCGATCATTGCTAGAAATTCTTTTTTACTTTTGGACAACACAATCACAAAGTAAAGAATGCTATCATTTACCTGGCCAGTAAAAGGCAACACTTCTGAATAAAATTTGAACATATGCCAGCAGGCTTACCTGATGATAAAAATGATTGCAGCTGAAAACTGCTTCAGCCAGACAATGGTTTTTAGATTTGCTGTGCCCCTGGAAGCCGAGAAAAATGTATCGCCCGGCATCTTGATAAGGAAATCAATTACCTACCTCATTCTGAGCAGAGAATGAGAGGATTAAAAATAATAATAACAACAACAACAAAAACGGCAAGGATAAAACAAACTGGGAAGAGACATCCGTTTCAAGCTAGCATTGCATTGCCTGAAAATAGCGTTTATGCTTTCAAATATTCAGGGTGGTTTCTAATGCCTTCATTCCCGAGTCCTCCAAAGTCTGGGAACATCTCTCCTAGAAGCAGCCAGCTGCCAGCCTTCAGCCACACCCGATGCCATTTTTCTTATGTTGTCAGGACAGTTATCCAAACAGAGTTGCCTCTGTTCCTCCCCGCCACGGGCATCCCATTCAAGAATTTGCAGCCCCTGCTGCCGGCCGGGCAGGCGAAGGTACACATCATCTTTTTTTTCTAAACGGGGTTTCCACCGTACTCCAGTTACTCCCTGTGCCCCTCACCGCTCCCTGAACCGCCCCGGCAAATGGCAAGCAAGGCAGGTACAGGTCTTTCAAAGCCCCACTTAGTCTTCCCTCCTAATGGGTCATTTTCACCGAGCAATGTAGGGAACGGAAGATTTTTTTATTTCCTTATCAACTACAAGCTACCCTCGGTAATTTCAGCCATTTCATCATCTTCTCACCCTCACAGATGCCGCCTTCTCAGCCAGGAAGCTATAAAGCCAACGTCTTAGGAGATTCAGACTTTTATTAAACATTTATTTGCTTTACTCAAAAGTGAATGTATGTTAGCTTGATCATGAAACGAATGACTTTTTTTTTTTTTAGGGGAGGGAACGTGGTAAATGAAACATGGGACTCATTTACCAGCTGATGCTGAAGGCAGAAAATAAATAAAAGGCTCGGGGTGGGGAGGCTACCCACACCTTGGCTGGGATAGTATATACACCAACTGAGGTTGGCAGGAAAGGACCTGTTTTGCCCTGCTCTGAGAATGCGCAAACACACACACACACACACACACACACACACACACACACACACACAGAGTGTAGGCAGTAGACTGACCTCCAGGGCAGCCATGGCCAGGCTGGACCTATTTCAGAAGCTCTGCCCTCAGCCAGGGCTACTGTAGTCTTAAAGCAGTCACTATTCAGGACAGCACCTTGCTTTGCTGGTTCTCCACCTTCTATCACGTTTAGAAAAACTAGACCCAGATCACAGAGGCATGGGACGAAAGGCAGTCTTGCAGACCCGCCTCAATCCGTTCACACAGACTGAATCCCCTAGCCAGAGCTGTGGTCCAGAAATGAATGAACAGAATCCGGAATCCAGCAAGGGGTCTCAAGACTGCCTGCAGCTCTGTCTTCTACCCGACCCCTCCACTAGGGGGCCCTGGGCGCAACGTAACTGAGGAGGGGGCTCGCCAGGCTGCAGGGCACAGGTGACAGACGCATTAGCAACGCTTTCCTTAAAGACACCAGAGGTATCTTAGCCCCGTAAACATTCAGAGCACATTTTATCAGAAGAATTTTCTGGTTTCTGTGGTTAAGACTAGATTAGAAATGTCACATGAAGAAATTTGAGGGGATGGGAGTTGAGACTGATTTCAAGATGTCTTTAAAAAAAAAAACCTTCATTTTCCTTATCTTTTTTCTTTTTAAAGCCCACCAGTAACTTAGCCTTTTTTGGGGAGGGGGGTAATTAGGTCTACTTGTTCTCTTTTTTTTAAGGGAGATATGGGGGATTGAACCCAGGACCTTCTGCATGCCAAGTACATACTCTACTAGTGAGCTATAACCTCCTCCAAGGTAAGTTTTGTGCTGTTTGAAGACATGGCAGCGCTCTTAGGCTTGGACCGTTCCCCTGCTCTATCCAGGGGCTGATGAAAAGGTCCAGCCTAGCCTTCTGGGCATCGTTTTCCAGTGGGTAACATCCTCTTCCTTTTGCAGACCTGCCTGGGCCTTGGTCCAGTGGTTCCAGACCAACAGCAGGGGCGCCACCTCCAGGCCAATCCCCAGAACTGTAGTTTTGTGAGCCGGACTGATATTCTGAGTCCCATTCATTCCGGGCAATGGGCAGTGTCTCCTAGAGACTCAGGGCAAAGGATCTGGGCTTTTGGGCTGGGGACACTCTCCTCCATGTAATTCCAGAATCTAGGGTTTCTTGGGTCTCAAGAATCTGGATGGGGGTAGGATATAGCTCAGTGGTAGAGTGCATGCCTAGCATGCACGAGGTCTGGGTTCAATCCCCAGTACCTCCATCAAATAAATAAATAAGTAAACCTAATTACGTCCCCTCTGCAAAAAGAAAAAAGAATCTGAGTGGTCCATCCCCTACTTTGCCACCCTGTTTGCCCTGAGTGACCTCAGAAAAGAGATGAGATTCCTCTGGTACCAGCCTCACTGTGTGTTCTGTTTCAGGGATTAACAACTCTTTGTTTTTAACTTGACCTTGGCCTCTCCCACATCAGCCTGGCCTGACATCCTCAAAGCCAACCCTTCCGGCCTGTCTCAAGAAGTCCCCAGCCTAAGTGACTTCCTCCTCTGCAACTCCATGTCAAGAAACTTGTGCTGGCTAACGTCAATGACCTCGTGGGAAAGGCAGAATTGCTAGTGTCCTCGGCAGCCTTCCGGGAGGGGGGTCCTTCACCTGACAGCCAGGCGTGCCCGTGACACACTTGGCTCAGCTCATGACTCACCACAGTCTTCAAAGGCTTCGCTCCTCACATTTGCCAGTTGAACAAAACTGCTCCGCAGATACTCTGTTACAAAAGCTGGGGATGGCAGGGAAGCCCCACCTCCAGTGCCCCATGGCCTTAGAACCTTGCAGCCACGTCAGGTTTGTTGCTGCTGGTCTAAACAATTCTGCAAGACCGTCATCCAGTGGGCTGAAATCCAAGTCGTCCCACAGGGCAGGTAAGGAACGCAGGGAACCCTCTTCCACCTGGACAGCTGTCAGTGCCCTGGAGACAGAAGCCTGCACATGAGTGCTGGGATCACATGAGACACTACTCAGCGCGTCACTAAGGAGCATTCAATACCCTGAACATGATCCAAAAGAACTTTTGGTGGCCCCGTGGTCTGGAAACTGTCCCTGAAATCTATCAGCTCTTGAGTCATGGGTACTCTGGCTGAGAACAGACAGCTGTGGTCCTCAGGGCTCACTGACCCTCTCCTAGTCCCCTTGAGGCCCATGGCCATCATCACATCATCACGAGGGGGAAGGGTACCCTGACCAAAGTGGGTGACCTCACCCTCTATACTGGGCCTTTCTCCCGGGTTCCCAGTGTAAGACATCAGTCAAGCTCTAGAGAACTCTCTCTGCTCCCTGCCCACCAGGAAACACGGCTGCACCACCTACCTTAACTCTAAAATCTGCCTACAGTTCACCACATTCTCATGTCCCAAATACACTGACACACATCTACCATGGCTTCCATTTCTGGAAACTTCTAAATCACTAGTCATCTTATCAGCAAATGGTTGGGACCTCAAGAGCTTGCACTGTAGGCATGTACAGCAGTCACCTGAAGAGCTTTTAAAGAACAGAGGTCCCGCCGTAAATAGACATTTATGTGGTCATTTGATTTCCAACAAAAGTATCAAAGCAATCCTGTAGGGAAAGAAAGAATGTTTCTAACAAATGTTGTTGGAAAACCAGATATCCATACAAGGTGAAAAGCCAAACACACCTCAACTTCTTACTTTGCACCATACACAAAAATTAATTCAAGATGAACCCTAGACTTAAATATAAAACATCAAACTATAAAGCTTCTAGAAGAAAACAGGAGACAATCTTCATCACCCAGGTGTAGACAAAGGTTTCTTAGGACACAGGAAGTAATAACCATAAAAGAAAAACATTGATAAATTAGACTTCTTAAAATTTAAAACTTTTGCTCATCAAAAGACACCACTAAGAAAATGAATGAATGAATGAACCACAGACTGAGGGAAAGTATTTTCAAAATACATATCTGATAAACAAGAGGTATCCTGGATATAAAAAGAATAATTAAAACTTAACAACAAAAACAATCCAGTTTTTAAAATGAACTAGGGATTTGAAAAGACACTCCACAAAGGAAGACATATGAATGGCCAATACGTACATGAAAAAGTGCGCTCCGACATTTAGGTATCAGGGAAAGGCAAGCTGAAATCGCACTGAGATACTTCGATACTCCCACCGAAGTGGCTAAAATTCAAGATTTGAAAACACCAACTGTTGAAGAAGATAGTAGAGTAACCACAGCTCCCGTATATTTTTGGTGGGAGTTTAAAATAGCACAGCTTTGGGAAAATGTGTGACAGTCTCTCATAAAATTAAACATACACCTTACCTTATACCCCAGCAAACCTATTCCTATGTATTTACCCAAG
Organism: Vicugna pacos; assembly: GCF_048564905.1. Classification (NCBI taxonomy): domain Eukaryota; kingdom Metazoa; phylum Chordata; class Mammalia; order Artiodactyla; family Camelidae; genus Vicugna; species Vicugna pacos. Next base: position 50,856,663 of record NC_133002.1, read on the forward strand.
AGCAGCAAAAACCTGTGAGCACACATAGACTCACAGGTGTACAAAAACGTTTATGGAAGCTTTCATTGTAATAGCCAAAAATGGAAAATAGTTCAGGTATTCAAGAAAATGGCTTTAAAATTTTGGTATTTCATACAATGGACTACTATTAAGCAGCCAAAAAGGGCCAACTACTGATACATGTAACAATATAACAAACCCCCAAAACATTATGTTAAGTAAAGGAAGCCAGACACAAAAGAAGACATACTATTTCACTCCGTTTAAGTAAAGTTCTTAAACAGCTAGATCTATGGTGAAAAAAAAAAAATCACCATAGAAGTTGCCTCCAGGAGAGATGAGGGAGGTTGAACAGAAAAGAACATGGAGTGATGTTGCATATTTCCATAGGGGTTAGGGTTTTTTGGTGCATGTCTTTGTTAAATTCATCAAAGGGCATATTTAATATCTGTGTATTTCATTGTATATAAGTTTGGCCTAAAAAATTTTAAAACTCATAAACAAACACCATGCTATGTATGATGAAGTATATTGATATACTTACAACTTATTTTGACATGTATTTAAAAATCAGATGGGGAGAGGGTATAGCTTAGTGGTAGGGCGCATGCTTAGCATGCACAAGGTACTGGGTTCAATCCCCAGAACCTCCTCTATAAACAAACAAACAAACAAATCTAACCTTTCCTTCCCTGGGGGGTGAAAAAAAAAAAGATGGGTTGATGGATGAATAGACAGGGGGAGAAATGAACAGATGTGTGATAAAACAAATAGTCAAAGGTAAATTATAGAATCTTATGGTGGGTATATTGGTAATTACTGCACAATTTTTTCAATTTGAGGAGGTCCCAGGAATGCTAAGTGGAATTGGTGATTTGTGTTTCTTAAGTGGTAAACATTTATGGATGTTTGTTATACTTTTGCTGTATTTGTATTTTTATTCTTGAAATATTCCATGATAAATAAATAAACAAACAAGTTACCAGATCTCAAGCTGTTGTCAGAACTGTGTTCCCTCTGGAGGCTCTAGAGGAGAATCTATTTCCTTGCCTTTTGCAGCATTGAGAGTCCAGCTTCTGCATTCCTGGGTTCATGGCTCCTTCCTCTGTCTTCAAAGCCAGCAGCGTAGCATCTTTAAATCTCTCCCTGGCCCTGACTTTTCTGCCCCTCTCTTCCACATCTAAAGGACCCTTGTGATTCCACGGAGCCCACCCAGATAATCCACTATAATTTCTCTTGTTTTAAGGTCATCTGATTAGCTACCTTAATTCCCCCTTGCCACGTAACATAAACTATTTACAGCACAAGGACATCTTTGGGGAGTCATTATTTTGCCTACCACAAGGGCTCTGCCCACCTGTAAGTTGTTCCCAAGTAAGAGTTACTGTGACTTCTGACATATACATGACCCCTGGCCTCGATGAAAATGGAAATGCCAAATCTGGCAGAGTCGTGGTATTGCTCTCCATTCATGGGGATCCACTCTATCCTCAACAACTCTTTACAACCACCAGACCAACTTCCAGACCCCCACTACCAGCCCAGACAAGTCAAAGTGGGCAGATATGATGTGTGGTGCAGGATATACTGAACCCCCACCTGCCTCAGGACCAGCTCCAATGTTTGGTGCTAACAAAAGGGTATGAGCTGGCAGAATGACTACTGGTCTCATCTCCCCATCAAGCACTCCCCTGAATCAGTTAAGATACTCTGCTGGGTGAGGGGAGTGATGCCCGGTCCTGCCTAGGGGATTTAGAAGACTCTGGTGCCTGCCCCCATTCCAGCCCTTCACTCGGACAGCCCAGCCACCCCTAAAAGCCAGCCCTAAACATCAGTGGACAGCACAGCTCCCTCTGACAACCTTCCCCAATCTGATCCTCATCTGCTCAGACTTTTCTCTCCTCTCTCTTGTTGGGAACCTTGATCCCACGTCCCTTCCTGAGTCTCTTCCACGAATGTGAGCCGCAGAGCTCCTGTGCAGTTTGGCTCAGCCGTCTCCTTCACATTCAGTGACGACTCCCTGATTTAGGTCCCTGGTCCTGAGGACTCAGTTCCATTCAGCTGCCAGGGGAGTCTGAGCCCCAGTACTCCTGTAAGGAGTAAGGAGAGAATTAAATCATTTTGTGCTCAGCATTTGTAATTTAACATTATTTCCTATAATAGTTCCATGTATCGGCGGGATCCATTGTACTGATAGACCACATTTTGCTTTGTGGCTTCCAGGTTTTTAGCTTTGGGGACGCTGCCAATCTGTTGCTTTTATAAATAGCCCTGTAATAAACATCTTTATTCAAATTACTTTCATTTCCTCTTGGATTGTTTCCTTGGGACGAATTCCCAAATGTGAGATAACTGGGTTGGAGGGTTGATCTATTCCTTTTCTGTCTGACACACATTCCTTTCCATTGAGAACAGCCCCTCCTCCACCTTATGGTTCTCATGGGCTTTTAATTTTAAGCCAAAGTCCCCACCTGTCCTGTCCTGTCCCAGGGGATGGGCATTTGAGCCAATTTGTGCATGTAGATTGGTAACAACAGACCACAAATCTCAGTGGTTTAACACAGTAAGAGTTTATTTCTTGATCATACCATAGCTTGATGACGGTTTAGGAGACAGAGTGGGCAGGACACGGGAAGACTCTCCTATAAGCAGAAATTCAAAGATGTGAGCTCCTTTTCAGTGTCTTCGATGTTCTGCAGGGCTTCTCTGGGGCCCTTGGTTAGACCCCTGCATGCATCCACCACTGATGAGCAAAGAGCTTGGAAGATTATGGAAGGGAGTACATTTTAGGAGGCAGCTCATTAATTGTACACTGCTCTTCATCCGTGTTTCATTGGTTAGAATTAGTCACATGCTTCCTCTAGATGGGAAGGCACCTAGGAAATGCAGCCGTCTCCTGTGTCCGGGAAGGTATGAACCGGTCTGGGCACCACACAGCATTGTTTTTGGCAATTAAAGTACCTCATACCTGAACATGAGGTGGATCCAGGAATGGGCACGTGACCTAGGCAGATCTATCAGATCCTCCCAGGGAAACGCTACGGGTCCTGGGAATCCTTCAAAGGATTAGAGTTGTGCAGTTCTTGTTAGCATGGCACGGGCAGGGCTACTTCCCCAGCAGAACAAGGGAGGAAGGCCACCAGAGAACAAAGCCAGAGTCAGGCAGGGCCAAGGAGCTCAGATCTCTGGGGTCATTCTCTGGGCTCTGAGCTCCTGGATCCAGCATCAGCTCCTCTGGATAAATTCCTTCGGCTTGAGCCAACCTGTGTTGGATTTCCATCACTTGCAACCAAAAGGAGTCCTGACTAAGAATACGTAGACCAAGGGATAAGACTTAATAGTGTTGGAAACATTTTTCTAGATTGCTCTCTAAAATAACTTAGCTATTGTGTAAGGCATTTTTGTTTTCCCAATTTTTGTTTTCATAACTTATATGTATATCTTAATTCTTCTGTATCTTGCTTTTCCGTCTTAGAAAATTATGGCAAGCATTTCTACTATAGTAAGCACTGAATTAAATTCTGTTAATTAATTAAACTATATTGTGTTAGGGCATCTTGGTTTTACACTTTAAAAAATTCAGTACATATATATATATGGGTTTGAAAATTCAAAGACGACAGATAAAACCTAAGTGAAAAGTAAAATCTTTCCTCCCGACCACCTAACCCTCTCCTTAGAGGCAAACAGCTTCTTGGGCATTTTCCAGGAAAAAACTAGTACTCTTACCTGCAAGAATGTGATTAATGTATGTGTGTGTTTAAGCTCTTAATTATACATCTTTTTATACCTGTTTTTGGTGTAATGATTCTGATGCTCCTGCAGTAAGTGAAGATTCCAGATGTGAGAGGCACTCCTTAACCCCTTAAGCCATGAAGTAGATGGGAAGGAATGCAATCACCTCCCCAGGAGAGAGGCAGGGGGCATGGGGGTGGGAGTGGGGGCGCCTCCCAGGGGTCCTCCCCCTGCTTGAGTTGGCCCGGAGGACTGATTCATTGTTATTTTGCAAGAATTCTGCTCTTTCTTTGCAGCCTGCTCTAGTGGTCTTAGGCCCTCTTTAGCATTTGCCATGTTGTCAGGAAACTCTTTCTGGATTGTTGCATAGCCCTTCTTGTCGTCATTATTTCTTTTCTGATGAAGAGTACTCATCGACTAATGCTTTTTCACAAGTCTTCCCATTTTTTGTGATATTTTCGTCGAGTTCCTTTTCAGCTTCCCTTCCCCTTTGTGGTGGGTGGACCGGGCTTCCCAGGGGCGCCCGCACCCCTGGGGTCTCGGAATGCAGGCATGTCGGGGCAAACAGGCCCCGTGGAGTCTGGTCACAGGCAGAACTAGTTATTTCCCGGGAAAGAATGCACCCTAAGGGGGGACGGCTTCAGGCAGACAAACCTGGCACCTGAGTGAGCTTCAGGTGATAGAGTGTAGAGGTCGCTCTTGTCACTCTCACCTGCGGAGTCCCTGACCCAGACACCTGGAACCCAGACACCTGGAAGCCAGGGTCCCGGGTCCGAACTGTCTCAGTCTCCAGGCTTTATATGAACAAAATCTGGAAGAGCTGTTTCTAGCAGAGTCTGTACGACGTAGAACTGGAAGCAATGATGTTTCCTTTCACTTTGTCCACGTGGCGAAGTATGTTGGTAAAGTAGGGGGAGCGGCCTTGCTCCCCACTTCTACGGAAGACAGCATGCGTCACCCCACCGAGCTGGCCAGAGAACACACTGCAGCTTTGGCCCCCTGCTCATCGACATGGGCAATAGTCATGCACGAAGGTTAGTTCCATGTACCAACTTAGCTAAGCTCTAGTACCCGGTTATTCAGTCAAACGCTAATCTAGGTGTTGCTGCAAAGGTATTCTGTAGATGCGATTATTAGCATCTACCATCAATTGAGTTTAAGTAAAGGAAATTATCCTTGATCATCCGGGTGGGCCTCATTTAATCATTTGGAAGGCCTTAAGGATAGAACTGAGGTTTCCCTGTGGAAGAAGACGTGTCTGTGGATTGGAGCATCAGTTCTTGCCCAAGAGTTTCCAGCCTGGCCTGCCCTACAGATCCCAGACTTGCCAGCCCCCACAATCACGTAAGCCAATTCCTTGCAATAGATTTCTTTATAGATACACCTTTCATTCCTACTGGTTCTGCTTCTCTGGCTGAACCCGGATGGATATCCCATGGGAGTGGCAGTGCCCAAGGGAGACCGCAGTGGAGCTTTCTGTGGAAATGGCAGGGCCTGAGTGATGCTATCTTGATGGTGGGTATCAGACAAAATGGCAAGAGGGGACTCCACACCTTCCTCGCTGGCAGAGGATACCTCTGAAAGCAGCCAGGACGGAGGAAACAGCAGATGCCCTGAGGAAGAAGTCTGAACTTGCTGGCGAACGCGTGTGCACACCATCTGGGGACACTGGGAAATATCCCAGTGAGACTTTGAGGCGGCTCGAGGTCCTTCCTCAGCAGCAGGTGTAGGTGGGAACCCGAACAGTACAGCTAATCTTCATGTGACCCCGTTTGCAGCTTCAGAATGGTGTGGTGCCAAAAAACACACAGTGCCTGAGCTCTGGGAGGAAACAGATGGCACATCAAATTAGGATCAGGCCAGGAGGGTTCGACAAATGGACTATGTACTCAAGGGTGGGCATGGCCTAGGGATACCACAAGGGACAGCCCAGTCCTCCAACCGTTACAGCCTCTGGGCTGAAGGGACAAGAGGAGGGAACGATTCCCAGAACCTGGAAGCAGAACTCTGTACAGAAAGTTGTCTTGGAGGACCCTGCAGTGGAGGGACGGTCAGAGCAAGGTGGCCTCTTAGGGAGGGAGTCGAGGGAATAAATGACTCTGATTTTACTCTTTTTCTTTCCTGATCTCTTGTTTGGGCTCTTCCCAACCAGCAGCCAGGGTCACAGGAGTCCATTTCTCTGGTCCACATAGGTAAGCCTCTAGGCAGAGAGTAGGATGGAGAAGGATGGGGAATCACCTGGAAGGGCAGAGAAATGCTGTCTGGTCCACACAGATTACATCGGAAGACTGAACCTAAGCGGATCTTTCCTCCCTTGGGAAAGGTAGTTTTTAGTGTTAGATTACATTTATAGTTTCTCTTTGTTCTGGTGACAGAACAAAGGGACAGCAATGTTCCCCTAGAAGGCAATAGAAATACAATACGTGTGGACAGTTTCTTTTTCCTCTGCTCGTCTCAGTGACTTGGGGGCACAGTTGGCACTCTATGGCTGGAGGCCAGGAGTGCTAAATGTTTTGCGGCACTAAGGAAGAGTCCTGAAGAAGGAAGAACGGGTTTAAAGTCTTGGAGGGCAGGATGGGTTCAACCAGGTGAGGGCAGCGGAAAGCACTGTGGCTAGCACTGGGGCATCTGGATGAAAGCTGGTTATGCGTAACAGTAAGATCGTTGGGTTGCTCAGAGCTGCACGGGCAGCCGGAGGGGCCATGATTTAGGAAGGAGCCTGGTGGGAGGTCAGGAGCTGGGACAGACACACACTGAACCATCAGGGGAAAGATCCATGGGTTCCATAAGCAAAACTTGGGAAGTCCAAAATCAGGCTAGCGGATGCACCAAGAACACCTGTGGGCAGGGTGGGCCTATGGGTTCGCGGGCGAGGCAGACGCTGTCACTCCAAGATCAAATCCAGAGTAAGGAGGGACTCAAGGTTCTTATGAAGCCAGCATGGATGGGTGTGGACCACCCATGGGCTCAGACGGGAACACCCGCTGCCCACCTTCCCTGAAGTTGCTGCGGGGTTGTCTCTTTCTCGCCAGGTGGGCTAAGGTGGGATGAGTGTTAGGACCTGACAAGACAGGATGTGACAAGGAGGGTCAGGGCTTGGAGAAACCACAGTAGCTAAAAGAGTCCAAGGCCAAGATCTCTGCATCCATGACTGGGGGACACAGCAGGGGCTCTGGAAACTGGGGCAGGGTGGAGTGTGCCGGTGGAGGCAGCAGGGGGCGCTACTGGCCCTTTTAGAGACGGGAAGTTGGTGAAGTCAAAGAAAAGGGTTGGTTTTATACATAATGAACATAAGATACCAAGAGTTGTAAGGTGCATCCCAATTTCAGAGATAATATATGAAAAGGATGAGTGTCTTAGAATAGACAAAATACACAGCTCTTTTCTTGGGTTCTTTCGTAAGCCTACAAAAGGTAGGTAACATTACCTCCATTTTACCGATGGGAAAGTTGAGGCCCAGAGGGACTGGGTAACTTCCCAAATGCAAAGCTTTAGTCTGACAGGAACTTATTTCTCCCAGAGCTTTTCCTGGAGCCAGTGACGCTCTGAAAGTTCCGTTTAGCAGGGATTTGGGAGCAGCAAGTGGGCTGGAAGGAACTGGGAACCAGCTTGTCCTGAAAGCTACCTGGGAGAAATCACATGCTTCCCTGGGGGTGGCTCTGGGGGGACTAATGCAGATTACAGCGGGGATTCCAGTCCTCCAAGCCACCCCCCTGGTGCTGCCAGTGCTTGGAGCTGTGCACCGAGCTCCCGAGGCTTGTCTGCCAGACACCACCAGTCCTGCATGGGGACTCGACGCTTGCCTGACCCTCTGATGACACTGACGCCGGCCAGCCCCCACCCCTCTGCTGACCTGAGCTCCTCTGACACTGTGTCCTCCTGAGCTTTCCTGGAACCAGGTCCCAGGTCCCTCAGGCTGCCTCCGAAATGCCGAGGGTCTGCGAGGACTCCACGTGGGCCCGGCAGCCCAGCCAGTGCCTGCTGTCTGCCCGGGGCTGCTCGGAGAGCCCGGGCGGGCCCCACGCCTTCACCAGGCCACTCGGTCTCCTCTATAACTGAGTTTAAAGTGTCTGAGTAGTGACGCCAGGACCCTGGGCTCCGTCCCCAGCTGCTCCATTAGCTCTGCTCTGAAGAAATTACAGCTCCAGGCCTTTGTTCTGACCCTGAGTGTCCCAGAAGCATCTGCTGGGATATGGAACACATGTGAGAGAAAACCGTGGCCCAAGCGGGCCCCTCGACACGGAGGCCTGGGTTTCTGAAAGGGTGAGCTGGAGCACCTTCCTTGTGTACAAATTCAGTGTCTTTGGCCTCCATGGCTTATTTTCAGCTAAGAATCTTGTTTCAGAGTCTAACATATAAAGACCTAACAGATTGGCCTTTCTGGTTTCCAGTTTAGGTTTCTTTATTGTTTCGGAAGCCAATATAACATTAAAGAAAATTTCAAACAAAGAAAAAAGCTTCATCCCAAACCCCGCCACCTTAGCACTATCTCCACTGTTTCACACAGTCACTCCATCACTTATTTATCGAGCATTTGCTATGTGCCAGGCGCTGCACATTCATCACTGCACAGCGTTCTTATAGTGATCCTCGTTCTATTATATATTCTGCTTAAAAGAGCAGGCTTATAACTGACTCATAAACATTATTCATGTTTTCACATAATCTTCATGATTACAGTTTTTAAAAAATATAATACATTGTTAAAAATTTGGAAAACAAGTAGAAAAAAAATTCTATCTAGTACCTAACCACCCCTGTTAACTCTCCTATATATTTCTCTATGCACTTTTATATAAAAAAAATCCTATAGCCTGCTTTTCCCAACATTCTGTCATTAAACCTTTCCCCATCTTGTTACTTCATCTTCTTGCAAAACAGCCTCTGCTGATAGAAATTTGCAGCCTTTCCTGGCACTTTCCAGGTTTTCCCTGCAGCTGACTTCCCAAGCATTGCTGGAAACGTGCCAAATGATTGTCTGAGTTGGGATTTGCTCTCAGTGGTTTCTTGTGTCAGGAACTGTCTGGCTCTGTGGGGTCCCCACCTATAGGACTCAGTCCTGCCCGCGTGTGAGCAAGGGTTCTCCTCCCTGAGCCGCCTTCAGAAACGGATGGTAAGGAGATCAGCTAGGCTGGGCAGCTTCCTCCCTTCGCACCCATCGGTCGCTCCCTCTACCCGTCTCCGGTGCCCAACTCCTCTCGCATTGGAGTCAGACAGTCCTGGCTCAGCTACTCAGCAGAGTGACCCCAGGCGAGTCACCCTGCATCTCTGAACCTCTGTTTCCTCAGTGGTGGGGAGCAGGACCGTCTTCACAGGGCTTGGTCCGCACGTGAGGTGGCGCACAGGAAGTACAGAGCAGAGCAGTTGCTATTCTTAGCGCTGCATCTGGGGTTTGAGTTCCTCTGCCCTGACCTGTGGACTCACAACCCCTCGAGCAAACTGTGATGGAGTCTGGCTCTCAGAAACCAGTTCCCCTGGGCCTGAGGCTCCACAACCCTCTTACCCAGACTTCCATGCCTTGACCTCTGTCTCCGCAAGCCTTGTCTCTTGTTTCAGCCTCCTTACCAGAAGTGACACTCCTCTTTCTGACCAGGGGCAATCTTCCCAGGCCCCATCACATCTCTGCTACCCAGTTCCTTCCGCTCCTTGCAGTGGACCTCCTGCTCCACTTCATACCCTGAAGCATGGTGGCCAGCTGATGCCCTTTCATCCGCCCCATCCTCCTTCTGAACCTTGCACACTTGTCATGTGACTGCACACAGCAAAGCGCCTTCTACATGTGTGCTTTGCAGTGTTAAGAGAGCAATCTGATGAACTGAGATACTAAGATAAAGAGAAATAAAACCTTGCCTGTGAATGGCAATTTACACTACATATGAGGCCCCTGCTGGCAAGTTATCACCTTTGATTATCACAACAGCTAAATAAGAATGGTTTGGTTAGCTTACTTGGAAGGTGGAAAATTAAGGCACAGAGAAGTGAGTTGTGGACTTGGTGGTGGCACTAAATGAGTATCCTATGACTTCTAGTTTAGTATTTTTCCCACTATTCTACTCGAATGACTAATAGCCCCTTCACTCTCCTGTGGTATATGCAGTTTAGAAGACGACGTTTATTAATGAATCCAGATGAGTTTTTCTTTTCTGGCAGGTCATGGGAGAAAAGAAAGAACTTGAAATAGATTAAAAAAATGCAATATGGATGACGCATTCCAACAGCCATGCTGAAGACTGCAGAAGCTAGCTAGCATCTCTGACCACTTCAATTTTAAAAAGGAGGAGGAAAGAGAGGAGAGTGACTCTGAGGGCAGCCAGGAGGGACACAGAGAAGGGGAACGAATATTTGGTTCCAAGAGTAAGGGCCCTCAAGCTTACACACTGGCAGTGCTCCAGGGAAATGGCAGGTGCTCAGAGGGGAAGACCCAAGTGGTACACTGAGGAGGCGGGATTCTTGGCTCTGGGGTACCCACCCTCACTGTGGCAACAGTTCCTGAATTCCAGACATGGCACAGAAACAGAGATCTGCTAGACTTCAAGGGATCTCAAAGGTTTGAACCAAAAGCATGATGGACTGACCTTCTGCTATGTCTTTGGCATCATATAAACCTAGTAGCTATGGAAGGTGAGGGAAACACCATCATGACTGAGATAGAATTTCCATCAGTCTATTGAAATAAAGACTCAAAGTAGGATTTAAGTTGATTTGATTTGAAGAAAATAATTAGGATGCTTCTAGAACCCCTGGGGCTGTGGATGACAGCCACTATCATTCATTCATTCAGAATTTAGCTAATATTTATTGAGTACTTACTAGGTACCAGGCATTGTGGTAGGCACTTGGATACCTTTTGTATTGATATTGTCCCTGCCTGATGAAGCAAATAAGTAATGGTAAAGTGCAATACCTGGCAAAAAGGATTTGAAAAGATTGAAATGCTAGGAGATAAGGTAGGGAGAGGGCAAATCAACCCTACAAGATCAGATGGTCAGGAAGAGCTTCTCTATGAAGGTGAACTGAAGCTGAGATCTGAGAGATAAGGAGTCAGCCATGCTCAGGCAGAGGAGATTGCATGCGCAAAGTCCTTATGGTGGGAAAAACCTTGATCCTATGTTCTGGGAGTGGAGGGTAGATAATTCAGCCTTGCAGGCCACCAAGTCTATTCTCAACGGGATCTGATTTTAAAAAGGTGGTATATGGGGGGAGGGTACAGCTCAAGTGGTAGAGCACATGCTTAGTATGCACGAGGTCCTGGGTTCAATCCCCAGTACCTCCTCCAAATGTAAATAAATAAACCTAATTACCTCCTCCTCATAAAACAAACAAACACAAAAGAAGGCGGTACATGCATCGGTGGAAGTGGTGGCCCCAGAGAGGCAGCAAGGATGCTGCAAGAGATCCTGGAGGCTGGCTCACCCAGCCTCTTCTTTGTCTTCTCTTGCTTCTCTTTGTACAGGCTGTAGGGCAAAACCGCACTTTCCCAGGCTCCTCTGCAGCTGGGTGTGGTCATGTCATGTGACAAAGCTCTGGCCAATGAGATGTAGGCAGAAATCCCTAGGGGAGGGCTTCCCTTCCAGAATTAAGAAGCCAAGCCCAAGTGAGAAGGCTTTTGTCCTTGACCCTCTGCCTCCTTTTTTTCTTCCTGCTTGGAACATAGATGTGACCCCTGGAGTAGCTGTCTTATGACACATAACAGTTCATGGGGCAAGAACAAAGAACCATCCAGGGCGGCCTTTTTCCATACTTATTGTTGCCTGAGTAAAATAAACCCTATGCCTATTTAATTCTCTGTAATAGGGTTTTTTGATATGTATAGCCAGTTCTGATACGGATGCCTTGGCAGCTGTCCAGGAGAGAGATCACAGTGGCTTGGACTAAGGTGGTGATGATAGAGATGGAGAAGAGTAGACGGTTCTGAGCAGATCGGTTGTGGAGGAGAGCCACCGGGCTCTGCTGGCGAATTGCATGTGGGGAGCTAGCGAAGGGGTAAACAGTTTCTCCAAATCATGCAGCTAGCCACGTGGCAGAGATGAAACTCAAACCCAGCTCTGCCTGCCTCTTCTGTCCACCACTCATTGGATAAATGTTTGCTGCTGATGGTGACCCTCACAGGGCTCCAGGTCTGTTCTCCAGTGCCAGACCCGAGCCATGTTTTAAGTCTCCTAGTTTGTAGTACTTTGTTAAAGCAGCTCTAGGAAACTAATACAACCATCAACTCAAGAAAGAATAAAGTCCTCTTCCATTATCCAGTTTTTCCAGTAATATGTATATCTGGGAATCATTTGTCCTGTGGACTAGAAAATCTCCTGTATCTGCAATCTTCATGTTACTGACAAGGCAGTGAGAGTTTGGACCTGGTCTTCACAAAGACTGGCTGGGAGACCAGGCCCAGGGTCCAGGTGGGCCACTGGGCTTAATAAACTCTGGGTTCTAGAGGGACAAATAGACATCCAGTGAAGCCGACAGAAACCCAAGCTTTGGAAATGTCACCCTTCCTCCCCGAGACAGCTTGCTGAGGAGCTCCTGCCTCCACATATGCAGACAGTGTTTAACCAAAACTGGAGGAAGGGCCATACTGACAGTTCAGCTTCCCAAACCCTCGGCAGCTCCCAAAGGCAACCCAAGATTAGAGGAAGCCAGTGGGCATAGGTCTGGCACTGGAAAAAAGGCTTGGAGCCCTGTGAGGGTCACCAACAGCAGCAAACATTTATCCAATGACTGGTGGACAAGAGAGGCTGGCATAGCCAGGTTTGAGTTTTAAAATAAACTTATTCCCTCATGGCTTTGGAGGCCAGAAGTTCAAAGTCAAGGTGTTGGCAGGGCTGTGCTCGCTCTGAAAGCTTCAGGGGAGGATGCTTCCTTGCCCCTCCCAGCATCTAGTGGTTGCTGGTAATTCTAGGCATTCCTTGGCTTGTAGACCCATCACTCCAAATCTGCCTCCATCTTCACATGGTCTTCTCCACATGTATCTGTGCCTGTGTCTCTTCTTCTTCTTTTATATTTTTGTCTTTTTTTTGTTTGTTTGTGTTTTTGTTTCTTTGTTTGTTTTTTCAAGGGGGGTGAGGTAATTAGTTTTATTTCTTTCTTTCTAGAGGAGGTACTGGGGATTGAACCCAGGACCCTGTGCATGCTAGGCGTGTGCTCTACCACTTGAGCTATATCCTCCCCACTGTGTCTCTTCTTATAAGAACAGCCGTCACTGGATTTAGGGCTCACTCTCATCCAGTATGACCTCATCTTAACCTCATATATCTGCAAAGACCTTTGTTCCAAAAAAGGTCACATTCATAGATACTGGAGGTTAAGGCTTTAACAAATCTTTCTGCGGACATAAGTCAACCCACAACAATGACAATAATGTCTAAATAATGCCAGGAAGGTGACGATTATTAAAAGGGAACATTTTCTCATTTTCTTTTGTTTCCCATGTTAATGGAATAGTTTCCCTTGTAAATTGCATGCCTTCCCTTCACTTTTTTTTTAAAGAGAATAATTGTTTTCTTAATTACAATAGGAAATAACTGTTCATTGCAGAACACTTAGAAAACCACAAAGAAAATCACCCATAATTCTACTCATCAAACATAATCATTATTTATTTTCCCATGTCTATATAGTTTTTCTTTGGATAAACAGTATCATACTCCATAAACTGTTTTTTTTTAATTTATTTGCTTATTTGTTTTTTATTTATTTTGAGGGGTGGAGATAATTAGGTTTATTTATTTATTTATTTATTTATTTATTTATTTAATGGAGGTTTTATTATTTAATAGAGGAGGTTCTGGGGATTGAACCCGGGACCTCCATACCCTCTACCACTGAGCTACACCCTCTCCCCTCCATACCCTCTACCACTGAGCTATACCCTCTCCCCTCCATAAACTATTTTGAAGCCTGTTTATTTCTACTCAATACGTCGTGTATATTTTCCTATGCAAATAAATATTCTTACACAATGTGATTTTTAATGGTTGCATAGAATTTCTTTCTATAAATTATTACTCTATAGTTGGCTACTTAGCTTGTTTTTGCTTTTTGCTACTATAAGTAACACTATGATGAATATCCTTTTCATGTCTGTCTTTGTACACATCTCTGATAAATTCCTAGAAATGCAATTGTTGGATTAAAGGATATGCCCATTTTAAGGTGCATATTGATAACTGTTCCCCAGAAAGACTAAGCAACCACAGAAAGTGAAAGTGTGAACACTGAACCATGCAGGGTCCCCCTGAAGAAATCCGCCTGTTACATTCTGAGAGTTCTTGTTAAAAAATGCAGATTCTGAGTCTGTAGGTCGGGAGTTAAGACAACAGTTCTCCACTTCCAACCCCAGGGGGCGCCGCTGCTGCTGATCTGCTGACCATGCTTTGAACAGTAAGGATTTAGAGGACTTCCAAATCAAACAAATAGATTAAATGAGGAGTGGTCTCTTAATACCAGAGGATTACAATCAACAAACACTTGAATGGCTTATCCATCTGAACAGAAGATAGGCGAGGCCCCAGGGAGACTATCACCAGGTAAAGATGTGGGGAAATCCTGGATCCATCAGTGCCTTTGATGTAGCTTACTTTCCCAGGTTCCTTGCCTCTGACTCCACTTTGGTCCTGACCCCTACACATCTAGGCCGATTCCCTGCTTTCAGTCACAAGCTCCATGAACACAAAATTGTGCCTTCTTTGCAGGGTTGCAGTGGTCTTGACGTCATTCCTGTCCCAGCCCTTGGCCCCACTCAGCACCCTCACACTGGTTATCCTCCGAGCATCTACCTTGGACCTGCCATAAGTCCTTACTTGCATCAGGAACACGAGGTTCTGGCCCGTCCTCCAGCTTTTCCTAGCTCAGTGAAAGTGAGAAGGCAGCGAGAGAGAAACATATTCCTATGAAGACAGCAACTCCAGCAAAGATTTTCTCTGAGTAAACCTCTCACCGTGTGGGCCCCACAGAGGCAGCCAGGCCCAGTGCATCCCTGGAAGTGGGTAGTTACCCTGAACAAGTCACTCAGCTCATCCTGCTTGCTTCCTCCTTGAGTTTTTTGTGGCCACATTCCCCTACGGGTCACGGTGAATATAAAGCACTATTTATAGTGAAGTTTTATATACTGATAAAAAATGAGGTATTTAGGTGTGACTCATTTACTTAAAAATACAAAGTAAATAGTTTCCAAGACTTGAACTCTAATAGGAATTTGGCTCCAACCCTCTCTGCTGTGGGCAGGGCTAATTGGCCACTTCAATACATTTTTACAAATAGACTAGAATAAGCCAGAAAAACCCTATCTCTAGAAAGTATCTTGTATTGATTGAAAGTGTGTATTTAATTCCTTGTTTAAATCATTATGGGAAATTAACTTCAAATGCATACAAATGTAGAGGGACTAGCATAATGAATCCCCACGAACCCATCTGTAGAGTCGACAGACATCAAATTCATGGACATGTATGTTTCATCTGAACCCCCACTTTTCCCCTTCCCATATTATTCTGAAACAAATTTATAGAAATCGTATAATTTCTTACATAAATATTTTAGTATATATCTCCAAAAGACAGAGATTTCCCTTTTGAAAACATAAAGCACCTAAAACAAAATCAGGAAAAATTCCTTTTATCATCAAGTATCTTATCAGAAGTCAACCTTCTGTTTTATACACGTCATGCATTTTCTAGGTTTGTTTGTTTAAACTGAGGTCTAAATAAGGTTCCCATATTGCAATTAATTGACATATCTTTTAAATCTCTTTAAGTTTACAGTTTACCCTTCCCCCATTACTCCCTTGCAATGTATTTTGTAGTAGAAAACCTAAATTATATTTTAAAGCCTCTAAATTGAAATTATCTTGAGATCATATGTTAGTCTAAAGCATAACACTTTCAATTAGGTGAGGGCAATCACCTCGGCTTTCCAGCCCTCTTTTGTAGTCAAACACTGATTCATTTACAAAAGTAATCAGAAAGATAGCGTTACATCGTAATACTAAGGTGCACAGGAGTACCAGCTTAAGATAGCTTTTTAATTTTATAAACCAGTTTTTAAGCAATCTAAACTTCACAGAGTTACTCCTTTCATTGGTGGTTTCTAAAGGGAAAAATAAAGTCACTGAGCTCATTTTACGTGAAAGAACAGGGTATACAATTACCACAAAGGGCGACACCCAGGGCACAGGACAGAGACTGTTCTGCATGGATAAGAGCATGAAAGTGCATAGAGATTAGCTGCTCTTTATTAAGGGGCTCAGGGCTTCAAGAAACATGAAAGTTTAAAGATACCTGGTTGCTATGGCTGCACAAAGTAGCGAACAGAGACAATCCTCATTTACCTACAGTGGAAAGAAGGGTTTGAGGAAACACTTTTATATCCAGAATTGCTTTAGTTTCCCAGTATCTACTGCAGGGATGGGGTGAGCAGAGCTTCTGCCCCCAAACAGCCTTGGCTGAAGTGCTGTGGTCCCAGAGCATTGGCTGCCGAGGGGTGGGGAGGAGACTGGAAGGGAGAGGGCCTTCTTTCCTCCTCTCTTGTCTGGGCCCTTTCACCCCTGCCCTTTGAGTCTTGCCAGCACACACTCTGCCCCGAGAGAGGGTGGTTTCGGGAGAAGTCCGGGGCGGCTGGACTGCTGGTTAGAGGTGACTGGGTGTGGACTCTGGTCTGGACGACATCAGGAACGCCTGGCCCTGGGAATGGGGCCAGGCTGGATTATTTTTCTGGCTATTGTGGGCCTCAATATACATTCCTTTCCCCTGTCCAGGCTGGAAATTCCATTGCACCGAGCATCTGTGTGGTATGAAGAACGTGTAGGGAGAGGCTGGAAGGACCATGTTTGCGGCTTTCTTGACCCTGTGATCCCAGCCCTCAGCTCCAGTGGTCAGGTCTCTGGCCTTTCAGGAAACCTGGATGCAGAGCAGAGAGCAGGGGCCTGAGTCCCCAGGCTACCTGGGAAGGGCAGTGTCAGCCTGACATTAAATGGAAAAAAAAAAATCACAGTAATAGCATATCTTGATTAGAGGCTAATGACCAGAGCCAGGCATTTTCTATGCATTATTTCGTTCAATTTGCACTGCAATCCCCCAGGTAGATGGGGTAGGATTAGAGGGAAGCAAGGAAAGGGAGCTTAGTGAGGCCAAGTAACTAGCTAAAAGTTAAACAGTGAATGAAGACATTTGGCTCTGTTGTTTCTAGGCCAAGTCATTTGGCCTCTCAGAGCCTCAGTTTCCTCATCTGCAAAGTGGAAATAATAGAATACCTGGAGAAGTTAATTAAAAGAAGAAATAAGTTAATGCATGGAAGGCCATGTGATGAACTGAAGCACAATCCAAAAATAAGGTAAGAAGGTTAGAAAGCTGCTTGCTCAGCAGACCCAGCTGCTTTCCTGTAACGAGGCACAATTTCTTCAATGAAATTCTTCAAGTCAATAAACGAAGTTATCTCATTGTAAGAATATTTGGTCTCTTTCTATAGCACTCAGTAGAGCTCATGTCATCTTAACTGAGGAAAACAAATGAGGCCTGTAAACACTTGTATTTTTCCTGAATTAGCCTTTGTGCTGAAAGAGGGCTGCTCGCTGCTTAAGAAGTAGTGTATTCCTCAGGGGCAGGCCACGTTCTACATCCTGTCACCAGCAGCTTTTAGCCAAGTCCTGAGCACAAGTTAGCCTCAGCAGACACCTGCATGCTACACACACTTTGTCCAGTTCCTGCCTGTACAATCTCACATAGGTAGTACGTGTGTTTTTGCCCATGACAAAGTGCAAAGAAAGGGCCTGTATTCTCTTTTTTTTTTTAAGTTTATATTCTGTATATTTTCATATTTTTTCAGATACTAAGTGAATGTATAAATTACAGGTTCAACAGAACACAGATACTTCTATAAAAAAATAAATTTTAGTAGCAAATGGGCTCACATTATATAAAATACCAATACATGGGTTCATTTTACTAGTTTTGGGGGTATCATCTTTCTTACGAGGTACAGCACTGTAGACGAGTAAATAACGAAGTCAAAGACTAGCTGCCCTGCCCGGGGCCTGTGAAGCCACAGACACCAAAGGGCCTGTATTCTTAACATTCAAAGCTTCATTCAGTCATTTATTCTACACTCAAAAAGTAGGTTTTTTTTTTTTTTCACATTCATTCTGTAAATTTTGAGGCTGTCGGCAGTCACCAGGTGCTGACTAGATTCTGGAAATACAGGACAGACCTGGTCCTGCCCTCACGGAACTCGTGTAGTTTAACGGGCACAGCCGAAGGCCCAAGCAGACGAGTCAGTAACGAGATCAGTGCTAGGAAGGAAGCAAAGAGCGGACGCAGAGAGAGAACGGTTAGGAAAGAAGCCTCTCGAGGGTGCAGACCCAGAGGCTAGGAAGGAGGCAGCCCTGTGGTGGGGCTGGAGACAGCAGTAGGCGGGAGGGAACAGCCTGAACAAAGGGCAGGCGGCAGGTGTGGCAAGGATGCCCGGAGCAGGGCTGCGGGCGAGGCTCACAGTGTAAGGACAGGGAGCCGGGGCCCCCATGTTGGGCTTTGTGGACCAGGGTAAGGAGTCGGATTTTAAAGACTGTAATAAGAAGCCACTGAAGCTCCCCCCGTTTTTTTTTAAACTATGGTAAAATTCATATATCATAGAATTCCCCCCTGTAATAAGAATTCCTATTCCTCCCTCCACCCACCCCACCTACAGCCTCTGGCAACCACTAACCTGCTTTCTGTCCCCATGGATTTGCCTGTTCTGGACATCTTGTATAAATGGAACCCCACACTATATGGCCTTTTGTGATTGGCTTCTTCTGCTTTACCTCATGTTTTCGAGGCTCATCCACATCGCAGCATGTATCAGCACGTCAGGGTCAGCTTTAAGGGTGGGTGTGAGCCAGTCTGATTTCCGTTTTAGGATCCCTTTCTCGGATGTGGAGAGATGCTGGAGGGGAAGTGGGCAGAGGAGTCAGGGACAGTTGCAAGGGGGAGGGTGAGAGATGATGGAGACGTGGAAAGACGGCTGTGGTGGAAATGAAGGGGAAGGGTGCCTTTGAAATATTTTATGGGGGACAGGTGTGGGGGGAAATCAAGAGTTCCATTTTGGGTGTTTCAAGCTTGAGTTATCTAATAGGAGATGTTAATTAGACGATGGAAATGTGAATCTGGGAATTAGTGGGAAAATCAGAGCTGGAGATAAAAAATTGGGGGTCTTCAGCCAGAAGACTGAGGCGAAATCCAGGGGGATATGTGTTAAATTATGTGTTTTATAATAAAGCAATTTCCACCCCCCAAGGGTGACCAAGAATAAGAGGTCTATAAATCTGGTACTCCTCAGCTCCTAGCTAAAAGTGGAATATTCTGCATTTGAATGAGTACTCAGCATTTACAAAGGCAGAAGCCAGCATCCTCTGGTCTGCATTCAGAATCACAAACCTCACTGAACAGACCTGTTTGCATTTCTATCGCCTCTCCACTCGGTCAGCCCTGGTCAGCCCCAATCACCGGTAACTCTCATTAACGGTGTTAAGTGAAAGGAGAAAAGAAATAAGAAAAACAACCACGTGGGATCAGGGTCTTGGCTCAGGTTAAAAATAAATGCTTTGATTATTGAGGTCACTTACACTGAAGGAATCAAACTTATTTTTCTTAAACTTTTATCTTAATTGAAGGGAAACATATATTCATAACGTGTTTCTGCACCATTATGCTTTCAAGTGATTTCACTCTCCCAGGATGATCTCTACTTCTATGTGGTTAGTTCTAACTGCTAACAAAACTCTCTGGGAGGAGTCCTGTAACCAAACTAAGACCCAACCACTTTTGCTCAAGTAGCATTGACTGCCCCCACCCTCCCCCGCTGCCTTTGGGTGGGCAGCCACGGGGAGGGAGGGAAGACGGACATTGCCAACACCTGTCCTTCCTTTGTTGCCCACACCTGTTTATATCCGTGACTGTAAAGCAGAGGTGCAGGAACTCAGACAAATAAGACGAGGGGGACCAGCTTAGGAGGAAGTGTACTTGAACCCTCACATTAAGAACCCTTCTCCCTTCGCTGAGATGATCCTCTAGCCAGCAAGGGGTGCCCACTGGCAAGGCTGCTCATAAACTAGATCAGTGGCCCTAGAGCTGCCTGGTGGCTCGCTGTCAGCAATGTCAGGGCGGCGGAGGGCTTCGTTTCTTCCTCTTGTGGCCCTGGCCGATCTCCTCACTCTTTCAACTAATGAGTGCCCGCCGTGCGCCAGGCCCTGACCTGTGCTTGGGGTTCAGCAGAGAACAAGACAGGAATTCTGCCCCTATGGTGCTTAAATGGACAGACAGAAAACAGGTTAATAAGTAAAATACAGGGTATGCAGGATAGTGAACAGTATCTTTGTGAGGGAAGACGTTAGGAAGTGTCATCCTGGGTGTCGAAGAGGGGTTGTCATTTCCAATAAGGAAGTCAGGGAAGGCTTCGCTGAGGTGACAATGAGCACAAAGCCCAGTCAGTTAAGGGAAGAAGACATCCAGGAAGAAAGAGCAGGCAGCAAGCCTGAGCAGGTGAGGTCGGGGAGGGAGAGGAGTAAGGAGGACCTAGGACCTTCAGGTTTGAAAGAGGAGACAGACGCGCTTTGTCTTATTTTTTAACAGGATCACCCCAGCTGCTATGTTGAGAATGGACTGTAGGGGGCAAGGCTGGACGCTGGGAGAGCACTGAGTAGAAATCCAACTGGGAGAGAATTATTGCTTAGGTTAGAGGGGAAGTGATGGAGCTGCTGCTGAGGGTTAGAGCTGAAGAAGCAACGTCTTTCAAATCAAAACTACAGTGAGAAACCACCTCACACCTATTAGGATGGCTGCTATCTCCAAAAAACAGAAAATGCAAGTGTTGGCGAGGATGTGGGGAAATTGGCACCCTTGTGTCCTGCTGGTGGGAATGTAAAATGGTGCAGCTGCCGTGAGAAACAGTGTGGCAGTTACTCCAGATACTAAAAATAGAACTACCACACGATCCAGCTATTCCACTTCAGGGTAGATATCAGAAGAATTGAAAGCAGGGTCTCAAAGACATATTTGTGCACCCATTTCATGGTGAGGGGGCTCAGAATGTGCATCCTGAAATATGCCACTCTGGCACAAGAATTATTTTGAGCCGAGGTCAAATGAAAAAAAATCAGGCACAGGAAAAACTCTCTGCCCTCCCCCCACACTCGCACACAAGACAGGAAGGGGAGGACAACTTTTACTCATCAGAGACAACACTGGACTTGGCCCAGAGACGGCACCAGAGGACCCAGCATAGCAAACCGAAGTGGCCCTTATCTTCCATCCGTTTCCCCCACATATTTACCTTCCCACAGTTTGCTGCCCCTGGAAGATCAAGGTCCTCTTCCTTTGTCTTATCATTTCCTACAATTTTATTGTCCTTTTGTTAGCATTCTATATAAGACCAAGTTCTCACCACTCCTTTGAGTCACTCATCAGTGAGTTCTCCTGTGTGTAAACACTTGTTAATAGACTCTGTTTTTCTCTTGTTAATCTATCTTTTGTTAGTCCAATTTGCAGGGCTCTATCCAGAGAACTTTGGGGGGTAGAGGGAAAAAGT
The DNA here is from genome assembly GCF_048564905.1 of Vicugna pacos. NCBI lineage: Eukaryota > Metazoa > Chordata > Mammalia > Artiodactyla > Camelidae > Vicugna > Vicugna pacos. Next base: position 50,877,948 of record NC_133002.1, read on the forward strand.
TAAGTTTTTCCTCCCCTGTAACAGCAGCATTATTTACAATAGCCAAAATGTGGAAGCAACCAAGTGTGACATCAATGGATGAATGGATAAATAAAATGTGATATATACACCCAATGAAATATTATTCAGCCTTAAAAATAAGGAAGTTCTGACACATGCTACAACATAAATGAGCCATGAGGACATTATGCCAAGGGAAACAAGCTAGTCACAACAACCTCACACAGGTCAGAATGGCCATTGTTAAAAAGTCTACAAATAATAAATACTAGAGAGGGTGGGGAGAAAAATGAGCCTTCCTACACTGTTGGTGGGAATGTAAATTGGTACAGCCACTATGGAGAACAGTATGGAGATTCCTTGAAAGAACTAAAAATAGACTTACCATATGATCCAGCAAACCCACTCCTAGGCGTATATCCAGAGAAAACTCTAATTTGAAAAGATACATGCACTCCAATGTTCATAGCAGCACTATTTACAATAGCCAAGACATGGAAACAACCTAAATGTCCATCAACAGATGACTGGACAAAGAAGTCATGGTATATTTATATAACTGAATATTACTCAGCCATAAAAAATAATAAAATAATGCCATTTGCAGCAACATGTCATTCTAAGTGAAGTAAGCCAGAAAGAGAAAGAAAAATACCATATGATATTACTCATATGTGGAATCTAAAAAAAAAAAAAAGACAAATGAACTTATTTACAAAATAGAAATAGACTCACAGACATAAATAACAAACTTATGGTTACCAGTGGGGAAGGGGTGGGAATGGATAAATTGGGAGTTCGAGATTTGCAGATACTGACTGGTATATACAAAACAGATAAACAAGTTTATACTGTATATACTGTGTTATAGCACAGGGAACTATATTTGATATCTTGTAGTAGCTTACAGTGAAAAAGAATATGAAAACCAATATATGTATATTCATGTATGACTGAAGCATTGTGCTGTGCACCAGAAATTGACACAACATTGCAAACTGACTATACTTCAATTAAAAAAAAATTTAAAAAAACTACACTCAATCGTAAAAACAAAGAAAGAAATAAAAAAACAAGATAGAGTATTTCAGAAACCACAGACTTAAAAAAAATTATTTCAAGTGGAGTTGGGCAGTAAAACATTTCAAAGACACAAAAGTGTATATACTAGAAAAGGTAAGTAGCCCTTTCAACTCAGGCCTCTTCCCCAGAAGCAATGTTTCTAATTTCTCGTATGTTCTCCCAGGAATATTCTAAGGGTAAAGATATCCCTGTCATTTATACTAATCAGAGCAAACCCACTGTTTGCACCTTGCTTTTTGTTTTCATTATTATATTCTGGAGACTGTTCTGTATCAGTACCTGCTGAGCTGCTACTTTTTTTAAACTCCACTGTACTAAACCATGGAACGCATGTACCATAGTTAGTTATTTAACCAGTATTCTTTTGGACATTTAAATTATTTCCAAATGTTTCCTACTGCAAACAGGGTAGAAATGAATATCCTTATATATACTTCTGTGGGGACACACGCCAGTACCTGTAGGATAAATTCTAGTAACAGATGAAACCAACAAGTATCTGAATTTTAAGTTCCAGTAGGTATTGCCAAATTGCCTTCTGAACAGACTACACCACTTTATAGTTACAGCTAAAATGTAAGGCATGCCTGACTGCCCACCCCTTTGCCACATTTGTTCATAAAAAGCCCAAATCAGCACAGACACTTCATTAGCCAACTTCATCCAGTCTACTGTCCCTCTTCTCTGCATCCCAATTATGGTTGGCTGTTGAGCCCTCTTGCTTGAGGCCTGATGGACTTCTTCGTTTCAATATCCAGAAAATAACTAGTGATTTTTATCCTCTAAGCTCATGACTTATGAGAAGCATTCCATCCTAGGAGGCCCCCAGTCACCTCTTCAGCCCTTCCTAAGGGCGGCAGTGGTCTGATGATGAGGATCCTCCATGAAGAATCTCCCTTCATAGCAGGAACTCCCACGACATGAACTGGATTATCCGGCCATCTTACAGACCACTCGCTGTGCAAACCTAATTAAAGTGTCACAACCCTCAAGGCACTCAATCACTTGGAACCTTGCTGCAAACTCTGCAGACCCCCTCAGCTGAGTGACTAAGGCTGCCCCCGTGCCAGGTGATAAGAGCTGTAAATAAAATTTGATTTCATCTTGATCATTTGAGGGGCAGTGCCCTACGTGCCTTTCCTTTTGTATAATCCGCACTTCAGAGTCCCAAACATGTAGGCAGGAATTTACTGGTAGTTCATGCCTGGGCCCTATCATGCTCAATCACCATTTGCTGCCCTGGGACACCACTTGCTGCCTGACCTTGGCTTTGACTTTGCTCATGCTGTTCCCTTTATACAAAAGTGTCTTTCCCTCTCACCTCCATAGTTCAAGTCTAACACATCTTATAAAGGAAATCTCAAATGCCACCTCCTCCAGGGAGCCTTCCATGATCCCCTGGCTAAGAGGAAGCTCTGTCCTTCTCACAACTCCTACAGCACTTAGGGCACTTAATACTTTCATCCATTTGCTTACAGTGTATGGGTCTTGGCTTCCATATAGGACCAGAGATGCTTGAAGTTTTGTTCATTTTCATTCTTGGATCCACCACACATGGATTACTTGAGTCCAAGGCTTGTGAATACCCATAAATGATGAGGTATGTCCTGTTTCATGTTGACCCTGACAGAAAAACACCTGTACCGGTTGTCACAATGCCCTCATCAAGCTGTTGATTCTGCTGGCCAAATTTAAACCTCTGAACAGAATCCTGACGCTACCTGTCCTGGGCTTGAGTCTCGGAAACCTTCCTGGGCCTTGCTCTACTCAGCCATAAATCTGGAATAAAACTTACCTCATCTATCTCATCCTATCGTGTACAACAACACGGTTGCAGTATTTGAAACTACGTGTAAACTCTGGAGTGCTGTACAAACCCAGGTCCAGGCATTGTACAATTCTTCCACCTTACTTACTTTACTTAACGTTCAAAGCAATCTCAGAACGGAGATATCATCGTGGTTGCTTTGAACAAAGAAAGTACAGGCAGGGCCAGTTACATAATTTGTGAAGCCCAGTGCGAAATGAAAATGTGGGGGCTTTCTCCTTGTTCGAAAAGCAGGAGACAAGGCCTATTAAAGGTGAGCATATCAAACTTCTCCTTTCTTCTGCAGCGTCCCTCTCGACTCGTCCTGGTGCCTTTACTTCCTATGTAACACTGTGGGCCCCTGGGCCCCCGTATGGCACCAGGCCCTGCAACTTGCTGCACGCACATCCCAGCTGCCAGGTGGTGTCATGGACTCTGAAATTTGAATCTCATGTAATTTTCATGTGTCATGAAATATTATTCCTCTTCTGATTCTTCTCCTAACCATTAAAACAATATGAAGACCATTCTTAGCTTGCAAGCTATATAAAAACTGCAGCCAACTTGATGTGACCCACAGGTCATAGTTTGCCAACTTCTGGATGGTAGGTAACCATTTTAATAACTTTCATATGCTAATGAAAAGCACTTGTGCAAAGCAAAGGGAGAATGTTGTCATGGCCTCCTGTGCAAATGAAAAGTCCACAATAGTTCAAAGAGAAAAACCCGTAGGAGACTTGAGTCATGGGAGGGGGGATTTTCAGTAGTACAGATTCCACCAAATTCAGAGGAAACCTGGCTATAGCAGTCAGTACTATATTTGTCATGTAAGCAGCAAATTAATCTCAGAAAAGTATAATTCATGACAACAAATTCATGACACTAATTTAAACTTTCCTAATTGCAGTTTTGAATATTTTTAGTACTTACCTCTGCTCGTATAAATCTTACCCATTCAAAGCCTGGGTCTAATCCTTCTTTCTCTGACAATGCCCTAGGCCCGTGGCTCCAAACACAAGCCCACTGGTTGATGCCCTGTGACGGTTAGCGAGGTCTGAGAAAAATCAGGGCAACATAAAGAGTACTTCTTAAAGGTTAACTAGTGGAAAAACACTTGGCAGTCTTATGTCAGGTCCCAAAGTCTTTTGGAAATTTTACTGATTCATGACGCCCAACGATTGGGAAGCTCTGCTGCAGGCCTCTCGCACGGAACTCCGGGAGCACTGATGGTCAGTGACCCCCACGGGGCGGCCCAAGGGGAACGTGTGTTGCTCTTTGCTTCTGCTCGGTGGTCTCCTCTTCCAGACAGCAAGTGCATACAAGGCAGGAGTTTCTCCCCACTTTCTGTAGCCCCCTTAACAGGTGGTCAATAAATACTTGTGGAGAGATTAAAGGCAACACCTCTTCCCAATTTTCTGACTGAAAAAAAAAAACCCAAACACATAACAACAAACTCTTCTGCTTCTTATGTTTAATAATTCCCTAAAAAAGTCTTATGAGTTGTGGGTTTACAATCCAGCCCCCTCGCTGATGATGCCTGTGGGGAGGGAGATGGGCCAAGCATCTTCTTTGCATGGAAGTTCACTTTCCCAGACAGGGAGGGGCAGGTAGGCATCTCCTCCTTTAGGTAAAGTTTCTTCTCTTTCCCTCTCCTGACTTTATGCTCCTGTGTCTACCCAAGCCCTTGGGTCCTTAGGTAGCTTCTTGTTGTGGGCACTTTTCCTCCTTGTAGTCATTCCCCTCCCAAGCTGTCTTCCCCAGTCATTCAGTAATTATTTAATGAGCCTGTCCTCTGTGTCATCTTCCTATCTCATCTGCCAACAGCTTCTAGCAGAGGTTGATCCTTTGCCTCTTCTGAACCATAATCCAATTTGCCCTGGCATGGGGGCTCAGCAAGAAAGGCCTAACTAAGCCCTTTAGCCAAACACCTAAGGTCCTAATCGGTGTTTTTCCTCAGGGTCTCAGTATATTTGCACAAAAGTGAAAATATCAATACTTATTTTTAAAAAGACCTTGAGTTTGAGCCCAAACATAGCAATCTCGAGCAAACCTCTTCAGCTTCTCTATCTGTAGGTGAGGGCTGAACTCTAATAGTTAAGGCACTTCCAGCATCACATGCAAATCAATGGTATATAAACATCTTTAGTCTTGCTAAAATGAGAGAGACTGCCCTTACAGTTATATAATCTCTCCCATTAAAATATCTCTTTGATCAAAAAGAGACAAAGCACTAATGATCTAAAAGTTCCCTGTGGCCCTCTCTGTCATACTATATAAAGGAAAACTACCACATTAGAAGAAGAAAATGAAAACAAACCAGAGACGCGAAGCAAAAGTGACTACAAAATCTACAATAAAGGCCAGGTAAGAAAACTGACCCTTCAAACATTTCCAGACATTCCACCCTATAGCAAATGCAATCAGGCATTGCCAATAGAATTATTTCAGAAAAATACAAAGCATCAAGAACACAACAGAATGATTTAAAATGTTGTATTAGTTTCTGGGGTACAGCATGGATGGACTGGGAGGGCACTGTGCTAAGTGAAATAAGTCAGACAGAGAAAGACAGATACTGTAAGATATCGCTTACATGAGGAATCTAAAAAAATACAACAAACTAGTGAATATAACAGAAAAGAAGCAGACTCAAACTGACGTAGAGAAGGAACTAGTGGTTACCAGTGGGGAGAGGGAAGGGGGAGGGGCAAGTTGGAGGTGGCAGATTAAGATGTACAAACTACCAGGTATAAAATAAGCTACAAGAATGTACTGTACAACATGGGAATATAGCCAATATTTTATCGTAACTATAAATGAAGTATAACCTTTAAAAATTGGGAATCACTATATTGTATACCTGTAACACATAATATTGTACATCGACTATACTTCAATTTAAAAAATATATTGTAAAATAAATACATAAATGAATTAAAAAAGGAAAAAAGAAAAAAAAAAAAACCACAACAGAAACAGTACTATCTGTTTAAAGTGTAGATACAGGCAAAACTTCCTTTGAAATCCTAGGGAGTAAACATACAGGTTTTTGAAACACAATCAACTCAAACACACACTCATCATTAAGTAAACTTTTATTAACTTATATTTATGGTATCCTGAAAGGGTTCAATAATTCATTTAAAACTGTGCACTGCAATCCAAAGGAACCAGAGTCTCATAAAGTCTCTAGGTCCAAATACCAATTTAGAGGGAATACAAATTCAGAAGAATGTAAAAAATGATACTATGGGGAAATAATCAGCAAAACCCAGACTGGAAATTCTACAGGACAAATGACCTAATTTCCCAAGAAAGAAAAAAATAAATAAGAGATGGTAACAAAACCCGTAGACTGAAAGTCATGAGACTTACCAATCACCATAATGTATAAATTCCACTTGTCCTGATTCAAGCAACTTGTAAAAGTAAATGAGTAACTGAAATATACAGAGATGAAATTATCTAATGTCTGGGATAATATGGGCAGGGGAAGCAGGCGGAGGTGTAGATGAAACAGGACTGGGAAAACACTAATAAATGTTGGAGATGGGTGATATATACATGGGATTCATTATAAACTCCTGTCTACTTTTGTATGTTTGAAATTCTCCACAATGTGAAGAAAAAAGAAAAAAAAAGAGGAGGAACCTTTAAAGTTAAAAGTTTAAAGATATAAATAGGTAAAGTCTTTGTGAGGTTAAATTTGCATTTTCTTGACTTCTGTAGTTACCATATTTGTGTCCACCTTTCCTAGGCCTAATTTTCTATTTCTGTTACACTGTTTTATAGTACACTTCTCTTTGCTTGAGAGGCAGTGTATAAATAAATTAAAAGCTTTACACCAAAGGTTACAGAAGCCTTAAGCCTCCTGATTTTCTTATGGGAATCACACAGCAATCAAACTGTTAAAAATGTTGCAAATTTCATCTTATGGTGCTTATACTGCTGCATGTTACATGCTACTGCCCAACCTAGTAATGAAACAGGGATGGTGTACGTGGTCTGTGCAAAGCCAAGAGCCTTTCTTTCTTCTAGCATATATTTGAAGCACTTGGTATCCACGTTCATTTTAAAGTAAAATAAAAAGTCTAACGATACCTTACCTGATGTACAATGTAAAATATGAGACACTTAACAGTAAAGCAACAAAATATCCAGACAAACCAGAAGAAATAAATGTTGCAAGTCCTGAGGTCTGAATATATCACAACAATGCATGACAAATTTGGCACTGATGACCCATATCAAAAAATTTACCCACAAATAAAAAATAGCCAAGGATAATTAGATTCATATGAAATTACATTTTTAGAGAAGAATTTCAATTTGTTAATGTATAAGGATTATAGGAAACTGTAATTACCTCATCACTTCCTATACCAAGGAATTTGTGTTTCTGGGAAAGCAAATCAGTGTCAACTGCTTGCTGAGTACAGAACTAAAAAGTAGAAAAATAATTAAAAGTTTTCTTTTTGGCAACAATGTGTCCCTCTTGTAGACTCCGCTCTCCCTTCCAGGGCAGTATTATTTTTTGGTTTCCTACATTTTTTCCTCCCTGATTCAAATCATTCTTTCATCCTTAGACAAATTCCCTTTTGTTTATTCCAGACTTACTCAGTTTTGATTCTATGCCTAATATGAACACAATTCAAGGTATTCCATGTTTGATGAGAAAATTTGCTAGGTTTTGGAGTAATAATGCTTTCTACTAATCTGCATACTCATGTTATAGATATTTAGAATCTATTACATAATCTTTTACGCATTATACGAATGGCATCGGTTTACTGTCACAAGGTGTTCTTGTAAATTTTATCCCAAGGAGGACTACCATGAGGTAGATATTTCCTACATAAAATTAAATGACAATTAGGAGTTATATTCCTAAGATTGAACTCCAAATTATAGATCTGACAGCTATGTAGCATAAGTGTAGCAGCGATTAAGAGGCAGCACAGGACAGAGTACAGGGTTAGGAGTACTAATGCTGGAGCTGGCTGGGTTCAAATCCTGATAGTTACTAGCTATGTGAACTTGGAAGGTTACCCTACTGGTCTGTGCTTCAATTTCCACAACAGTAAAGTCCACTTCGTGGAATTGATAAGCAGGCTCAAGAAATTAAATCAATTAATATTTATAAAGCATTTAAAATAATGGCAGGCACATAGTAATTGCTATATAATGTAATAGATAGTAGCTTATATATTACATATTATAAATATATTACATGTTTAAATGGTAAGTACACAAATGTAATGTTTTACTTGTTAAAACGCATCTTTAAAAAACAAAACCATTTTATATTCTAAGTCTAAAAATGAGCAGAGAATATCATAGCAACTAGGATCTGAAATGTATCACAAATCAAAAATCTAATACACTAAAAGTACAATTCTATATAATTATTTGCTGTGTTAAGCTAGGTAAAAAAAGTCTTAGGATTTGATCTGAAACTAATAAGGTAATTGTAAGAGACATTTATTTAAAACCCCTTTAATAATAGTACACTGCTTTCTTAGAGATGAAAACGCTCTGGGGAAGTACTTTTAAATGATGCTGTCTCTTCAAAAAAGTTGTTAAGAATTTTGAGTAGTTTTTTCCTTAAGAAATTTGTCAGTAGCAAATGTAAGCATTCCAAAAGTCCCATTCATGTGAGTATGCTTTCCAAAGTGTCCCAAAATTATAATGATGATGATTAAAGGAAGTGGAAGAGTATGATCTAGTATCATATTTCAGCTTTGCTAGAATAAAATTGTGGGAACTGGGTAAGACACTTAACATTTATGAATAAATTCCTGGTAAGGCATCTCAGCTCTAGTTTTCTGGGTCAGAAACTTTTGTTTTAAGAATCAAATATTTTAACTATGTAAAAACATGTTTTTATGAAAATATTAAGTGAAAAAAGTAGACCACACATTGTATGCTCAGTGTGATTATAACTATTCAAATCTGTGAAATATCTCCATCCATTTATCTGCTCATCCACCTATAGACTGGGAAGCAGACTGAGGAGATGAGAATGGAGGCTATATGGCACACAGCATTCCATTTTACATTGAAATTTATGCCCAATTTTTACATTTGCAACCATAATCACCACCAAAGTAATAACTAATTCAGGCAAAAATTACCAATGGATTTAAAACCACTGTTGGGAAGCACAATACTCCAGAATGGGATATTCACAGCATCAAAGATAAATACACAGGTTACTTATGAAATACAAAGGGAAAAGGTACCTTTAGAGAGAGGCCGTCTGATAAGCCCTACCTTAATTAAGTGATCCAATTTAATGTCACCATTGATGGGACAACTCACATCAATGCCTCCTGATGCTGTGCCTTCTCTGCAGCTTTCTTGCCAGAAATGTTTAATCTGAATCTAGTCATGTGGAAACGAGACAAATCCAAACTGAGGGACATTCTGCAAAATAACTGGCCTAGATTCTTCAGAAATGCAATTATCTAGGGAACTGTTCTAGATTAAAGAAACATGAAAACTAAATGCAATGCCATGACCCTTGAATGGATTTTAGGAAGGAGAAAGTCCAATTATAAAAGACATTACTGGGACAGTTGTGGAAATCTGAATAAGGACTGTAATTATTCTAAACAGTACTGTATTAACATTCATTTCCTGAATTTGATAATTGCATGTGGTCATGTAAATTAATGCCCTTGTTTTACAGGATTAAATTTAAGTATTTATTGGATTAAACTGAATTATGGGATTAATCTCAATGTTTGCAAATAACTCTCAAATAATTCAGGAAAAAAAGAAAAAATATAGAGACAATGTAAAACTAGCATGGTAAAATGTTACTAATAGGTAAATTTATCAAGGATATGGAAGTGTTCATTGTTTTTTCTTGCAAGTTTTTTATGATTAAAATATTTAAAAAAGAGCTGGGGCAAAAAAATCCATCTTTATTTTAAAATTCTCTATGATCCAGAATGGACTCCACTGTAGTTATAGTTACCAACTATTTATAAAGAAGGCTAAAGAGGCAAAAAGCAAGCAAATGTGTAATTTTAAGTAGTAATGGTAACCTGTTAGCCTGCATTTCCCTCAAAAAACATTAAGCTTACAGCAGGAAACCATTTCCTAGACGGAAAACCTAGTTTAAAGAACAGCTCTTTTATTATTATATAGATGGAGCATATCTAATCAGGAACAAATGTGAATTATAATTTAGTTATAAAAAATAAAAGTCTAGAGGCAGAAGACAGACTGCTTATATGGGGTGAACACAAATGATTCACTTTTCAGAAAAAGTAACTATTGCAAACCCTCAGAATTATTACTCTACAGTTGGACAGATAAATTCTACTATTCAGTCATTTTATTCAGTAACCATTTACTGAACACTGACTATGTGCCAGCAGTCCTGTGCTTAGTGTGGAGAAAGCGTGAGACACAGCCCTTGCCTTGAAGAACTCAGTCTATAAGAGTCTTTTGTCAATTATACCTCAAAAAAAAAAAAAAATCCTCTATGTATCCTTATAAAATCCTTATTTAATTTCTAAATTTAGTTTAACTTAGACTGCAGGCAACCTAGAGACAATTTGTAACTAATACTTGAAAGCAATTAAATTTTTCTACTTCAGAATCAGTAATTTGCTTCCATAATTACAACCAAATTATTAAACTTTACAAAGCAGACTTCGTAAGGATCCTACATAGAAGCTCTGTCCATATAGACAAAAAACTGAGGGCACAGGGCTGCTTCTTCTGGCCTCTCCCTGCTCAAAGGCCTTTATTTGTTTGAGCCCTGACCAGGCAAGTTATCACTGCAGAAGCCCCCTTCAAGTGCAATTAAATCAGGAGTCATGAAGAGCAAAATGTCAATCTATGAACTGATCATTACTGAGTTTCATTTGCTTGTTTACTTTGGCTGAAAGAATTCACAAATCAATCAGATTTATCTCTTAATTATGGGTTCTTATAAATTAAATCATAAATAACCCATAGTCTAAAAAGTGTGAAAATCCTGAGTAATCTTCTTTTAAAATTTAATTTATTATTGTATTATTTAATTTTGGTGGGGAGGGGAGGTAATTAGGTTTATTTACTTTTAACGGAAGTACTGGGGATTGAACCCAAGACCTCACGTGTGCTAAGCATGCACTCTACCACTTGAGCTATACCCTCCCACTCTGAATAATCTTATAAAAGGATCCTTATAAAAGGATCTCTAAATCATAATGGGTTTTCTACTGCAAAGCTCAAAGTTTTAAGAAAACCTTAGGGACCCACCATTTTAAGTCGGTGTCTGCTAGTACTTCTTAAGTGGTTCACAAAAAAGATAAAAGAACAAACACTAAGGAGACCTGCATTTTTCATTTCTGCTGAGAAGTACTGTATTATTTTAAATTGTCTGAGCAAAAGGTCCCATTATATGAAATGAGCATGACAGTTAATACATGCTGTTATCTTTGATATTTCTTTTCTCTCAGGATTAAAGAGAGATGAAGAATGACTGAGGAGAACTTGTTTATTAACTGCCATAGTTGTAACGAAGGGTTATATAGAGTGCCTAGCCTAAAATGAAGCCTTTCTCTAATGCAAATTAAACTAAGCCATCAGGATTCTATAAATGTAGGCTCTAGAACCACACCTGAACTTACATTTATGCAGTAGAATTTCAGGTTTTGTTTTTTTTTTTAATATATTGTAACCCTTCAGGTTAAAACAAGTTTCTAAAGGATTTACTCAACAGAGCTTTCAAGTTACTTTTGGGAAACATTAACTCATCACTTGTAAAAGTTATTTCACTTTTGACAAAAATAAATTTGAGGTTTTTTTTTAAGAAACCAAATTACCCATTTCTTCTACATAAAACATTTCATTTGTTCGAAATCCTAAAATTTAGAGTTAAAATAGGAAACTGTATGGTTAATCAACCTATAAACTTATTTTCAGAAGAGAATTTTTTTTTTTACTACTTAGAGACACATTTTATAACTGAAATTATCATCTAATCATAGCATAATCTAAGGGATAAAGTATATAAAGAGGTACTATTCAACCCTGGGTATGTAAGAAGGTGAGTGGGAGCAGGTAAAGCAGGAGAAAATGGCAGAAGACAAGCACATGCTGGACAAGGACCCCTCCCGCCCTGCTTGTGGACCTGACCTCTTCCGTCACCCATGAACACAGATGAGCTCTGATAAAAACTACATTCTTCCTAGAATCACTGTTTCGGTGGTGATTTATTAAAAGAAGAACTATTCAAACACATGGTAAGAAATTAAACTTTTATCAATACACAAATAAGTTTACTTAAAAGCAGCTCAGTCAACATTTTTAAAAAGTTCCAGAACCTCTCACCACCAATGTTCATAACCTAGAATAGGTTCATGTAACCCCTCCAGTCTGACCTGGGAGCACCAATAAGTGATGGTCCAGGTACTTGCCAACACATTTCTCTTGTCGCTGAGAAACAGTCATAAACAAAACATCTCTTGCCTGGATGAATAGGAAGAATTCACGTAAAAGAGCTTCATAAAACATCTATGAAGGAGAACTGGTAATATCAGAAGAGTTCCAGCACTTCAATTGAATATAATTCTCTATTATTCTTTTCTTGATTTAATTTCTGTAGTTCACGAAAACCTACTTCAATCTTGTTGAGCTCCGAACAAATGCTTATCTAAAGAAAAAAGTTCCAAAAAATTTTTACCATGACTTGTATATATGATGAAATCCTCTGCAATGACTTATAACTATTCCAAGCAAAATTTAATAAATTGTAATTTTGATGCTTCTTGGGTACAAATGGAATTGAGTATATGTCAAATAATTACATACCTGGGATTTCACAAACTTGTAAAGACTTAACAATAGCCTTTTTGCTTCTGGTATCATTACCACAACAGTAAAATTAGCATCTAGCAGTAGACATATCCAATCCATAATCTGAAGATAAACAGGAAAAGGAAAGTTAAGATTTTAATTTAATTTTAGGTTAATTCATTTTACAAAGTCCATAATTCTACCAGTTATAAGAAAAATAAATCTTAACAAAAGCCTGAATGTTTTAGTTTAGAGATAAAGGACTCTCAACAATCTAAAAAGGTTCTTTTCTGCTCTTATACTTGTCATTTTACAAACATAATTGGGTATTTTTTATAGGATTAACCAGTAAAAAGAAAGCCACAGTGATATTTAATCCAAGGGAGAGTTAGTACTTATTTGAGAAAAAAAATTTTTTGACAATTACTGGCAGTTACAAAAAAAGAACCTACTCATCTCTTACTCTGAAAGATACATGATGCCCCAAGAACAGAATATGGTGTAATATACATGAGCTACCAAGAGCCAAAATAAAATTATTACTATACATTTATTAAAGTATGTAGTTCTAAATTTTCACATGGTAGCAAATGTTGTTAACATGCAAATATCACTGTCACGAAAAGCATTAAGGAAATTGATTATCCATTTGGGGGGAGGGGGGAAAGCAGATCCCTATGTAACTCCTCACACCAAAATAAATTTTATATGCACCAAAGAGTTAAAATCAGAAAAAGGAAACCATGAATGTATCACGGAAAAACAGGGTGGCTATTTTTACAGCCTTAGAGTGGGAAGGGCCTTAAGCATGATATAGCCATAAGGAAGCCATAAAGGAAAAGCTCAACAGTTTTGACAATAAAACTCATTTATGGCAAAAATTACACTAAAGAGAATGATCAGAAAAAAAGTATTTGTAATACATTTGACAGAAATAAACTAATTTCCTTAATATACAAAGAATAATTAGTAAGCCAAAAAGAAAAAAACAGGAAATGCAATGGAAAAATGGACAAAAAAAAAAAAAAAAGGAACATAAAACAGGCAAGAAGAGATGGCCAACCTCTCTCATCAAAGAAATGCAAATTAAAATAAAACACCTATTTGTTACCTGTCTGGCAAAGAGTAAGATCTCAGACCTTGCTGGCAGCAGTACCTCTTGTCACAACCCTTTGGAAAGGTGTCTGGCATTTTTAAAACTAAAAATGCATGCACCCTTTATCCAATAATTTCACTAATGGGAATTTACCCAACAGGTATTCTCTCATAATATACAAGAATATCTGTATAAAGATGGTCACTGAAAGTTTGTTTGCAATAGCAAAAAACTATAAACAATTAAAATGTAAATCAAAAGGGGACTAGCAGACTAACAATGTCTATAAAATCAGATAGTATGCAGGGGTTAAACAGAATGAAGCAGATGTATACTAACGCAGAAAATTTGTAAAACATAGTATTGAGTGAAAAAAACAAACTGCAGAATAACATGTACATTATTATCTAATTTGCATTAGAAAGACAAGAGAACAATAAGTGTATAGAAAGAAAATTTCTGGACATGAAAGAAACTCTTAATACTGATCACCTCTGAGAGGGACTGGGGATTATTAGGTTATTAGGAGATCATTAAGAGGATACTTACTATCCCCTCTCCCTGCAAAGCTAAGGAAATTCTTGAAAAGGGTCACAATAAAGAACCAGGAATTTAAGATGAATTTAAGTTCTTTAGTATAGAATTATGGCTCGAAAAATCTATCTACCAAATTGACAGATCCACTCCAGTGGTTTGGGTATACAGTGAAGAAGGAGGGTCATAGGGACCAGGAGACAAGGAGAAACCGGTTACTGAATTCCAGATTCTGATACTATGTATACAACCTTTTTTTAAACAGATTTTTCCCAGCATCAGATCAAAGGAAAAAGACTATCTCACCTGGTTCAGGGTTGGAGGGTGTATTCCAGGAAGAGTCATAGTAACATTTTCACTACATTTCAGATAAAGGAAATACAAATACTGCAGAAATAGCTGAGTGGGAGAAAAAAGGACAATTTATCAATTTGATAGAAAAATTTTCTTCATACAAAGCTAACAATGAGACTGGAAAGAATTTTAAGAAGCTACTATTGAATTTCACTATCAAATAAATATGCTGGACATCTGGGGACACAAAAATGAATCAAATGCTTTCCCTGCTGTGACAGAGGAGTTCAATTGGTTTGGGAGGGTTTTGTTTATCAACAGTAAGTAGAGAAGAGAGAATCCTTCTCTGGGGAATTGTTTTTAGTTTCTTCTTCTCATTTATAACTTAGACAGATTAACGTGGCCCTCAGGCTTGGCACCAGGAACATGTCAAGCTCTGCCTCCCCCAAATCACTCTAGTTTCCTAGGCACCACTGTTCACCATCATGGCTGGGAAACCTCTTATTCAGATGAAAGTACTTTATAACCTTTTGAATGCCCTAAAAGCTGGTTAGAGTTAAGCAGCAATATTTAAAGTAGAAATAAAGTTCTCTAGGATTTGTAAGAACTTACAGTGATATGCTGTGCTGGGATGCCTTTCAAATGAGGCAGAAGAAACGTTTCACTATATGCTGAGTGAAGAATTGCATTTCTACTCAGGAATAAAGGAAAATCTTATTTCAACAAATAAAGGCTTTTCTAACAAAATTACGAGTAATTCTCTTCCCTAACGATTTTTCTAAATTTATACAAAAGTTTAACTTTTCTAGAAGAGCTCTATCAGTGAACATTCTCCTGGTCACTAGGGATCATCTGGAAAACTTCGTAATAGTGACTAATAAATGATTGGTACTTATTCAGTATACTAACTTTTAGAACTGACTGAGCTTCTACCTTAGTACAGCTTCTTAAATAAGAAGTAAGGTTTAAATAAGTTGTTGGACTATAGCACTGAATGTAACCCATTTTCAAGCAGAAACTGAAAAAAACTGAAAAAAGGTAAAAAACATCTTAAATTATCTAATTGCTCCTTAGTTATTGCTTGGCATTTGACTACATCCCTGGGGGAGAGATAATACAAGGGGAACTGTTTGAAAGGATACAGTAGGGCTGCTCTTTTCGGTATAACAGGGCACAAAGCGGCCTCCTCCACTGCCGCCTGAGGCTTTGCACTTAACTGCTGAGCACAGTTCTCACAGTTATCGTCCTCCAGATTGAAGCCATTTTGAAGAATTTCAGCCTGCTCTTCCATCTTCTCACCTTGTACAGTACTGGCATAGTCAGAAACTGACTCCATATTGATATCTGTTTCTTGAAGACTGTCATCACCAATGCTATCATGATAATTGAAAACAAGGAATTAATTCTTATCACTACTTGAACTTACTGGAAAAATTTCATTTTCTAAGCCTTCAAAGTTTCAGACATCAAATAATATAATAGATTAAAAGTGTAGTGAAGGAAAAGGATCATTGGCTTCTAACTTACCCCAAGAAAATTTTTAAGCAAGCACAGGTGACTGATTCAGGAATGTCAGGGAACTGCTGTAGACACAGCTGTAACATCTGCACATCTGTCTTTTCTAAGGCAATCTCCATTAAGCCAGGACACAAGCTAAGGCCAAAAACATGAATTACTTTTATATATTAAGGAAACTCTCAACTGCAAATGATTCGTAAGGCTTTTTCAGAGTATGAAAATCAGAACTGTAAACTACAAAACAAGGTCAAAAGAGTTATGTATGTGAAGCCTGGTGTACAGAAACATTTACCTGTAAGAAAGCACATGCGTTTGGATAAGCTGCATCAGAGCGTTCCGGGGATAAAATGATGGTTCTGTTTTACATCTTTCCAGAAGTCCTATCACTATGTCCCCAATAATTGTATGAAAGTCAGGTGTCCGCTTAATAGCCAAAAATTTACGTAGTTCTACTTCAATGTGTTTTTCTGAACCTTTCTGAAAGGGCAGAAGTAAAGAGTTCAGTCTGGTACATTGATAAATGTCATTCTGAACTTAAAAGTTCCTAGAGCAACATCTTAAATCACTTAACAGTATTCATGCACTTCTGTGAAACTGGAGTTGATACTACAATTTTCTGCACAAAGACAAACTGTAAGAAAACGAACAAACAAACAAACAAACCTCAAGGATTTAGAAATCAAAATTTCTGTGAAGCTAAATTACAAACATACTCAATGCAAAGCTGAACGAGGTATAAGGCCACTACCATCACTTTGATCTCACAAAATGCCTAGTGAGAGTCAAATAAGCTAAAGTATTGGTCACTCTCACAACCTCAGCATACTATACAAATGTAAGTTATAGCTATAAAAATGATCCTTACAGTGAGATAGAATGAAAAGTACATGGGATTTCCTTCAACGAGCTGAGTTGAGTTTTGATATTCCTAATATATATACACATGTATTTGTGTGTGTGTGTGCACGAGATGGGAGGATTAGATTCATTTATTCCTTCAGTGGTGGGCCTGGGGATTCAACCCATGACCTTGTGAATGCTAAGCATGCACTCTACCACTGAGCTATACCCTCCTTCTTCTAATATTTTTAAATTTACCTTTATGGTTGCTAAAAGTTGTTTGGATGTTGGAACCTCTGGCTGTACACTCACTTCAATTTTTCTTCTTCTTAACTGGAATTAAGTAAATTGATTAGGATCTCAAAATAATATAAAAGATCCAATATACAGTTTGAAGAATATGAAATGTCCCAAAGATACTGGCACACTTTAGCTCTAATCACAAACTTTTTTAGGGTTTAATTTTCTTATAGTGAAAAGTGAGTTTATTTTAACTCATTTTTGAATAAACAAAATAAAATCTCTATACAAGGAAGTATTATTACTAACAGCAAACTGGTCCATTTTCACACCTGGGTCTTACACATACAACCATAAAAATTAACTACTAGATGACATGTGTCATTTTTGGACAAGGGCTGTTGGGTTACTGAGTTCAAGCTTCAAACTGCCTCATCATTAAGAGCAAGTTGTAGGAGTTGTACAGATATGAATTATTAAAATAATTCAGCTTTTCATGTTTTTTGACATTTGCACTAACACTTGTATTTCGACTATGAAACTTACAATTCTCTTTGTTTGCTCTGAGTTCTGGGATCCTAGTCCAGATTCCTGCGATGCTTCCCAGTTTACAAAATGAGGTATGGCATGAGTGCCTAAGAAAACACAAAACACACAATTTCTGGAATTTTTTGACCTATTGGTATTGATCCAACCAACCAAAGAACTATAAAAAACAACCATTTGTGCACAGTTCAAGAGAGGCTTTAAAGTCCACTTCATTCTACCAATAACCTTAGATCAGTAAAGCATAGTAACTTAAAAGGCTACGTGCCCAGCAACAGTAAGCTAACAGATGAGGCCATTGGTTAAACTAGGGAGGGAAAAAGCATTACTGATTTTGTCTGGAGGACTTTCCCATTGCCCCTAAAGTCAGAAGAACACTGGTGTTCAAATCAGTGTAACGCTTTAGCCTGCAGCAATAACTGCAATATGGACTGTTCCCAAGGTAGCTTCCTGGATCAATAAAATCTGAATGAACAATGCCAACTTTCAACATTAAGAACAGGCTATATTATGGAGGTTCCTTAAAATACCAAAAATAAATTTACCATATGACCCAGCAATCCTACTCCTGGTCACATATCCAGAGAAAAATATAATTCAAAAAGACACATGCACCCCAATATTCACAGCAGCACTATTTACAATAGACAAGACATGGAAATAACCCAAATATCCACTGACAGCTGACTGGATAAAGACGTGGCATATATGTACAATGGAATACTACTCAGCCATAAAAAGAAAAAAATGCCACTTGCAGAAACATGGATGGACCTGGAGATTGTCATCCTAAGTGAAGTAAGCCAGAAAGAGAAAGAAAAATATATAATATTGCTTATAAGTGAAATCTAAAAAAAAAGGACACAAATGAATTTATCTACAAAACAAACAGTTTCACAAAGAGAACAAACTTATGGTTACTGTGGGCAAAGCGGGTGGGAAGGGTGCAAATTTAAAATCTACACCTCTTGGGGAGTGATGGAAATGTTAAGGTATCCTGATAGTGGTGGTGGCTTCATAGGTGTATATATCTATCAAAATTCATTCAAATTGTACATCTGGAATATGTGTAGTTTACTGTACAGGAATCATACCACAATAAAAGTGTTAAAAAAAGAAAGGCTATGCAAACCGATAGCTGTGAAAATCTACATATCAAACTAGAAGTTTATAAAATGGTTTTTAGTAATAAAACAAACATTTAAGTTCCTACCTGGATTTTGACTATGTTTGAGTTTTCCGAGAGCACCTGCTAATGATGACACTTCACACTTGTATGGAATTACAGTTAGAAATTTTCCATGTAGCATAAACAAATTTTCCCCATAATACCAGAGCTACAAAAAAAGTTATCAAAAATGTAAGCAATCCTTTTTTTCTTCGAAGATCTGATTCAACAAAGCCATGTAATTTATAACAATAGCCTGTGGTGTAAGCAATCTTAGTTAACAGAAAAGGGTAAGGCAAAGTTAAGCAACGTCCCAGAATACCATATGTTCAATTTATTAATTGGGGTAGGTTTACACTGCTTTTATTTTTGCCCATGTCTGAATGAAGCATAATTTAAAGAATACTTTCTTTTGACTCATAAAAATTTCTTAATTTCTTTTTGCTTTGTTGGGGGTAATTAGGCTTATTTATTTTTAGAGGAGGTACTGGGGATTGAACCCAGGACCTCAGGCATGCTAAGCATGCACTCCACTGCTTGAGCTACACCTTCCTCCTAACTCATAAAAGTTTGATCAATACATATATTTAAAATAAATGAGGTGGGTGGGAATAGCTCAGTGGCAGAGTGCATGCTTAGCATGTACTACATGAGGTCCTGGGGTCAGCCCCCAGTACTTCCGTTAAAAACAATAATAAAAGAAAACAAATTGCTTAAAATAAATATTGCCACTATTACACATCTATTAACATGATAATCACAAAGGCTACTGTAATTTAGGCAAACTGTTATGATGTACTAAATGAAAAAAAGCAGAATTTAACATGATAGAATCTATCTCATGATTCTAACTATAAAATTGTAAAAATAAGATATATGAACAAAAACTCAAAAGGAATATGGAAATTAAAAGTAAACTCTATCAGAGCAGTGAAATTGTGAAACACTAATTTTGTTAAAATTATTTGTTTAAATGTAAGTTAGAATTCCATGCCGATAAATCTAGTCTCATCCTCTAATTACAATGATCAATAACATCCTATATCTTGATTTACATTTTATTTTTATATGAATATTTAGTCACTAAACAACTAGTATTTACTCAGTACCTCTGGTAGGTACTGAAGATACATGGAGAACAAAAAGGCCAGGACCCTTGCCTCAGAAAGTTTATAGTCTGTCAGCTTAAATCTTAATCATTTATTTATGTAATTCCGTGATAATGTTTAACATACAACCTAAAAGACTAATTTATTAGGAAAAGTAACAGCCCTAGGGTAGAGCTGAAAATACAAAAGTAAAAAGATCAAACCAAAGAGAGGCGAAAAGCAAAAGTTTTTGTTAACTAGTTAATTGTTCCCCTTTGATCTAAAATTAGCTTATAATTTAGTCTTTTGAAAGTGACAAATACAAGGAAACTATTAAAATAATGACCAAATTAAATTTTGCAGGTAGAAAATAAAATATTTCTTAATTTAATTTAATCCAAAACTGCCAAAATATTTAGATACAAAGAAGTCTCTTTCTATACAGTATTTTAGTGCAAAACTGTTACATTGAAAAAAAAAAAATCCAAGTGCAAAACTTACTTGACCGCTGGTCCCTTGTGGTAATTCTTTGGAAGTCTGTAGCGTCTGAAATTTTATATTCCATATGGAGAGGCATTCTGTAAAATATGACAAATTCAGAAGTCATCCAAGTTTAAATATATGATGCTTGGGGTTGGCGGGAGGGAGAGAGCAAAGTCATGGTTAAATATATGTCTTTCTTTATTAAGTATAAAAATGAATAATGAAGACAGTAATTCAAAGATACAAGATTTCATGACAAGAAATAGAAGTGTGGGGCAGGCAGCCTGCTGGAATCAGTGCACCTTCCCCTCAGTTTTGCTGTGAATCTTAAATTGCTCTAAAAAATAGTCTTTTAAAAAAATTAACTATTTTTTATTGAAGCATAATTGCTGTACAATATTAGTTACAGGTGTACAATATAGTGATTCACAATTTTTAAAGGTTATATTCCATTTACAGTTATTATAAAATATTTGCTATATTCCCCAAGTTGTACAATATATCCTTGCAACTTATTTTATACCTAATAATTTATACCTTACTCCTTCACCCCTATATTGCCCCTCCTCCCTTTCCCCTCCCCACTGGTAACCACTAGTTTGTTTTCTAGATCTGTAGGTCTGCTTTTTTTATATTCACTAGGTTTGTTGTAGTTTTTAGATTTCACACATAAGTGATATCATACAGTATTTTTCTTTCTCTGACTTATTTCACTTAACATAATGCCCTCCAAGATCATCCATGTTGCTGCAAATGCAAAAATTCTGTTCTTTTTAATGGCTGAGTAGATACACACACACACACATACACACCCCACATCTTTATCCATTCATCTGCTGGACACTTAGGTTGCTTCCATATCCTGGCAATTATAAATAATGCTGCTATAAACATTGGGGTGCATGTATCTTTTTGAATTAGTGCCTTTTTTGTGTTTTTTTCTTTTTTCTTTTTTTCTGATATATACCCAGAACTGCTGGGTCATTGAGTAGTTCTATTTTTAGCTTTCTGAGAAACCTCCATACTGTTTTCCACAGTGGCTGCACCAACTTACATTCCCACCAACAGGGTTCCTTTTCTCCACATCCTCACCAGCATTTGTTAATTTGTGTCCTTTTTGATGATAGTCATTCTTACAGATGTGAGGTGGTATCTCATTGTGGTTGAGGTTTACATTTTCCTGATGAGTAGTGATATTGAGCATCTTTCCATGTTCCTGTTGGCTGTCTGCATTTCCCCTTTGGAAAAATATCTATTCAGTTCTTCCACCCATTTTTAAATTGGGTTTTTCTTTTTTTTGGATGTTGAACTGTACAAGCTGTTTATGTATGTTGGCTATTAATTCTTTATCGGTAATATCTTTTGCAAGTATTTCCTCCCATTCAGTAGGTTGTCGTTTCATTTTGTTGATGGTTTCCTTTGCCATGCAAACGCTTTTAAATTTAATTAGGTACCATTTGTTTATTTTTACTTTTATTTCCTTTGCATTAGGAGATGAATCCAAAAATATATTGCTGCGATTTATGTCAGAGTGCGTCCATGTTTTCCTTTTAAAAAATAGTTTTAATAAAGATGCTGATGTGGAAAGATCTCTGTATCTCAGGTAGGTGGATAAATAAGGTGCACAAGAGTGTCTATGATATGGTACCGTTTGTGTAAAAAGAGGAGAAAAAAATAAATAGAAGTATTTGCTTGTAGGCATATTAAAAAAACTCTGAAAAGATACATGAGAAACTCTATGGTGGGTAGTGGGTTTTTTGGGGGATAGAGAGCAGGAACCAGAAAGAGGGAGGATGGGGGTTGAGAGAGGAGAAACACAGCTGGTAAAGTGGTTAAAAGCTAGGACTTGAGAATGGTAGTTCACGTGGCCTAAGACTCCACCTGATTCGTTTGATCCAACTCCACTACTTAGTTACCTAAGCTCAGATTCTGATGTATAAAATAGGGGTCATAATGACTGAACTTTCTCTCATAGGGTTGTTAGAGGATTAAATGATACAAATAATGAGATAATATAAGTAAAACCCCTGGCACAGGGTAGTTATGCTATTCGTGCTAGCTCTTAGCTTAAAGCGTAGGAGAAACCTAAGAACAAAGAACACAGGTAAGGATGGCCATATCCAGCCGGCCTGAATAAAGCAGAGAGTTCTCGCTTCAAAATCGGGAGAAGAGATTAGAAAGGTGGACAGGGTCTAGACTGTGGAGAGACCTGAATGCTAAACCAGAGATTTGGAGTCTTATAGAGTAGGCGGGGAGACACCAACCTTGCACTGGTCAGGAGCAACTGTGTCCTTCATGAGAGACTACAATTCTGTGTGTTTGGAGGGGTATCTGGGGGTGAGGATGGTAAGAATCCTGCTCTGAAGTCACAGTGATGAAAGGAATACTAACAGTCCTATAATTTCAACCCGTCCAAGTCTAATGGATTTATATTCTGCTGAAATGTCATCAAGCTAGGAATTCAACCCTCTACTGCAAGGCTTACCAATGTTTCCAGTGCCTGAGGGCTGGCACAGATATTTGCAGTGTTTATTTCTTTAAGATATTGGTGATGAGCAAAGCAGTGAGTGATACAGGAGATGTTTCAGGAAATTGATCAAGGCAAGATGAAGTCAAAGACCTATTCAAGAATTAGGAAGCTAGAAAAAAATTTGAGTACAGTGATAAAAAAGAATGGATTAGGGTGGTAATGGACAAATGAAAAAGCAAGAGAAGGCTAAAAAGTACACTCTGAAGGAAAAAAAATCCAAAGGACTTCTTAACTGACTAGATTTCAGTTACCTTTAGAGGTTGGGAGTGGTGGTCCCAGGACCGCTACGTGATCTTTATCCAGGACCGTGAGTCCAACACCACTTCGAGCATTACCAGACACTGCCGACTTGAGCAACAATGATCCAACTACCCTCTGATTTTTTTCTGGGTCACTCGGATGTATTGGTATCAAGGTTTCATATACACATCCATCAGAGCCTGTTGCAAACAAGTATTTGTTGTTTATTATTGGATAAAGAGCAGTTCTTTATCTGTTACAGTTAAACATCCTAAGCTGTTTATAAGATTTTACCAATTTGATACATGATCCAACCAGAAAAATAAACAAATGTAACAATCACACCACTCTATGCTTTCCCATAAAGAATATACTACAAACCTAAAGTTGAGGGAGGAGAAATAGTAGTAAAAATCTCAGTAAGAAATATCATAACAGTCATGAAATAAAAATTATAAATGCCCGTAACAACTAAAATATGAGAGGACTGCCAGGAATACAATCTAGTCACTAAAAAGCTCTATCTCTCATTAGAAATTAATTAGCATTCGGGTCTAAACATTACATTTCTTGTTACTCCCCTCTGAAAACCCTATAAAATTGCTGGGGTTTGCAGGTCAACTGAATTTTTGGCAATTTCATGTAGTTTTAGCTATGTTACATGAAGATTCTATGGCCCTTTGGTTCAGACTCCCTTACTTCAATGTTCAATAAGCTAAAACATAACTCACAAATGCCTGTTTTACAATAAATAAGTCCTAGAGCTTAAACTTTAAGAAAACCAGTCGCTCTTAAGCAAAGGTATTAAGCAGACTCCAATAACCCTCTAGACATAAATGACAGGAGCCTTTTTAGCCGCCACTGCAAACATCTGCACATTGAAAAATTTCAGAAGATTTTAAATTGTGATAACATGGAAATGCTTCCTAAATATTGCTCTTGTTTCTCCCTCACACAACCTTCTCAAAAGAACTTCAAAAGAAGTCATAAAGAATAGAGTAGAAGGAACACCACAAAGGCATTTTTCTCCCTAGATGCATACGACTGGATTAAGCTTTAGAGCATTACGTAGAGGTAAACTCCAAGGCATTTGAAAAAAATCTGTAAAATGCCAACTAGCATGAGCCCAGGCTGCTCTGCTAGTCCCCTTTCACCCACCTGTCTCCGTCACTGTTCAAAGAAAGGCACACTCTATTCTAAGGTTGGAAGAGACGAACGGAGGGCCATTCAGTACCAACCTTAGGTATCTTGTGGGTCACTAATTATAATATCAAAAAAAAAAGTTGGACTTATCATAGTAAAGATAAAAGCTGATTTTCCCCTTTTTATTGGTATTATACTACTACTTGTTGCTTATGATAAATCTTAAGACATAAAAGTTAAAAGTTAAAGCAGAGAACTACTGACCTAACACATGACTAGACAAGGCAAAATGCAAAAAGGCATAAATACTTGTCAGAAAGCACAGAAAGGGAGATGCTACAAGAGAAGACTGCAAAAATTGAAGACTAACTTAAAGAAAACACTATTTTGTAATACCCCTTTATTTATAAACTCTGAAAGTTTAAGGAAAAATACTTACTTAATGACATCAAAGAGATAAATTTCCGATCCACAGATGTACTAAAACTCTGTATAACAGAGTTTTCTTCTTGTCCAAGTACAAGTGTGTATTTGCTTAGGATACGTGAGTTAAACTTTTGTACATAAGCAAAGTAATTTCCATGCTGCAAAAAAGAAGGTTTTAAAAAAAATATTCCCATTTCCACCATCTATATTTAAATGTTAAAACTAGTTGCCCAGCCTTCTGAGATGGCCTGCGCTCTACGTAGTGTGTATCTCTGAATAAATCTACCTTGGCTCAAAATGAAACAAAACAAAAACAGAAAAACAAAACCAGATGCCCTATTGCAATCACTTCAAAGAGTGCTTAAAAACCTCTAGTCCAATTAAATTAAAAATGTTGTAATGAATTTCTATACACCCCAATGTTCACAGCAGCACTATTTACAATAGCCAAGACATGGGAACAACCCAAATGCTTGATAGATGACTGAATAAAGAAGATGTGGTAAGGGGGGTGGGTATAGTTCAAGCAGTAGAGTACATGCTTAGCATGCATGAGGTCCTGGGTTCAGTCCCCAGTATCTCCTCTAAAAATAAATAAACAAATAGACCTAATTACCTCCCACCAAAAAAAATTTAAAAATACTTAAAAAAATGTGGTGTGTATATGTGTGTGTGTCTATATATATATATATGGAATACTACTCAACCATAAAAAATAATGCCATTTGTTGCAACGTGGATGGAACTGGAGATTGTCATTCTAAGTGAAGTAAGTCAGAAAGAAAAGGAAAAATACCATATGATATCACTTATATGTGGAATCTAACAAAAAGGACACAAATGAACTTATCTACAAAACAGAAACAGATTCACAGATAAAGAGAACAAACTTATGGTTACTGGGGGATAAAGAGGGTGGGAAGGGATAAATTGGGAATTCAAAATTTGCACTTCTTGGGGAATGATGGAAATGTTAGCTATCTTGATGGTGGTGGTTTCACTGGTGTATAAATCTATCAAAATTCATCAAATTGTACATCTTAAATATGTGTAGTTTACTGTATAGGAATCACACCACAATAAAGGTGTTAAAATTTTCTTCTATAATTCAGGCATAGAAATAATTATAACTAATAGGTTTTACAGTATTTTTAAAACATATAAAATAAAAGGCTTCTGAAAGAAGTACCGAAGTCCAAGCTTAGTTTTAAAAATAATATAGGTGACTTTGAAATGTCACAAAATGGGCCAGGAATTAAAGATTCACTTACTTTTTCAGTAATAAAAATTAGCACAGGATGCCTAAATACCATGAAAAACTTTGTCCACCTAAAATAAGGAAAAGAAAAATGATAAAATGCCAAATTACCAGTTGAGAGAAAAACATACCATCAAATCTAAATTTAAGAGATTATCTTTTATTAAATGTTTTTTAGAGCCAGAGAGATATCAGAGAGCACTTAATTCAGTGTTTCAAAATATATACCGTGGGGAACTAGTAGGCATTTCTCTGTCAAATGCGTCTCTGGATTAAATGCAAGTTGCCGAGCTTCCCAGAGCTTACAGACAATAATGTGAACTGAAAAGTATCAAGGGTGTGTGAGAAAGACACGGTGTTTCCCAAACTTACTTGAAACCCCTCGCTCCTTTTTTCAAGAGTCATTTTGGGACCAGTGTTTTAGGAAAATATGAGCATCTCATCTGCCTTCTTCAAGTGACAGGGGAAACTGAAGCACAGGGAAGGTAAATGGTCTGTAACCAAGGCTGCACAATCGTTTTTTGGCAAAGTGGGGATTAGAACTCAGATCTCTACCTGTATCTTCTTTCCTAAAGATTTCCTCCAAATACAGCTGCTCACACTTCAGAGGCATTCATCAAGTCTAAGATACAACTGCTTATCGTCCACACTGTTTACTGACTACATACAAGTCTCACTTGGACTTTTAGAAGTTTAGTTTGCATCAGATGGGCTTGGAGAGGCAGCAAGTTAACCAAATAGGAAATGTGATGAAAGAATGGGGATTAGAGAGATGCGAAATCAAGAGATTTCCTTCTATCATTTGGATGAGTTGTTCTCCCAATTTTATGCCAGAATCTGGGAAAGCAGGTCTTGAAGCACTATCCTGATTCTGCTAACAACAAGCTGCACATTTCTTCAGGGGAAAGGGTTCTGACCCTGGCAGTTGGGGTAATATGACAGAAGCAAAGATGCCAATCTCGCGGGATTACTCACTTCATCTTCAAATAACTGACTATCCAGTTCTGTCATTAGGACAGAAGACATCTGGCCCTATTTCTCTCAGTCACTTATCACCCTAGAGGCTTTTGGGGGATGTGATTTTGGCTAATGTCTTACAGATGGCCTTTAATTATGTTACTTTTACTACATTTATAATCAAAATAGTTTTGAACAAGGTAAAGAATATTATAAAAAAAACCATCGAGAGCATTTTCATTTTAGTAAAAACTCACTTATAAGTATTGGAACTTACTTAATCACTTCTTCATCAGAGATGACAGTTTCAATTTTCTGCTGGGGCTCTTCAAGCAAGGCCTCTAAACTACGCACGGCGCCTTCCTTGAATAGCACCAAGGGTTCTGTCCCTTGTATTGAATGTATCCTATACACCTCAGCCGACAACTAGAAGAACATAAAAATATTTTAATTTTTATTCTAAAGCAATTGCCACCTAATAGAATAAGGACATTTATAGAAGGCTTATCTTTAAGGACTGATTTGCTTTCATTTTGATTCAATTTTGCTTTATAACTATGTATGGTTGCAAAGTCAAATCTACAACATAAAATACATTCAGGAGTTTAACTTTTGCTCCTATTCTATCTTCTCCCCTGCTCTCCCCAAGAATTAATCACTTTTATTCATTTTTGGTTTATTCTTCCCTTGTAAATACTGGAGGTTAGGCTATCTAACCTGGGTCTCTCAAAACTGGAGGTGGGGGGAAGGAACAAAGTCACAAATGCAGACTTACAAGTGGTTCCGGTGTTAAAGACAGAGTGTGTGTGTGTTTCTAAACCATACCCTGCAAGCCCAAGAAAAGAAGTTAACACCATATGTGGGATTAAAAAAAAACCCTGTCATGTAAATTCAGGACCTTGTCACTGCAGGGTAAACAAAAAGACAAGTCAGGAGACAGCACAGTCAGCTGGCTAGAAATTTCAAGGGTCCAGGTGACAGCTGCCATTATATTTGAATCAGCTTTATTGTGAATTACTTCAAAAATGCGCCAATTATATTTAGAGTTAGACATTTAGAACCAGAAGGAAACTTCGAGATTAATCTTTCAGATCCTCATTTGATAAGAGGAAGTTAATTAACATACTTTAGGTCATTAGTAGAAAACACAGTTAGTCACGGTTCTTTTTTACTGCATTACGTGCTACTCAAATGTATAACGCACAAACCTTGCAGGGTCTACTCTACCTATTTTAAGGAAGGGAACAATGAAGTTCATTTGTTCTCACAAGGGACACACCACAAACATTTAAACTCATGGAAATAGCTATAAATTTATCATTCATGATTTAAATCCTCAACCTCATGTAACATTACCTAACATTTTCTAATGTATTACTTCATAAATTGAGACATTTTACCAAGATACACTGTACAATAACTAGAATGAAAAATTGATTATAACCTTTATATCATGTTCATAGATGCTGTAAGATAAATAACTGTTATATTACATTATTCCATCTCACCAATAAACTAAATAAATATGTTGGAAAATCCAAGGCTTACCGTGGCTTTAAATACTTTATCCAGGTTTACGTCTTCATTATTCCATATTCTCAAGACCTTAAATCAAAAATATACAAGTTAAAAAAAAGTCCAATTTCCATACAACATGGATAGTTAATAAGTCAACATTTGATTTGTTCTGTATATATTATATAAAAGTTAAAAAACTCACCTTATTATCATGTACGACAATAAACTCTCCAGTTTGAAAGTTGCACACAGCTGGACATGTTATAATTTGACCTTGTTTCACTGACCAGCTCCCCAAAGGTTTCTGATCAGAAACCTAATGAAATTAACATACAATATTCAAAATGTTATTTTCAGACATTAAAGCAATTAAATTTACATTTGAGACAAAAGCAGTCATTAAAATGATAGCATTTAACAAATTTTCTGAATTAAAAAAAAACCTAGTCACAAAAATACAAATACTGTGTGATTCCGCTTAAGACAGAAAGTAGAATGGTGGCTTTCTGGGGCTGGGGGAATTGGGAGTTACTGTTTAATGGGTACAGTTTCAGTGTTGCCAGACAAAGAGTTCTGGATATAGACGGTGGTGATGACCGTACAATAATGTAAACATATACACTTAATACCCTGAACTGTATACTTAAAATGGTTAAGATAGTAAATTTTGTTATATTTTACCACAATTAAAAAAAAAACCTTAAAAATTAAATGAAAATATAAGTTCCTAAAATGAAAAAAAAGTAAATTAATAACTACACTTTGATAATAAACAATATTGGTTCATTTAAAAAATTGATTCCATTGTGCCCTTGAACAGGGGCATGAGAAATTAGGTAAGGATAGCTGGGATCATGCCAATTGTAATCAACTACTCAATTCCTACGCAGAAACCGTAAAAAGCCCACTTGACAGCCAGGTAAAAACCAACAGTGTCATCCGACGCATCAAAACAAGCAAACAGTACAGGGAACTGTTGGCAACCTGTTCCCTAAACTTCAAAGTAGATAGCTAGTTTTTTCTTCTTCCTTTTTTCTTTATTTAAGTATAGTTGCTATATACTATATAAGTTATAAGGTATAATATAATGATTCTCAATTTTTATTATAAAATATTGGCTATATTCCCCGTGTTGCACAATATATTCCTGTAGCCTATTTTATACCTACTAGTTTACATCTCCTACTCCCCTACCCCTATATTGCCCCTACCCCCTTCTCTCTCCTCACTGGTAACCACTGTCTCTAGAGCTGTGAATCTGCATCTTTTTTGTTATATCCACTAGGTTGTTGCTGTTAGTTTTTAGATTCCACATATAAATGATATCATACAGTATTTATCTTTGTCTGATTTACTTTACTTAGCATAATGCCCTCCAAGTCCATCTGTGTTGCTGCAAATGACAAAATTTTGTTCTTTTTACGGCTGAGTAGTCCACTCTACATACGCACCACATCTTCTTTATCAATTCATCTGTTGATGGACACTTAGGTTGTTTCCGTATCTTGGAAATTGTTAATAATACTGCTATGAACACTGTGGTGCAAGTATCTTTCTGAATTAGTGTTTTTGGGGGTTTTTTTGGATATATACCCAGGAGTGGAATTGCTGGATCATATGGTAGTCTTATTTTCAGTTTTTAAAGAAATCTCCATACTATCTTCCACAGTGGCTGCACCAATTTACATTCCCACCAACAGTGTACGAAGGTTCCCTTTTCTCCATAATCTCAACAACAATTGTTAAAATTTGTGTTCTTTTTGATAGCCATTCTGACAGGTGTGAGGTGGTATCTCATTGTGATCTTGGTTTGCATTTCCCTGGTGATTAGAAATGTTAAGATAGCAAGCTTCTGAAAAACACAGAAATCTATGTTCAGCAGCTCACATAAAAATATTCACTTTCTATGCGATCACTAAAAGCAAAGTTTAGAAGGTGTGCCCAGTAAGTTGTTAGGCTGAAAAGGGGGCGGGGCGTGCAGATTTCACGGGGCTCAACTCTACCCTTCACAGGGTAACTACAGCTGGCAACAGACAGGTCACTCAGAATCAAAATTCCGACCAAGCTGCCAAGAAAGCGAAAAACCAAAACAAAATTTACCCACAAAACTTTTTTTCTCTAATGAGTGGGTATGAAGTGTATGGACACAACGCTAAATCACTATTCCCACTATCAGTGACATCTCCCACCCAACCACTCTCCGTTCACCGTTTCTGGGGGCAGCTGGGGTGACAGAGACCCCAGGAGGGGATCTTAGCGAGGCTATCTCCGGGAGACACGAAGCGAAAAAACAGGTGGCCTTTCCTTTCTGAGTCTAGCCCACGTGCACTTAAACGCTCTGCCGCCTGCAACTCGAAACTATGCCTCTCTTTCCGGGAAAACAACCCAGTCAGACGCTAGACCTCATTCAGCGTCCGGAAGAGGCCACGCCGGCTCTCCGTTAAGCCCGCTGGATGATGTCTAGCCGAAGCTGTGAGAAACCCGAGGTTCTGGCCCCGCGCTCCGAAAGGGGGGAGACGGCAGTGGGGGCACTCCGAGCCTGTGACTCTCACCTTATAGAGGATGACGGTTCTGCCGCTGTCCGTCACTAGAAACTGGTCTGTTTTGTTGCTCGGCTCCACTCCTAGAGGTCCGTCAGGCCCAGAACCCAAGAGTACCGCTGTCAACGTGAATTCCTCCTCTAGAGCTGCCATTTTGGCCCAACTTACCCCACGGCCGCGCAAACTTCCCGTCAGGCTTCGCGCTTTCTCTCGCGAGAACTAGGAAATCGACTATCAGGCTCTCGCCAAGTGAGATACCTGCTCCCAGGGCCTGCGACCCCTGGCGGGTAGAGACGGAGCTGCGGATATCATCTGGTGGGCGGGGCCTGGAGCTTGCGTCTAGACTCCGCCTCCCAGGCCGCGCCGCCGAGTCCCGGATGAACGCGCAGGGGAAGTCATACCTGTTAGGTGCTGAATGTGCTGCGTCTCGTTCACCTGCGGACTTGAGCTGCTGGGGGATGGGCGTGGCAAGTGGCCGAATTTAAATGAGCCAGATTTTTTTTTTTTTTAACTTGAAGCGAACTCTACAGGTATTCCTACCACGGCCTCATAGAACAATGTCCCAAAGGAAAAATATTTCTCTCTTAAGATAAATTCTTAATAACTTGCTGTAGCTAACTGAAATGCTTTAGCCCCCCTACTTATCAGAACCCGGCACAGAGGTCTAGTGTCTGGCCTTTTGCACCTCCCAAGTTGTGTCTCCCTGGTTTTCTGAGCACCCGCGGGGAACTCTTTCAGCAGCTTACAGGAAATTCAGACTTGTTTGTTGAAGAAGGTGAAGTCCAAAATCCCCCAGGGCAATTTTTGGCAAGACCGTTTCCAGGAGAGATTTTTAAGGTAAACGTGACTGATTCAGTCAAGATAAATCGTGCATGTTCTTAGGGAGAAACCATCTAAATAGGCCACTAGTCACAAACATGTACCATGTGCTATGTCACACGGCAAAATGCCGCCACATCGGTTTAGATTAAGCATCCACACGGCCACAGCATTACAACACAGGAGAAAGGAGGTTATGCAGCTATTACGGAAAGAATCAAATACCTACCGTGAATTCTTAATAAGGCTAACAGGTCTTTTTGTTTTCAACGTGACTCGGGAATTTGAGTTTGTGACCCCTTTGTTATTTGGAAAAGAAATACTGTGATATGCAGCCTAGACATCCTGGCCTCTGTGAAGCATTTCTTTTCCTCCCAGCACAATCAGCCTCTCAACTGAGTAAGTATTTAGCACTTATTACCCATATTTGGGATGTCAGCCTAGATACCTCCTCCTCCAGGCAGGCTTCTCTGACTCTCTGAGGTTGGATTAAATATCTGATTCAGGGCATTGGTGTTATTGGAACATCCAGTACTGGGATGGCCTAGTTACTCATGTATTTCCTCCATTACGTTTGGTTCTTTGAAGGGACTCTGGACTTATCACTAGTATCTGGCATAGTGCCTGTCCCATAAATATTTATGAGGCTAATGAATAAACAGTGAAAGCTTACTCATAATATTGAATTTGTGCTTTCTCTCTTCTTCAGCTTGAAGACTTTAAAACAGGGATTCTCAACCTTTATGATGTCAGGATTCCTTTACAGTCTTAAAAATTACTGAGGACTGCAAAATGCTTTTTTTTTGCTGTATAGAAATTAAAAGTGAGGAATTGAGAAGTATGTATTTATTTTCAAATAATGAACCCATTACATGTTAAATAACATTTTTATGAAAAATAATTTGGAAAACAATTTAGTGAGAAGAGTGGCATCATTTTACATTTTTGCAAATCTCTTCAATGTCCGGCTTAGTAAAAGACAACCGATTCTCACATCGGCTTCTGCATTCAACCCATTGTGGTATCACATGTCATACCACACCGGAGCTCCGTCATGCACCATAATAGGAAAATCACATCTGAGTAGTTTGTCTTCATGGACTCTCTGAAAGGGCCTCAGGACACCCAAGAGTGTGAGAACTGCTACACCTAGACAGTGCAGGTGGAGAGCAAGGATAGGGTTAAAGGTTACCTGCCTGGGAAGAGGGAGATCAAAGTTCTTGGTGTCAGAAAGGAGAGATGGAGCAAACTTTCCTGAGTTCCGGAGTCTGGTTTAGGTGTCAAGACTCTAAGGAAGTCAAAGTAGGAAGAAAACATGGGAGGGCTTTCAGCTCAGAAGTGAAAACTAAGCCTTGCCCTCCTGATGCCCAAGGAGACCTTAGGACCAGGAAAAGAGCCACTGGGCTAGGAATGCTACCAAACTTCTTGCAGATGCTGAGAATTGAAACAACTTCTGACTCTTATTTTTAGCCCTAGAAAAGGTTATGGGACTGGAGATAGATTTTTAAATTTTCTTTTTCTTCTTTCTTTCTCTTTTTGGATAGGTATTGTGGGCTGACTTGTGTCCATCCTCCCACCCAACTCCCCCCCAAACTCATATGCTGAGGTCTCACCTTTAGCACAATAGAGTGTGACTGTGTTAGGAGTGAGGGTGTTCAAAAAGATAATCAAGGTAAAAATGAGGTCATTAGGGTGGGCCCTAATCCAATAGGGCTGGTTTCAACATCAGAAGAGGTGATGAGGACACAGACACACACAGAGGAGGCTGTATGAAGACACAGGGAGAAGGCTACCATCTATAAGCCAAAGAGAGAGGCCAGAAGAAAACCAAACCTGCTGACACACAGACTCCCAGCCGCCAGAATTGTGAGAATATGCGTTTCTGTTGTTTAAGCCACCCAGTCTGCAGTACTTTGTTATGGCAGCCTGAGCAAACCAAGACCCGCACAAGAGTCCAAGCAGAAGAAAGATACACAATGTAAAAACTCGCCCTCTCATCCCTGTCTCTAGCCACCCTGCTCTCTCTCCCAGCGATGATCAATGTTAACATTGGTGGGTGACATTTCAGATAGATTTTCTACGCATTTAGATTGTGATGTGTGTCTGTTTTCTCTTCCCTTTTTACACAAACGACAGTGTAGCCTATCTGGTGCTCTGCCCTTTGCTTTCTTCACGTAAACAAT
Source organism: Vicugna pacos (assembly GCF_048564905.1). Classification (NCBI taxonomy): domain Eukaryota; kingdom Metazoa; phylum Chordata; class Mammalia; order Artiodactyla; family Camelidae; genus Vicugna; species Vicugna pacos. The sequence goes on from NC_133002.1 coordinate 50,912,057, forward strand.
GTCTTGCCGATCATTTCCAGTCAGTACATAAAGAGTTAATCTGTTTCCTTTTAATTTCCTAGCACTTAATAGGCACTCACTTAAAAAGTGCTGTCTGATTGAAAGAAGCACTTCACATCTTTGTATTCATGGCACCAGCCATAGTCTGATACATGCTTGTTGAATAGATCACACTTATATGGCAAGCTGTCGTAATAGATGTGAACTTGACCCATTTGGATAAAGTTAAGACTTAACAAGTTGAGAAAGCTGGAACTTCACGTGCATGTTTGTCTGTAAATTTGAATCTAAGTTTGGTAAACGATTAAAGGAGATTGTAATCCCTTTTGGAAGGACACCAGCTGTAACGAGGGAATTAGGAGTCTTCTGCAACCTAGCCTAAGATAAGAACGGGTCAAAGTATTCCACTTCCAAGATGAATCAGTCAAGGTCAATGAGCAAGAACAAGGCCTGGCTATCCATCACTGGTTAGAGACGTGTGAGGGCTGCTCTTCAAAGGCAGCTGTGACCCTGTACTTTTTAATTTGAGCTGTAGATGTTCCGCCTGGATTGTTTGTCTTGTTTCTGCTGCTTGGCTGCCTAGCTGTGAAGACTGGGGAAAGATATTGCATCTCACATTCAATTCCTAGAATAGAATCAGGTGATAAATATGCAGTAAATAAGTCTAATTATATAGTAGGGATGCCTGCCCATATTTGAAAGGGAGAATGTTACCCATTATGGATTTTTCACGGAAGGTTGACCGTTGATGACGTGTGCAATGTGTGAGCAGGATGCAGTAAGTACTTTGCCAAAGGAGCATTTCTAGAAGCACTATTCTGAAAACAGGATGGATTATATATATACATATATATATTCCACCAAATCTCCATACTATATGGAAGTTGTAGTGGTTCTTACATAAAGGTCTAAGATTCTCTGAGATAGATTTTCCAGTTTGAGAATCTCAAAATGCCTTTGAGGTAAATGTTGAGACCATAGCAAAGAACTGGATGATATTACTGGAATTCAGGCAGACGCCTCTCAAGATATTTCCCACAGCAAATATCAGAGATGAAGGAAGAATGTCATAATCTAAGGTATACATGGCCTTTTTTCCCACGTGAAATATCACTTTTAATGTGCTAGTGGCCTTTTCCCATTTTTTATTGAAGTATAGGTGATGTATATAATATTATATAAATTATAGGTGTACAATATAGTGATTCAAAATTTTTTAAAGGTTATATTCTCCATTTATATTTAAAATATTTGCTATATCCCCTATGTTGTATAATATATCCTTTTAGCTTGTTTTATACCTACTAGTTTTTGGGAAGGTAGACCCAGCATTCTATTTTGACTGTGTTAAGTTTGAGATGCCGAATAAGTTGGTAGCACATATGAGCCTGGAGTTTCTGTTCAAGACTCAGGTTGGAGACAAAGATTTAGGTATCAATGGCACAAGAAAGTTCTCTAAAGCATTGGGACCTGAGTAGGTTCCAAGTGCTGTTGGTTTTGTTTTCTAAATACAGGTCAAATTGTCCACTTCTCTCCTCCACTGCCACCCCTCAAGTCCAAGTCCCTCTTACTTGGACCACAGTAATTGCTTCTTTGTCTCCCTGCTTCTCCACTTGCCCCCTTCCAATCTGTAGCCAGGATGATCTATTCAAAATTCTAATCAGATTATGCCACTCCCTGCTTAAAATCCTTTAATACCTTGTTCTCAGGATGAACAAGATCAAATCCTTCCCTGACCCACAAGTAGGGCAGCCAAATAAAACACAGGATGCCCAGTGAAATTTGAATTTCAGATAACACATAATTTTTTTAGCATAAATATATTCCATACAACTAGTCATTGCTTATCTGAAATTAAATTCAACCTGGCATCCTCAATCTTTATTTGCTAAATCTGGCAATCCCACTCACAAGGGCTTTGCAAAATCTGACCCCTACCCTTCTTTCTGCCCCGTCTCCAATCAAATATCCCTTGTTCTGACTCAGGCCTCATCTTGTTTTGGAATAGGCTATGCCCTCTCCCACCTCAGGGCCTTTGTACGTGCTGTTTCCTTTGCTGGGAATGCGTTTAGCATCTCGTAAATCAACTAACTGCCACACACCTTTCACATCTCAGTCTCCATTGAATAACCCTCTTTCCCTTGTGGTATATGCTCTCCGAGCGTAATGTCACTTTCCCCCACTGACCCTGCATCAAGTAGCAATTACATTTATTGTGTGATTACATCTAAGTATTATATATCTTCTCCACTAAACTATAAAGTGAGAGACCAGATTTCTTTTGCTTACTTTTGTCTCCCCTGTGCTCTCTTATTCTCTGCTACATAACAGACACCATGAAAGGAAAAAAAGGAAAGAAGAAAGAGGAAAAGTACAAAAGACAGTACTAGATTATAGGCTAAATTATATCAGGACCAGAATGAGGAATGAGGACTAAAGCAGATATTGACCCTGTGACCCAGTTCACAGGGAGGGCAGGGAGGGGGTGCAGGCTTAAGATAAAGCACCCAGGTCAGCCTAGGAAGCGGGTGACAATATTTTTGTCCCAATATGTCCCAGGCTGAGGAAGAGATATGAGGCTGCTTAAACCCTTTCTACCCCTCAACTCTATTTGGTCTGGCAAATGGGGCAGTCTGGGCGTGGGTACTGGTGGGCTTTTTGGTGGAATCACTGCTAAGGTCAAGTGGGTCTGGGTTAGGCCCCTGTTCAGCTGTCTGGGAATTTTCCCCCTCCACTCCACTGTCCCGTTGTGGCTGCTGGGACTAGGGTTAAAGAGCCATTATGTGTACAGGTCATTAATAACTCGGATGTTTGAGCTGGAGACCAGCTTTTAGAGGAAAATAAAATAGCAAATGCCTCAGAATAGGAGAGAAGAGAATACCATGTGAAATCTTAGGGGTTCCCCTTTATAGGTTCCAATATTCTCTCTCAGAATAAACACTGTCCCCTCAGGAGATTTACTTTTAATCCACCTTTCCTTGGTTTTCATTTGAAGAATTAAGGAAGGTAGCATGGGGAGGGAAAAGAAAGGAACTCACCAAAAACATTTAAAGTAATTGATTTATATTTGGATCCAGATTTGAAGAGGCTCATGTTTAAGATATGTATGCTTTTTTGGGGTACATTTGGATTAATTTTATTCAAAAGGAATCAACCCATTAAGCCAGTAGAAACAATGCGCACCCAGTTGTCCCCTTCTCTCTTCCCCTTAAGAAAGACTTTTTTTTTTTCCTTTTTGGTTGCTGGAAGAGAAGCCAAGGTATCTACCACAATAAGAGTAGGAAAGAAGGGGAAAAGTTCAATGTTAAAGCAGAGCTGGAGGGACAGTTTCAGAACATCAACAGAGGAGTGATCCCAGAGCACAGGAAAATTGGAGAGTGGAGGGAGGGGCTTTAAAAAGGTGCTACCCCAGGTTATGAATCATATCCCTCTAGTGTTCTTCAATAGGTAAAAGTAAAGAATGTAACCATGTAATCGCTTTTTAAAATTTCAAAAAAAAAAAAAAAAAGGAATCACTAAAGAGTTTCAGCTGAGGCAGCAGTATTGCTTAGCAAAATTAACAAAATCCAGTTAACAAAATTTTGGCCTTGCTAGTTAAACTTCTCTGTGTATTAATCAGATTTGTCTCAAAAGCTATTTACCAGGCTGGGGAGGGTATCTTGTTATACTAAAAAGCTTTTCCATCTAGACCTAATGAGACCTAGCATGTCAAAAAAAAAAAAAAAGGTTGAACATTTTTATATTCTAACAATAACAAGTCATATTGCTTAAAAGAATCTGACTATAACACACTATTGACCCTTCAGATAATCTGAATTAGCCAGTTTGTTGTTGTTGTTTTAAAAAAAAATCCAAGCACCCTCACTTAATTCCCTTTACTGGAGTAAAACATAATTATTTGACAATGAGCATGCATGAAAATGAAGCAGGTCTGACCTCATTTGTCTAGTTCTTTTCAAGCAGAAACGTATTTCACTTTATTCTTGAAACACCATTCTTTCCACTTGGGATGTTATTAATGTTTGTTGAAATCTCAGAAAGGGACCCGAAAGTTGCATTTTTTCTATTTGTTTCCTTTGGCAAACTTGTTTCTAGAAAGGACATTTTAATCTACTTCCTGACTGCTTTTAGTTACCTCCTGTGGTTAAAAGGAAGAGATTCTCTCAAAACAGACTCAGAATAGAAGAAGCTTCCCGTGATGGTGGAGCGGCCATCCTCTTTTTCTCATGAGCTCCCTGCTCTTTCTTATGGCGCTTTTGTTTGAATTTGCTTGTACCCTCTCTCTCGTACCAAATGGCAATCTTATTTTTACATACTTGCCATTGAAATATAAAAATATGCCTCTTGTTATTATGGGCGGTGTGGTGACATGTAAAGAAATGAAGGCTCAGAAAGAGGAAGGGATTTGCCCAACGTTGCACTTGGAAAACACAGGAGAGTATGTTTACTGACTTATCAGGTTTTTTTCCCCCCATAAAATAAGCCTTTAAAAGGCCTGAAACGTGCTGTAACATGAGTGAAACTTGAAAACATTATGTGAAGTGACATAAGCCAGACACACAAAGACAAATGTTACACGTCCCATTTATATAAAATGTCCAGAACAGGCAAATTCATGGAGCCAGAAAGTAGAACAGAAGCTCTCAGGGGCTGGAGGGAGGAAAGGATGGGGGGTTAGTGTTTATTGGGTACAGAGTGTCTGTTTGGGATGATGAAAAAGTTCTGGAAGCGAATAGTGGTGATGGTGCATGGCATTGCGAATATACTTAATACCACTGAATCATACACTTAAAAATAGTTAAAGTGGTAAATTTTATGCTATGTACATTTTACAATTTAAAACAAGCCAAAAAAAAAAAGTTTCAGAGCTGTGATGAATATGTTATAGCAGAAAAAAAAAGTTTGCCTCAGTGAAATATTTTCTTTATTTTTTTGTTTGTATGTTTTGCTTTTTAACATTCTTTATGGAAGTGTAGTTGATTGAATGTTAGTTTCAGTTGTACAGCAAAGTGATTCATATACCTACGTATATATTTTTTTCTTTTCAGATTCTTTTCCCTTGTATGTTATTATAGGAAATTGAATGTAGTTGAATATAATTTGTTCTTAAAAGTAAAGGTTTTGTGTAGAAACACACTCAGAGATAGAGAACAAACTTATGGTTACCAGGAGGGAAAGGGGGTGGGAAGGGATAAATTGAGAATTTGAAATTTGCACCTCTTGGGGAGTGATGGAAATGTTAGCTATCTTGATTGTGGTGGTGGTTTCATGGGTGTATACATTTATCAAAGTTCATCAAATTGTACATCTGAAATATGTGTAGTTTACTGTGCAGGAACCATAGCACAATAAAGGTGTTAGAAAAAAAAGTTAAGGTTTTGTGGGGTGGGGAGACGGGGGTGGGGTGAGGGGGCTTGGCTGTAAAGGGGCAGCATGAGAGAGTTCTATAGAGATGGAATAGTTCTGGGTCTCACGTGCGGCAGGAGTTATGTGCCGCTACACAGATGATAAAATTGCACAGAACTACACACACACACTTGAACACACACAAATGAGTGCATGTAAAACTGGTGAAATCGGGATAAGCTTTATGGACTGTACCCATGCCAGTTTCCTGGTTGCGATATTGTATGTAGTTATACAAGCTGCTATCGCTGGGGGAAGCTGGATGATGAGGGTATAGGACATCCAGGTACATTTCTTTGTAACTCTCGTTGAATCCATAATTATTTCAAAATAGAAAGTTTAACGTAAACGCACACCAATGACAACAACAAAAAAAATCAAGGCTGCAGTCAGGTTCCAGGCTCACTTGAGGGTCAGTTTTTTATCTCGTCATTATGTGTGAGAAATGGTCAGTCATTCTCCTTGAGAATTCTCTGTTCCTCAGGAATGGCTCTCATGAGGCTCAAGAGAGGATGACGCACAGACCGTTACCTTCCTTTTTTGGAGCACATGTGCAATCGATCATCACATTCTTTCCAAGAAGTTAGATGAAAGACTTTGGAAAGACTCTGCTCTGTCCTTCCCAAGGTTCAGTCAGAATCAGGAAATCACTGATTCTGAAATAACGGTGAGCTCAAGTTCTCACTTTGATTCTCTCTTGGTTAAAAAACAAGCAAAAAAAAAAAAAAAACCCAAAACAAAAAAACACCAAAACCAAAAGAAAAAACCTTGTTGGCACACATATGCTGGTTTTCAGGAAATCCTCAAGTAAAGATGCATTCAATGTGTCTTATCACTAAAAGCTTGAAAACAAAATGGCTAAAAGTGATTTTTTTTTGTTGTTGCCTTTTTTTTTTTCCTTTTTGGAGAGGAGGAGGTAATTAAGTTTATTTATTTAGTTATTTTAATGGAGGTACTGGGGATTACACCCAGGACCTTGTGCATGCTAAGCATGTACTCTATCCACTGAGCATACATTTCCCTGCAAAGTGATGTTTGTTTATTCAATTAAATGCAATTCCTTATACTTTTCTTTGTGTAGTAGCCAGTCAATGTTTCTGAACTAGAGGAAGCACTGAACATCTAAATAAATCAGAGAACTTCTTTGTCTGGGCTTGACCTTCATCACATGAACACTCAAAAAGAGATATTAATACACTGAACCAACAACAGTCTCTTATAGGAATTGGATGCTAGCCATTGCTTAACAAGTTGAGATTAGTGAACTTTTTCAAACTGCAAATAGTTGTTTAAAAAGACAAATGTTCTCACTCGTCTGTTGTCAGTAGACTTTCAACTTGATACAATTTTCTGTGGAGGAGATGTTGGCAGTAAATACTTAAAGTCATAAAAATATTCATATCCTTTGATTCACTAATTTAATTTCTGGGAATTTATCCAAAACATGTAATTAAAAAGAAGACATAAACTATGTTACAAAGATGTTCCTGACAACACTCTTTATAATAATCAAATCCAGAAAATAATCTATATGCCAAATAATAAAGGAATGTTTAAGTAGATTATAGAATGCCAACTGAATGGAATATAACACAGCTATGAAAAATGATAGCCATGCCATGTACCAAATGTAAAGGTGTTTATGAAACAATTCAAAATCATCAAAGCATTTTGTAGAAAGATACACGTCTATGAGTTAACTTCCACAGAAGAAAGAGCAAATTCTAAAGTACTTAATGAAGATGAAAAGAAAACTCACATCCCTGGGTCTGTATAATAGATTTTAACAAAATGCAAAGAAATGGAATAACTCTAAGATGAATGGGAAGATTCAAACTTGTTGACATATTTCTAGATTTTCACGTTGTGTTCTGGGAAGAGGTACAACACACATTAATATTGATGACTGGCCCAGCAGCAGTCTGCACCCAGAGAGCGGGAAGCTATCTTTGGGCTGCTCTGAATATAATCACGTGTGTGCCAAAGATCACAGAATGATTCCCAAGTGTTGCTAAAGAGCAGTAAACTGCCAGCGTCTTGCACGCAGAAGCCCTTGGGAGCAGGAAAGTTATTTTGGAATACATTTTTTTAAAAAAATCAAAAAGTCCAGATTTGGCTGCCCTTCAAAACCTTGAGTGACAGATGGCCAAAACTCCTTTCTTTAAAAGAGGGGAAATGATGAGTCCCAGTCCTTTGTGTCTGCTTTTAGGGCAGACAGTTGGTACTTCTAGTTAAACATAATTACCCCCTTGATTCCAGGTGTTTAATTTAGCTGTTTAATGTTGCTGTACTGAATGGCTGGGGTCAGTAGGACCTGAAGCCATGTCCAGTGCCTTTGGCTACTTATTGGCTCAAGGCCTCAGTGCTGGGACCAGGGCAAGAACATTAAGGCAATGGACCAGGTTGTTTCCAGTTTTCCCAGGAGAAGTAGTTAAATGATGGTACTTGAATGACATATCCTACTAGGTTGCATGCTGCGGAAAAGGGAGAATTTAAGGGGGCATGGAATATTAGAGGGCTAATAATTAAGTAGAGAAAGTCAATATAATGAACTTGAAAACATGGCTTGCCTGGATCAGCCACACGAAGTTACAGGCTCACACTCATACACACACTCACGTACACACATGTATGTACCTGTATACCAAGGTTGATTGTTCTTCCAAAGCCATCCAAACTTTAGGTTTGAGAGTAACATTTTCATATAGGAATATTTCAGATCAGCCCTTGGAGAAACGATATGTGATTTATCTTAAGCTTGAGAGGCCCAGGTGCAGTTGGAAGTTGGAGGCAAAAAACCCCATGAACGTACTGAAAGAAACAGGAAGTTTTCGAAAAGAGTAACACTCAAATGAGACAACATCATGATTAAAAGCTGTACAGGGAAACTGGGGGTGTGATAAACACTTACACATTTAACATCAGGCATCCAAATATTTAATAACCTCTATAGTTTAAGTGCCAGAAATAAACAGCCAGCCTGGTTGTACCAAGTTTGTTTTCAGCCAGCAACAGTGTGTGGGGTTTGCGTGTTTTGAAGGGAGAGCTAAAATGCAGGGCAGGAGTGATGATGGTGAAGTTGGAGCTCCAAAATCAAGCATGCTTTCTTTCATGAACTGAATTAGTGTTACATAATCTGTGGGAAAATCTTCAGTGTAGAAAGCCTAGCTAGGTGCACTGTTATCAGAAGCTCTGGCCTGATACAATTGGAGATTAGTGCACAGAACATGGATCTTGACATTAGTTACAGCATTGCAGCAAAGTGTGTTACAGCTCAGTGTTTCAGCTCAGTTGTGACAACAACCTGGATCCGGGCGAGAGACCAGGCAGCACTAGTAGAGTCGGAGAACTCAGGTTTATTATGCTGGCGGGCCCAGAGGAGTTAACACTCCAAGCTGTGGACCCCGTCTCTAGGTTTACGCAGTGTTTTATAGGCTACCAGTCTAGACAGACTTTGCAACATTTTGCAACATCATATGCAAATAAAGTATAACAAAGGTGACTAATTAGGAACAAGCTTTGTAGAAATGGGCCAATCAGGAGTAAGCTCCATGCAGATGAAGTGCTACAAGTGGACCAATCAGGAGTTAGCTCAGGGAACCAATAGACTCTTAGGGGTAACGTCCACTTTCTTAGAAGTGAGCCATTTCAGAGGCAAAAAGTGAGATAATGCTGCTGGGCTAGGGAACTGGATGGTGCTGGCAGGAGAGTAATGGTCCTCCCTAGGGGGCCTGCTGGTCTTTTTCATGGGGCTTCCCACCTCAACAGGATTGACTGGAAGAGTGCAGAGGGGGAGGTGTATCACTGCTTAAGCTCGGAGGAGACTGTTGAACAAGGGGCAGTAAAGCATTTCTGTGCTCACTCCACCCACTCCCTTTTGTAAATGACAGGAGCTACTTGAGATAGAGAGACCACCATCATCAGATCAGAGTGATTTCCGCTCAGCTGAGACTGGCCTGCCTGCCGTGGAAAGAATCTGGAGTGGTGTTCCTACAGAGTCACTTGGGGTGGTTTCTCTTGGTTAACCACTCAGATGGTTGCCTCACATTTGATGAGGGGGAACCAAGTACCTGTTGGATGGATGGATGAATCTAGATGTGTATCCCACTGAGTTATAGATTCACTTTGGGTATTTTTTTGGCTAGATAGTTAGAGCTGGCACCCAGGCAGTTCCTACCAGGGGCCCGGCCCTGAAGACACCATATGCTCTTTAGCAGGCCAGGCGTCTTTGCACACAAGTCCCATAGCACTGGGTCTAAGTACCGGCTATTGGCTTGACAGCTTCTTTCCCTTCGGCCTGCAAGTTCCTAATTGTCCACGTTCCCTTGAGCACAGCTGAGAAGGAAAGAGAGGAAGCTACACTTGGAAAGGAGATTGCTTTGTACTTTATTTACAACAGAATGTAAGAAAAAAGTAAGTCATTATCAATAATAAATAACTTGGAAAAAAAAAACACAAAACAGCCATAAAATGACACAGGAGGATGGCACGTGTGAGGATCAACTTTTGTTTGCTCTGAGTGTCGTCAGTGACACTGTGCATTTCAATGCTTGGTCCTTCAGCAGTGGCAGTGGTGTCCTGACTCATTTAACTAATCAAGATCCCAGCTCGAAATGTAAACACTAAAAATGACACCTGAAGCTACATCTAAGTGGCATAGGTATAACATCAACTCAAAGAACCTCTCCTTGGTGACACACAGAAACTAAAGGGAGACTTGCGATTCAACACACATGCTTTCGGTTTTAAGCAAAAACACTGAGAGGCTTACCCTAAAGCCATTTGGTAACGTAACAACAAAATTACAAGGAATAACAGCATCTGGAAAGGTCTCAATATATTCACATTCTCTTATTGCACTAATGCCTAAAAAGCTTAAACACTTACATTTCAAAGGAAACAGATTGTTTTGAAGGTAGAACACAGAAGAATCTGATATGTCTGGCCTCCAGATATCATCGTTGTGCTGTTGTGTAACATTTCAGTTTCAGCAGGAAAGAATAGTTTTAAATAGCCTATTTCTGATCAATTGCAGTCACTGGACAGATTTTTTTTTTTTAATTTCAAGAATTATGGCTCAGATGGCATATTGTCACCAAACCTATTGAATCAGATGGTCAGAAAGGGACTAAAACTATTTAAACAATCCTCTCTTGTGATTATTTAAGTACACATCACATGTAAAGTAAATGGTGCTCTGACTCTTCTGAAAAGTAAAATTCCTATTGACCTATGCCAGCCAGTGACCATGTTGTCTATGAACCATGAATAGATTAGATGCTAAGGAAAGTAATATTTAAAAATACACATAAATACATTAGCCTTGAAATTTTCTTGGAAAAATGATTTCTTGAGAAGTGTCAGAATCTATTCTGTTAAGTCACTGTTCATTACAGTGTCTTGGAAGAAAACCACATCATTACTTTTGGGGGCTTTGCTGGGTTTTTTAAGTGTCTGCCTTATATGCACATAATTGTGCTATTTATAGAGGTTTATTTTCACAACCAAAACCCTGGCTAATAAATACCTCCAAATAAATTAAAACCGTTTTTCCCACACACAGATGCAAAACCAAAACAGGAAGTGTTTATAAATTAGTTCACCAGCAAACTCAGTGTTTTGTTTTTAATGTGGTAACCAAAAAATGTCATGGACTCCTTGGTTGTTATGCTTTTTCTTTGCTTTGTCTTATTACAGCCCAAAAGCAAGAAAATATAATGGTCTTCAGAGCTGACTTCTGACAAAGTTTATGCAGTAAAAACACTGAGACCTTCTTCTTCTGGGAAAGCACAGCTAAGGCCACAGGCTGTGCTACAGCCAGCGGAAAGCATGGGGGCATTTCGTAACTGGAAATCCATTCAAAGTAAGGACATTTATCATCATTTTGATGATCTCCACTTAATGTCAAAGATGAAGATGGGGTGAACATTTGTGTTACTCTGTGGATTACTTATTTTAATTTGGCTACCAGAGACTTAAAACTAGTGGTGTCAGATTCACTATACTACATTTATATATATATATATATGTATATATATATATACAGGTATAATACAGTTTTGGTGAACAAAGTTGAAGGTTTCCACATTGCAGACAGAGGCACTGAGTTAAGATTCTATGTTTCCCCAAACATGCTTAATGAATTCAAGTTTCTGCTTTTTTTTCTTCTGTTTCCATCATGCAGCCATTTAATTTCCATCCATATAGGAATTATTAATGGTCTATATACACATTCATCGCAGGCTTGTACCCCACAATAAACAAATTCATATACGGAGACTGTGAAATGACACTTGAAAATCAAGACAGATAAAATATTGAAGTCATTTATGCCCTGTGATGACTTGATTAAATATTCAAAGCAGCCAAAGGAATATCCGCACCCCTCCCCCCTTTTAAAATGCACACAAACCACATGGAGACAGAAAAACTGAACATACTTTAAAAGCACACATATTTGTTGGCTAAGAATCACACGATCATTGGTAGCTTTGCATAATGTCGTTGGTATTGTGCTGGCTATAAGAGAAAGAAAACTCACAGTAGGAAATGAGAAATTAGCTTTCTAAAGCATAAAGAATTGTTGACCTTGGTGGCAGAAGCTACTCTACAAAAACTGAAAACAGCAAAGGCATCAGTGGAAAAACTAGGTGCCAGATGTGTTACCAGCCTGCACAAAATAAATCCATTCCATGCGAAAATAATGACCCCACCCCACCTGATTTCAGCTTGCAAATGGTAAGCAAATACACACACTACATCAGTGTCTTCTGAAAAGTAGCATTTTGCTTTCTAAAGCCAAACGTTCTTGTTAAGTACTACTGGGTCGAGAGGGAGCCATTGAGAAGTCCAAGAGGTCTGGATAAAAGATTTGAGTTTTCCCACAAGCAAAAATCATGCTACCATACCATGCAAAAGTGTCTTACTATGGTGCTATCGTTCTTAGGGAAGAGATGCACTGTTGATCTAAGCTATTTGCAATGGGTTTCCTTTGAGTTCTGGGTTTGTTTATTTATTTACTAAGCTAAATGTTAACCTACAGATAAAGAAATGATCTTGACAATCTGACATATGACTTAGAACACTTGGTGCTGGGCTCCTGGGGCCAGCACCTGCACCTTGGGAGAGTTTGTCAACTTGAAAGACACTATGCAGAGTGCTGGGCACTGAGAGAGAGAAGCAGGCAGGGTCCACTGGCTGAGAGGCTGTGTAAGAGGAGGAGGATACGCTCCTTGGTCTGTGTTGTGTCCTTTGGAATCTGTTTGGGGAAGGTCCCTTACCTGAGGTTGGAGGTTATGGTCAGGAAGGCTAGCTGGGGCCTCGGAGTTGCCCAATTACCTTGTTCTCTTCCTCTCTCAGAGGACAGAAGTAAATGCTAGATTCTGTTTGCTCTTCCTTCTGTGTTTAAAGGCAGTGAGGTGCGAAGGTGGCAGAGTTTTTTCTCTTTAGGTCAAAGGAGAGTTCTCTTTCCGCCACTTTGGTGAATGATCTTGTCTCCCGTCAACCTTGATTCTAATCTTGCGTTACCACGACTCGCAGAAAAGAAAGCTAGACAGAGGGGCATCTTTTATCACTCCTTCCTTTCATTCTACATATTGGAGTCAGCAAGCCTGCGCATTCTCTCCTCCCACTTGACTGTCTGCTCGACTTCTGCGACATTCCCAAGTAAGGAGCAAGAGAATGCCACTCTTTTCTAAGGTCTGGAGATGGGCAATCGATTCCAGGGAAGCCTGGATGTCATTAAGGGTAAAATGAGGAGGGGGATGGGAGACAATTCTGACAGTGTTAAAGTCCAGTTAGCTTTCTCTACCCTTAAACTTCTTTGAATGGGCAAATAGTCAGTGAATTCTACTCAATTAACTACAAATTCTGAGAATCTTAATGGATGATGGAAGTCGACAGGTCAAGGTTCGTTGGTACCTGTAGGAAAAAGAAGATGTTTTGCCTCACCTGGGTCTCTTGGTTCCTAAGCCAAATCATTCAAAAATCAGTCAGTTATGGTCACATTCATCCACATAATTCTTAAAGATTTCTGAGGCCACAAGGGCACAAAGGGGAAAGTTATTAAAAGACAGAAACAAGTGGAATCTTTATTAAATTCTGTGAAAGGTATAAATAAGTTATCATTAATTGCACTTGGAGCCTCTACAGGTTGATAATTAAAATTTCCCCCAATTTTAAAGAGTTAATTAGGCCCCAAATCCTGAGTCAGACTAATCAAAATAGGAATCTCAGTAACTACTGGTATTCAAGTATTGGTAATGAGCAGTTCAAAATTTAACAAGTAGGTATGTTACACCTGAGAATATTTTTGAGAATTTCAGGCTTGATGGGAGGAATCTGACTTCACTATTTTACTGCACCTTGTAACACAGTGGTGCAGAGTTTTCATTTATTTACCCTTGACGTCGATGCCAACCTCCTCAAATGCCCAATAACAAGGCTTCCTCCCTGGCATCCAGCTGTGGCTACAGAAGATTCCTTCTGTCCTTTGCGAGTTTTTCATTTTACATCTAATATGACGCTGTGTGGCATACTTAGGGACTCATATTATATGTGAAATTACTTAACCACATGCACACTCAAGAGATCAAAGGAACACGTCTGAGTGACAAAACAGTCTTTTTCTGTATCAGAAGAGTCTTAAAAAAAAAAGAAAAAACAAAACTGAAAATATAAAACCCCATGAAATATTCATATGAAGTTACTCTGATTTGGGCCGACATGGCTTATCTGAAGAGTGTATGCCAGGTAAATTCAGGGTGGCTTTTTTCTCAGGGTCTGGGAGTGTAAGAGTTTCTGGGGCGGACTTCTTCCGGGGCCGATCTTTGGGAACTGACAGGAATTCTGGTGCATCTGTGGACAGAGGTGTGGATGGAGCACTGGAAGGGGCACTGCGGACTGAAGAAGGCAGCAGCGGGGTGCTGGAGATAGAAATGGCAGGTGGGAAAACGCCAATTTTCTTGTTGGTGGCTTCCTGAGTGGCTCGTTCAAATTCTCGGACTTCATCCATTGTCATGTCTTAGAGGAAAAAAATAGAAAGAAAAATGAGAGGGTATTTAGAAGAGAAGCCAAGGGATTCACCTCTTTCTTCCTGTTTTTAAAGGACCTATCAGAACCCTACGATCAAAGGGCGTCTCCAGATTATAAACCCAAATTGTCATTGAAATGCTAAACCCTGAATTATCTTTTTACTGAGGCAAACCTCTGAAAAGATACTCCTGTATGAATATCCATCCAAGATTTTCCAAAGCACTCTTCAGTGAGTATTTTAAGTATTCTGAATAAGAACTTATGAGGGGGTAGGGAGCCACAGCAAAGCTGTGTGTGTATGTGCGCCTGTGTGTTGTAGGTAAGGTGCGGTGACGTGGAGCTATTATTAGGCCTGGCCATCCTTTCTATAAAGGGAAGGTAATTAAAGCAATCAATGGCTCAAAGATGATACATATTATTACCTACTTTAGATCATGAAAATACAAGCATATCTTTATAGGGCAAACAGGCAGATCAGAATTTCTCAACACACTATGCTCTTACTCAATAAACATACTTTTTGCGTTCTAGGGGTTACTTGTTTCCTGGCTGTGTATCCATCCCAAGATTTTAGATGCTGTGTTTTAAGCACTTCATCTTAAAAAACAGGTAAGATATGACAACAACAAATTCTGCTAATTATCCCCAAACCAAGAAAACCATTTCTCACGTAAACATAAAGAGAAAAAGAGTAGAGAACAAAAAGAGAGGATGGCTTAATGGGTGAGAATTTTACTTAAAAGAAAAAAGGAGCATTATTTGGCACTTCAGAAATAAATTCATTTAACAGGCATTGTCAGATGATGTAGATTTTCTAAATACCTGAAATGTTCTTATTACGTGAGAAAGTAAAACAAAAACAAAAAACCGAAACTCATTAAATGTGAATCTCTCCCTAATGTAAATACATTAAATAATGTACTATATACACTTATTATCTTTAACACATAATAGGCTGAAAGTATAACACTGTGTTACAGTACAGTGATGACCTCTTTCTTAGGGCCAATTTGCTTTATATAGTTTTATATCTCTTCTCTCATTCTCAGGAACTCTATTATTACTACTACTACTACTACTACTACTACTACTACTACTACTACTACTACTACTATTAAGGTTATTATTAATCCCTCTCAGGCTGGAATATCCCTGGTATCCTTTGCCAATTGTATTACTGGTAACAGGGAAAATGGGTAACTGGGCTTATCAGAAAAAGTACTGAGTGAAGGCCTACAAGCTTGTCCTTGAGAAAAAGGTGAAATCCGCTGCCTAGGGATCTCTACGTCTGTTTTAGCTTCCCAGAGACCCATTTTTCATTCTCGCCCTCTCCCGTGAACTTAGTAGGTGAAACCTTCACTAGATGATACTGCATAAGCTAGCATGAAACAATACAGCTGCTTTGGAAATATTAACTATGGAGTGAATATTCATAACATGGTATTAATCACATACAGTCATATGGTAACATATGAACCAACCAGAAATGTTGTTCAAAAAACAAAATCCTTAAGAGGATTTCCTGGGGTCAACTATTAAAATTTTCTGAAAGAGAAAAGTATTTACAAGGAAATAAAAAATTATGACTGTGTTGACAGAATATAAAATTCAGGATACAGCAAGAAAAATTTGTTACCTGGAGACTAACCATTTAAACAAAATACTAAGGCTATTAAACCACCTAAGAAATGCAACTAAATTTTTTAAAGTTATTTCAAAATAAAATTGAGACTCAGAAAAACCTCTAGGAATTTCAGCAGTATATTTCTGCTATCATAAATGGATATCATCTTTGAAAAATCAGGTTTTCTGTATGTGGCTGAGTATAGTGCTCTACACCACATATCCAGCAGGGGGCAGAAATCATCCAAAGTACAGAATTTTGATTTTACACTGCCTTCAGAGTCTTCTTAGAAGTTCCCTTCCTTGAAAGTATTGAAAAGGAGACCATTATTTCCCTATTG